>NC_081313.1:26431076-27042814 GCF_026419965.1 Kogia breviceps | reverse complement strand
CAGGTTGTTGTACATATCAATAGTTCACTCCTTTTTATTATTTTCTGTAGTGTTTTTGAGTGTAACTGGATAGCTTTGTTAGTGATTTAGATATTATATTATGTACACATTGCTCATCAGTCTACTGGTACCATCATTTTCCCAGTTTGAATGAATGTAGAAACCTTACATCTTACTGCCCTCCCTCATTTACAAAATGATTATCTTAAATATTTTCTCTACATGTATTTAGAATCACATCAGATAGTATGATTTTTGCTTCAACCATCAAACATAATTTAGAAAACTTAAAAGGAAAGTCTATTTCATTTCTTCATATTTTTGCTTACCATATTCTTTCTTCCTTCCTGATGTTTTCAGGTTCTTTTTTGCGGTACGTGGGCCTCTCACTGTTGCGGCCTCTCCCGTTGCGGAGCACAGGCTCCATGGCCATGGCTCACGGGCCCAGCCGCTCCACGGCATATGGGATCTTCCCGGACCGGGGCACGAACCCGTGTCCCCTGCATCGGCAGGCGGATTCTCAACCACTGTGCCACCAGGGAAGCCCAGGTTCTTTCTTTTATAATTTCCTTTCTGTGTGGAAAACTTTTAGAGTAGGTCTACTGGTGACAAATTCTCTTAGTTTCCCTTCATCTGAAAATGTTTTGATTTCTACTTTATTTTTGACAGATATTTTTCTCAGATAAATTTTGGGGTTGACAATTTTTTTTTCTTTCTGCTTTTTAAAAATGATATGCCATTTTTTTCTGGTCTCTGTGGATTTTTGTTAGCAATCCACTATCATTTGAAATATTTTTCCCTTATGGGTAAGGTGCTACTTTTTTGCTGCTTTCAAGACTTTTTCTTTAGTTTGTTGAGAATTTGGTTATGATGCATAATAGTGTGGGTTTACTTGGGTATATCCTGTTTGGGGTAACCTGTCTTGAATCTGCAAGTTTATGTATTTTGCCAAATTTAGGGTATTTTCAGTCAACTATTATTTTTTTCAAGTGCTTTTCTAGCCCCACTCTCTTTTTTCACTCCTTCCAGGACTCCAAAACATAAATGTTAGATCTTTTTTTATAGTTCCTGAGGTCCCTTAGATTCTTAATTTGTTTTAGTCTATTTTCTCTCAAATTAGGTAATTCTGTTGTTCTATCTTCTGGTTCACTGATTCTTCTATCCCTATTCTGATGTTGAGCTCACCCACTGAATTTTTAATTTCAGTAACTATATTTTTCAGTTCTAAAATTTCCATTTTGTTCTTATTTATATATTCTTTTGTTTGCCAAGACTTTCTATTCTGTTTCAAGTGTATTTGTAATTGCTCATTGAAACATTTTTATCATGGCTGCTTTAAAATCTTTGTCTAGTAATTCTAAGATTTCTATCAACTTTGTATTGGCATCTGTTGACTTTTTTTTCATTCAGTTTTAGATTTTCCTGATTCCTGGTACGATTCCTGGTATAGCTGTCAATTGAAACTTGGATATTTGGGGTACTTTGTTATAAGGCTCTAGATCTTATTTGAATCTGTGTTTTATATGGCTTTCTCTGACACCAAGGGAAGGAGAGGTGCTATCTCCTTACTGCCAGGTGAGGGTAGAATTCCATCCAGGTTCCCCACTCTGGCTCCTTGGTACTCAAGGCTAGGTATTCCTTGTTACTGGACAGGAATGGGTATTCCAGCTCCTCACTAGGTCTTCACTGATATCCTTCTGGCTGGGAAGGGTAGGAGTGCCTCCTTATTGCTATCTATCTTGCCACCACTGACACCACAGAGAGAGGGGGAGTGGCCTCATTTCTCCTGGAAAGTGGCAGAAGTCCTTATTCTCCCCTAGAGCTCCTTTGACACCATTCTAACAGGAAGACAGAGGGATACCATATTACTGCTGGGTGAGGGTAGAAGTCCATGCTGTTATGTGGTCTCCACAGACATTGTGGGTATTTATGTGAGAGGGTGGCTCATAACTGACCAGCAGAGATGAATGTCCCAGTTTGTTACTTATTTCTTTGATACTACCATGGTGGTGGGTGTTGGGCTGCATTATTACAGACTGGTGACAGTGGTAGTCTAGGGTCCTCTCTTGTCTTTCTCTGGTGGAGGTGAGGGTGAGGATGGAGGTAGGGTCAGTTTCTTCTGTGGTGCTCATTTCCTTTAGTGTTTATTTTCTAAACATTTTCTCTCTTGTTATACTGCCCCTTTACTGGACCTTTGGCTAAAGAAAGCAGGCTAGTCTAGATATTTACGTCTCTTTTATTCACTGGTATTTCCAGGTTGCTGACTTCTTCACCTACAAGTCTGGGATATACCAGACAAAAAGAAAATGCAGAGAACTCCCCCAAATGTTGTTACCTGGATCCTGAGGTTTCTCACCCATTTGCCTTCTTCTCTTCAGCTTTTAGTCTTCTTACGTTTGTTTTATATATAATATCCAGGGTTTTCTATTGTATTTAGTGGGAGAAATAGGGAAAAGTGCATCTACTACACCTTCTTAGAAGGGAAATCCCCTGAAGAATTTATTTTTAAACATTAGTCTAGATCTTCAGTATTCCAGATGTTCTGAGTTTCATAATTCATATACTTGTTATTTGTGTGAAAGATATGCTTTCATATTGGTTTATCCCTTTAAGAATTAATAAATTTTCCCTAAATGAGTGAGTTACTAATTTTCAAGTGAAGCATTAAATAGGAGCTATTTTTTTAAAAACTGCTTTAAAGGGACACTTTACTCTCCAATCAGTGTTTCTTATTCTTTTTTGGAGGAATGGGGGGAGGTGTCAAAAGACTTGCTTGAGAATTTGATTAAAACAATATACTTTATGTTCCTAAATATTGCTTAAAATTTAGGGTGTTCACAGATAGCATATAGAGCCATGGTAAAGAACTCTATTCTATGTATTGGTAACATAAATGCTATGAAGCTGAAAAACCACCATGAATGGAAAAGGAAAAAAAATGATTAGGAAATACAGGACTCAGGGCTCTATCTATGAAAGGCTGGGCAATCCTCACAGCCAGACTCTACAGAACTCCATTTCGTCAGCCTAGAAAGATGATTCTTCTATATACTGAAAAGAACTGTCAATTCCTATTAATACAATCCTTCAAAGTGGTGGAGCTACCATTCCAATCTAGGTTTTCCTTACTTGAATGCCTATATTCTATTTCTTCTGTCTTAACCACTCAGTGTTTTCTATTTCTTTTATTAACAGCTAGCTGTTTGGGGGGGCTTCCTAGTCATGTAGGCCACATCCCTACCTTTGGATTGACCAAAATTTGGCATGAAATGCAACCCATATGTGATTTTAAAAAGATAGGGTGTTTTGGTAAAGAATGAGATTTTCTTCCCTCTTGAACAAAAGATTGAGGTAAAGTATTGGATGACTGTTGCTGAGGAAAGATTGCTAAAGAGGGGCTTTAGGTTATCTACTGCTGTATAACGAACCACCCCCAAACAGTAGTTTAAAGTCACAACTATTTATCATTTTTCAAAATTCTTTGGATTGGCAGTCTGGATGCTTCTTCTTTTGGTCTTGACTGGGATCACATGATTATATTCATATGATGACTTGACTGGGGCTGGAGGCCCAAGATGTCCTCCTTAATACTTCTGGAAATTGGTGCTGGCAGTCAGCTGGGGTACCTTGGTTCTCCTTTACATGGTCTCTTATCCTCCCTTTGGTGAGACTGGACTTCTTCAAGGCATGGTGGTCTCAGGGTTCCAGGAGAGAGAAAAATGAAAGCTGTAAGGCCTCTGAAGGCCTAAAAGGGCACACAGTATTACTTCTACTGCGTTCTGCTGGTCAAAGCAAGTCACAGGGCCAGCCCAGATTTAAGCAGAGGGGAAATAGGCTCCATCTCTTAATGGGAAGAAGGACAAAGTCACAGCACAAAAGGGCATATGAGATGGGAGGAATTGTGACAGTTCCTGCAAACAGTCCACTGCAGGGAACGGGGAAGTGAAGTGCTGATGAGGTAGAGGATTTATACAGAAGGTTGCAGTGAGTGGTAAGATGAGCTACTGACACAAGGCCATGTGCCCTGGAGCAAACTCAAGCTGTGAACAGCAGCCAAAGAAAAGAGTGTGAAGCAGTTGGTGGGGAGACTTTCTGTGATGATTTTAGATGGCTCTGGGGACTACTCATTGCAACTCAGCCAGTGGACAGAACTAGTTTCTTCCTTATTGCAAGCAAAGGCTGAAATCAACAGGCTACAGTTCAATTTGGATACATTATCAGACTGAGACAAAAAGACTTTTTCCAAGCTAAGCACCTCATGGGCTTAAAAAAATTCAAATATGGAATGAAGCCATCTGCAAAAATGCCTATTATGCAAACATTTTGGCTGCTAAAATAGTGTTGTAAGCAATGAAACAATGAAGACTATGAGGTTTTGCAATATAAATCATCTTTTTGGTGCTTGCAACCCAATGGATTAGCAACATTAGTTTAGTAAACTAGCTCTAAAGGAGACATTGTGGATATTTCTTGATAAGGTTGGTACTGTACCATCCCATACTGCACCAACTGGATTGCTTGGGTGAGAGATTCCTATCAGGCATTCACTCTGGAATGTGAGCTGTGAGTAGAGATGTGACCGTGCCTGTGATAGAACGTGTGCTGAATCAGCTGTAGCCTGGAGAGGTATGCACATGAGTAATCGCATGGCTGAATTCCGATGCTCCTGTCTCTCCAGTCCTGTCTTTTATAATGCCAGCTCTTCAAGTTTCACCATTTGGGATCTCTGAGCTCTAGCTACACAACCTTCCTCTAATACAGCAGTGAGGAACAGCCTAGTAAATGATGTGACTAAAACATGGCACTGCTTACTGATAGCTCTTCAAAAGTTACTGTATTGTTCTGTATGTATTTCATTCCTTTAATTGAAATATTCCTAGAGTGTTGGCAATAGTCAAGCCGCTCTCATGGAAGATAACCAAAGATGGTGTGTGAGGCTGCTCTTGCACATGTATGGAATAGCAAAGTAATCTGAAGGATTTTTAAGAAAGGAGTTAACCTCCAAAGAATATCCCTTCTGGCTCATTTCTGATGCCTGAGATTTTATCACTAAAGCAATTCTTTCTCCCCTTCCTCCTTTTCTTTCTTTCTAACACAGTTTTCTGTAGGCTTTCTCTTTTAAAATGCAAACATTCCTGGTATGTTGCTGTCTAAGGCTTCATGATACAGTGGAAATCATACAGACCTTGATTTCTGAGTCTGTTCTTACTAACCATGTGACCATGGGCAAGTGACTAAACTGCTAGACTCACTGAGTTTTATGAGGATTAAGTTTTAACATATTCTCACAAAACCCAGTGAGTGAGTAAGTCCTGGTAAATAACAGATGTTCAATAAATTTTAGTTTCTTGCTTCTCAAAACAGCAAATCAGCAAGATACCTAGGTAGTATTTTCTTTCACTGCTCTTTCCTGACATTAAGGCAGAGGTTTGTAACTTGGGGTCCATGAGTAGAAATCAGAGTTGTTCTGTGAATGTGGATGGGGAAAAAATTACATCTTTATTTTCACTAACCTTTAACTGAAATTTTGCATTTCCTTTAATTATAAACGTAGGCTACAAACAGCAATATTGGCAATACTAGTGACTTTATCACCAGTAAGAGTCACAGATATTTTTCATGTCACACTATGAGAATTACAGAAATTTTGAAATATGATTTATATTCATGACTACTTTGAAATTGATAGTTGTTAGACTGCCACTAGATCTTGTTATTGAATGCATTCGTAGAGATGCACATATATTACTATCACAAATTTTTTTAGTGATTTGATAAGTGTGTTTCATTATAATTGGTTTCATTTTTAACTTTATGTGTTTTATTGTATGCATTTAAAAACATTATTCTAAGAAGGGGTCTATATGCATTAAAAAAAATGTAGTAACACCTTAAAACTGTTGCTTGTACTTGCCCAGTGGTGATGTTTTGGTACTAACTTATGTTTTTTTGTGAGGTTTAATCATGTTATCACTTACTTTTAGGGTTTTTAATCAATATGCTATAGACATGAATGTCTTTTAGTAATTCACCATTTTATTATTCAAAACACTCTCCACAGTAATTCAGTTTATTATTGAACAGCTAAAGTATTTATGTGTAGCATATCTACACAGTGGAATACAAAATGTTATAAAAAGGAGTGAGGAATAATTGTATATACTGCTATGGGATAATCTCCAGGATATGTGTTAATTTAAAAAAGAAAAGTGAAGACAACTGTATACAGTATGCCACATTTTCTCTAAGAAATAAGTATATAGATATAAAATTAAAATACATGCTTGCTAGCTTATTTTTATAAAAATGGCCTAAATGCAATGGGTTATCAGGGTTATATCCTGGGACAGAAAGAGGACATTAATGGAAAAACCAGTGAAATCTGAAAAAAAGTCTGTAGTTAGTTGATAGTATTGTGGCAGTGTTCATTTCTCATTTTGCCAAGTGTACCATGGTTATGTAAGGTGTCAGCAAGGGGGGAAGCTGCGTGAACGGCCGATGGACCTCTCAGGACTATGTTTGCAACTTTTCTGAAAACCAATAATTATTCCAAAATGAAGTTTAAAAAAAGAATACAGAAAAAAATGAAAGGATAAGCCAGAAAATAATAAAAATTTACTTACTGTGGGGAGGAGGGAACAGGATAGAGGCAATAGGGATAGAAAGTAGAAGCCTCCTAATGTACATTGTTCTGTAGATTTAAATCAGCTGAACCATTGAAATGTTTTATGTAATTATAAGACAAATTAAATAAAGAAAAAAAGTTCTTTAAAGAAAGAAGAATGAAATTAAAATGTAATTACTTTTTGCATTGCTGGCTTAAGCACATAGAGAGGAATTGTTTCAGTGATTTAAAACAGAATAATTTGACTGCACACCCCTAGTGATATGTACCCTATGGCCAAAACAAACTGCAAAAAAAATCTTAAACTGTCTTTAGTAATCATATTGTAATAATAATATTAGTACTGTTATTTTGAACCAACCTATTATATATGTGTATGTATAATATATAGTAGGATAACACTAATAAGTACGTTGCTGTCATTACTAATCACTATTTCCAGTGTAAGGGAAAGAGATAAAATATACAGTCAAAGAAGTAAAAGCTCTGCACTCATATTTTTGAATTGGAAATACCGGTATGAATTCATGACACATTTTCTCATAAAGGGTATCAGGGGCAACACGACTTCTTACTTTATTGGTGACTAGAAGCAGCAAATTAGATGGTGGTAAAAAGGAAGGTCTGCTCTTTACAGCTACTGCCAAATGAGGGGAAAGGATACTCTCTAAGTAGAGTATAGGAGAAAATCGTACTTCATACTTCATCACTGAGGATATAAGAGTAAAATGAATGATACTCATAATCATGATTTGAATCAAGAAAAGCTCCAGTTATGACCACATCCTCTGTTGGAGAACAGTTAAATGTTTCAATATATTTGAAAATAAATAAAACATGTTTTAGCAGTAAAACATGTAAACACGTTTCAGATATGTCAAATTTTATTTATATGGCTTTCCTTATTCTCAGATGATTCTGAAAAATGAAGAGTGGTTCTATTTGGGAACACTTCCAAATGTGAGCTAATGTCCCCTATTGATTTGCACCATGTGACACCTTATAGCATCTTGGTAGGAATAACAAGTGTCTGGTCTGAGTCTATAATTATGAAAGGAATTGGCTGATAAGTAGTTATGTGAATCCATGTGTCTCTCAGAATGTTAAGTGCTGCCTGAATAGGTCATTGCAAGATGATCAGGGCTGTCTAAATTTACAGTTAATCTCCAAATGAGTTTGGTGTATCCTCTCCTTCACCCACTGTGCCTTGCACTTTAGAGATCACTGTGCTGGTTTAATTAAACATTTTTTTTTCAGTATAACTTCCTTTTTTCTTATTTATCTCTTCATGTTTTAAAAAAGTTGTAGCAATATAACTTGCTTTACATTTGAACCTTATGGTTTACGAGTTACTAGGCTTAGGTATCAATGGCATAGAGTAGTGTTAGTTGAACCTGTCCTTAGGTGAGGTACTCAGGCATTGATAGCTTTCTTTTTTGGTTTAACAGTTAATTTCTTTAATTACGGTTTTCTGTTATCTGCTTTCTGGGACTAAAGGTAGATAAATATACTGATGTGATCACATCATAAGGAGTACAAATGATCTTATTTTTGAAACAAGGACAAAAATGTACTCCATTGTAAGAAACGTGTTAATTTATTCTTTCCTAAATACCTATATACCCAGCAGTATGCTAGATACTGTAATATACAGAGGTGAATTAAGTATAGAGAATGCCCCTCATCATACTCTTGTCTATTCCTGCCATTTTCCCATATTGTCTAAAATTCATTACATAGTTATGTAAACTTTCTCAGTTGCTATCATGTGTTTCAACAAGGTTATTTGTGTGTGTGTGTGGTACACGGGCCTCTCACTGCCGTGGCCCCTCCCCCGCCGCGGAGCACAGGCTCCGGACGCGCAGGCCCAGCGGCCACGGCTCACAGGCCCAGCCGCTCCGCGGCATGTGGGATCCTCCCGGACCGGGGCACGAACCCACGTCCCCTGCACCTGCAGGCGGACTCCCAACCACTGTGCCACCAGGGACGCCCTCAAGTTTTTTAAAAATGTGTATAAAAGTTTCAAAAATATGTTAGAAAACTGTCATCTTAGTAGAATCAGATTGCTTCCCTTCTAACACCTACCTGAAGTGAACCTCATTGAGAGAATAAACTTTTTTCTTCAAAAAGGGATTTGTAGAAGAAATTGTTGATTAATTTGGCACATTAGGTATAAGCAGTGGCAATATACGGACAGCTAGAAGACAGACAAGGGCAATGGGTACCTAAGGAATCTAGAGTAAGGAGGAGAAAGGGGTAAGGAAAGGAAGATCCATTTCTAAGGACAAACTGCTTTTGTAATGGCATCACGGACTGACACTGTATTCTGTCTCTGAGCCATTTCCCTTGGTGTCTCATCCCTTGCTCCAGCCTCTCTCCCATCTCTCCCCTTCTCCTTCTCTTTTGTTGAGGCTGCCTTTTTTTTTTTTTTTTTTTTTTTTTTTTGCAGTACGCGGGCCTCTCACTGTTGTGGCCTCTCCCGTTGCGGAGCACAGGCTCTGGACGCGCAGGCTCAGCGGCCATGGCTCACGGGCACTGCCGCTCTGCGGCATGTGGGATCTTCCTGGACCAGGGCACGAACCCGTGTCCCCTGCATCGGCAGGTGGACTCCCAACCACTGCGCCACCAGGGAAGCCCAGAGGCTGCTTTTTATTTAAGACATAAAAATCAGAATATTCTCACAGTTTCCATATCAACAGATCTGCCAGATCAATCTTTTAAATATATAAACCAAATAATATCACCTTGCTTAAAACCTTTCAGTGGCTTCCCAATACGCAGAATAAAAGTCAAACTCTATGCCTCTGCCTACAAAGGTCTACTTGATCTGGCCCAGACCTGTTCTAGGACCTCATTTCCCACTGTTCTCTCTGTGCTTCAGTTACACTGCCTCTCTCTCCAGGATTTGGACATACTGTGCATATTCCTGGTTCATGGCTTTTGAACTTGTTATTGTGTCTTTATGTCTATTGACAGTTTCCCTAAACCTTTGTTCTCACCCACCCACATGTCACCCTCTAAATGGAATTACCTTATTTTTTATTTACTTTTTTATTACTTATCTTGTCCTACTAGAATATAAGCTCCATAAGGGTAGAGACTTGTTCTGCCATATTCTCCACTATTCATTAAAGATGTGTTAAGTGGGGCAAATTTTGTTTTATTTAACTTTTTATTTTAGGGAAACACCCTCTGTAAACCATGTCACATTTTTATTTAATTTCCTCTTCAACAATCCCCCAAAGCTTCCAAGTAATATACAAATATATGCATAAACTGAAAAAACCTTTGCCTTATTTTTAAGTCTCTTTAATTTTGTGAAATTGAGATGGTAAGAGAGCACATAGAGCTCTCTTTTTCTTGTAGTTCATATTTGTGCTGAAAGGCAGAAAAAAAATTCTTAAATTCATGGGATGTGTTCCCAGTGGGTTGGCCAGTGTTTGATGGAGAATATTCTCTCTTACTGGATACCAAAATGGGCAAGGTGAATGTCAGAACAGCAGTTGTGCTTTCTATCTTATGTGAGTTTATTCTTACCATACCAGCACCCCTCTTACTCCCACATCCTCCAACTAGTTTGGAAGCTCCTTAAAGATGGAAATTGGATGATGTATTTTTATTTCCCAGCAGTGTCTCGCATAGGGTTAGAGGCATAGTAAATAATCAGTAATCATTTTTGATCAAATAATAATAATGAAAATAACTTCAGTTTTACATAGATCTTTAGAGTCTCGCAAGAAGTAATGTATCTTTTCTTACAAAAACCCAGCAAAATAGGAAGGAAAATATTCATTTCTTCCTTTGACTGTAATTGCCTAGTTTGCCAGAATTGTTTAAGTTCACTCATTGGGTATTGGCTGAGCTGGGTCTTGGATACATTGTTAGTGACAGTGATACTGCTTAAAAATTAAAATAAGTCAATAATTTTAGGTAAGATTTAGTGAAATACTGTCCATCCTTTGATAACAGAGTGAATGTGAATTAAGTACTTGAGAAAGAACTTGCAGTAATTTCAGATACCAGTGAGACCTCTGAGTGTATGCTAGCATTTTAGATAGTAGAAGAACAAGGGTTCCAAATGGGCCTCCTGAGCCTTCAAGGCTTATTCTTCTTTCCAAATGTACTTATAACCTGCTCAACATGTCACAAAATTACTCCACTATTGATTAATGCAGTGATAGCAAACATTTGCTTTTGCCTCCAAGAGAATTTTGAAAAACTGTAACTCTCCTTTTACATTTTTAAAATTGACATCTAAAATTGTTATTAAAAGTGAAATAGTTGAAAATGATGGAATTGCCATTTGTATTGTGAATACTGACATATTAAAATAAAAATGCCAGTGTCACTTTTTGAAATGTGTCCAGTGGCATATAAATGCAATTATCTATTAAAATGCATTAATCTGTTAAAAAAATTCATGAATAAGCTCTTTTTAGCAGTTGGAAATTTTTTATCTCTCTTTTTCTCCTAAAACTACAATACCATTCCATTTTTCTCCCAGAAGTCATAATGTAAGTAGCTTTTGCTTAATGTCCTTTACAGACCAGTTATTATATTCCTCTTAAAAAAGATACATATTCATTATTATAAAATTTAAAAAAATTAATTTCTTGTGACTATAAAGTACCAGGTATTTAAAAACAAAAAGTATTTAAAAACATTCTCCTGGATTGCATTGTCACTACAATTATTGTTAGAACATGATAATCAAAACAAAATAAATATAAATTTTGATAATTATTAACATGAAAAACAAAAAAATTATTAGAAATACCCTAATGATATAGATAGAGCGGTCTTTTCCCTGTCAATTTGGTTATCTGTGGATACTTTTTGTTGCTAGGGTGAAACAGGATTTGGAATCAATTTTATTCTGTTTTTAAATGCATAAATGCTGATAAATAAGTAGATGAGAATGGAGGAAGTTTGTTATAGCAATATTCACTCGGTTCTTCATTTTTCTTCTGTAGTAAGTGCCAAAATTCACATAGTGAACTTTTATCAAGGTTAATTTTAATCCTCTATCAACTGACACGTTGATTTTGGTCCTCCAGTTTTACTAAAAACAAAGAATTTAAAACCACCTGATTTACAAAAGGTTTTGCTATGTTGTCATTCGAATAATTCATTTTTCTCAGTACTGATGCAGATGTTTGAAAAAGTTTTTTTGTGTGGTGTTCCAGAGTTTTGTTGGTCATGAACCATGACCTGGTAAGGTTCTGGCTGGGTGAAAGTTTCACCTGTCTTTTGTAAAAAGGGAGGAGATTGTGAAAGAGCAACCATAGGCATATTCTCAGGCAGATCAGCTTTAGTAAATAGAATGTGTGGAAATTAAGGACTTGGAAATAAAATTATTTATAAAGCCATTTTGAACACCACTGGATTAATGGATCAACTCTGATAAACAGGATCAGAAAGAGAATTATCACAAGCTGCCACTATTTACATTTTCTTAATTATTGTTAATTGCTCAGGTTAGAGGAAAGCTCCAAAGATGGCCAAATACAGTGACTTTTCATTAATAACTCAGAAAATTGCTAAGTCAGTAAGGGAAAATAAGACCTATCTTCAACTTTTATCATTTGGAGAGGTTTTGCTTATTTTTTGAACATAGAAATTTAGTGTTTGCTGAAGGCAAATGGGTTTGCATTTTTTTGGAGGGATAAATAATAGGAGATGGCAAAATTATTAAATAGGCAATGTTGATTTTTGATGATTTCTCGTATCCTGCTTCAGCATGTCTGTCTTTTCTCAGATTCTTCAGTTCTTCAACTCTTGAGCTGCCCACCCCCAACCCCTTCCCCTGTCTTCAGGTACCTGAATTTTAAGAGGAAATTCCTGAAGAGCCTAAAACCTACAAGACATAAAGAGCGCAAGATAGAAAAGAGTAGTGACAGGCAGTGAGGAATGCTCTTTCAACGTAAAAAGCCACTGGTTAAACATGCTTCATAGATAATGCTACTTATTTCTTCTGTGGTCAGCTCTGTGGGACTGGGGGGGATAAGTGAAGGGCAGCGTCAGTTCCCTGTGCAGGGTCTGTGGATATTCTGTAGTCCAAGTAGTATTTTTTTAAACCAAATGACCTCCTTAGATTGATATCCAAGACTGGGTTATTTAGATAGATTCACGTGATACAAATATTGCATATCATATGAAACTGAAGACTGTGACCAGATACTGACCTCCCAGAATGCAGTGCCGGAAGATTAATGAATGGATGAAGTTTGGGTTTCTGATATCAATTTAGCTTTAAAAAGGGAGTTGTGAGCAATGGTAGTGACAAGCAGGCAAAGGACTTTTGTATCTAAGTCTAAATAAACAAAATGATAGGAACAGACTGAATATAAATAGATGAAGATTTTCTTTAGGGCCAAGATGAAGCACATAGCAAAGCAGAATCTTTATCATGATTATAGCATTTAATTGGGGTTCATTGCCCTTGAGAAGAATAAGTAAATCTGTGTATTTTCATACATGTTCCACACTAAATTTTATTTTTAGTAAAAGCCTTGCATCAGTTTGAAGAGAAATAGTATTGAGTCTGCATAACCCCCTTATTTTTTATATGAAAAATGGGGTTAACAGGATACTATCCTACAATTTTTCTTAATGGAGCCAGTTTTTCCCTCAAGAAGCAAAACCATTCTTGCCAAGTCTATGAGAAAATGATAAACTGTTGTGTTCTACATTCCAAGGAAAGTTCTTCCAGCACTGTGAGCTATAAGCACCATGATAAATCTTTGAGTCAATCACCAGAGTGCTTCTATATTGCTCATGAAGTCTTAACATATGATATATCCTCCACAGCGTGTGGGGTAAAATTGTCTTGCAACAGGTATGCTCCTCTAGGGACTTATGCCAGAGTAACCCTCTTAGATGATGCCATTAATACATAGATCATAGAATTTCTGCAATCATAGGACCTGAGGAGATTCTCAGTCCATTATTTAACAAATTCTAGAGGTCTAGAGATTCTTTAAAGACTATATAATGAGTTAGTCCCAGAGCTGTGCCTGAGTTTACTTCTCCTGACTTTCAGATCAGTACTTCTCCCACTGTGTCAGTTGGCCTCCTGAGACAGCCCACTGGCCACATGTGCACATACAAAAGGAGGTATCAGAAAAACAGGAAATAACAGTTAAGCCCTTCCATTTGTCCTTTCAGAGCCTATCAGTATTTTGCTTCAACCATTGTCTCCTTAGAGACATCAGAGTATTTATTCTTCACCGTGATGATCAGATGTAGACCTGTCTGGGATTTAGGATGTTTGGTGAACTATAAAATCAATGATATTTCCTCTTAAATTTTAAGAGAGGTACACCAAAGAAATGCTGGAATCCAGCAGAGATCCACTGGCCAGGATTCAAGTATAGAGATACACAAGGCAGCTCTGGGTGAACTGAATGTTTGCTGTAACATTTGCAAGTTTGAAGACCCTATTTACACCAGGAGATGCTCTGATTGAAGTCAGGTGAGAGCTCTGGAGCTCTGTCTACTTATCTTCCCCTTTGCTCTGAGTAGCTGCCCCTTCAGAGATCCTTGTGCTTTTACGAAAACACGCCTTGGAAACCACTAGGCTAAGTAAGTTGACTTGCAAAGCAATCCTCTGCTTGAAAGTACAGAAATATTACTTTATTCCTTTATTCTTTCTTTAACTCAACAAACACTTATAAAATTAGAGTGATAGATTATGCAAATTTATGCTGTTCTGTCTTTCATTCTAATTTCAGATAATGTTAAGTGAGGTAGTTCCTCAATGTCTGTTTTTACATGCCAGTTATTGGATGGTAGAGCACACTTTACCACATATTTATCATATACATGACTCACTTGTTCTTCGTAACAATTCTATAAGATAGATATTTTAAATATTTGTTTCACAGGTGAGGCAGCTAAGCCTTGGAAATATTAAGTGACTTGTCCAAGGCTACTCTCAACCTAAGATTTCTGACCACAAGTCTAGGCTTTTTGGACTGTTTTCTGTTGTGGTGAATTAACCTATATGAGTTTGCCTATTGTCTTTGGTACAATTTGTGAAATTGCTAGTATAGTCTGTAGTCATGGAATCAATCAAACCAAATTTGGTTTATGAAGTACTGAAAACCATTACCTTGGTCTCACTGGACTTCACTAACTAAGCTAATTTGCCATAGAGAATTAAAATCTTCCTGGTGTTTATCACTGAAGTTTAAGCATGCTTAATTTTAAGCTGGAATCCTCTGTCATTTTCATTAGTATCTGCTTCAAGATTCACTCTTCTAGTAGCCTAGTAGTGTTTGTGGGTCCTATAATCAGAGCTGTCTCTACACATTAAGAGAATTTTCCCCAGATTTTCTTCTCTATTCTTTGTGTGTTGGTGGAAGGAAAATAGGGAGGTGGGTGACAGGGAGAACGATGTCATTCTGCCAGCAGATGCACAAAAAGACCTACAGTTATCTGAACATAACTATTTCACAGTTTCTTTGTTTCATGCCAACAGAGATAGAATTTCTGTCATTTCACTCTCAAGCTGTCCTTTCATTACATTATTTTAAAGTTGATCACTGTCCATGATGTCCATTTTAATCAAACTTCACTTCATCAGAATAACAGAGATGTGGAAATAGAAAAGTGAGCTCACATTGATTTTCTTCCCAAGCTCTGTTCCTCTTAGGAGAGTTGCCCCTGGGAGGCACCAGCATGAGTCTTTTATGTGTTCTCAACAGAATGTACAGCTGTACACTGTGCCTGTACGCTGAACACAGACAGAGGCACACAACACAGTCTGGTCACCCAGTGGGCAAAGAAGAATCGTGGGCAGGAGGAAGGTGGCAGTGAGATTTTGCCTGTTTCTTTTTAGGACCATGTCTTTTCTGCCTAAAATATGAAATTGGAGAATTTTTGGCTCCAGTCTACAAGTCTGGTCAGACAGAGAATCCTTTTCATTTGCGGAATCATTTTGAGCTGATAGGCAGCCACATACTTGTCTTATTTGTCTGGGAGTCCAGTCATCTCCCCTTCTTAACCCTTATACTCTGACTTTCTCAACTTATGGTTAGGAATTTTGAAAATATTTGACATAGTCAGACCTCCAGGGTCTCTCCAATATAAATATTTAATTAACACCCAAGTTCTCAGTCTTGGGAATCAGTTGATATCAGCCAGGGTCTCCTGAGGCCACTTTAAACCTAAGCACCCATATAGTATTTCAGCCATGTATTTAGACTTTCTTTCCTTTTTTAGCTCTCCTTGAAGTTTGATGCCAATTAGATGCCACCACCATGGTGGTTTCCTTAGGTTCACTTCTCCAGGTGTTGGGAGCAAGTGTGTTCAGTGCTGTTTTAGAAGTTATCCAAATACATACTTTTTTTTTTCCTCCCCAGCAAGCCTAACAGCATTTTAGCAATCTTTTCTGCACATATTTTTGAGGAGATCCTGATGAGAGAGTACAAGTTGTGTTTTCTGGGTTGAATTTACTGCCTTTCTCAAACAGGAGTAAAAATGAAGTATCTTAGTTTTCATCTGTACAGAGTTTCTGGTGCAGTTCTTGATGCTTTCTCATTTTTAGCCTGGTGTGGATTTCCTGCATTCAGCAGGCATTTGATCTTTTTCCCACCAACCTCCTATTTTTTAAGCACAGGAAGGTTGAATTCATAGAGTGTCAGAGTAAAGCAGTTGGTACAAGACTGTGGTATTTTTAATCCCATCAAACATTTAATTGTTGAGTCCTTGGTTGTGGGACATAAACTGTAAATGTTAGAGGAACTCAGACTTGGGAAGTACCGCTGTTACTTATTTTTTTTTAGTCATTCAGCATATATTTATTAAGCCTCCCTTTGGAAGTGAACTAGATTATTTTAATTTATTTCAAATATTTTGTATGGAGAGAAGGAAAAATGTTTCAAAGAAAATAAAACAAGAAGGTTCTTTTGTTTATTTATGGCTATTGGCTGTTTGGAAAAAATGACCATACTGGTTCATGTGTGGACTGAATAAATATATTTGGGGGCTCTCATTATGGGCCCAATTATTAAATAGTAAATATTTAGTAAGCACATGATTCTCATCACATCTTCTCAAGTCTTTTTCTGAGAGGCTGGTTTGTATTTGCACATGGAAAAAGTGGCATTATTGGCATGCCTCATTTCTACAGGAGTGGTGTGTAATTTGGAATTCAATCCTTGGATCTTTAGTTCATTGCTTTGTTCTCCATCCTCTGCTTCCTTAGGATATGATATATGAGAGAGGATGTTTCTTAAATATAGGATATATTCAGGAAATTCCTGATTCTTCATGGTAATGTCAGAGTTTAATGGCTTGGATGATAAAAAAAGATAATTCAAAATCCTGTATTTGTTTTTGCAATTGATTATATACATATCTTCACTAATTAGTTTTTTTTAACATCTTTATTGGAGTATAATTGTTTTACAATGGTGTGTTAGTTTCTGCTTTACAACAAAGTGAATCAGTTATACATATACATATGTTCCCATATCTCTTCCCTTTTGCGTCTCCCTCCCTCCCTATCACTAATTAGTTTTATTTAGACTAATTTTAAAAGGTTTTCCCCCAAACACATTAAATGATGACTTGGAGGTTATTTTACATAAGTGTCTGAGATTATAGATATATTATGAATACCCACATACAGAGAATAAAGCATAAATTCTGTATTAATTTTTTTCTCTTCTGGTGATTTAGATTACTCTTTATTTATACCATCAGGAAAGCAAGAATGGGTTTAGCATATTGCTTATAAGGTGTCAAACGTGTGCTTAGATGTAGCTTGCATTTATCTCTCCAGGTCTGTCTCTTCCCAGCCGTACCTAGCTTCTCCCTGCTCTCACGCTGGAGGCCTGACAGATATGGACTAGTCAATTGACTCTGGTCTTTTGGCCAGTGGGAATTTTGGCAGTAGTTCAGGGTGTTCTGTGTAAAATTTTACTTTGGATGGTGGCATCCCTCTTTCAGAGCTTATCATCTGATACGATACACTGCCCTTCTGGGTTCTGCTTACCTCACCCTTCTTCTTTTGTGCCTAAGAGTAGTAACAGATCCTCTGGTGTTAAAAACTCTGAGTTACTAGTTACTACATCTTACCTTATGATTCCCCCACACCCTCCTGCACCTTTGTATGTAGTCTGTTTGTAAACAAACTTATCCTCAAATTATCCTGGTTTGAGTGTGCTGTCTATATGCTGTAGGGGCCCCGAATGATTAAAAAGGAAAAAAAAATGATACAGAGCTCAGAGTACAGGGTAGCTGTGTATTACTTTCATTTGTAAACAATGAGGGAACTGATAGAGGAGGAGGAAGAATAAAAAATGGCTACTCACTTTCAGATTTCTTAGAAATAGTACTTAAAACCCCTAGGACAAAAACATTTATTATTTTCTTTCTGTCCCAGACAAATATAATATATTTATATTTTTTATCCTTGTGTGTGCTCAATATTGTACATAGCTCAAAATTTTAGTGAAGGCAGATTTACTCATGTACAAATATGGGTGAAGAATGGCCATAGTTTAGAACCTCCCTATGGGTAAGAGAATTCTTTATTCCTGAGGTTTTATACAAGTTTCTCCCTCTGGCCCTGGGATGATCCCTTATTATCTGTGGAAATCCTGCTGTTGGAATTCCTAAGGATGACTAATAAGCCTGTCAGTACAGATTATATTTAGTCTTTCCTTTGTCAAGTGACTAAAGGTATTGGGTATTGTTTTGTCTGTTATTCATTGTAGTGCTCTCTCCTCTATTCAACAGCTACAGAAACTATAGCATCCTAAATATATAAAGTCTAAACCCTAGTCCTAGTAGAGCATTTGGAACGATGCATGACAAAGGACATAATCTCCACTCACTCAAGACTTTCATACCTAGGCAAAAAACATAATTTTATATATTTTAGCTTTTTGTTTTGAAATGATTTTCAATTCACATAGAACTTACAAAAATAGTACAGAGAGGGCTTCCCTGGTGGCGCAGTGGTTGAGAGTCCACCTGCCGATGCACGGAACACGGGTTTGTGCCCCGGTCCAGGAAGATCCCACGTGTCGCGGAGCGGCTGGGCCCGTGAGCCATGGCCGCTGAGCCTGTGCATCCGGAGCCTGCGCTCCGCAACGGGAGAGGCCACAACGGTGAGAGGCCCGCGTACCGCAAAAAAAAACAAAGTACAGAGAGTTTCCATGCCCCTTTTCCTCAGCTTCCCGCAATGATAACAAATTACATAACCATGTTATATTTTATTTTTAAAATCTTTTTCATAGAATTGATTTATTTCTGTTCTCTGTATTTCAGTTTCCATGAGCTTTTTTTTTTTTTTTTTTTTGCGGTACGCGGGCATCTTACTGTTGTGGTCTCTCCCGTTGTGGAGCACAGGCTCCGGACGCGCAGGCTGTTTGGCCATGGCTCACGGGCCCAGCCGCTCCGCGACATGTGGGATCTTCCCAGACCGGGGCACGAACCCGTGTCCCCTGCATTGGCAGGTGGACTCTCAAACACTGCGCCACCAGGGATGCTCCCATGAGCTATTATTAAAGAGCCTCCATCTTTCTATTTTTATTTTGGGAAAAAATAGGATGAATTTTAAGAAGGAACAAACAGTATAATAAACAACATCACTTTTCTAGAAAGTAGTAGCTAGGCAGAGAGTGAAAATGCTGCTCTGCTGATAGAATTTTTAGCAGTGACGATTAATATTGATTTTTCTTCCAAAGCAAAACTATTTGGTATGATTTATTACATACCAGAGATGCTTTCCTAACAGTGCCAATCTATATTTGGGGGAAGGCTGGATAGTCAACCTTTGTTAAAAAAGAAAGAGAGGTGGGAAAAACTAATATTTCCAATATTTTGACTTATTACAGCTAGCACATTTTTCCTATTTATAAAACCGTTTCCCATGTCTGTCTACAAAGTTAAATCTGACAGAGTATATCAGGATATTTTATTTCAGGAACATTACTTATTTGAATATTTGATGACAGTTCCCATTTCATGGTAAATTTCTACTCTTATACTCTTAGGACACCTAGGCTTATGCCCCTGAAAGACCCACTTAATTTTGAAAGAGTCTTTAAGAAAAGCCTTCAGGACTTCCCTGGTGGCACAGTGGTTAAGAATCCACCTGCCAATGCAGGGGACACGGGTTCGAGCCCTGGTCTGGGAAGATTCCACATGCCATGGAGCAATTAAGCCTGTGCGCCACAACTACTGAGCCTGTGCTCTAGAGCCTGCAAGCCACAACTACTGAGCCCATGTGCAGCAACTACTAAAGCCTGCACGCCTAGAGCCCATGCTCCACAACAAGAGAAGCCACCACAATATGAAGCCTGCACACTGCAAGGAAGAGTTCTGCAACTAGAAAAAGCCCATGTGCGGCAACAAAGACCCAATGCAGCCAAAAAAATAATAAAATAAATAAATTAATGAAAAAGAAAGAAAAGCCTTCAAATTGCCAAGAGTTGAAAATTTAGAATAGTGATTTTTATGCTAGCCTTCACTTTCTCACTACCCTATCATAGTTATTATCCTTTCTGATGGCTGTGAATTATTTTGTACTTCTATAAAATAATTGATATTATTTGATGGCTGTGAAATGATTATACTTTTGTTCAAATAATGCTGGCCAACTGAATCCTGTTTGCTTAGATACTTATCTTAGATTCTGCATTAACTAAGCAGATGAAGGCAGGTGGAAACAAGCTGATCTCGCTAGCAGTCCTTCTGGTGTAAAGAGGTAGGCCATTGGTCTTTTAACAAATTATTATGTATTAACCACTTTTCACTAAAGAAAATCCTGTTGATCATGAAGCAGACACAACATATAAAAACCAATAACTTTGTAAATGACCCAAATGCCAGTTTCCAAGCATTATTTGAAGTATTTGGATTTAACATTGGAGAGGAAAGAGTGCTTTTAACCATCTAGATAAATGGATTTTAATGACAGCTAATTTCCAAGGATCTATTTATGTAACATAAAGCAAATTTAAACCATTTAATTAATCCATTTATTGTGCTACTGTTGTGAAGAGCAGAGTGTATGAGCTTTGCAGTTCTTATGCACCCTCATTTCAACCCATTTTGCAGGCAAGCCAAAATATTATCTCTGTTTATACTTACAAATTGTTTAGGCAGGATTTGAATCCAGGTCTGGTGACTCCAAATTCTGTCTTTTCAGTATGCCATTTTGACCAAGACCATACTAAAGTGAAGAATGAGTAGGACCATCTTAAATAATAAAATGTACAAATTTTCTTTCTGCAAATTATTCATTTTTCAAGTTATACTATTTATTTAACTTTGTACTCTCAAGCACAATGCTAGACTTAGAGGAGATGGCCAATCATTGGTTTGAATTGAATTGGTGTTGTATAGGCATTCCAAACTTTTCTTGAATGAAACTAGGGCTTTCTGCTTTTTGCTCTCCTCATTTTAGTTCCTTTCCAGTCTCTTCTTATTTTCCCAGGTGTTGTTGTGCATTAGAACTTCATTCCCAGATCCTAAACATAGAACTTTAGCTCTCCTACTCTCTAATCAGATTCTCCTTTGTGCACAGTAGAGGGTTCCTTTTCAATACATTTGTGTAGAACTTTTCCCACGTGTTTTTTTTTTTTTCTCTCCATAGTCTTCACTCCAAACAAAATCTTGACAAAGAAAATCATGCCTTTATCGTGGTAAATGGTGTTTGTTATCAGGTTTCATTTCTTGAAGCACCAATATAAGGAATCAACATTCAGGGCTTCCTGTGAAGACTTCAGAGGGACTGTATCCTAGTTCTCACACTTGCTTTTATCTAGGGAGATGATGACATGTTTACTTTGAGTGGTCTTTACTTTTTGCCTCTACTCGAAGTTGGTTAAAAAAAAAAAAAAAAAAAGTAAGGTTGGTTTGTTCTGGAGAGGAACTTAGAAATCATTTGATGCTGACCTGATGTTAACTGAGGACAGGGCTGAATTTAAGCAACAGAACTGGATTGTGCTGCTTACTCCCTGTTTTCCAGACTTTGAATTGTGTTGACATTCACAGAAGCCGTGTGGGGCCAATTTCGTGTCAGAAAATCTCAAGTTCCAAAAAAATGTGCGGAGGTACATCTATGGAAACAATTTTATGACTCCAATGGCCCATCTTCCCCACAGTCGTGAGGGAGAATAGTCCTAAAGGACAAACTGCATCAGTCACCACTGGAAAAGCCTGTTACACCCTGTTCTGGGTTGGAGTGGCCCCTGCTGTGTACTCTGCCTGTACTGAGAGTTTCTAGTGAGGAATCCACCATTTCTCTTGGAAGCCCTTCCAATTCTCTGTCCATTACAGCTTCTTCCGGACAGGGAGACATGTTTTTTGCAGCTGTGTTTGGCCAGATGGTCCCAAGGGGTCATCCTCCCAGGCTCATACCCATCATGTCCAATTATGTGTGGGCCACAGAACTCTGGTTTGGACTGGAGCTGGGGGGAAGAAAACGGAGAATGCCATCAGTCAGCTGAAAGATTCACGTTTTAGTGTTACATTTTTGCTCTTAGTTAAGCCTCCAGCGTTCCTGTCCCTTGTTTCTTACAAATGTCAGGTATCAAACGTAACGACATCTAGCTTCATGTTTTATCAATACTTAGTTTTCACAGTGACAAACTGGTACCTCCAAGACCCAGTCCTAAGTCCTCACCACTGTGGTTACATCATGATGGGGATCTAGTGTCATAAGTGACATGAGACATTCACTTGACCAGTACACCAAATGTTCTTGACTCATTTTCAAGAAGTTCTCTACTGGAAAATCATCCATAACTTTCTGGCTGCTGACATTCCTGGGTCTCTGCTTTCCATAACCTCTCATTCCTACTGAACAGCTGTGCTTCTGATTAGTTTTCTCTAGACATATTAACTTTTCAGCACTCTGAAACTTTTGAAGTAATGGGAACAATGGGCCCATCTTTGCTTTGTTAAAGCCAGCTTGTCAGTTATGACTCAGAAAACTTCCGGAAAAGAGACCTGAAACTACACAAAAATAAGAATTCACTTAAATGTTTCTTTAGACAAATGTGAGTCTTGGCATTATGAGAGTTGTGATTATCTATTTGGAGTAAGGAATAATCTCATGTTCACTTGTGTATATTTCTTTTGTCTATTTTTTTCATATATTTTGAGAAACAAATATTTGGTTATCAATATCACATGCCAGTTCTCTGAAGATTTGAGTGGAGAATGAATGGTCCTAGTTGCTGAAGATAACTGTACATAACCACTTTTTTCCTGTTTCCCTGACCATCCAGTTTAGGTTAGATTCCATTGTTACACACTCTCATTGAATGGCATTTCTTTTATAACACTCACCATTCATTTTATTAAAATAAAAAGTACCTTTTAAATTTCTTCTTCTTTTTTAAAATAAATTTATTTATTTATTTGTTTTCATTTTTGGCTCTGTTGGGTCTTCGTTGCTGTGTGTGGACTTTCTCTAATTGCAGCGAGCAGGGGCCACTCTTCGTTGTGGTATGTGGGCTTCTCATTGTCATGGCTTCTCTTGTTGCGGAGAGCATGGGCTCTAGGTGCATGGGCTTCAGTAGTTGTGGCATGTGGGCTCAATAGTTGTGGCTCGCAGTCTCTAGAGCACAGTCTCAGTAGTTGTGGCACATGGGCCTAGTTGCTCCATGGCATGTGGGGTCTTCCCAGACCAGGGATTGAACCTGTGTGCCCTGCATCGGCAGGTAGATTCTTAACCACTGTGCCACCAGGGAAGCCCCTAAATTTCTTCTTAATAAGAGTATATAATGAGTGTTAATAAATGAAACCGTTTTAATTTCACAAGTACTAGTTTCTGTCCAGGAAACTCAATGAGAGAATATATTTATATGCTAACAAATTGAATGCAAGAATAAACCACCACTTAAAGGAATGCTGAAGTACAACTGCAGGAAGCTTTATAAATTTTCTAAAAGATGTTTCTTCCTATGGATTTATACCAGAATTAGGTATTTAGCACTTAACTTCTACAACCAACAGAATGTCAAGTTCTTTGATGAAGAAATGGCTGACCCAACATTGATTGACTACCCTAAGTATATATAGGTAAAAAGAAGGAGCAATATGCTTCCTAATTATCAGGAAATGTCTTGGGGAGGAGGTGGGACTTGAGGCAGATCATGAGAGTTGGATAGGATTTAGTATTGTATAAGGAAGGCGACCCAGAGAAACAAAGCAGAAACCCAGAGGAGGAAAAGAATAATATGGGTTTAGCAGAGAACAAGATCTCTGACGTTATGAAGCATTTGTGTAAAGTTTTGGTATCTAGTACATAGTAGAGGCTCACTTACTATTTATTGAATGACTAAATGATCCCCTCCTCAATACCCCTCTTCTAAAATTAAATTCCATTTTCTGGTCCTTGGAGAAAATGTTCTTAAAAAAATTTTTTTTCTTCAACCATGGCTATACATGCTCTCATCTATTCATTAGAATATTTTGTCAGGTTGGCAAATTTTTATAGTTTAGTTAGTTCTTGTTTTCCTATTACAAACTAATGTTAAGGTATTATCATTCCCCACAGTGCTGGCCCAGAAAGTCAGATTTGCCTTTATTTTTGAAGTCTGTTGTTTAGTAAGTTTGAGTTAGATTTCCTGGATTCTTCATTTGCAAAATGCAAACACGAATTCTGTTAATTGAGGCTACTTAAACCACCTAGTTGCCAACTAACTAGATTTTTAGACCATCAGCCCTTGTTTCTTTCCTGTATTTCCCATAGTTTTTCAATTGCTTTGTATATAAGGGTTTTCTTTGTTTGTTTTTTTTTGTTTTGCTCAAAACGCAGAGTTCCTCCTCATATCCCTGCCCCAACAAACTACCAGGAAGAAAGTATGAGTCATAGGAAAATAAAAAAGGAATGTATTAATGTTGGTGTGAGATGACTGCTCTTCTCATCTAACAGAATTCTCATTTTCTGCCCCAAATCACTTGTTCCTATTGAAATAGCAACAACTGTAATTCTATCTAGGGGCGTGTGAGTGTGTGTTTGGGGTGGCGGGGGGAGGGCAGGGTGGGTGATGTTGGGAAGTACTACAAAAAAGAGGGTGTGAAGCCCTTATTATTCCCTGTTTATGAATATATCTTTGGGTTATGGTGGTCTGGTTGGACCTCTGTAGTGTTTGTGGTGGTGATGGGGAGCTTTGAAGGGTGCTAAGCTAGTATGGCACACTGGATCAGAGTTCTTTTGTAGTGGGAATAACATTAATAAATACTGGAAGTCAACCAGAGTGGGAGACAAACAGACTAATTGCAGATTTCACCTTCTCATCCCAGGTGCCTCTTCTTTATAGATGTAGTCCTGAATTTGGTCTTTTAGCTTCCATGTGAAACTAGTCAAATTTGAGAAGTTTTGGTCTGTCTGAACAGAAAGGAAGTAGGGAGAGGTGAAAAAAAAGAGGTAAACGATGGGTATATCAAAGTAATATCCTAAGTACTGTGTACAGATTCTCAAGATATTTACCTGTTTGTATTTAAAAGATTTATTTATTATTTGTATTCTTATAGAAAAAAAATAGGTAGTTGACTTGGAAGATGTTTTCAAATAATAGGGATTTGTTTTTTTATAAGCCCAGGTGGATTTTGGTATGTTCTGGCTTTCCTTGATGTAGTTGTATTTCAAATAATTAATTGCCTTGCATTGCTTTAAAAATTGTTTTCCTGCTTCTTTATAAAAATTCTTTTTTAATTTATTTATTCTTTTTATTTATTTTTGGCTGTGTTGGGTCTTGGGTCTTTGTTGCTGTGTGTAGGCTTTCTCTAGTTGAGGCGAGTGGGGGCTACTCTTCATTGAGGTGCGCAGGCTTCTCATTGCGGTGGCTTCTCTTGTTGTGGAGCACGGGCTCTAGGCAGGCAGGCTTCAGTAATTGTGGCTCGCGGGCTCTAGAGCGCAGGCTCAGTAGTTGTGGCACACGGACTTAGTTGCTCTGCGGTATGTGGGATCTTCCCGGACCGGGGCTCGAACCCGTGTCCCCTGCATTGGCAGGAGGATTCTTAACCACTGCGCCACCAGGGAAGCCCCCTGCTTCTGTGATTTTTGTGTGATAATATTTGAGGGAAGTACAAGTAATATCCATCACCAAATTTTAATTAGTGGAGTGGTACTTATTTTAAAAAATTTTTCATGGATCTCTTTTTTCCCTTTTTCTGTAGGAATAAAATTAAAATGAAAAATTCCTTCATCTTAAAATGCTAAAAATATTAGCTCAACGTGATTATATGAAAGTTATCAAAAATTTTGGAAACATGGTATTTACAGTTGCTATCTATTTCAGTTTTGCTTGATGAGAATTCAGTGTTTACACTACTGTGCTTACATTATGATTTTGGTGTTACTTACATTTTCTCACCTTTCATATTTCATTAAAGAGATACTCTGACTTTCTAGTCCCTGACAATCCCTGATAACAACTCTTTCTCCCTAGGAAACCCAGCCTTTCTTATTAATGAGGTCCAGATCTGAGTCACTAATCCACATTCATAGAAGCTATGACCAGGCTGATCAGAAGTAGAATCCTTCAAGTAAATAGGTCATCTTAAAGAATTCTTCCTATTATAGTTATGATTCTTTTTTGTAATCTAAAAATACAATTAAATCTCTTTTGGCCACATAAAAAGCCAGATTTCCAATTCAAAAATGACAACAAACCTAGGGGTTGACATATCAAATACCCAGTTAGTGCCACAGGAAAGCTTGGATTTTCTAAAATAGGAGGAAGAATACAAATCTTATCCCTTGCACTGATGGACTGCCAAGTAGTACATAAACCAACTATCATTCTTATTAAGCAATGATAATACACATTATGAAAATGTCCCAATTTTGTCCCTTTATATAAATGTTAAAAGTATTAGTCAAAACTCCTTTTAGAGCTTCCCTGGTGGCGCAGTGGTTGAGAGTCTGCCTGCCGATGCAGGGGACACGGGTTCGTGCCCCGGTCCGGGAGGATCCCACATGCCGCGGAGCAGCTGGGCCCGTGAGCCATGGCCACTGAGCCTGCGCGTCCAGAGCCTGTGCTCCGCAACGGGAGAGGCCGCAACAGTGAGAGGCCCGCGTGCCACAAAACAAACAAAAACCTCCTTTTAGCGAACATTTATGATGTAATATGCTTCGTAAAAGCACCCCTTACTCGTATTATGCTTATGATGAAAATCTATTTAGCTTCTTTTGTTATATCTGACATATTTGAAAATTGTCTTTAAAAACATAATTTTTCATTAGTAAAGGGATATTACATTATGACTTTCTTTTACATGGTTTATTCTCTTATTGACTTTAGTATTTGCAAAAATAAATCAATTTATATATTATGTTTTGGTAAAGCATAGCTATATCTGTACAAATTTAAGTTTCACAAAATATTTGTGAATCCCAAAATCAGTATAAGTTTGATTCAGTTGCAGAAGCAGTAATTGAACACCTATTATCACTACGTGAAATTATGTAAAATAAGATCTTTGTTTCCTTTTTTATTGCTTCCTCTGGAGAGTATCAAGTTCCTTGAGAGCAGGGATTTTGTTTTTTTTCAACTGCTGAATTCCTAGCTTTTACAATATTTTATGGCACACAGTAAGCTATCAATAAATGTTTGCTGAATGAATTCACTTATTAAAACAAAGTTTATTGAGTGTCTATAATGTGTCAAATATCTAGGCACTGGGGAGAAAGCAGTGAATAGGCCAAAGTACTGGATTTTTGAAGTTTACTTTCAAATGGGAAGAGATAGATAATAACAAACTATTAAATATGTAATATATCTGGTGTTAGTACGTGCTGAGAAGAAAAGTAAAGTAGGTCCAAGGGTATAGAGGGTAGCATCGGGAGAGAGAATTGCTATCTTAGCTAAGGAATTCAGTGAAGGCCTCTCTGAGGAGGTGAGTAAAATGGGTGAGTGTTACTGTCCCTGTGCCAAGTGCCTTTGGGCCAGTGAAAAAACATGGGAGACCTGGTCATTGACCATAAGGTGGTTATAATCTGATGACAAGATCAGTATTATATATCATATTCATACCGTGTCTAGGCATAACTGCCAGGCATACAGTGCTGTGGGAGCAATGTTTGGAGAATGGAGCATAACCAGATATTTTTAGCAAATAAAGTACATGGTTGTGGGGTACGGGTTGACTGTAGAGAGGCTGAAAATACAGAATTGAGTCTAGGCTTTGAAGATTCTGCCAGATTAAGGACTTTGTGTCTCAGCCAATAGGCAATGCAAGACTGATGATGGTTTTTAGATTTGAAAAGGAAGCAATCAGATCTGTATTCTAGAAAAATATCTTTGGCCGCACAATGGAGGATGGATTAGAGCATGAGAATAGATGAGCTGATGTTTTAATAGAATTTTTGTGATCAAATATTACTTGAAATAATAGACCATTAGTTGGGCTAAACCACCTTTTTTTTTCAGGCAAAAAACAAAAATGGGCTTTCAAGGTTATTTTCTTTTTATTTCAAACTTTATTTTCAAGGTTTTTAAAAAAAATTTATTATAATTTTTTGGCCACACTGTGTGGCATGTGGGACCTTAGTTCCCCGACCAGGGATGGAACCCGTTCCCCCTGCATTCAGAGTGCAGAGTCTTAACCACTGGACAGACAGGGAAGTCCCCTCAAGGTTATTTTTAATGGTAGAATTGGATCACTATATGAAGTCATAAGAAAAAGGTAAATAACGTTTGATTGTAAAAAGCTGAGATACTCAAATCAAGAGAATGCAAGAGTAAAGATTTATAATCTTAGAATTATAGGATAATTAAATTGGTATGGAGAAACACCCAACTTATCTGTGTGTACTTGTGTTTCCCTATTTAATCCACATGGTGTCATTTTTTTACATGTGTTTTCTCACAGCAGTTATTTTTCATTCACAGGCAGTAGTGATGACTCACTTTATCCCTTTTGAGTATTAGAGGATCTGATTTCATTCAGGAGATTTTCCGATTCACCAGACAGTATTTTAGACATTATTGTCTAGCTGGAATTTGCCTGGGGGGAAAAATCCTTAAATAAATACATCAGCATTGCTTATGCTACCCTCACATACACATTTTAGCAAAAACTGTTAGTAAAAGCTCAACTTGATAAGGAATCTATATTAGTTTCTTAGGGCTTTCATAACAAAGCACCCCAGACTGGGTGACAAACAATGGAAGTTTTTCATTTCACAGTTCTGGAGGCTAGAAGTCTGAGATGAAGGTTTAGGCAGGTTGGTTACTTCTGAAGGCTAGGAGGGAAAGATCAGTCCCAGGCCTCTCTCCTTGGCTTGCAGATGGCTGTTTTCCCCCAGTGCCTTCCCTCACATGCCTTCCCTCTGTACATCTGTGTTCCCAAATTTCCTCTTCTTACAAAGACACTGGTCACATTGGATTCGGGCTCCCTCTAATGACCTCATATTGACTTGATTACCTCTGTAAAGACCCTATCTCCAAATACAGTCACATTCTAAGGTACTGGGGGTTAGAATTTCAACATAGGAAGTTGGGGGTTAGTCTAGGACACAATTCAGCCCATAACAGAGTCTAATTTTTTTTTTTTTCTCTCCAGATCTCTAAAGGGGAAATATTTAGTACACAAGACTCCTTTCACAGGAACTTCTGGTTTCTTACTATGATTACCAGCTGTCTTCATTAGCAGAGTCCTCATTAAATATATAGTTCTAACATGATGGGATTCTTTGACATGATCAGATACTAATGCTGCACTTGCTTGGACTCTTGATTCTACAGAACCACAGCATACTTCCTACATGCTTTTGAGTTCCCAGACTTTGGCGAGTCATATTATTTAATTAAGTTGGCTTTAGGAATTGTGGTGTTAAACTGGGATTCATAAATAAAGATGTTCTTTTCTCCATTTTGATGATTAGCAGTGGGCAAGTTTCTCTATTAAAGATCGTTTCAGATATGTGGAAAAACAGAGAAGTCAAGAATATATTTGGTACATTTAAGATAAATTTATTGGATCTTCCACTTAATAAAATTGTATTGTGATAGATATATACTATCAATACTTTCTTGAAAAGAGGGACTTCCCTGGCGGTCCACTGGTTAAGATTCCATGCTTTCACTGAAGGGGGCACAGGTTCGACCCCTGGTCTGGGAATAAGATGCCGCATGCCATGCAGCGTGGCCAAGAAAAAAAACCGTGAAAAGTTGTAAAGAATATTAAAAAAAATTCTTGAAAAGAGAAGCAGGGCTTCCCTGGTGGCGCAGTAGTTGAGAGTGCGCCTGCCGATGTGGGGGACGCGGGTTCGTGCCCGGGTCCGGGAAGATCCCACACGCCGCGGAGCGGCTGGGCCCGTGAGCCATAGCCGCTGAGCCTGCACGTCCGTAGCCTGTGCTCCGCAACGGGAGAGGCCACAACAGTGAGGGGCCCGCGTATCACAAAAAAAAAAAAAAAAAAAAAAGAGAAGCAAATATTTTTGCCTTTATTAAAAGTTAAAAGAAAATATGATATGGTAGGCTCAGATAATTTTCCCTTTAATTGTGAAACCTTTGGTATACTTCTTTATTATGAAACAGTTTTAAAAATAAGCAGTATTTAAAAGATTTAAAATAAACAGTATTTCTTTGTTGTCTTAGGAGTGATCATCTCACTGGGCTGAAATAATGATCCCAAGCACTCCCTGTTTTAGGTGTGGTGATGATCATGTCTTCCCACTCAACGTTAAATTAAAAAGTCTCAACTCAAGGGTGCTATAAACAGTTATTTTCTCATGAAAGGTTTGGTGACCCCTTTCTTATAGGAATCTTGCTGAATGCATTCAACAAATATTTTTTGAGCATAGGTTCTGGAGCCAGTCTGCCTGGATATGAAATTTCAGTTCCAACACATAGCTGTGAGTCCTTTGAAAAATTACTTAACTGCCCTGTGTCTCAGTTTCTCCATCGGTAAAATACATATTATAAAAGTACCTATGTTATAGAATTGTTGTGAAGATTAAATGAGTTAAAATATTTAGAATGCCTGGCAAGTTGTAAGCATGAACTAGTTTATTTCCATCATATTCAGGTGAAGTGGTATGAATTGATTAATTATTGATTTTTATATTAATTATCTGAAGTATCCTGATCAACTTTGTTCGTGTGCTTTACCTTAAACATGATATAGACAGATCCATCATGAGGATCCAAGCTATGTAATTTTTCCCTCTCTCCTTCCTTCCCTACTCCTTTCTCTTCCCTCCTCTTCTCTCCTCCCTCACTTCCTCCATCTTCCTTCCTTCCTTCTCTCTCTCCCTCTTTTCCTCTCCCTTCCTTCATTCTCTCTTCCTTTTTTCCCTTCCTCCTTCCCTTCCTCCACAACAAAAGTTTAATGACAGCCCATTGCCAGGCACTGTGCTCAGTACTTAGCATTCAAGCCTTAAATAAGGTCTAGTCCTTGTCCTCTTAGTCTAGCAGGGCAGACACTAGAAAAAAAAAAAGATATTAATTGTAAAATAAGTTGGTAAGTACTTTATCAAAAATATTGGTGTACTCTGGGGGAGTTAGATAAGATTTAGTGTTAGGAAATGCACCCCAATTGAGGTGTTAAGTGGTTGGGACTAGCCAAGGCAGGATGGGTCATGGTAACAGAAGGGGGCTGGTGGGAGTTCGTGTACGTTAGAGGCAGAACAAAGTTGCAGTGGTGCCAGGTCAAGAGACAGCAGTGCCGGGAGCTACAGCCTAAAGTTAAACAGGGGAGTTAGGGGAGATGAGGCTGCAGAGTAGGGAGAGGTGAGATCACAGAGAGATCTCATTTTATATAAAGCAGCTCGGACTTTATTGTGGATGAGGGGAAGCCGCTGACGAATTTTAAGCCCTGTGGTGACAGTCAAATCTTTTTCAGGAGTGATGAATTCTTACTTGATTCAACTACCTTGATATATCTGATCCTCAGGTGTGACTAAAGTCATGGTTTATGATTTCATAAGAGAGGGATGCTAATTTATAGCCCATAAAGATGATGAAATTGACCTCTGCCTCACGATTTACATTAACTAACATTAATAAATGCTTAATTGCAGTAATTAACATTAATAATGGAATGATGTACATTAAGGGAGTCTGATCAACATTGAGGCAAACTTACAAATCAGATAAAGTAGGAGAAAAGTATTGGTAGTACTTTTTTGTTTTGTTTTTTCTCCCTTTGGGAAGTAAAGAAAACTTCCCCTTAAGTAGGGAGCTCCTCTCGTGCATTTTAAAAAGTAAATATTTTATACCAAATTCATCAGGAAAAATAAATTACATAAAATGAAGTATACATGTATAAAACACTATTAAGGATGTTTATAGGATATAAAAAATCATAATCTCTAGTTTTGTAAAACTGATAATCTAATGGCAGAATAGAGCAGTGTGAACTGTTCACACCAACAGGGTATCTGTTGCCCCAATAATATACATATTCATTTTTCTTTTTCTCACTTATTTGTATTTGTCCTTTTACTTTTTTCTGGCCAGAATTGAAAAATAGTGAATGGCAAAATATGTGTCTCATCTGTTAACATTCCTTCTAGGTCATTCCTCAATTTACAACTCAACTTCTGTCTTCAATTTTTTCAGAGAAGCTGCTGTTGCAAGAAGAATGTGTTTTCATCAGGGGACATTTTGGGTAAGGGCAGCTAGCTTGTTCTTGAACTTTAAGATATAAAGCTGGCAGAGGGTGCTTCCCTGGTGGCGCAGTAGTTGAGAATCTGCCTGCCGATGCAGGGGACACGGGTTCGTGCCCCGGTCCGGGAAGATCCCACATGCCGCGGAGCGGCTGGGCCCGTGAGCCATGGCCACTGAGCCTGCGCGTCCGGAGCCTGGGCTTCGCAAAGGGAGAGGCCACAACAGTGAGAGGCCCGCGTACTGAAAAAAAAAAATTAAAAAATTTTAAAAAGCTGGCACAGGGCATGGAGGCACAGTAGTAATAGATGGTCAACATTCATAATTTATTCAGCACTAAGCCATCTAGAATATATATATATATATATATATATATTTTTTTTTTTTTTTTCCTTTTACTGAACTTTTTGAGTTTCATGACTGACCTTTAGGGCCTGGAAAAGAACACTATATATAGTAAACAAAACTATGCCCATCGAAACAAATTTGAAAGGCCGACCCCCAGCCTATCAAATTGAGGTTCTTGACCTATGCTTGCTTCTCTTAGTGTAACACACTCATGGTTTGAGGGAAAACATACCCTTTAGAAAACAGGGGAGACTGTCATGGTTTGGGGTTGTGAAACTTGTTGTAGTGCCCCAGGTTTCACTGAAACCTCCCATCTAGTTTTGTAAAGTACTGTTCTCCTTACTTAAAAATGCCCCATGGGCTTCCCTGGTGGCACAGTGGTTGAGAGTCCGCCTGCCGATGCAGGGGACATGGGTTCGTGCCCCGGTCTGGAAGATCCCACATGCCGCGGAGCGGCTGGGCCCGTGAGCCATGGCCGCTGGGCCTGCGCGTCCGGAGCCTGTGCTGCACAACGGGAGAGGCCACAACAGTGAGAGGCCCGTGTACCGCTAAATAAATAAATAAATAAAAAATGCCCCATATGTTTTAAATCATGTGTTTCATATTCATTTAGTCATCTCATTAAGCTGGAGTTGGGTAAGAATCACTTAGTGTCCAAAAAGACGTTTCCTACTAGCCTTTGGTTCTTAGAAAGTTAGACTTCGCCAAATGCAGATGACTTCCAGAACCTTACATTTTAAAGGGACTTTGCAAAACTGGAAAAACACCCTCCATGTCCCTATCCTCATTTTCAAGATATTCAGGCATGATAGTCTTTCAAAATGTGGTCTCCCCAAGTGAGAATCGCCACAGGGTTGTTAAAAATGCCTCTTTGTTGGTCCCAACATAGATTTACTAAATTTGAATCCCTGCTTATTTTATATAGTGTGATTCTTTAGAAGGAACTGCAGGCATACAGTAGCTACTCAATAAGTTTTAGCTGTTATTATCCAAATGATTTCTAGACTTCTCAATTTGTCCAGTAGGTATTTGGAATTCACTATGTGTAAAATTAAACTCATCATCGCTCCTCCAACTGTAATGAAAAGCAGGCCTTGTTCAGTGCAAGGTACCACCATTGTCCAAGCCAGAACACAGCACTCGTTCCCTTCCTATATCCGATTGGTCAATATGTCCTCTAGATTTTACCTCTTTACATTTTTCTAGTTAATTCCTTCATTTCCATGTGCCCTGCTCCTGGCTATTTAGATCCATAACATTCCCTCCCCCAGGGTCCAGATTACTGCAATCGCTTTTTTCCTTTGACTCCAGTCGTCCAGCTTTTCCAATAACTAATCCATCTTTCACACTGTGATCTTTCTTAAGATATTAATATCTTATATCTATATCTATCTATCTATCTATCTAGATGCCATCTTCCTTCTTGACTGCCTGGGTTCAAGCTATATTTCCATTTTAATGTCCAGAGTGAAGTTTAATTTTCTTTTTTTTTAAGAAGTTTTCTTTATCTAACTTCACATTTGGATTGATGGTCTTCGTTTCTGCGTGTGGGCTTTTCTCTAGTTGCAGTGAGTGAGAGCTACTCTTCATTGCGGTGCGCAGGCTTCTCATTGCGTTGGCTTCTCTTGTTTTGGAGCATGGGCTCTAGGCGCGCAGCTTCAGTAGTTGTGGCACATGGGCTCAGTAGTTGTGGCGCGTGGGCTTGGTTGCTCCGTGGCATGTGGGATCTTCCAGGGCTCGAACCTGTGTCCCCTGCATTGGCAGGCGGACTCTTAACCACTGAGCGACCAGGGAAGTCCTTAATTTTTATTTTAATACCCATTATCCTCATGATCTGTATCTTTCTTAACTCTGCAGTTTATCTCTCACTGCTTCTCCACCCGAATCCTTTGTTCTAGCCACACAAGTTTTCTGAATGTCTTATGCTGTTCCATGCCTCCATACTTTTACACATGCAATTATCTTCTTTCTTCAAAACATCACCCTCTTCTAGCTTCTTCTAGATAACTCTTACGTGTCCTTTAAAAATCAGCCCTTAAAATCACCTCTTCTTGAAAGTCTTCCCCTAACTACCAATCTGATATAATTGCCGCTATGCTTAGCATAGTGTAATAAATAGTAAAATTCACCATTCTTTCTTTCTTGGGAGAAGTCAATGTAAGTAGAGTTTATCACACCTTAGTTAGTTGTAAAACTTGGATTGAGATTCATCAGTTCTTCTACATTTACTCTAGGACTTTCTAAATTTATCAAAGTAGTTGATCTTTGGAATGCTGATTACATTCTGAGAGGTGGCATAAGGGCTTGCTGGAGGACTGATGATATTCTGTATATTGATCTGTTCTGTATATTGATACTTATATATCAGTTTATCATTCTATATACTTAAATTTGTGTACTTGACTATAAAGTATGCTTCAGTTTACAAAAATGAATGTAAATAGCTGAACTTTTAACTATAAAATTTATCTTAAGGCCATTTTGTCCATTTTCCTTTTTGCCTATTAAAATGAAATCATGGGAACTTGCCTCTAGAGGATAATTTTAAATGTCTTTATGGCAAGGTACATTAAGCTTTCTGGAGAAGAGGGCCCTTAAAATTTTAACTTCTCATGAGACAATGAAGTAATAAAATGGGATTAATTGGAAAAGTGGTTAAATACTTGCTTTACTTATGTTTCTGCTATTTCCTGTATCTTTTCCAAATATTTATTTTGCTAGGTTTTAGTCTTCTTGCTACTGGTGTGTTCTTTTTAGCTTTTTAAGATTACCAAAACTAAAAATTGTGTGAGTTATCTCATCAAGGTTTATTTTAAAAGTGCTGATAAGAAAAATAACCAGTGCTTCTTGATTTTCAACTTGAGGTCTTAAATCCTTCTATTAATCATTGTACTACATGATCTTTAAACTCCTAATCTTGAGCGTCTGTGATTCCACTTGGAGTGGTTTTCCATGAAGAGAGATTATTGGTAAGAATTGCATCCACTCTTGGCTATGTCTTCCAAGAGGAACTTATCTTTAAAAATAGATTTGTAAAAAAAAAAATAGATTTGTAAATTCTATCAGAAACTGTTTAGTTTACTATTGCATCTCCAGCATGGTCAATTATAACAGCAATGTTGGTGAATGAATAAATGAAATGACTAAAACACTGCAAAATATGCTACTCACTCCTCTGTTCCTAGATCTGCTATAATTCACAAATTAACCTCAACTGTTTAATTTTGGTCATTTGTCTTCTGAACAATTTAACATTTAGAAAATCAAGTTATAAGTTGTGGAAAAGGCCTTCACAACAGTTTCCAAGTTTACTATTTACTTTACTTTACTTTTAATGAACGTGTTTCTTAGTGAAGAAACACCTGATTAGGTGCTATTTTTTACTCAGAAATTAAAAGAGAACTAGTAATACATTTCCTGGACAAATTTTAATATGTTTACTCTGGAGAGATTTCATGAATTCTTAAATTTGAATTTTAAAAAATATGGTTAGGGCTTCCCTGGTGGCGCAGTGGTTGAGAATCTACCTGCTGATGCAGGGGACACGGGTTCGTGCCCCGGTCCAGGAAGATCCCACATGCCGTGGAGCGGCTGGGCCCGTGAGCCATGGCCGCTGAGCCTGCATGTCCAGAGCCTGTGCTCCGCAACGGGATAGGCCACAACAGTGAGAGGCCTGCGTACCACCAAAAAAAAAAAAAAAAAAAAAAAAAAAAAAATATATATATATATATATATATATATATATATATATATATATATATATATATAGTTAAAGAAGAAGCAAGTGAAGGAGGCAATTTAATTTATCCCTTATCCCCTACAATACCAGACTGATGCATTAATACAACCCATACAGCTAGAGATGTCAGCTAATACCTAGAGAGTACATAATGGAACCTTCTAAAAGGAGTTTTCCTTTCATTGATTATTGTCTTCTACTAAATCTTTCTACTAAAGTTTTTCTCAATCTTTGTAGTGCATATTGTCATATTTTGACACTTTTTCAGTCTCCTCTTAGAAGTAAGAATTTATATATGAGACCTAACCATTTTTACTTAAAATTGGCCCATTATTAAATCTGGGCAGTTGTGGAGAGGAGGGACTGGGACTGCATATTGAGAAGGAGGTTAAAGTTGCTTTTAAAAAAAATCCTACTGCTACATAAACCCTAATAAAACCCCTGAGAGAAAGTAAGGGTGCGAGTTCTCATAGTAACTTATTAATCCTTTTTCATCAAGAGATATCTAATGCCAACTATGCATAGCTGGGACCTCTTTGTTATGTTATATGCTTAGAAATAAATGTAGGTTATAAAAATACTTACTTCTGCGAATCAGGAATAATAAACTCTTAGGTACTTCTTGTCACAGCTACTCATCAACCAGTAATTCTGGAACCAGCCTGTTTGTTATGGTGTTGTGACAGCACAGTTTTCAAAGCTTGGATGAGTTTGAAGAAGTACCATTTTCACTTTGTTGTAACTTGTGTACATGTCTTTGATGTTACTATAAAATAAAGAGGCAGAGTTTCATTAGCCACACACTAAATGTTATTTTCTTTATTTGATAGTTACATCAGGTATAGGTAAGGCAATCTAATCCTCTACCTTAACTAGATTTATATCAAGTATAAAATTCATTGAGCACAGAATAGCTATATTCCTGAGAGATGGAAGCATCAATATTGTTGTTATTATGGCTTTAGAACAAGTTTTGATCTTAACTCAAGAATCCAAAGTAAATCTAGGACGGGAACCCAGGTTTTTTCAAATTACCTTGACACCTTGAGATTTTATTTAACCTTTGTGCTCTAGTCAAATAGGAACAATAAAATGGGAATAATGCTATCTCCCCTATTTCATAGGGTAGTATTGAAAAATTAGGAAATATGCTACCTACATTGAAAGAGTTTACAACTTTGTAGAATAAAATAAGTGATATATCTGGCATTTTTATTAAACAGTTTTTAGGAGATTACATAATTAAATAATTATAATAGTTTTCATACCCACCAAAAAAGGTTTAACAAAGGATCTAGCCTATTAAACTTCCTTTAACTTGGTTTCCCAGTTATGACCCCCTTAGTTTTCTGACCTTTGATTGACCAATAATTTCTATTGATTGGTACTTTGTTTTACATTTAAAACAGTTGTTTCTAATACTTCCTATGGGATACTGTAAAATCTTGATATGCTTTCTATGCCATCAGAATGTGATTTAATTTTGCTGAATTTAATTTTAAGGTTAAGTAGTTTAAACCTTTTATCTTCATGATTTTAATTTCCTAGAGGGAAGAACCTATGTGTTTCATTTTCTTGTACACCCCAAGCATCATGTCTTGTGCATAAAATACCATTTTTCCCCTCAAAAGCTAAAGGCCTTATCAGGAATTATTACATACTTATATAAATTTAACAATAGTTACATGAAATGTAAACAACTTTGTTTAATTATACAAGGAAAAATAAATTTAAAGCTTAAGATGACAACGTCCATATGAAGTAAAGAATTACAAATTATTACCTAACAAAATGAAATCTGTTATTTTCAAGTCTACTAAAACAGTATTAGATTTTCCTTTACCCCTAGTTGCTGAAATGCTGTTTATTGTAAAAGATGTTGAAAGAATGAATAAGTATACAAGAAGCAACATACTTGCTTCTTTCTAGTATTTAAAATTTGTTAGTCTTTTTAATATTGGCCAATAATTTCTGTTACCTTAAATGTTTGCTGTCTCACAGGGTTTGGCACTCAACAGGCACACAGTAAATGTTTTTCCATTGAGCTGAAAATTTTAATTAATAAGGTAACAGATGAGAAAACACACACACAAAACAGCACCTGACACAAGCCCCAATGCAGAGAAAACACAATAGAGATGTTTCTTGCTGAACTCCCCCACCCCCTCCAAATATTTCCTGTGTTTCATAATATTGCTGCAAGAATCTCCTGTTGAGTTCCTTTATTTAAAACCTCAAGTAGTTTGACTAAAGTGCCAAGTGATTATAACTGAATGTCCTTGAATAGTTTTTTCACATAAGGGCCAGTGAGAGGTATAGTGGAATTGGTCAAAATGTGTCATGTCCTGCACTGGGTCACTTTTCCCAGTATGCTTTAAGATCTGCTAAAACCTTTGTTTCAATGAACTTTCACTTGAGTGTTGCAAAAGGAAATGAAACATGGGATGTTTATGGAGAGTCTGCCACAGCATTATGTTTTCTTTCTCAAAATACACTATTTTTTTTTTTCAGGACTATCCTAATCCTAGCATGACCTTAGCCATAATTATACTGACTCCAGTCACCTTGTGCAATTAACTGGATAGTTGCATGAATGTGAACACTGCTTTGGCCAGCCTTTCCCCCACATAATTCTACAGGGGACATCCTCTTCAGCTGCAGTGTATTCTTCTGGGATCTAATTATGATGTCTCTTGAAATCTGGCCTGAGTACAAGAATTCAAGCTGATTTTCCAGGGTGGAGACCATGCAAAAATCCCAGTTGGACTCACTGGAATCCAGTTGTAAACATCATATTATTCAACTGCATTGTAATGGAGTAATCCATTACAATTTTAATTTACACACTAAAGTTGAATACTAAAATATGTCTTGACTGTCCACTCCTTTAGCAGAACTGAATGTTGAAATACTTACTGAGTGTAGACTGATTTGTTTGTAAGGTTGATAGGCCCTATTGTGCTGTTAGTGAGACAAGGTAATTGCTCTTGGTATAGAGTTTCAGCAAATTGGATAACAGGCTCCAGCCTGGAGGAAGGGCCAACATAGTTAATTTAGAGATTGAAATTATTTCTTCCCAAGGTGAAAGAAACTTGTAATGATGGTCTGAACTTCTGAAGCTCTTGCAAGAAAAGTTGAAGTTGTGTAAACCATTGCTCTATCTTTTGACTGAGTGGAAGTAAATGAAAGTACATGTCAATTTTCATGTATTCTCAGCTTGTCTTACAAGGCTTCAGAAAGTGACCACTGATGTTGACATGTCAGTGAAGGAGCCACAGCATACTTCTGGGGGAATTATGCTTTCATCTGTGTAACAGAATTCCCTCTATTACACTCCCACATTTCTATTTTCGTGGTTGGACCTTGACTGGTGGGAATGGGTTTTGTTCTTTGATGCAGAGAGAGGTGGGAATGAATTGAAGAAGAGAAACAGAGACATAGTTTATGGATATGCTTAGGACTGGCCTGTGAGCTGTCACTGTTTCCCTCCTCCTATATCCCTAAGTCACTGCTCACCTGTGATAGTTTGAAGGACCTTAGGTGGACACCTGAATTTGTCAGGTTTTCAGTGATGGTTCTCATTGAGACTCTTTTCTGTTCAGCCATTTGACTCCCAGTCAGTTCAGTTTTCCTCCAAGAGGACACTGAGTTTGTCTACTGGAGGGCTCCTATATTTTTCTATTAATGCAATACATGGAGAAGAATGAGTTCTTAACAGTTCAATGTGGGAAATTAAATATTCTGTCCAAGTGAATTTCCTGTTCCTCCATAGAGCAGCATTCATGAAATTCAGACTTCATTTAGCATGTGTTTTTGCTTCTCCAACAAAATCATAATGTCAGTAATTTTTCTGCATATACTTTGGTTGAAATTTTCTCCATAAATAAAGCTGCTACCAAAATGACTTCCTTAAGATGATGTTAGATGTGATTAGTTCACTGCAAAGCCACAGAAAAATAGTATTTATATGATCAACACTGTAAAGGTAATACATCAGATACTGTCTGGTCATGTGAGTGCTCTGTGGAAAGCAATGCACATGCTCTTTTTACCTCTGCCTTGACAGAGATCTAAAGAAGCCATGATGGTCTCAGCTTTTTTAACATAAGGGTCGATCCTTTGGTAAGTTTTGTTAAAGAATGATTTACTGAATTGGATTGTAAAGAAAACATAAAATAAATATAACATGCAACAATTTGACCTCCTTAAGCTAATAAAAACCTGGCATAAGTGTATGTCCTAAAAATCCACATTTTCTATGGTTTCAAAGCATTTGCAGTATTAAAGCATTCATTAATTTAAAAGACAATCCAGAGTGAAACATTTTGTAGAATTTGGAGAACGAAGGCCAAGATGGGTGTTGCACCTATCCCAGGGAGCTAGTTCATTTCTTAAATTATTAATTGCCTCCAATTTATAGCACTAATGTTTCATATCAAAAACCTCAGGTTAAATGGAACTCAGATGACCTAGGACTGACGTTATGAACACCTTTACATGAGTTAGAATTAGGATATGTAAAGCCAAGCAGAGGCAACCAAGTGAATACCAGAGCTTTCTTTGGCTCACAGAAGGACTTGGACAGCCAGATGCATTAATACTCTGTGGGCATACATACACGAAAAGCCTTATGTAAGTGTCAGGTGCCAGGCTGGTGATGATGGTGTATTAAAAATCATCTGATAGGTGGTAACACAAATCCAGCCTCCTTGTAAAATAAGCTTACATGTTTTTTTTGGTAAGAACCAACACTAGGCTGGACAGTTAATGAGCTCCGGAGCTGTTTATTGGTTACTCCTGAGGAGCCTGATGAAGTAGTTCAGTTATGCTGAGATACTGCTTCGGTGGTGCTGGAAACCTAGCCAGCCTCAGTGCCCGTTTTCTTCCAAAGTGGTAGATATTTCCATAAACCAGATGTCTGCATTTTTTTAGGGGATCCATCTCATGGAAATTGTGGCGCTTGTTTGTGCCTTCATTTCCTTATCACATTGTGGTCGCTGGGGAGGAGAGGGGATGTATTGGGTCAGCTGGATGGCATTAGGTCAGAGGCAGATGGGAAAAGATGGTCTTTGCTAAGGGGTCTCACTCAGCCAGCTTGCAAAAGGCTGTGCTGAGAGGATGAAAGATAAGCAAACTTAGCAAGTGCAGGGAGAGGAAGCAGCACTTCCTCCAGGCAATTCTCAGAACTGTTTCTAAGCTGTTTACTTCCTATTTTGATACCTAGAGCAATGAGAAACAAGGTCTCTGGACCAGTCTTTGATTGGCCTTGTCCTGAGCTTGTTTATCCACTCTTTCTGTCAGGAAGCAATTGTGATAAGGCCTCTGGCACTGCTCTGGAAGATTTTTTTTTCCATTTGTGTGTGGCTTTTGATTGATCATGTTGTGAACACAGTGCTCTATTCTTGGATTGATTTATTAACAAGGTTCAAAGAACCTCCACCATTTAGAGGGTTTTTTCCTTTTGCTTAAGGAGAAAGGCATTATTTGCACCTCTGAATGAGGGCGTTTTCTAGGCTCTCATTCAATAACTGACGAAGATGGAGTGGCTCTCTGTCTCAAGATCAGTTTACCCACATCAAGATGTATTATGCATGTGTATGCTTGACATCTAATTTATTGTCCTGGAGTAGACATTTATTTATTTATTTTTATTTGAAGTATGGTTGATTTACAATGTTGTGTTAATTTCTGCTATACAGCAGTGATTCGGTTTTATAAATATATATATGTATATATATATATATATATATATATATATACACATTCTTTTTTATATTTCTTTCCATTTAGGTTTATCACAGGATAAACATAATGCTGTACAGTAGGACCTTGTTGTTTATGCATTCCATATATAGTAGTTTGCATCTGCTGACCCCAAACCCCCAATACATCCCTCCCCCACACGCCCACCCCCCTCCCCGTTGGCAACCATAAGTCTGTTCTCTATGTCTGTGAGTCTGTTTCTGTTTCATAGATAGGTTCATTTGTGTCATATTATAGATTCCACATATAAGTGATAGCATATGGTATTTGTCTTTCTCTTTCTGACTTACTTCACTTTGTATGATAATCTGTAAGTCCATTCGTGTTGCTGCAAATGGCATTATTTCATTCTTTTTTATGGCTGAGTAGTATAGACTTGCTTTTTCTGCTGAGAAAATGGAGGGTGAGAGGCTTCTTAAAGAAAATGCTGGTTTGGACAACTCATTTTGAGGCTCTAGGGCCTATTTAAAGGGTTTCTATTATTTTATTATACTTTAAGGATATCCCTTCTTTTCTTCAGCCTAAAACCACTTCTTCTATAGCCCTTCCTTTGCAGTGGCCCTGAGCTATACCATGTTTATTTTGAGTTGTTGGTTTGGTATTGGATTGGGTCTGTATGTGGGCTCTGCCTGCTTTGGACCAAAATTTGATTTGCTTGGCTCCACTGCAAATATTGTCAGCACTCTGTGCATTTAGGGCTGTATAAAAATGTGAAGTAATAACCACAACTTTATGAGCTGAAAACAGCTTTTCTCACCACACTTACTTCTCAGTGGACAACAGCAATTTCCACATTTGAAAAGCAACCAATATTAAACATCTTTCATTATCTCAGTACTACTTCCAATAAAACTGACATAATGAGGAACTGGAAGCATCTTATTTCTCTGTTTTGTGAAGATGTCGATCCAATGAATGGTTTTCAAAGTCAAAATAAGAAGAATATACATTCTGCCCTGCAATGAGAATGCTTAGATAGAAAGTTCCTGTTATCCAGCAGCCAGTATCACTTGTCATGTTTCTTTTTTTTTTTGCGGTACGCGGGCCTCTAACTGTTGTGACCTCTCCCGTTGCGGAGCACAGGCTCCGGACGCATAGGCTCAGCGGCCATGGTTCACGGGCCCAGCCGCTCCGCGGCATGTGGGATCCTCCCGGACCGGGGCACGAACTCGTGTCCCCTGCATCGGCAGGCGGACTCTCAACCACTGCACCACCAGGGAAGCCCTGTCATGTTTATTTTTCCTTCTATACCTTGACTAATAACAGAGGAACAAGGAGAACAGAACACTAATGAAATTAGTTTCTTAAAAAAAAAAAAAAAAAAAAAGTATGACCTGCCTGCAACTCAGAGCAGCTTTAATTTCTGGGAAATACCATCTCAAATTCTGAGGAGTCGTTGGATAAGACAGTTGGGGCATACCTGATTAAACAAACAAAAAAACTGGACACGAAGGGTGGTTATACAAGAATTCTGATAATGACCAATGAGATCCTTTTGTGAAGTCATTTATTCAATATGGCCAGATGTCATATTGGATCTACAAATGTTAGTGCAAGATCTGTTGCTCTTTTGTTCTTAAATTTCTACTATCTGTAGTAAAGTGGGACAGGATAGTGAGTTTCTCAGAAGAATAATTTTTTAAAAGTTAAGTGGTTACTTTCTATTAATGGGGGTTAAATGCTGTTTCTCTTATGAAATGGTTGTGAGAGTAGGTAGTCATATATTTGCTGTCTTTACTTGAAAAAAAGAAAAAGAAAAATATGACACCCTAGTGTCAGTCACCAGTTTCTATTGAAATGTAAAATTCTACTGTTGTCTTTTTTACTTTCATTTGTGTGAGTCATCAGGCATTTACTTGCAAGGAGACTGGTATGTCTGAGCAGGCACCTGTGATGTCTCCTGTGGAGTCTGGAAAAAACATGTTGATTCACTTATGTGAACTACGCACCAATGAGAAAGAAAAATGTGTTTGATATGATACCAACTGAGTAAAACTTCACAAATACTCAGTGGAGTACATCATAGGTGAAGATATCATAGTATTTGCTGGGACCCCAGAGAAGAGAAAATTGTCCACGATTGGGCATACGGTGACAAGTAGGATTTCTGGAGAGGATAGCCTCGGTTACATGACCTCCTTTTACCTCTGGACCTAGGATTTCTGGAGAGGATAGCCTCGGTTACATGACCTCCTTTTACCTCTGGGGGTCCATGCCTACAGCAGCAGATTGGCTGCAAAACACAGGGCAGCTGCTCTGAGTTCAGTGGCAACGCAACCCTGTGTCATATTCAGATTGTTCACAAGGGGCAGCTTCCCTGAGTCCCCCAACAGCTCATTGGTTCTCAGGGCAGGGTCTGCAGGCTGAACTCTCTTGGCATGGCCTTTGTGGATAATGATACGGTATTTTGAGGTATGATGTCATTTATCATTTTATGGTGTATTGCATGGTGAAGCTGAGGAAGCAGCATTGAACAGCAGAACCAGAAGACCTGGGTTCTCATGTCAGTTCTGTTTCTGATTTGCTGGTGTAACTTCCCTGGGCCTCAGTTTACTCATTTGTAAAGTGACAGAGTTGGACTACATCAGTGTTTCTAAACAGTGTCTGTTTACCCCGCCTACATCAGGCTCAAAATGCTTATATAAATGCAGGTTCCTGGGCCCATCTGGCCCTATTGAATCAGATTTTTGTGTTGTGGCCCTGCAGTCTGCATTTGTAATGCTCTCCACTGCTAGGTGACTCTTCCACAAGCAGAAGTTTGAGAATTACACTATTGAACTAAATATATCTCTAAGGTTCCTTGTATTATACAATTTTCTAATCTTCAACTTGGTGCTTCAGAAGTAAATCTCTCCCTCCCCCATGGGAATAGCTGAGGACCATTCAAGGGTATTTTGTCCAGCTAAACTCTTTTGTAGATAAAACATTTTGGAACTGAGTTATCTCCAGTACTTTAGGTTAGAAAGATTGCTTACATCACAGAGATAAATTAAAACAATGCCCCTGGGGGGAAAAACTTTACAAGGTTTTGAAAACACAAATGTCCTTGTGCTACATTCCCCTTCAGTCACCTTCAGAAGAATCTCTTGAAGGTCCTAACTGCCTCTCTGTGGGATGTGGGTTGGTCTGTGTAAGACTTCACAGCCAGGTGATTCAGCTCTGCAGGCTTCAGTTCAGCGCTGGTGAGGATTCAGTTCTTCTTTGATTCCTTCAGTCTAAACATTTGAGTTACAAGCCACATGATACCATTTGGTAGGGATTGTAGCTAGGGAGAGTCAGTTCACAACCTGACACCTCATAAAGCCAAATTTAGAGTTTGTGGGGTTTGCTGTATATAAGTGTGTGTGTGTGTGTGTTAAGCAAGCACCTGGATGTGGGTTTTTCTCTTTCTGGCTGACAAAACAAAATGGAGTTCAGTTCATGTCTCCCCTTTAAATGCTTTATGATCTTTGCCTCGTTTTATTTGTACTTAATTGGGCTAGCAAGGATTGTTACAAACACAAAGCCCCTGGAGGAACTTGGGTGCAACCAGATGAATTAGAGCTTTGATTTCTTTTTTCCAGCAAATACAGTGGTGCTTCTCAAGCAAGGACAGTTTCCCATCTAGGGGATATTTGGCAACATATGGAGATATTTTTGCTTGTCACAACTGGTGCAGTGCTACTGGCCTCTACTGCGTAGAGGTCAGGGATGCTGCTAAACAGCCACGTACATAAGTCGTCCCCCACAGTGCCGTCTCACCCCACCAACACAGAAGTATCTGCCTTGGAATGGCAGTGGAGTCAAGATCGAAAAACCCTAATATTCAGTAACTAGAGTAATAATTTATATATTCTGGGATAGGGGCACTTCCATAAAGCCAGGAGGAGTGGAGGATGGAGGAGTCAAGGGAGGGTGACTGACGTGGAATGTTTGACACAACTTAAAATGAAAATAAAGTCTACTAGTTTCTAGGATAGGTTCAGGCTCAATGAGGTGCTTATAACAGATTTTGAAAAGGAGCCAGGAGGGAACTACAGGCTGGGTTGAAAATAAAGAGGCAAGCCCATTAATTTTAGGCCAGGTAAGGACACAAGACAAGTTTCATTTGTTAACAGTGACATAATAAATAGCACAGTTTGTTTTTCTGATGAGAGTGATTTTAACAAGTATATATATTTTTCACTTCTTTCTTTTAAAAGTTATATTTTGAAGATTCTAGAATCTCAGATCTAGGATATCTCCTCATCCCTTCAAATTTTCTTAGGCTGTTAAAAGCATCAAGTAGTTAACCACTAGCTATAAAGGGAGCTTGACTGAAAGTTCTTGTTCCTGTTGATATTCCTCTCCTCTGTACCTGCAGTCATTATTTTCTCTATTCCATGCCCAACTGGTTCTCTTCCCTGTGCACCAGAAAGCCCTCTTATTCCCTGGTTTCTGGGTAGATTTGGCTAACGAGAGACAACAGCAAGTGGAGGGCAGGAGCAAAAAGAAGAGGTCCAAGATATTTACCCCAGTCCTCCATCCTCCCTGCTTTCTGGCAGTGGCTCCTTCTGTGAGACCCCAGTTTCTTTGGGTCAGCCATACTTCCTCCAGTGATGGAGCTCTGGAAACCCTGTCTCCTCCCCCTGCTCCTTCAGACCTAAGAAGGAGTAGTAAAGACTTTTTACTCCTGCTAGTCCTTCGATGCCTCACCATCTCTTTTTGGTTCCCTTAACTCAGTACACTACTTTGTAAATAGTCCCTTCATTCAGTTCTTTTCAGTTAAGCCCTCTTTATTGTGCCATCTATTTTGTGCTAGGCCTCTCACTAATGCAGTACTTATTAAATTTTTAGTGGGAGGTTATTGATTTTGTATTATATATTCAAATAATATTGATCTGGAAGCTAGAAAACTTGGATTCCTGTTCCAGTTCTTCTATTAGTTAACTCTTTCCTTACGAAAATCCATTGAGCCTTAGTCCCTCATCTATTAAACAAGGATTTAAAAATATGTCCTATCTTTCTTACATAGTTGTTGTGAGAATGAAATTAATGTATACTGTTTGAAAACATTAAGCACTTGAAAATTGGAAGCCACATGTTGGCAAGGAAACTAGCAACACGTATTCTAATTCTAGCCCTGAATATTTTAGGACTGTAATTTTGTGTGTGTGTGTGTGCATATATATACACACACACACACATATATTGATTCTCTGGGACTCCTTTTCCCCATGATAAATATGCTGATTAGATTAGACAATCTTCTTGGTTCCACCCAGCTTCAAAAAATTTCACAATCTTTATATATTCTGTTCTCATTGTTCTAGACTATTCAGCAGCATGACCTGTAAAAACAAAAATTAAAATGTAGAATATAAAACTGGAGAAAAAAAGAGTAGATAGAGGTTCTTTAGAGTAAAGATAATTTGAAATATTCAGAATACACAACGTTAAAAGATGGACTTAACTTCTGTGTGGTTACAAAGGGAATTAACTTCTGTGTGGTTACAAAGGGAAGAATCAGGACAATTGGGTAGATGTTATAGAAGACGGATGTAAGTACAAGGAATGGAAAAACCTTTCATATATTTGGACTGGTTCAGTAATGGAGTGGGATTGGAATAGGCTGGCTTTCAGGGAAGTGACTTGCCCATCCCTGGGATTGTTCAAGCAGAAGTGTGTTTGCTCATTTCTCAGGAATACTCTAGAGAAGATTGCTATGATGAACATTGTAGTCACATGATTTAATAATGTAATGGTTATGTAAGTCACAAATATAAGTGGATTGTTCAGGAGTGTTAAAGAATTATGATTCTTTATTTTCAACAAAAGAAGACAAAGGCAATAAGAAAGGGGAAAATGTAAAGTGTTATTGTGTATGCAAGATACTGTTATGTGGTCTTCTGTGTTTGCATAGAAGCAGAAAGAATAGAGCGGGGTTTAGATTTCAGCAACTAGTTTTTGTTTAATCTACTGGAAAACACACATTGTAATAGTAATTAAACAATTCCTACATCAGAGGACTTCTAATTCATTTCATAAGTGTTTAATGAATTCCTACCATATATACCAAACATATGCTGAGATCAAAGCTGGGTTTTAAAAAGACATGCAGATTTTAGGGGGAAAAAAAGATATAGTACAACACAATGCTGTTTCTATTATCAGTGTATTCTAGAGGAGGAAGCCCTTGTAGAAATGGTAGGTTGGCTTTGCCATCACTTCACTCCTCTTTTAGTTACTTCCCTGCCTGCCTTTCAGCAATACTTTCTTATTCATTTGACAAATATTTATTAAATATCTACTAAGTGCAGTTACTGTTCAAAGTTATAAAGATACATCAATGAACAACAGAGACAAAGTGATCAGTGCCTTGAATCTGCATTTTGAGTCTGCTTCATCAAAGACTCAACCCCTACCTGCTTCCTACAACAAATATCAATTTGTTGTCAACTCTGTTTCACATTAATTTGAGCAAGTGGAAAACATGTCAAGTCTGACGAAAGGTGGGGAGACTGAGTATCAACACTTAATATGCAGCAACATTTACATCTCTCCACTTTAACAATAAATGGGAACGTGATTCACTTGGTCAGTATATGTGTTACGGACTGAATTGTGTACCCCCCTAAAAAAAATCCATATGTTGAAGTCCTAAGTCCCAGCACCTCAGAATGTGATTGTATTTAGAGACAGGGTCTTTAAAGAGGCAATTCATGTAAAATGAGGTCATGTACATGGGCCCTAATCCAATATGTCTGGTATCCTTATAAGAAGAGGAGGTTAGGACACAGAGACGTATAGAACTAAGACCCTGTGAAGACAGAGAGAGATAGTCATTTACATACAGAGGAGAGAAGTCTCAGAAGAAACCAACCAACCCTGCAAACACCTTGATCTTGGACTTCTTGTCTCCAGAACTATGAGAAAATAAATTTCTGTTTTTTAAGCCACCCAGTCTGTGGTATTTCATTATGGCAGCCCTAGTAAGCTAACACACATGGTATAGGATACTAAGTAGCACATGATTTCAAAATATCTTATCCTATAAACATGAGGCTGCTATAATTCCATCCATGCCCCCGCATCCATTTCTCCTGCTTTACGCCACTGACATTGGGGGCCAACACCTGGAAACTCTAGACCTGCCAGGGGCTCACCGTACATATCAGTGCAATGTCTGTCCAGCATATCAGTGACTCCCTGCGGAGGAGAGCAGCTGACTGAGAAGGGATTAGTGATCATTATTATTATTATTTTTAAGTTTCTGTTTAGAGACATCCTGCTGAGATGTGCACAAAAGAGAGGTTTGGTACACCACTGTAGGCATATTCCAGTCTTCAGAATGCAGAATATGCTCCTGAATCAAAGTAAAGAATTTTCTTCCCCAAGTTGACTGTGGGAGTTTTATGTATTTATTTGAGTGTATATTTATTTGGGTCAGCTGACAGGACCAGCCTGCCTACAGACTCAAACTGTGATTTACACTTTGGTGAAGAGAAGCAGTTTTGGAAACGCAGACCTTTTCTAAATACTATATAATCCTGGCTCTAATTGGCTAGCTCCTTCTCAGATAACACTGTACATCTGCAGTGATTTATGCAGACAAAGTCTGCAGCCTGGACATTGTGGCATGTGACTCCTGTCTCCCACCCTTTCCTTGAGGACTAGATAGCAAAGCCTACCCACCACAGTGATCCCATGAAGAAGGGTTTGTTACCTGTTGATTCAAGGTAATGAGGAGGAGGTTCTGTTTGTTCTGAAATAGCAGCTTTAGAAGCAGAGGGAAGAGCTGCAGGAAGAAGCATTTTCCAGGAAGGTCATCCTGGGTCAAATGTCATTGAGGATGTAGCATGAGGAGGAAAAGCTTGAACAGATCAGGAGAGCTCTGGATTTAACACAATGATTGGACAGGTCATTTAGAACCAATGTTTCCTCCTAAGAAATCCAGCCTGTGGAGAATAAAAATGGTAAAAATTTACATAATGCTTATCCCTAGTTAGGCACTAAATGTTTTACATTTATTGTAACTTAGTTAATCCACTCAAGGAGTCCTGGAAGCTTGTCGTCTTAGACAAAATTCTAAATGCTCCACAATGAGATATCACCTCATACCTGTCAGAATGGCTATCATCAAAAAGAATAAATAACAAGTATTGGTGAGGATGTGGAGAAAAGGAAACCCTTGTGCACTGTTGGTGGGATTGTACAATAAGTTGGAGCATTCACAATGGAAAACAGTATGGAGGTTCCTCAAAAAATTAAAAATAGAACTACCATATGATCTGACAATTCCACTTCTGGGTATTTATCAAAAGAAAATGAAAACACGAATTAGAAAAGATATATGCACCCCTATGTTCATTGCAACATTATTTGCCATAGCCAAGATATACATAAAATATATATGTATATATACATACAATATATGTGTGTATATATAATATATCCACATATACACACTGTACAATGGAATATTACTCAGCCATTGAAAAGAATGAAATTTTGCCATTTGTGAAAACATGGATGGACCTGGGCATTATGCTTAGTGGGCATTATGCTTAGTGAAATAAGCCAAACAGAGAAAGATGAATACTGTATGTTTTCACTTATATGTGGCATCTAAAGAACAAAGCAAATAAATACGGAGATATAGAGAACAAACTAGTGGTTACCTGAGGGGAGAGAGGTAGGAGGAGGGGTGAAATAAGTGAAAGGGATTGAGAGATACTAACCATCAGTTATAAAGTAGGTAAGTAGGATGATATGTACTGCACAGGGGATATAGTTAATATTTTATAATAACTTTGTATGGTGTGTCATCTATAAAAATATCAAATTCTTTTTTAGTATACCTGGACTAATATAATATTGTAATATACTTCAATAAAAAAAATAAATAAATAAAATAAAATACTCCCCAAGCTTCCTGCCCCCTTGTGTTTATACCCTATGTGATCCCTCCACACACACTTGAATTTGAACAGAACTTATAAGTATGAAGGCTACCACTCTGTGATTATTTTACTTTAAAAGGTGAAATAATTTTGTAGATGTTATTAAGGTCCCTAATTAGCTGGCTCTGAGTTAATCAAAAGAGAGATTATCCAAGTTGGGCCTGGCTTAATCCAGTGAGCTGTTAAAAGGGACTGGGTCCACCCTAAAAGAAGGGATTCTGCTGCTGACCTTGATCTAGCAAGCTGCCATGTTGTGGAGAGGGCCATGTAGCAGGGAATAGCAGGCAGCCTCTAGATGCCTAGAATGGCCCCTTGATTTACAGTCAGCAACAGGGTGGAAACCTCAGTCATATCATCACAAGGAAATGACCAAAGGACCTTAGAAGCAGAGCTTTCCCTAGTCAAGACACCAGACATGGACGTACCCCACTGACACCTTGACTTCAGCCTTGTGAAACTCTGAGCATAGTACATATAGGCACTAAAATGTGCCTTCTGACCCACAGAAACCATGAGATAGTACATTTGTATCTACAGAAACTGCTAAGTTTGTGGTAATTTATTATGCAGCGAGGGAAAATGAATATACCTGTGTATTGTTACCTCCATTTTACAACAGGGAAACTGAGGTGCAAAGAAGCAGACTAACTTGCCTAAGGTTACTAAGTCAGTAAGTAGTAGAACTTGCATTTGAACCTCGATTTCTGGCTCCAAAGTGTATTTACTTAACCGTGGCATTGCACTAAGCTCCTGCCACCTGCCTTCTCTTTGTTTCATGCTCCTTGCAAGTTACCATGGCCAGAGTATACATAGGACCCCTCCCTCTGGTATAGTTGGCTGGAAAGCCTTTTTTTTTTTAAACATCTTTATTGGAGTATAACTGCTTTACAATGGTGCGTTAGTTTCTGCTTTATAACAAAGTGAATCAGCTATACATATACATATATCCCCATATCTCTTACTTCTTGCATCTCTCTACCTCCCACCCTCCCTATTCCACCCCTCTAGGTGGTCACAAAGCACCGAGCTGACCTCCCTGTGCTATGCGGCTGCTTCCCACTATCTGTTTTACATTTGGTAGTGTATCTATGTCCATTGTCCGTGCCACTTTCTCACTTTGTCCCAGCTTACCCTTCCCCCTCCTCAAGTCCATTCTCTAGTAGGTCTGTGTCTTTATTCCCGTCTTGCCCCTAGGTTCTTCATGACCATTTTTTTTAAGATTCCATATATATGTGTTAGCATAAATACCGTATGCTAACACATATATATGGAAAGCCATTTTGAAAGCAGTAACTCTTGCCCCTGGCCTCTAGCCGTCCTCCATTCTGTAATAACTCCCTTTTTTCATAGATGGGAAATCCTAGGCTTCATTCCCAGAGGGTGGTTTTTTTTCTTCTACTTCTTTTTCTTCCCTTAACACTTCTCTTTTAAAAAAATCTACAGTTTTTGAATTGTAGCCCTGTGGTTAAGGGAAATGACATTTACTGGGGAAACAACTTGTTATGGTCTTAGGTATTCTGCCAGATGCAATGAAAAAGGAGCTTTTAAATGTCATTTATACATTAAAAAGATTTAAAGAGACACTGAAGAATATACCCGCCTGGCATTGACAAAATCTGTAGGCCTTGTATCCACAAGTGCCCTGAGCTAAAATTAACTTTGTTCTTTTATGAGTAAGTAGAGTATATTCTGCCCCAGGTCTGAACCAAAATGTTTAAAAATCACACTTCATTTAAAAGGATTCATGGAGACCTGCCAGATCTACAAAGAAAGTGTAGGTCTGAAGAGTAAGCAGAAGCCTTCATTGCCTAGAGAGTTTTCCTAGTTTTGGAGGAAAAAAATAGTAGGAAAATGAGACAATATTCTTTTAAGTAACAGAACTTAACCTGCATGAGTTTTATTAAACTTTTTGAAAATCTGGACCGAACCTCCTCTAATTTAAATAAAAGATGACTGAGGTCCAGTTATTTAATAATTGTTAGGAAATAACCAGGTGGTAATCCAAATTATTCGGCAATGGTGTCGAGTTAAACCGAGTCTTGACAGTGGCTAGTTTGATCTTATCCCTGTAGAATGAAGTTTGGAGGACAGTTTAAAATCTTGAGGGTGACAATGGTACTGGTATTTGCTGCAATGCATTTTAACCCCTGTTGTTAATTAATTTCATCTGTGTCCTTGAATATATTAGCATTATATATATCTCTGTAATTTCATTTTTGTCATTCACGTTTTTTGCTTGTAAAATGCAGTTGAGAATCCCTCTCCCATTAAACTTCAAATATCCTAGATATTTATAGCTCATTTACAGCCTTTCACTTGCTTTGTAAACAGTGGCAAAATACTGATACATCTCTCATTTGTGAGGTTAATGCAGGACACTGACACATTAAAGTAAAAAAGGGGTCTTTATATGTAAAAGTGACATGAGCATCTCGGTATCAGTGGGCTGTGTACATTGAGTTGCTTTCATTATAGGTGATTAATTTGGGTCAAATCATCTAATGCCTTTTAGTCTTCTTTGTGATCAAGAGCGTGCAGCATTTTACAAGACCTTCACCAGGAGTAAGTATGTTCTGGAATGGATTTACTCACCATATACTGATGCCACAGACTTTCAGAAACAGAGTGGAAATGTTACAAAGGTGAAGCTGTGACTATATGGTTAAAAAACTTGCAAAGAAATTTTTAAACGATGCTAAGGATTAGATATTTTAAATCTAATTAGAATTTAGTTGTATTTGTATAGAACAGGACCTGCATCTTAATAATACTGTTCCCTGTACACATAGTAAGCTCTCTTGAAGGTGCTGTCACCTACTCATTATTATTGTGATGAATTTAGGAGAGAATACATGAGACTGTATGTAAAAAATGCTTTGCACCTGGGAGTTATTTAATTGATAGTGAAATCTAAAAAACAAACAAAAGGATTTTGTTGCGGGCCCATCAAATGAATGAACACAGGTATAAAGCATTTTAGATAGTTACTAACAAGTGAGTATAGGATTTGGGGTAATATGACTATATTACGTTTTATTTTTTCTTATTTATTTATTTTTAACCGGATATCTGGAAGAGTCCTTTTGCTCTTTTTTTTTTTTTAACATCTTTATTGGAGTATAATTGCTTTACAGTGGTGTGTTAGTTTCTGCTGTATAACAAAGTGAATCAGCTATGCATATACATATATCCCCATATCTCCTGCCTCTTGCATCTCCCTCCCATCCTCCCTATCCCACCCCTCTAGGTGGTCACAGAGCACCGAGCTGACCTCCCTATGCTATGTGGCTGCTTCCCACTAGCTATCTATTTTACATTTGGTAGTATATATATGTCCATGCTACTCTCTCACTTAGTCCCAGCTTACCCTTCCCCCTCTCCGTGTCCTCAAGTCCATTCTCTATGTCTGCGTCTTTATTCCTGTCCTGCCCCTGGGTTCTTCAGAACCATTTTTTTTTTTTTTAGATCCATATATATGTGTTAGCATACGGTATTTGTTTTTCTCTTTCTGACTTCACTCTGTATGATCAACTCTAGGTTGATCCACCTCACTGCAAAGAACTCAATTTCATTTCTTTTTATGGCTGAGTAATATTCCATTGTATATATGTGCCACATCTTCTTTATCCATTCATCTGTCGATGGACACTTATGTTGCTTCCATGTCCTGGCTATTGTAAATAGAGATGCATGAACATTGTGGTACATGACTCTTTTTGAATTACGGTTTTCTCAGGGTATATGCCCAGTAGTGGGATTGCTGGGTCATATGGTAGTTCTATTTTTAGTTATTTTAGGAACCTCCATACTGTTCTCCATAGTGGCTGTACCAATCTACATTCCCACCAACAGTGCAAGAGGGTTCCCTTTTCTCCACACCCTCTCCAGCATTTATAGTTTGTAGATTTTTTGATGATGGCCATTCTGACTGGTGTGAGATGATACGTCCTTGTGGTTTTGATTTGCATTTCTCTAATGATTAGTGATGTTGAGCATCCTTTCCTGTGTTTGTTGGCAACCTGTATATCTTCGTTGGAGAAATGTCTATTTAGGTCTTCTGCCCATTTTTGGATTGGCTTGTTTGTTTTTTTGACATTGAGCTGCATGAGCTGCTTGTATATATTTTGGAGAGTAATCCTTTGTCAGTTGCTTTGTTTGCAAATATTTTCTCCCATTCTGAGGGTTGTCTTTTTGTCTTGTTTATGGTTTCCTTTGCTGTGCAAAAGTTTTTAAGTTTCATTAGGTCCCACTTGTTTGTCTTTGTTTTTATTTACAATTCTCTAGGAGGTGAGTCAAAAAGGATCTTGCTGTGATTTATGTTATGGAGTGTTCTGCCTATGTTTTCCTCTAAGAGTTTTATAGTGCCTGGCCTTACATTTAGGTCTTTAATCCATTTTGAGTTTATTTTTGTGTATGGTGTTAGGGAGGGTTCTAATTTCATACTTTTACATGTAGCTGTCCAGTTTACCCAGCACCACTTAATGAAGAGGCTGTCTTTTCTCCATTGTATATTCTTGCCTCCTTTATCAAAGATAAGGTGACCATATGTGCATGGGTTTTTCTCTGGGCTTTCTGTCCTGTTTCATTGATTGATATTTCTGTTTTTGTGCCAGTACCATACTGCCTTGATTACTGTAGCTTTGTAGTACAGTCTGAAGTCAGAGAGCCTGATTCCTCCAGCTCTGTTTTTCTTTTATATTATATTTTTAAATAGTGAAACATTATTTATGAGAGTTCTTGTTATTATTTAGAGCCTTGAGACTGCCACATCCTTTTAGATAGAGAAGAACCTACAGGAAGGGAATTTTGGATATTTAAAGATCCTTGTGATAGGATAAATGGTTATACCAAGTTACATAATCTTTAATCAAAATATGTAATGACAGTTGTTTCACAAAGATCTTTCCTGGGTTAAAATGCCTGACCCAGGAGCAGTCAGAATGATATCTTTGTTGATAATAGGCAGTGTTTTATCATGTACATCAGTGAAAGTCTGACTCAAGCAGAAGAAAAGCCCAGGGGGAAAAAAAGCCATTTTTCTCTGAGAATTCCAGCTATGGCCTATGGCCAAGTACCCTGCTTGATACTCTGGACTACTTAAAAACAAATTATTTGAAAAACAAAACAATTTTAAAAAAGACATTGTAAGGTTATTGACCAAGCCCTTCTATTCCAGTATCTGTGACCCTGCTCTAATTGACAAATAGGTCAGAAAAGGCCAATCGTATTATTGTGTCTGAGTTGTTATAAAGTTGAACAGTTTTATTTATTTAATTACTTAATTTTTTTTGCTGGATACTCTTGGTATTCTTTCTTCTTTAAATGTTCTTTTTAATGAAAGGTTGCATTTGTCACTCTTTTGTAACCTGCCAAGTAGTGTAATTGGCAAAGAGTATTTCAGGTGTTGGAACCCTTTAGCCAGAACTTGCTGTCATTCTCATTGTTCTGGGGAAAAAGAAAACAAACATTCGGAAATGACAATGGATAAGCCTGAGCCTTGGTTTAAGCAGTGGAAGGAAGTGTAGTTAGTAGTTTCAGCACAGAGGAAATCTTTCTTAAAGAAACTGGACTGATTCCTTTGAGAACTAAAAGCCAAAGTGCGCTGTGGGGAAGGTGAGACACTTGGTGACAGTGAGCTTAGCGATCAGTGCCTGGTGACAGCAGTCCACAGAGGGATCTGCCAGGATAATGAACATAGGTCTAGGGCCTGCTCTGAGCAGAGAAGTCATCAAGTTTGTCTTCAGCTGCACCCTCACCCCTCACTGCCTCCTTCATCCTCCTCTCAATTCCAAGGTTTCTTTTCTCCATTTTTTTCCAAAGGCTCAAGGCATTTTAATTACTTGTTTTTTAATTGTTAAAAACATTTTGTGTGTTTTCCTTTTGTAGTTTAAAATTCTCTAATCAAAGAGGACAGTAGTTTGGTAAACTGAATTCATACTAAGGTGATAGAATCACAGGGATTTATTATTTATTTATTTTACTGTTTCTAGGGATCTTTGTACTAAGAAAGGAATGTGCTTTAACGTAAGAGATTTTCAGACACCTGCGGACCAAAGTGGAAGAGATGAGCAGGCACTTATGGAGAAGATTAACTGAGTGAATGAAATTGTGCAGCAGATGCCAGTGAGACTCAAAGTGTTGGGTTCCAGATCTGTTTCTGAGGTCTTAAAGAAAGATTATTTCTCCTGATTAATACATGAAGTAGGCTGAATTACTACCTCATTCTGTCTCATTTCATTTTCAGTGCTTCTCAGAGGAAGTTTATACTCCTGTAAGATCTCATGCCCTATGGAAGCATGAACATTTTTTCTGACAGTGTTTGTCATATAGAGCACCCAGCCAGTCTTCCATTACCTTTTTTAACTTTTGTTTTTGTTCTTGTTCAAATAGGACTTTGTAGAGCTTTGCATTATACTGAAACTCAATAATATGGGGTTTGAATCTTTTTTGAAGAGATAAAGATATACTTATACACACCCATAAAGAGGGCAGGTTATAAAGAATAGATTCTGTCCAAGTAGAAAGGATTCCAGAATAGCCATAAGCCATCAGAAAATGCAGTCTTTAGCCTAACCCAAAGAAGAAATATATCTCAGTAAGACTGAAGTCTCTTTCCTAGTTTTTTTTTTTCAAATAGTTACAGTTAACACCTTATTATCCATCTGAGATGTATCTGAGTAGTATCTATTGGGAAAAGAGATTTGGATTTGTAGATGTGAAACTGGGTATTTTTACCTAGTATGCTGCTTTTCTTCACCTCCTCCAGATCCATTCCATCTTCCTCTGCCCACTTCTGTGCCTAACTTTTTTTGGTTGCTTCATCCAGTATCTTTATTTATTTATTTATTTATTTATTTATTTGCGGTACGCAGGCCTCTCACTGTTGCGGCCTCTCCCGTTGCGGAGCACAGGCTCCAGATGCGCAGGCTCAGCGGCCATGGTTCACGGGCCCAGCTGCTCCGCGGCATGTGGGATCTTCCCGGACCGGGTCACGAACCCGTGTCCCCTGCATCGGCAGGTGGACTCTCAACCACTGCGCCACCGGGGAAGCCCAGTATCTTTATATTCTTTAACTTCTGGTTTATTTTGGTCAATGGGAGACGCTGGCAGAGGCGTGGAGGGTGAGAAAAGAAAAGGATCTGGGTATTTCTTCACTGGCATTACGGTACTCTGCTTTGCCACAGTTCTAGCAGTATCTGTGTCCACCATCCTGTCAGGCAACTCCTCTTTCACAGTGGAACCTCTCACCAAGCTCTGGGAACATTATTCTCTCTTCTTCAGGCCTAGGGGTAGTTGTGACTTTCTGCTCTTTAGTCCCTGAGTGTTTTACATTCCCTTTTTTGGCCCCTTCAATCAATTATTTTCAGTCAAATCCTTTAGGTATGCCATTTGTTTCATGTCAGAACGCTAACAGATACATTTAGGTTCTTGGACAAGTCAGATAATATCTCTGACCTTTTATTTTCTTCATTTATAAAATCAGATAATATCTACATTGTTTATATCGAAGGGTTGCCAAGAGGACCAATAATGCATGTGAATTAATAAGGTGTCATAAAAATGCCCGCTATGAATAGCAAATGATCTGCTAACATTGAATCCCCAATCAGCTTTCCTTAGATACTTGATTTGTTTTTCATTACCTGTCTCCATGATAAACTGATAGAAGCTTTGAGGATGAAATCTTGGGTTGACCAAAGGCAAGCAAAAGCAGGAAAGGTAATTCGCTACTGCATATATTCCAAAGCTAAATATATATGCTAGCCTTAGGTTTTTACCATACCTGTGTTCCCCTTCTTGGCGGTATGTAATTCAGAGCTGGGAGGGCAATATAGATCATCTTACACCTTTGTTCCTACCCTGCATTTGTACCCTTGATAATGACTTTGTCAGACATTATTTTCTTGTAGTGTGTCTTGTGTATGTCTTGCCCCTCTGTGAGATTATAAAGTTTCTTTACAGTGTTCCTGAAGATGGGGATCGTATCTTACAAGTTTTTTATGAGAGGATAATTCACGTACTGTTGAGCATACATTTGATAAAGCAGACACTTGGGAAATGAATGGTTGGGTATTCAGTGCACACCTGTTGATACTGAAACTTCCAAAGCCTGATCAGGGGCATTTACTGGTTTTAGACGAGTGTGCTCTCCCTGATTTAGCATGATCCTTTGTGCATGCATGGAAAGTGTTTGTTTAACAAATGAAGATTTTATGGACATCTGTTGTGTTTTATATGTGTATTTTATTGTGTGGTTTGGCACATGTAGGAGTTAAAATTCAAGAGGAGAAACTCTTCCTCTTTGTTTCCATCTTACTAGGTTGGCACCTAGTAAAATGATCTTAAAAACAAAATAAATGTTCATGATGAAAACAACTAATGTTTTTCCATCCAGTCTTCCCAATGCCAATAAAGAAAAGTAATGCTACTCCTGGAGATCAGGTAAACCCAAACTCACACATTCAGGAGAAACATTTAAATTTCAGAATAACAGGCCTGGGAATAGTGACTGCTGGTTTATCCACTGAACCAGCTCTAGAAAGGGCACACGGACAATGGTACAAGAGGTATTTGGCTCACTGATTCTTCCTTTCTTTGTTTTCTTATTTCTGAATAGGCACAATGCACTCTAGAGAACCCTTGCTATTTTTTGTTCCCACATTCTCACTCCTTCAAAAATAAAAAGAAAAATAACTTAGGTAATCAGGAGCCATATTAAAGGCTCTTGGGAGGCCTAGACTGATCCTACTATGTGAAAGGCCATGTGAAAACAATATCAACAGCCTAGTTGAAGGGATGGTATAAAAGTCCCTTAGCTTACTGGGGTCACCAAGGTGCTGAATAAAGTAAAGAAATGCTTAGACCCTAAAATATCTGTGATAAATTGAAGAACTAGCTGGAAACAGAAGACTGTAGGAATATATATATATGTACATATGGTGTGAAACTAGAACATAACAGTGGGGTCATGGTAGATTAGCAGCTGACTGAGAGTAACACAAGTGTAAAAGTACAGAAGGAAACACAGGACTGCTGGGAAGTCCCAAGAAGAGAGGAGAATGTGCAAGCTTGTTAAATTTCTGATTTATTTGGTATAGACAGTAATACCAGAGAAGTTTAGAAAACGGAGAGATTAAAATGGAAGGAACCATCAGGGAACATTCATTGGAGAAAATGAGCCTGAAATTGGCCTCTGAAGGGTTGGCTTGATATAAAGCAGAACAATGGGGGTGATGAAATGCCGTATACCTTTTCATGGGAAGATTTATACATTAAAGCAAAAAAATTGTTCAAATAGAATGTCTAGTAAAAAGTAATGAGGTGGGGGGCTTCCCTGGTGGCACAGTGGTTGAGAGTCCGCCTGCCAATGCAGTGGACACGGGTTCGTGCCCCGGTCCGGGAAGATCCCACATGCCGTGGAGCGGCTGGGCCCGTGAGCCATGGCTGCTGAGCCTGAGCGTCCGAAGCCTGTGCTGCACAACGGGAGAGTCCACAACAGTGAGAGGCCCGTGTACCGCAAAAAAAAAAAAAAAAAAAGTTATGAGGTGATATTGGAACGTCTTCTCTAGACCCCCGAGCAGAGAGAGAGGCCGTCTCTGGATGGTCAGTAGTGATGAGGCTGAGGAAGCAGTCATTTCTGGAATTCTTAGTGGAGAGGATGCAGGGAGTGCCTTGCTTTGCTCAGGGTGCCATGACAATCCCATAGACTGGGCAGCTTAAACAGAAATTTATTTCTCTTCCCCTTCTTATTAGGACACTAATCCTATCATGGGGACCCCATCCTCATGACCTCATCTAAGCCTAATTATCTCTCAAAGACCCCACCACCAAACACCATCATTTGGGGGGTTAGGGCTCACTGTATGAATTTCAGGGGGACACAGTCATTCAGTCTGTAACAGGAAGTAAGTCAGTTGCTTAGAAGGGAATTCATTATTCTTTTGGGGGCATAAAGAGAAGCTGTCCTGTTAGAGGAGGAAAAAAGTAGATACAGAACAAGAGGAGTAGCATAGTTCTGACTACATGGCAATTTAAGAAACCGGGCCCAGAAAAATAGATGAGGAGTTGTGACCTATCTCAGAGTATAATTGACCATCCATAGGAACTAACTAACTAAGGACTGCCTAGTTAGATAAAAGAATCAAAATATGCAAAAAGGTAATTGGCTAGGGAGAAAACAAATGTGGGGTCTGATTTCTGCACCTAGAATTCAGATAGAATTAATTTCAGGGAAGGAGATTATAAAGTCTATAGAGGTTGTTTTGGTTCCCAGAGAAGAACACTGTAGGGTTATGTGGGAAATACCCTTTCTCATATAGGGCCAGGAATGAATGCAAAGAGACAGCTGTGGAGTGAGTGCAGAATGATCTAAATTCAAAGAGGACAGGGCCCTGGAGTAGAGACCTGGTGTACTGAAAGAAGCTAACCGTATTGTCTTTGGTGGAAATGGAAGGAATAGTGAAAGATTAACACTCTTGGTATGGGGTTAAGGCAAGGATATATTTATAGAGTGGACTGAAAGTCTTGCATAAGCATAACCCAAAAGGCTGGTGAGACATCTTGGGAAGAAATTAGGACACAGGCCAAGATGAGACATCAGTAAAGAGATCACAGGATCTCTCACTTCTAAGCATAGTCTCATTACAGACAGCAGTAGCCTTTCATGTCATACCTTTGAAGCTCTATTACTTCTGAACGTATATCTTCTTTCTTTTCTAAGCAAGTTCCTAAGGAAGATAGTGGCAGTATAGAAGGTCAGCCGAAATACTAGGGGTCTAATACAAAGAAGAAACAATTAATTTGATGGATGAAGTAGACTGATTTTGCTTAGTAGAGTACAGTGTACCTCAAACATTAAACCAGTTCCTGTATAATCAGTGTTCTCCACAGTGAGTAATCTAGCATGCATACTCTTCATTTGTTCAAAAGTACATTATCATAATATTAATAATGTGTTATATTCATGATAAATTATGATATGCTATAAATACTGTCACATTCATGGTTAAAAAAAAACTCTAATTGGAAAAGCACACTAAAAAAAATTTGAAGCTATATAAATTTAAGGCAACGTGAGCTCTTAAATTTGTATATTTAAAAATATTTATTTATTCATTTATTTTTGGCTGCATAGGCTCTTAGTTGAGGCACACAGGCGTCTCTCTAGTTGTGGCGCATGGGCTCCAGAGTGCGTGGGCTCTGTATTCGTGGCGCGTGGGCTCAGTAATAGTGGTGTGCAGGCTTAGTTGCCCCACGGCATGTGGGATCTTAGTTCTCCGACCAGGGATCAAGCCTGTGTCCCCTGCATTGGAAGGTGGATTCTTAACTACTGGACCACCAGGGAAGTCCCTAAATTTGCATTTTTATTTCTGCCTCTAAATATGTCATTTTGGGGGGAGTTCCCTGGTGGCCTAGTGGTTAGGATTCAGGGCTTTCACTGCTGTGGCCTGGGTTCAGTCCCTGGTTGGGAACTGAGATCCCACAAGCTGCGCAGCATGGCCAAAAAAAAAAAAAAAAAAAGTCATTTTATTGGGGTAAATTCCACAAATAGTTTTGCAAGGCTTTATAAAAAAATATTAAAACTTTATACTCCTGCTGGGCCTACAGAATCTATATTACACTGTGACCTCATTCTGAGCAAGTAAAACCTGGGTAAGTTAAGGTAAATTAAAGGAAATAGAGTAAATGAAAACGACATACATACACATACCCTCTGTACGTGTCTTTCTGTTTACTGCTGAATTTTGAACTGTTTTCCTCACTCTTTGCCCTACCATTCTCTCCCATTTCTCTGTCTGTATGAAAAGAATCAGAGCCCATCTCAGTGATTGTGAAGTTGTAAGTCTTATCTCTGGAGCAACCAATGTACATCAGAATTTAAACCCTACCCTACCCAGTCTCAGAATGTAGTGTGTCTACCAATGTCTATTACTTGAGGATAGACGGATTTGGTTCTGATGTGGTCATTTTCTGTTGGCAGTAAGGAGCTGTTATGAGACAAAGGGTGCTAGGAAACAAACAAGATATTTCAAATAAAAAATTATAGAACTGTATCCAGAGTGATTTTTTTAATTAAAAATTATTAAAATGGTACATTTGAATTTTATAGATGTTCTGGACTAAAATCTTCTAGCTGCCCACATCAAAAGAGGATTATTGAAAAATATACAAATAGATGATCACAAAGAAGGCACCAGGTCAGATAAAACCAAGGTCGAGCATGGCTTGAGCAAGTCCTAAGCTTCTAAAACCCTCCAGGTCTGCTTGTGCAACTTTTCATGACAAAGATCAGGAAAACTGATTGAGGCCATGCTAGGTGAGGCAAGTGTTCCGTCTCAATTCTTTTACATGTTTTAAATTTGGAACAGAAGAGCCTCAGTCATTTTTAGTTGAGCATGTATAGGTGAGGAGGTGAACATGCTTTCATACTTTGGGCCTGCCATCTTTTGAGTCCTGCCACTGGCAACAAAGCTGGCAAATTAATTCAGGACCAAACTGGGGTGTGGGGTGTGTGTGTTTGGGGTGTGTGGGGGGTTTGAAATTTTGAGTGGAAAATTTGTGTTAACAGTGTAATTTTTGGTTTTATAAAATTCTAGCATTTCCAATGCTGTCTATTTCTTTCTAAAGTGATATCATTTATATAAAATACAATCAAAGGCTGGTGGTACTTACATGAGGGGCTTGAGGTTTGAACAGCCAGGCTTCTAAGAGGAATAATCAGCTGAATTAAAGCATTTTTTTTTTTACTCAATTTCTTTTCTATCAAACTCTGAACTTTAGTCACACACTAAAGCACAGCTATTACTAAATATATGTCTAAAACTTGACTTTTATGAAATCTATTAAGGACTACCTATTTGATATTCTTCAGAATACTAATGTAGTCATTAGGAAGCCTAAAATGTATTTTAATTGACTTTGAAATTCTTTGTAGAAAAATAAAGAACTTGTGCAGAGAAGTGGGGGAGGTAGGTAGAATCAGAAGAAAGTAGGATATGGGAAGTGGACACTGATTATGTAGAGGGATTAATAAAAAAGATTTGATTTTCTGGACTGTGGTATTTGACCAGAATACTAGGGAATGGCAAATGGTAACGTATTTCTGGACAACCAAGAAGAAAATATTTTCAAAGAATTTGTTAATGTTTTAGAGGCTTCAAACTAATTCTTGAAAGGAAGACCGATATAAAAAGAAGATATCATAAGTGTAACACAGAAAAAGCTATAGTGGAAATGCTGCCCAGCTATTCTTAGCCATCATCTGGCTCATATTATCTTCCCAAGTGTGCCCCCCCCCCCCCACTGCTTCAAGAGCTTTTTACTCCATGCTTTCTCTGCTTGGAAGTGCTTTCCTCCTTGACTACAGGGCAAACTCTACTTATTTCTCAAGACTTAGTTCAAGTGTCTCTTTTGCTATGAAACTGTCCCTGATACCCTACAAAATTTGATTTCACTAATTGCACTGTCAGGTTATTTGCTTATGTGCCTTCTCTTCTAGAATGTTCAAAACAGGTAGAGACTTAGTCATCATTTTATATGCCTAACTCATAAATTCTTTTTAAACAAATAAATGAACATTGAGTATAATGATTTTAGAAAGACGTGACTGTTTTCATGACATAATTGTGAATAAGATAAAGAACTACAGTCTGGATCTAGTAACAGTGGATTTACGGTTGGTGAAATCACTCATTAGCCCAGAAGGTGATTGGGCAGTATGAATTCGGAGGGGAGTCTCCAGTGAAAGATGTTAAGGCTTTGTCTTAAAGTTAATCTTATACTGTGTAATCAGTGAGGTAAAGAGAGAAATAAAAGAAGATTAAGATTAGTTAATTACATGTATTCAACTCCTGACAGTCTAAAGTTTTAGACATCCTAAGCTATGCTATGCCCTTTGCTATACCAACGAATAAGTTAGTTTTGTGGTTTATGTATTACTCTTTTTTTCAGTTGGGTTATTAGGTTGATTTTCCAGAAGCTGAAAAATTCTTATTTGAACTAAAAAGAAAAACAAAAAATAAAATAAAACTAAAGTTTTAAAATTTGTAACAGTGAGGTGTCCCTTTCCTTGTCTTTGTTGTTTTCTCCTTAACACCATCTGTGCATCTGTAATTTGTTGAAAACTCCATCTTAATTTTATCATTTTAGTGTATTTTGTTAAATAAGACACAAGACATTGAGTTTCTTCAGTCCAACGGGAAATGTTAACAGATGAAAATAATAATAATAAACCCTTACATTGTTGAGAACAGTCAGACCCATCTGGAAAATATGTGAGTTCTTTCACTTAAGAAGCCTACTGTTGGAAAATAAAGAAAAGAAAACTATGCTCTCATGTGGTTCTGTTGGCCAGGATATAGTCAAAGCCATTAATTCTGAGGTCTTGCTGGTCTTACCATCTTAAGTCTGTTTTCTCTAGGCCACAGAGAGGAACCCAGTGTCTGGATCTAAAGATTGATCTGCACAAAAAGCAATGGGTACAAAAGAGAAAAATGGTTTATTCATAGTTTTAGAGCAAGTAGGGACTTGAGACATCATCTGGTTTAGAGATTTCCTGATGTGACCTCTCATCAGAATCACCTGGAGAGCTTTTAAAATACAGATTTCTGGTCCTCATCCCCTGAGATGTTCTGGGAAGGGGATCTAGAGGATTAAATTTATTAAGGCCTCCAGATAGTTTTGATGCCTAGCCAGATTTGGAAACCAGTGATCTGGTCAAGCCTCCCTGAATTCTGGACGCATAAACTGAGGCACAGAAGGTTAAGTGACAGCTCAAGGTTGGCAGAGCAGCATCAGATCCCAGTGCTCCTGATGTCCCGTCTTCAGTGCATCAGTATTAAACTAGAGAAGTGCAGATGGTATTTTCAGCTGCCTATTTGATATCTTAAGTGACCTTTTATAGTTATAGGAAGCTGTGGAATAGTGAAGGCAAAAATAACTAATTGAAACCAAAAACACAAAGGACGGTTGTGAGAACCTGGTGAAATGATAGGTTACTGCTTCATAAACCATGAAGTGGTATACCAATATACATATACAGAGTATATGCAGGGGAGTAAAATTGTCATATGAAAAAAGTTTTTAAATAAATAAAATTAAAATGCTTCAAAATAACTTGATAGTGCATTAAAATTGCTTCAACCTTTTTCCATCTCAGTTAGAGAGGCATAGTCTACAGGTGAGCAGGACAATCTACAGGTGCTTTGTGTCTATGTTTTGTGTTGTTCTCTAGGAACTGTGGACCAAACAATGAGACTTAAGTTCAAGGTCTTCTACTTTTTTGCTGCTTGGGCACTCTGAATCCCAGTTCTACCCCTTATCAAATTAAGTGATTAAAGAAGACAAAAGTTTTGTTCTGGCTTTAATCTTTTGTGATGTTTTTTTCTTTCTGCCAACTTTGCAAATCTCTCTGCCATCTTGATTACTCACGTTTTCTAATTCTGCTTTGAAACTTTCCCCATTTTCATGTCATTTCCTATTATTTCTAGTTCTTAGTCCAAGAAATAGTTATTAAACATCTTTTAAAATATGTTACTCTGCTAAGTATCTGGGATATAGAAATGAAGAGTATGGTGTTCCTGACCTTAAAAGGACTCACATTCTGCAAGGAAGAGAGCCATCTAATAACCACATTCTGATAAAATGTGATAAGAGCTACAGTGGTGACATATGTAAAGTATCACGCAAGCCTATGGGAGGAAATGATGAATTCTTCCATGGTGGTGGAATACACATGGGGATGTTGTCAAAGGTTTATAGAGGTGGGGTGATTGGAGTGGATGTATAGAATGAGAGTATCGGGAGAAGCATTCCAGGTGAATTATGGATAAAAGTGTGAAAGTGCCTGGTCTGTTCAGGGAATAACTACTAAATCTAGAGTGGGGACTGCAGTTTGGTATAGAGTGTGGGGTACTTGGGTTAGAGAAGGAAACTTAAAAGGAAGACTCAGATGAGAAAAACATGATAAGATACCGATTTTAGGAAAATTGCTGTGACAGCAATGTGGTTGTGTTGAAATGGGATAGAATGGAGAGGGAAACCAGTCATTGGAGCTTGTAACTAGTTACGGGTGTAGATGAAGACATCTACAGACGCCACCAGGGAAGCCCTGTACTCATTTATTTTTATATGATCGTAATATTAGGATCGCTTCCTGGAATCCCAGGAATAAGAGAGTAGGTTTTGTCTTCTTGGCTGCTTGATTTTTGTTGTTGTTCTTGCTTTCTTCATTCTTTAAATGCATATATGCACATAGATCAGAAAGATAATATTGGGTTGGCCAAAAAGTTCGTTTGGTTAATGAATACCCAAAGTTCTTGGTGAAAATGAAAAATGTGTCTTTTATTGTTACTTAAAACCGAATGAACTTCCTGGCCAACCCAATACACATCGAGGAGCAACAGAGCTGTGGTCTTACTGGGTATAGCTCGTGAAATATTTACTAATTGGTTGCTAGTTTTGCTTAAACTACAAAGTACGAGTGTGTGTGTGTGTGTGTGTGTGTGTGTGTGTGTGTGTGTGTGTGTGTGTATGTGTTTATGGGTGTGTTGGTAGATGTGAAGAAGAGAGTGGCATACTGGGAATAGGTGTTTCTAAAGAAATTTCAGTGTCGATCAAGAACTTATGGATAGGGCTTCCCTGGTGGCGCAGTGGTTGAGAGTCTGCCTGCCGATGCCGGGGACACGGGTTCGTGCCTCGGTCCGGGAAGATCCCACATGCCGCAGAGCGGCTGGGCCCGTGAGCCATGGCCGCTGAGCCTGCAGGTCCGGAGCCTGTGCTCCGCAACGGGAGAGGCCCGCGTACCGCAAAAAAAAAAAAAAAAAAAAAAAAAAAAAAAGAATTTATGGACATATAAATGAGAAAGGCATATGAAAGCACCTGTTAATTTTTAATTCAACAAGCATTTCTGAGCAAGAATGCAAGGCCTTGCCAGGGGGGTGAGTGGTGCACAGAATCCCTTATGTTAAAGGATTTACAGTATAGTGATAGATACAGGCTTATATACCCTGAGCTATGCTACAAGACTGAGGGTACTAATTAAGACCTGCAACAGGAAAGCAAAGTGCTCACAGAGGAAGCAGAATAGAGACTTAAGTACAAACTCATAGAGGTGACTATATGACTGTGTCACTTATTAGCTAAGGGATGCCAATAGATAAGTGACAAGAGCATTTAAGGTTCATTAGGGAAGGCTTCAGAGGAGAAAGGAGGAAAGTGCGGCACCCACTTAATACATAGGGGAGAGTGGCTATTTCCTGTGTGCCCTACTTCCTAACAGTCAGAAAGATGCTTCTCTTTCCAAGGCTACCTCTTGTCAAATGAGGAGTAACCCTAGAGAATACGCAAATGGCTCTTTAAGTTCTCTAAACTCTTTACAAGTTTCCTTGTACATGTATACTGGAGGAAAGAGGTACTAGGTTAGGATATCTGTCTTCTAGGGAAGTAAACTAACAACCTAGCTAACTGTCTTATGGTATGGGGAACTTGCTGGGCAATTTTAACATTGTCAGCCAGTGCCTGGGAAGGAACTCATGTGGGCCCTGACTCCCTTTGAAGACAGGAAAGCCAGAGGAAGGACATGGGTTTGTTTTACTTTTCCCTCACCCCTACCCCCAGCCCTCAGTGTGAGAAAAGGTTATCATTTCTTGGCTTTCAAGGTTTTCTCTCAGGAAAATCTTTTCCTTTGTTCTATTTATGCCACAGACCCAGACAAAGGCACTCCGTACCGCAATTCTGGAACAGTGACACTCTAGTCACAGTGCATGGGGAGCTGAATGAGTCAGCCTGACAGGGACTGGCTTACATCCTAATTATAGAAAAGAAAACAAGATTGTTTTAGATTTATTAAAAACTGGAAGGTGCTATTGCTGCACATGAACAGAAAATCCTCGCCTCCAGTAACCCTTGATCTTGTTTGAACATAGAAACAGAAAGTGAGCTGAACTATACACTTGCCTGTCTAGAGGAAAGAATGCTTCCTCTCTTTAGCCTTGAGCTTCAGTGAATTAGAGGAACGAGTGAGAAATGAGGGTGTGAAAAAGAGGCTGGACACAGTGGTGCTGCCCACTGAATTATTTTCCATCTGGAGGAAAGGCCGTTGCTTTCAGTATATTCTTCAAAGGAAAAAAAAATGGTAGTAAGCTCAGCCAAGTTTAAATATTACCTTGTAATATGTTTAATACTAAGGAAATGGACTTGAGTCACAGCACTGGGGGCTTGGGCAAGGCTCAGTGCGTTGGGAGGACCTGATGCATTCTGTCCTGCGTTTATCTGAATATTTGCCGAGAGAAAAGAGATCGGAGCAGCGTGTTAGTCCTGACAGTGGTAGAAGAGGGAGCAGGATAACACGGGGTGTGTGTGTGTGTGTGTGTGTGTGTGTGTGTGTGTGTGTGTGTGTGTGTGTGTGGTGGAGGCAGGCATATCCACATGTACAGAAGACAGTTTAGCAGGTAGACTAGTTAGAGCGCCAGAAGCTAGGCAGAGGCAAGGAATGATTCCGCTACGGACTTCAAAGGGAGCATGGGCCTGCTGACATTCTGATTTTAGACTTCTAGCCTCCAGAACTGTGAGATAATGAATTTCTGTTGTTTTAAACCTCCAGGTTTATGGTATTTTATTATGGCCTCCCTAGGAAGTTAATATACAGTCACTCAGCTACTAAGTGACAGAAATAGAATTTGAAACCTAGTCTATAATCCATATCCCATGGCCATTTCTAAATGGAGACATTGGAATGTTAGGCTGAATTTCTGTAAATATTGCTTTCCTGACAGTTGAAGTATGTAGGCAGTGACTGATAATCTCAGGAGTAGGTACAGTCAGGTTGGCAGTGGGGCTGGCTAAATTTGAGCAAGTAAGGATGAAGTCAAGGCATATAGTTGTTCAGTCTTGCCTAGTTCTGCTTCGTCGCACCTAGCCCTAATCCTCAGTCTGATTACCTGCACAGGGGAATAACGAGAGCTAAGTCAGTCCAATGGGTTAGGAAGAAGAAAGCAGAGATTGTTTTAACTTCGGAGTTGGAGGGAAAGGGGAGAGTAGTTGGATAACTCAGGGATTTCCAGGTCTGTTGTTGAGTTGCCAAGAGAAACTGTTATTTCCTTCTTTAGAGGTTCCTAAAATCACTCCTAAATTATTCACTGACTGCTAAATGTGTGTTGGGCACATTGGGGAGGTGACAACTGTAAAATAAATATAAGATCCAATCCCAGTAATCAAGGCTGAAATCTGGGAACACAAAAATTAGTATATCTGAAAATATTAGAGACAGTAAAACTGTTCAGGTTCAACTATAAGTATAATAGGAGTTCAGGCAAGGGATGACAGAAAAAGATCCTCCTTTTATTTATTTTTTTCCAGCTTTATTGAGATATAATTGACATATAACATTCTGTATGTTTAAGGTACATAGTGTTTTGATTTGATACACTCATATATTGCAGAATGATTACCACCATACCATTAGCTAACACGTGCATCACATCACATAATTACCACTTCTTTTTTTGTGGTGAGAACAATTTAAAATCTACCCTGTTAGCAACTTCAAGTATATAATAACAGTATTACTAACTATAATCACCATGTTGTACATTAGATCTCCAGAACTTATTCTTCCAGTCCATGAATATGGAATATCTTTCCATTTATTTGTGCCTTCTTCAGTTTCTTTCAGCAGTGACTTATAATCTTCAGTGCACAGATTTTTCACCTCCTTGTTGAAATTTATTCTTAAGTACTTATTCTTTTTGATGGTATTTGTAAATGAGATTGTTTTCTTAATTTCTTTTTCTGATAGTTCATAGAAACACAACTGCTTTTTTGTATACTGCGTTTGAGTCCTGCATATTTACTAAATTTGTTTATTAGTTCTAGCAGGGTTTTTTTTGTGTGTGTGGAGTCTTTAGGGGTTTCTACATATATAATACCATATCATCTGCAAATGGATACAATTTTACTTTTTCAATTTGGATGCTTTTTAAAAAATTGAAGTACAGTTGATCTATAATATTATATTAGTTGCAGATGTACAACATAGTGATTCAGTATTTTTACAGATTATCCTCCATTACTGATTTGTATCCTTTTAAATGTCAGTGTTTCCTAATGCTCCATCTTCAAATCTTCTTTACCCTCTCTATGTACTCTATGGCTGATCTCATGATGTCAGCTACTGTCTGATTCCTCTGGAGTTGACTTTTATTCTGAATTTCAGATTTTATTTATAGCTATAACTGCAATCTTCTCACAGAAGAATTTAGAATCAGCCCAGAATCACCATTTCCTGGGTAGAGGGAAGCAAAGTGATTGCTGTATCCCAGATCAAACATAAAATATAGTAATAGCCGCTAACATTTATTGAGAGGCCTTCCAATCATTTGCCTACTTGGCATCAGACCTATTTCCAGCCCTTCCCCTTTCCCAGATAACTATATTTTCTAGACTCCCTTACCAACTGGCTTCTAGCACATTTCAGAAAATAAGCACTGGCAGAAGGTTGGAGGACCGGAGACAGTGTATATCCTCATCTTTATGTTTCCAGTAGGATCTCCGGAAGTGGCTATGTCTTTCTCATGGTTCCGGCTTCTTCCAGCTCTTAGGCACTGTTAAAACTTCCTCCTCCCTTTGCTTTCCAGTCCTATGGGGTAGAGAGACTTCCTGTACTTGTTAATTTCTGGATTGCTTCAGGTTCCCCTGTTTAATCTTTCAGCACATCCAACATACTTGAAAATAGATTCCCAGGGTTTGGCTTCTCTGCCTGGATCCTGGTTGTTCTGCGTACTTTACATATATTACCTTTCTAATCTACATAACAGTTCTATGAGGTAGACACTATTATTTCCCAATTTTAGAAATGAATAAACCAGGGTAAATAGAGATTAAGTGGCTTGTTCAAAGTCCAACAGAAAGTGGTGGCCTGAGCCTAAACTCTTGAACACTAAATCATGTTGCCTCTCATTAAAACAGAGTCATTCACCTTTGACTTCAAGCATTTCTAACTGAAGAATTCTTCCCTGAGTTCTGAGCTCCAGGGTCATTGGCATCTTGCCAAATGTCTCTGGCGATGCTTCTATTTTTAGGAGAGCAAATGGCCAAAGGACTGCTTATGTTATCCTCCACGAACCTCTAAGTTCTATTTTGCTTTCTCTAATTTATATGTTCCCTGGCCCCCGCCATTTCTTCTACAGGCCTCCTACCAGGGTCACTTACTGGGTTGTCTTGATCCCATCTCTCAGTGTATCCAGAGGTTGCCTCCTGCTTTCGTTTTGCTCCCTGCCTCATTTCTGCCCTTTGCCAATTCCATTGGTCCATAAGGACAGGTCAGAAATACATCACATAGGAACACACTGATTTTTTTTCTAACGATGAATTGAACACTTCCCAGAAGAGTTTTACCATCTTTCCCAGCATAATGTTTTTATAAATACATACTGTCTCTCTACTTAGGAGTCTATGAATATACCATCTAATTTTATATTTATTATAAATACCTATATTAATTTTTATTTTTTCCCTTATAGTCCTCTTGGTTTGAAATGTCCTTTCCTTTATTTTCTTCCTGGTGAAATCATACTCATCTGGAGAGGCAAGATCTAGCTTAAATGCTATCTATTCTAGTAGTCTTTCATGACTCTCTCCCCTCCCCCCTGTGCCTTGTCCTTACCTAGATTGAATAAATCACCTCCAACCTTTTGGTTCCATATCACCCTGATCACCCCTCTGACCCAGTTCTCAGTGTGTGCATGTCTGTCTCCCAAATAAACTTGACAGTAGAGATCATATCTTTGCTTTTGTGTTTCCTGTCACCTAATACATGTTAAGTAAATTTTGGGGTTGAATCAGAGCAAGCAGTTTTGTTGAAATCCACTTGATGAGAGGCAAACAATATTTAGTGATTGTTAAGCAGGTGAAACTATCTTCCTTCTAGATCTGGCTTTTGTTCTTTTAACTTGATATGTTATAAATTGGGACACTCGGTGATTAAAAAAATTTTTTTTTTTAATTAGTTACTTAATTTAATTTATGGCTGTGTTGGGTCTTCGTTGCTGCACAAGGGCTTTCTCTAGTTGCGGCGAGCGGCGGCTACTCTTCCTTGTGGTGCGCAGGCTTCTCATCGCGGTGGCTTCTCTTGTTGCAGAGCATGGGCTCTAGGCGCGTGAGCTTCAGTAGTTGTGGCACGCGGGCTCCAGAGCACAGGCTCAGAAGCTGTGGCGCACGGGCTTAGCTGCTCCACAGCATGTGGGATCTTCCCAGACCAGGGCTCAAACCCATGTCGCCTGAATTGGAAGGCGGATTCTTAACCACTGCACCACCAGGGAAGTCTGACACTTGGTGAGTTTTATAATGAATAATTTGTACCCTAGATACTAAGTTCTAATGCAAAATTGTGTTTGTGTGTGTGTGTGCGTGTATGAGAGAGAGAGAGAGAGAGAATGGGAAATTTACTTGAACATTTTTTTTTTCTTTTGGACAACCACCTCACAATGTTATTTTGAGGAAACATGACTGAACGGTAGCAGAATATTACTTTGTAAATATAACTAAATTCCTGTGAAATACTCAGTGATGGAGGTTAGGTATTACAGAATCAGCCATAGGTTATAAGTTGGTTTATTTCTCATGGGAAATATCTAATGTGGAAAGAGTATGTTTTGGTGTTAGGGAGAGCTAATCAATATATATAATCTTAGTTTATGCACACATGGGTTGGGTATTATGTGTGTGACTTACCAAAAGATGATTACTTAGCTATGTGGGTATTATAAGGGCCATTTACAAAGAGTTAAATGGTTTACTGAAGGACTAATATGAGTTAGTTAATCGTTAAGAAGTTTGCAATTTCCAGACTAATATGTTCCCCTTTGAATGGTTTATTAAGTTGGTCATTTCCTAAAATAGTTTAGCACCCAGATAAATAGATCCATTGCAGTACCAAAAAAAGCACAATAAATATATTTTTCTTACGGTTCATCATCCAGCGAAATCCAGAGAGCATGATCAAAGGATTATAGCCATCAGAGTAACTGTTCCATATTGCTCTGTAGCTTTAGGCCTGTAAATATCAGTGTTCCATCCCATGCTTTTTCTGGCTTGTATCATGGCCACTGAGCCAATTCTTTTCCTTTTTAAGTTTTTTAACCTGTTTATTTATCCCAACATGATCTTTCTTTCTGCCGTTAATTTATGTCAAGGTGAAAAGTTTAGACCCACAGTGCCTGATAAAAAGCATGCAAGTGATTTGGCCAGAAGTACAGCAAGAGTACTAAAGAAGAATATCTTATAATTCGTGAAAATGAAGATTTTCATTGGCTGGAGGCAAGAGAGTACACAAAAGGAAATGTATGAGAGGCCAGATTGTAAATTCAGCAGGACTTTAGACATGGGTGGAAGCCCTTTGACATTGCAGAGGGCAATATAAACATTGCTACAGCTGGGAAGAAGTGACTATCAGTTGTACAAACAGGAGCTGCAATGACTATGATCAGTGCATCATGGGACTTTAGGACCTCTGAAGAGAATGAAACAACAGCCAGGAAGCAGGACTGCAAAACGCATCTCCAAGAAACTACAAATAAGGCATACCCAGGCATACATACAAATACAAGTATAAATATACACACACACATATAAAGTTATGTTTGATTTTTGTTAAAATAAGACCACACTATGCACATTACTCTGTAACTTGTTTTCCTCATTTCGCAATGTATCATTGAAATCACTTTCTTAATATATAGATGTAACTCATTCGACTTTCAACAAGGGTGCCAAGACAATTCAATAGGGAAAGAGTAGTCTTTTCAACAAATGGACAACTGGAGATATATATATATATATATATATATATATATATATATATATATATATATATATACACATTTACATATATATATGCAAAAGAATGAATTTGAACCTCTTATATCATACAAAAAAAATTATTCCTAGTGGATCATGGACCTAAGTGTAAGAGCTAAAATTATATAGCTATTTGAAGAAAACATGGGAGTAAATCTTCATGACATGGGGTTAGTTAAAGCCTTCTTAGATACAATCAAAATCACAAGTGACAAAAACAGGTAAAATGCACTTCACCAAAATATAAGACTTTTGTGCCTCAAAGGAACCATCAGTAATGTGAAAAGACAACCCAGATTGGGAGAAAATATTTGCATATCATATATCTGACAAGGGACTTACATCCAGAATATATAAAAAATGCTTGCCACTCAACAGTAAAATGACAAACGACCACTTAAAAATGGGAAAAGGATCTGAATAGATATTACTCTAGAGAAAATATGTAAATGGCCTATAAGCACATGGAAAGATGCTCAACATCATTAACCATTTGGACATTGCATATCAAAATCACAATGAGATACCATTTCACACCCAGTAGGTTGGCTATAACCTAGAAGACAGGTAATAGCAAGTGTTGGTGAGGATGTGGAGAATGGGGAATCCTCATGCACCGCTGGTGGTAATATAAAATGGTGCAGCCTCTTTGGAAAACAGTTTGGCATAAACATAGAGTTACCATCTGACCCAGAAAATCTACACCTAGGCCAGACCTCAGAGAAATGAGAACATGTCATACAAAAATTTGTTCATGAATGTTCGTAACAGCATTATTCATTATAGCCATAAACTGGAGACAGCCCAAATGTCCATCAACTGATAAATGGATAAATAAAGTATGGCATAACCAAACAATGGAATATTATTTGGCAATAAAAAGGAATGAAGTACTGATACATGCTACAATATGGATGAACACTGAAAACTTTATGCTACCTGAAAATGTCAGTCAAAAAAGACTGCATAATGTATTATTCCACTTATATGTAAGTCTAGTATAGGTAAATCCATAGATACAGAAAGTAGATTAATGGTTTCCAAGGATTCAGAGAGTTGGAGGGAAATGGATCGTGGCTGCTGTTGGATATGAAATTTGGGGGGAGGATAATGAAAATGTTCCAAAATTGATTGTGGTGATGGATGCACAAGTCTGTGAATACACTAAAAACACTGAATTGTATACTTTAAAGTGGTAAATTTTGATGGATTGTAAATTATATCTCAGTTTTTAAAATTCATGACATAATCATATTTGCAAAGTTCTTTTTGCTATGTAAGATAACATATTCACAGGTTCCAGGGATTAGGATGTAGACATCCTAATTTTGTTTGTGGGGGCCATTATTCTGCCTATCACATTTAGATTTAATGGAAGTACTTGAAACTGAGTCAGTCAGACCTGATATGACCTTGCTGTCCTCTGTGAGTAGCAGTGCAGCCCCATAGAGCATGGGGCTATAGTGAGGTATGATGATCTGCTTCTCAGCAGATGTCAGCATGGAAAGATGAGGGTAGAAGACAATGCATTTTGTGTCTTCTTCCCTCCTACCACTAAGATATCATGGTACCACAGAAAGCCCTGTGTTAGTCATGTCTTTGTTATGCCTCAATATTTGTAATCTTTAAGTAAATTTTTCTTCTTCATATGATCCTGATTTCTTATGTTGTTTAGAAAGGTCTCCCCTATCCCGAGGTTAGAATGACTGCCCTAATTTTTCTTCTATTACTTATTTTAATTTTCCTTTAAAAACTTCAATTTATGTGAGATTTATTTTTGTCAGTGATATGAGGTAGGGGTCTGCCTTTGTTTTCTTTTAATTGGATAACCATTTATGCTAACATCCTTTGTTAAATAATCAATCTTTTTCTCTCTGTTTGGAGACCTTAGTCATATACTAAATTCTCATATGTACTTCAGTCTATTTTTGAACTTTCTCTCTTGTGTTCCAACTTGTGTATCAACTAATAATTGTGTATCTGTCTTGTGTATCAACTAATAATTGATGCTTAGTCAATTCATTCAGAAATACCTATGAAGCACCAACTGTGTGCCTGCCACTATGTTAGAATCTGATTATGCACTGGTAACGAAACATTGCTTCTGACTTCAAGGACTCACAGTCTAATAGGCAAGACAGACAAGTAAACAAATAACTGTCTTACAGTGCAAGTGCTCCTAAAGCCTGTGAAGAGGGTGTGCTTATCCCCATTTCACAAAAAGGACAATTGTTGTTGCCCAATGAAGGGAATCTTATTGAATTAATGGTTGGCACAGAAAGGGGGAAACAGAGGAACAGTACCGTGTCTGGAAATTAACAGGTGGTCAGAAAATACCAGGTGGTCAGGACTTCTATCCTGTGCTTACAAGGGTCAGTTTTGCCTACCAATTATGAGAAATGAGAAGGATTTATAAGACTGTATCTCAGTTTTTCCACTTCTAAATTATACATTCTGATTCTGTAGAATATAATCAGAAGTGAGATTTGAGATATTTAAAAACCTGTAGAGCATGGACACTGATCAATCAAAAGCGACACAGCCATAGCACTGAAACAGAGTCCTGAAGATCCCATGCTATGACAGGCACTATGCCTTTATTTGTTGGAAAGTAGGAATCACTAGGATCCTGGGGGAGGGGCCTGGGAGACTAGAGTGGTGGTATGTCACCTGGGAGGTTTTAGGTAGTAATTCTTTGCTTACTTATACAAAAGTTTTCAAATATTTTAACAACTGCTTTGGCCATTTTAGTGTGTAGGACTGAATGTCAACATTGAGAATAGCCATGCTCCTGAGAAAGAATAAATGAAACTATGAAGTGGAGGAGTCAAAGTTATTATGAAAACTGATGGATATTCAACTAAAACCAGATTTCTTCTTGGTATCTGGATGATTTTATGATTCTTGGAATTAATAAAAAACTAAGAATCAACCACAAGTAGATACTAATTAAGATCAATACAGCACATCTGAATATTTACACCCATGTATTGTCAAGTTTTGCCAGAAAAGGCAACTTCTTTTTAACAGAACTGCAAGAAGAGATAGGCAAGTTTGAATAATATCTCTGATGGTTAATTTTATGAATCAACTTGAGTGGGCTGTGGGGTGCCAGATATTTGGTCAAATATTATTCTGAGTATGCCTGTGAAGATGTTTTTTTGATGAGATTAACATTTAGATCAGTAGACTGAGTAAAGCACGTTGCCCTCCATTATGTGGATGGACCTCAACCGATCAGTTGTAGGCCTGAATAGACTAAAAAGGCTGACCCTTCCTTGAGTAAGAGAGATTTCCTCCTGGCTGAATGCCTTCAAACTGGGATATCAACTTTTTAATGCCTTCAGACTAAAACTGTAACATTAGCTCTTCCTGGGTCTCAAGCCTGTAGGCCTTCAGACTGGGACCATACCATCAGCTCTCCTATGTGTGTGTGTGTGTGTGTGTGTGTGTGTGTGTGTGTGTGTGTGTGTGTGCGCGTGCGTAAATCCTATTGTTTCTGTTTCTCTGAAGAACACTGGTCAATATAGTAAATAGCATGTGCAAAAAAAAAAAAAACTAAATGCACAATTTTTTACTTTAAAATTTTGAGCAATTAAGTTGAAGGAGAGGAGGTGAATATTGAAAACTTAATTAGTGGCCTAGAATACAAAAAGGGTGAAGCATCTCAAACTACAGTGAAAAATACAAAGAAGGGGAGAGATCAAGATGGCAGAGTAAGAGGACATGGAGCTCACCTCTCACCATGGACACATCAAAAATACATCTACATATGGAGCAATTCTCATTGAAAACAAACTAGAGACTAGCAGAAAAACTCTTATACAACCAAGGCTTTAACAAGCATCCACATGGAGTTGGGTAGGAAGGGAAGAGAAGCAATCAGGTCAGGACCCACACCCCTAGGAGGGGATACAGAAGAAGAGGAGGATTACATGGGCTGGGAGATCCTCTGTGGGGAGTGAGTGGTTTGAACAGCATATTGGGTGCCCCAGCCCTGGGGTCTGACACTGGGAGGATGAGTTCTCTTAGCTCATTTGAAACCAGGGGCTGTAAGAAACCTTGACTCTGCTTGTGAAGAATGCACACATATTTGCTTACTCCCAAAACAAGGTGGAGGAACCAGATTGAAACTGCTTGGGACTCTGGTGACTCTGGTCAGTTTCCTGTGATTGCCCCAGTTTGGGCCCTAACCTGAGCTGAGTGCCCACTCTGGTGCCTCTTACTCCACAGCACAGCTCCCCACTAAGGTGAAGGCTGCCAAAGCCAAGGAGAGTGCACGGTTGTGGGGGACAGAGGTGGTTCAAACACAGCATGGCATCTGAAGGGGGTAAGGGCAGCCATACTGGCTTTCATGGAGGCAGCAGATCAAGAATGGTCTGAAACCCTGCCATGCTAAGACCACCCCAGCATGCACCCCAGCCCACACCAAGTGCCCTCGCAGGCCCCTTTTGCTCCAGCCTTGCTCCCTCTGGGACAGAGGTACCAGTGCTGCAAGGGGGTAGAGTACACAGTTAGAAGGAACAGAACCATCTCAGACTTGACCCTCAGGGCTTCTGCTCCAGCAACTTGGTATGTGACCCCACCTCCAATAGGGTGGTGTTGACCACTGAACAGAGGAGAAGCCTTGGCTCACACCTAGCTCTGGCTTTAGCCCCTCCATCTCCAGCCCCACCTCTTAACAAGGTGATAGCTGCCAGCACACCCTGGGGGAAGATGTGACTTACGCTCACTTCTTATCCAGCTTCCCCACCAAATCCACTGGGCACACAGACTGTGAATATGGTAAATTATTGATATTTGTCTCTGTTTAATTAGTTGTTTTTCCAGGGTTTTCTCTTGTTCTTTTGTTTGAAACAAATTCCTCTGCCTTCTCATTTTGCTTAACTTTCTCTGTCTCTGTGAAATTAGGTGAAATATTTACTTATCACAGTCTTGAAGTGGCATCCAAATATATATATATATACACATATATATGTGTGTGTGTGTGTGTATATATATATATATCAATATATATGAACCGCACGGTAACCATATACCAAAAACCTACAACAGATACACAAAATATAGAGAGGAACTTAAGCATGTCATTAAAGCAAATCACAAAGCTACAAGGGAAGAAACTAAAGAAAGAAGGGAAGAAACTAAAAGAAGAAAAGAGCAGAGAACTACAAATACAACCAGAAAACAAGTAACAAAAAGCCATTAAGAACATACATATCAATAATCAGTTTAATTATGAATGGACTAAATGCACCAATTGAAAGATGTAGGGTGGCTGATTGGATACAAAATAAGAACCATCTGAATGCTGCTTACAAGAAACTGACTTCAGAGCTAAAGATACACACAGAATGAAAGTGAGGGGATGGAAAAAGATATTTCATGCAAATGGAAACTACAGGAAAGCTGGGTAGCTCTACTCATATCCAACAAAATAGACTTTAAGACAAAGTCTAAAACAAAAGACAAAGGTCATTATATATGATAAAGGCAGCAATACAAGAAGAGGATATAACATTTGTTGACATACATGCACTTAATATAGGAGCACCTAAATATATAAAGCAAATATTAACATACATATAGGGAGAAATAGCCAATAGTACAATAATCAAAGGGGATTTTAACACCCCACTTACATCAATGGATAGATCATCCAGACTGTAAATCAATAAGAAAACAACAGCCTTAAATGACACTTTAGACCAATTGGACTTAATAGATATCTATAGGACATTCCATCCAAAAACAGCAGAATTGAACAGAACATTCTGTTCAAGTCCACATGGAACATTCTCCAGGACAGATGACATGCTAGGCTATAAAACAAGTCTTAACAAATTTAAGAGGATAGAGATTATATCAAGAATTTTTTCCAACCACAACAGTGTAAAACTAGAAATCATTTACAGGAAGAAAATGGGACAAATACATACATGTGGAGAATAAACAAAAAGCTACTAAGAAAACCAATGGGTCAATTAAGAAATAAAAGTGGAAATAAGAAAATACCTTGAGACAAATGAGAATAAAAACACAACTTTCCAAAATCCATGGGACACAGCAAAAACTGTTCCAAGAGGGAAGTTTATAGTGCTATATGCCTACATCAAAAAACAAGAAAAATTGCAAATAGAAGACCTAACCTACCACCTGAAGGAATTAGAAAAAGAAGACCAAAGACCAAAGTCAGCAGAGGAAGGAAATAATAAAGATCGGAAGCAAATAAATCAAATACAGTCTAAAAAATAATAGAAAAGCTCAATGAAACCAGAGCTGGTTTTTTGAAAAGATAAAAAAATTGATAAACCTTTACTCTCATCAAGAAAAAAGAGAGAGAGGATCCCAAAAGACAAAATAAGAAATGAAAGAGGAGAAATAACAACCAATACCACAGCGCTACAAAAACATCATACTGTGGACAGCTTTATGCCAATAAATTGGACAACCAGAATAAATGGATAAATTTGGATAAATGTCGAGAAACATACAATCTTCCAAGACTGAATTAGGGAGTAATAGACAATCTGAACAGGCAATTCACTACTAATGAAATTGAATTTGTAGTTTAAAAACTCCTAGCAAACAAAAGTCCAGGACTAGATGGACTTACAGGGGAATTCTACCAAACATGTAAAGAAGAGCTAATTCTTATCCTTCTCAAGCTATTCCAAAAAATTAAAGAGGAGAGAACACTCCTAAATTCATTCTAGAAAGCCAACATTACCCTGATACCAAAGACAGACAAAGACACTACATAAAGAAAATTACAGGCCGATATCTCTGATGAATATAAATGCAAAAATCCTCAACAAAATATTAGCAAACTGAATTCAACAATATAAAAAGTATCAAACATCATGATAAAATGGGACTTATTCCAGGGATTCAAGGATGATTCAATATCTGCAAATCAATCAATATGATATATGACATTAATAAAATGAAGGATGAAAATCACAGGATCATCTCAACAGACACAGAAAAAGCAATTGACAAAATTCAACATCAATTCATGATAAAAACTCTCATCAAAGTGGTATAGAGGGAACATAACTCAAATAATAAAGGCCATTTATGAAAAACCCACAGCTAACATCATACTTAACAGTGATAAAGCTGAAAGCTTTTCCTCTAAGATCAGAAACAAGACAAGGATGTCTCTCTCACCACTTTTATTCAACATAGTGTCAGAAGTCCTAGCCACAGCAATCAGACAATAAACAGAAATAAATGTCATTCAAATTGGGAGGGAAGAAGTAAAACTGTCACTATTTGCAGCTGACATGATAGTATATATAGAAAACCCTAAAGTGTCCACCAAAAAACTATTAGAACTAATAAATGAATTCAGTAAAGTTGCAGGATACAAGATAAATATACAGAAATCTATTGCTTTTTTTATACACTAATAACAAACTCTCCAAAAGAAAAAAACAAGAAAACAATCCCATGTAAAATGGTATCAAAAAGAATAAAATACCTAGAAATAAATTTAACCAAGGAGATGAGAGACCTATACTCTGAAAACTATAAAACATCGATGAAGGAAATTGAAAATGATACAAAGGAAAGGAAAAATATCCTGTGTTCAAGGATTGGAAGAATTAATATTGTTAAAATGTCCATACTACCCAAAGCAATATACAGATTCAGTGTAATCCCTATCAAAATACTCATGACATTTCTAACAGAACTGGAACAAATAATCCTAATATTTATATGGAACCACAAAAGACCCAGAATAGCCAAAGCAATCTTGAGAAAAAAGAACAAAGCTGGAGGTCTCATGTTCCCTGACTTCAGAGTAAATTACAGCTACAGTAATCAAAACAGTATTATACTGGCAAAAAAACAAATACATAGATCAATGGAACAGAATAGAGAAGCCAGAAATAAATCCACCCACTTATGGTTAATTAATCTACCACAAAGGAGGCAAAAATATACAATGCGGACAGACAGTCTGTTCAGTAAGTGGTGATGGGAAAACTGGACAGCTACATTTAAAAAGGTGAAATTAGAACATTTTCTCACATCATATACAAAAACAAACTCAAAATTGATTAACGATCTTACTGTAAGACTGGAAACCGCAATACTACTATAAAAAAGCATAAGCAGAACACTCTTTGACATAAATTGTAGCAATATTTTTTTGCATCTGTCTCCTAAGGCAAAGGAAACAAAAGCAAACCTAATTAAATTTAAAAGCTTTTGCACAACAAAGGAAACCCATCAACAAAATGAAAAGACAACCTACTGTATGAGAGGAAATTTTACAAATAATATGACCAATAAAGGGTTAATATCCAAAATATATAAAGAGTTCATACAACTCAATATAAAAAAAAAACCTGATTAAAGAATGGGCAGAAGACCTGGATAGACATTTTTCCAAAGAAGATATACAGATGGCCAATGGTACCATGAAAAGATGCTTAACATCACTAATCATCAGGGAAACGCAAATCAAAACCACATTGAGATACCACCTGACACCTGTCAGAATGGCTGTCATCACAATGTCTACAAACAACAAATGTTGGCAAGGGTGTAAAGCAAAGGGAACCTTGTGCACTGTTGGTGGGAATTTAAATCAATGCAGCCACTGTAGAAAACAATATGGAAGTTCCTCCAAAAACTAAAAATAGAACTACCATATGATCCAGGAATTCCACCTCTTGGTATGTACACAAAGAAAATGAAAAAACTAATTTGAAAAGATTCATGCACCCCAATGTTCATACAATGGAATATTAGCCATTTAAAAAGAATGGAATTCTGCCATTTGCAACAATGAGGATGGACCTAGAGAATACTATGGTTAGTGAAATAAGTCAGGTAGAGAAAAACAAATACTTTATGTGAAATTTTAAAAATAAAACGAATGTATCTAACAAAACAGAAACAGACTCACAGATAATAGAGAACAAACTAGTGGTTACCAGCGGGAAGAGGGAAGGGAAATGGGCGAGTTAGGGCTAGGGGATTAAAAGATACAAACTACTATGTAAAATAAATAAGCTACAAATATATATTGTACAGTGCAGGGAAATATAGCCATTATTTTATAACAACTTTCAATTGAGTATAATCTGTAAAAATACTGAATCACTGTGTTGTATACCTGACACTAATATACTATTGTAAATCAACTATACCTCAAAAAACTCATACATATATAAAAATAAATGTCAAGTTTTCCCTTCCACATAGTAGTGTAAAAAGCTATTTTTTCGAAAGAACTTTTTAAAGTCTCTGGAAATGGCCCTAAGGGCATAATGCAAATGAAGAAACATTTATTCATGAAAATCTGCTAAAATTAGGTAAGAACTGCAAGGTTTTATGATATCTGAACAAAACTCCACATCTTCCCCTAACTTGCCCAGCTCAGTAAGACAGAAACTATACTCTAGACTGGTACAGCCAAGAACAAGGGGCTCTCTCTCTCCTTCTAGCTCCCAGCAAGAGGTCTACCTTCCTGAGAAGGGCAGGATTTTAAGCATTTCTTATTCCTTCTCTCACCTGTTGCTGAAGCTAGGTTCTAGGTGAGTGCACCTGAGAGGTTGGGGTTCTCTTCTTCCACTCAGCCCCATCATGGGATAAAATTGTCTACCTTTGGTGTGGTGCTGGTGAGAATAATGGGGACCTGATTACCTTTACCCCACCTCCTGGGCTGTGGGTTTCTCACTGAGGGAGCCAAGCCCCAAAGACCTTGATTCCTGCTGCCTTCTCTCCCCATTTCCAGTCTCCTGAGTGCTCAGCTTCTAGGAGTGTGCTTCACTAGGAAAGAAGCTCACGATTGTCCTTATAAAAGGATTATAGAGGAATACTACAAATAATTGTAGGTCAAAAAATTAGTTAATAGATGTAACGGACAAAGTCCTAGAAAGACAGCAACTACTGAGATTGACTCAAGGAGAAATAGGTAATCTGACAGACCTATAACCAGTAAAAACTTTTAATTAGTAATCAAGAAAACTATCCACAAAGAAAAGCTCAGGTTCCAACGACTTCACTGTTGAATTTTACCAAACATTTAAAGAAGAATTGATAACAATTCTTCATCATCTCTTCCATAAGAAAGAACACTTCTCAACTCATTCTATGAGGCTTTTATTTGCTCAGAATCAAAACCAGTCAAATATACGACAAGAAAACACTATACCAATATCTCTTAATGAAAATAGACATAGACATAGCTAATGGCCATATTTCTTTGTTTTTTCCTTTAGTCTTCCAGTAGTGGTAGGAAGCATTGAATTTGCAACAGAAACATTTGTTCTGTGAATCACTCATGCCTTTCTTTTAGTTAGAAAAACAAGTTATATAAAATTGAATTTCCTTGAAAAAACATTAATATAAATGAAAGGAAAAACACAGGCACCCTAAGGCTTTTACAGCCAGTTGTCAAATAACAAGAAGAATATTTGAAACTGAAAGGTAATATCAGTTTTTGTGATACAACAGTTTAGAAAATACACTTCCCCCACAATTATCCTTAGAATTGGAAAATAGCAGACAAAAATGTCATTTTGGTAAAGTCTTCATTAAACTTTAACTTTAAAATTTAGTTTAAAATACTCGGGAAGTGAGCCTAAGATAATGGCAATGCCCTCAGTTCATTTGGGCAATTCAAAGAGAAAAAGGACTAATCAAACCAAAATTGATTATTCACTAATTTTCAGTTCAATATATTGGCTTCATATATTTAGGTTTTGAATTCCATGCAGCTGTGGACAATTTGTTGTCTTCTTCAAGAGGACTCATTATTGATTTCAGAACTTGAGTTGGATTGAAGAATGAATACAAATATTAATTGTTCCAGCCTGGGAAGAATGACAAGTATTGTGGAAGGATTTTTTTAATGTGTTCTACAAATGATCATAATTTTTAAAAAAATTTTATTCATAATAAAAAAAGAATAGTGTTGTTATAGGAGATAGTATACATGAATAGTGGCAGAGTTAGGTTGGATACTATTTGGTAATCTTTGTGTTATACAACATTTGTAAAATTGCTTTATTTTCTGGTAAGCATATATCTAGTTTTCAAATGTCAGACAGATTATTTCTAATTTTAGTGATGATCAGAAGAAATTAATGAGAAGCATTTGACTTTGTATGCCATGCACACCGTATTGGTTTGGGTTTTTTTGGCTGCATTGGGTCTTTGTTGCTGCGTGCGGGCTTTCTCTAGTTGTGGCAATCAGGGGCTACTCTTCGTTGTGGTGTACGGGCTTCTCATTGCGGTGGCTTCTCTTGTTGCAGAGCACAGGCTCTAGGTGTGTGGGCTTCAGTAGTTGTGGCATGTGGGCTCAGTAATTGTGGCTCATGGGCTTAGTTGCTCCATGGTATGTGGGATCTTCCTGGACCAGGGATCGAACCCGTGTCCCTTGCATTGACAGGCAGATTCTTAACCACTGTGCCACCAGGGAAGTCCCTGGTTTGGTTTGTGATTTCTGATCTATTCTAGGAAGTACAATAGTTCAGTTCCCAAATTGTGCTTTATACTACATAAGTGAGCTTAACTAAAGGATGGAGTAGATGAGAAGGCGAGAGGAAGAGGAAAATCCCAAATGGTATTTTGATTTGTACAACAGAATAACAGACTTATGGCTTTACTATCAAAGAAAGAAGAATAAATGATGAACCAGCAACATGGCATGGCATCATCTGTGAGCTTGCTAGAAAGGCAGAACCCCACTCTTAATCACAATGTACATTTTAACAAGATCACATAGTTCTTATGCATATTAAGTTTGAGTAGCTCTGGTTAAGGTACCCCTCTCCTACATTATTCATAAGCACTTTCTACATGATGTTCTGCTAGGTGGGGATTCTACCCACCTATTAATTCTACCCACCTATTAATTAAAGCTTAATAGCCCAATGTTTGCATTTAGCTATAAGGCTTTAAGCTTTAAACTACAAAAACATGAGACTTCTGTGTAATTTAAGGCATTAATGAATAAGGGGGAAAGATGTATGGAGCTCCAGGGCCTCTATTTCCTCTAAAGTTGAACCATAGAGGCAGTCTGTTCTACATGTAAGTAGCCAGTTTCATCAGTTATACAGAACAAAGTAAATTTGTTGAATCTTGGATTTAGCTTGTTGTTAAACATTCTGGGCATAAAAGTCATTATGCAATTTTGAATGCATCTTATGGGGGATGTCAGTTTTTAAAGATATTTGTCTTCCAAGAATGAGTACTCTATATACCCAGGGAGAGAGGGCATACTTCTGAAATTCTGGTACCTTTGACTGTAAGGAATGTTTGTGGCATGACTGTTTATTCAGACTGCTTGAGGTTACTCTACTAGTACTTTGTAATAGACCCATGATAGAAAAGACAAGTTTTAAGAAAAATCTTTAAATTATGCTTTTGTAGGTTTGAGAATTATGCATTTCATTATCATTGCCTGAGGACATTTGAAGAACTGTCGATATTTTTAAAGGATGTAATAGTCACTAAATGTAGGACCACAGAGAATGTATTAATTTAAGTATCCTAAACAAATATTAGCAGATTGAATTATGTCAATGTGAACCAGGCAGCTGACAGATTGAAATCTATTGATGCAAGTGGCGGTTACGTTAAGTAATTGGTTTGATTAATTAAACGACAACTTCATCCTCCAAAATCCCATCTCACTTGTAGTACATGTGATGCAAATGGAGCAAAGAAGATACAACGCAAATATCAGGGTGTTGGTCTTAGTAGTGCCATTTAAGCAACTTTCTCAACACTCTGGTTTATTTTTCTTCCAAAGAATATTTACTTTCTGCTAAAATCTTTCCACCTGCCTAATACTCCAAACTTGATGAAACAAGGTGGCAGTAATTTTTGCAAAAAGCAGTATTTTCTAATGCAAATGCCCTCCAGCCAAAGACCCCAGGAACACACATTTAGCTAAACAAGTGGTTTTTATTACTTGGTACAGTAAGAGAAAATGCACACCATGGAATCATCATGGAATCATGGGGCATCTCAGTAAGAAGATATTATGGACTGAATGTTTGAGTCTCCCCAGAATACATATGTTGAAGTCCTAACTCCCAAACTTGATGGTATTTGAAGATGGGACCTTTTGGGATGTAATTAGGATTAGACAAGGTTGTAAGGGTAGGGTACGTATGATGAGATTAGTGCCCTTTTAAGAAGAGACACCAGAGATCTTTCTCTCTTCACTATGTTAGACCACAGTGAGAAGGCAGCCATCTGCAAGTTAGGAAGCGAGTCTTCACCAGAAACTGACCATGCTAGCACCTTGATCTCAGACTTCTAGCCTCCAGAACCATAAGAAAATTAATTTCTGTTGTTTAAGCCACGCAGTCTATGGTACTTTGTTATGGCAGCCAGACAAGAATAATACAAGGCTATTAGAAAGCATCTATCATAGCATTTGGGCTTTATAGCATTTGGGTTATTTGAGGGAGGATCTAAAACAGGGATTCACTCTAGATAGGGTGCTGCCAGAAAGTAGGCAAAGTTCCATAACTGGGTATGTCAATAAGTAGATGGAACAGACAAGAGAGTGGATAAAGCTGTAATTGGTAAAGAAGCAGCAAACACTCGTATTAGCCAAGAGAGAGGGAATTTTGGTATTTTGTGGGTGGCACAGTAACCTTGATTTTGTCTATGCTTAGATAAATTATAAAGTGACCTCGTTTCATCTCACACTATCATGGTCTCAGAGTGACCTTGTCTGCGGTTGGTATCACGTGAGATTATTTATGTATAGTGGTGGAACACGTGGCCCAGCTGTGAGCACAAGGCTAGCTTTTTAACAACAGTGAAGCCCGGCCTTATGTGAGACATCAGTTTCCTCATTCTGGTTCCCAGTTTCTTCTTTTTCACTAACTAGAAAGTTGGCTTCTAGATGTTTTGGAAGAATTATTCCTTCCAATAGTAAAATATATTTTATTGTAATAAAAAATATTTTTATTTTAAAGTCTTTAATTTTTTTCAATAGCAAACATTAAATAGATAATAAGACTGTATTTATAGAATCTTAAATTTCTTTCTTATGAAAGAAAGCTTAAATCAATCAATAACTTGTTTGATGCTGGTATCCTCTCTCTGGCATCCCTGCCTAGGAGTTGCCCAGGCTATACCGGAATAGTTTCAATAAAAGAGAACACTCATCTACCTGAGACAGTCTATTCCATAAGCCAGACAGTTGAGCTACTCTGATTCATTGTATCTTCATCATTTGGCTGTTCTTGTAACCCCTGAAGCAATAGAGAACAAAACTAATGTTAGTCATAGGAAAAGTATCTTAATCAAGAAAAAGAAACCTACAAAAACTAGTTCAAAGGAAAAAAAAAGGAATTTTTTTTGAAAGACTACAACAGGCCATCCCAAAGACAGTGATAAAAAGAAAATTCTCATCACACGGAGGCAACTTAAGCCTCTTCCTCACATCTTCCACAGACTCATACCATTCCTCACTGAGTATCTTTCCCATTTTTTTTTTCTTGACCATCATTTTTCTCTATTTCTGCTTTCATTCATAACTTCAGTCAGCAGATCACTTTGGCTTATCATGGTACCAGCTCCAACAGAAACTGACATCCTATATCTACAAGATACTTTATCTAAAGGGCTTGTGAATATCTAAGTGACTCAGTCTTGGTCCAGTTCAAATTTTTTTAAAATAAATTTATTTATTTTTATTTTTGGCTGTGTTGGGTCTTCATTGCTGCACGTGGGCTTTCTTTAGTTGCAGTGAGTGGGGGCTACTCTTGGTTGTGGAGCGTGGGCTTCTCATTGTGGCGGCTTCTCTTGTTGTGGAGCACGGGCTCTAGGCACACAGGCTCAGTAGTTGTGGCACACGGGCTGAGTTGCTCTGTGGCATGTGGGATCTTCCCAGACCAGGGATCGAACCTGTGTCCCCTGCATCACTGTGCCACCAGGGAAGCCCCCAGTTCAAGTTTTGAGGTGAAGAAATCTACTTGGATCAGTTCTGCCTATGAATTTCATTCCTCTAGGTCAGATGTTTGGTCTCGTCTAATCATTCTACCCCTGAAATAATTACAGTCAAGGGCAAGCATTGTATTCATTACAGAACCCTAACCCAATGCTCAAATAATTATTTGGAAATATACCAGATCAGGGTAAAGGCTATGAAAATACAGTTCACAGAAAAGGAAACACAGATGGTTCCTAAACATATGGAAATGCTCAACTCACCCATAAGTATAAAATAAAACTACATTATAATGCCATTTTTTCACCTGTGAAATTGTTAAGAATTAGTGTTAAATATGTTAGATAATACACTGTGTGTGTAAGGCTGTGAGGAAATAGGCCTTTCCATACATACATGGTGGGAATATACGATTTCTATGGGGATTAATTTGGCAATATGTTTTCAGTTTTCATCAATAGGAACTGAATAAGTATATTAAGACACACACATTTTAAATTTAAACTAGTTCCAGCGCTGTAATTTGATTACATACCTTCAGATTACATACAAAAAGAACTTTAAACAAATATTTATTCTAGTTAGTGGGTTTGTTTTTCACAGGGGTATAGATTAAGCAATTCTGAAATAATATGAAGTGCATCCTAGTTCTGAGCAAATAAGTAAATACACTGTGGATTATGAGAGCAAGGTTTCTAATTGTCAGAGAAGCAAGTTACAGAGATGTTTAGGAGGACGACTAGAACAAAATTCTGATGTTACATTGGGATTGGAAATGTCAGTATGGACTTATGGTTTTAAATATAATGATAGATACAGATGTTAATGTATTTATATAATTCCTATCTCTGTCCACTGAGATGACCTAGAAACAATGCACTCTAACACTAATAAACATCCCTAGCACCCAGATAGTAGTTTCTAAATACCATTCTTCACTAAAAAGAACCAGGGATCCTTAGAAAAATGACCAATACTAGAGCTAGTGTAGCTAAAGTTCAAGTTGAGATTAGAACACTTTTTTTGCATGTGTGCCAGTAAGGAAGGAAGTGCTCAAATAGTGATGGAAACATATCAAAAGGGAGCAGGAACTAGTTTAAGGGCTCCCACTGTCCAAGTCTTAGGTAAATGAGCATCAAAATAAATAATGATGTATTAAAATCCATGAGTTTTTACTTATATACATACATTAATGAATACAGGCATACCTTAGTGGGTTCAGTTTCACACCACTGCAATAAAGTGAGTCACAAGAATTTTTTGGTTTCCCACTGCATATAAAACTTATGTTTACACTATACGGTAGTCTATTAAGTGTGCAGTAACATTATACCTAAAAAAACCCAATATACATACCTTAATTAGAATATACTTTATTACTAACCATCATTGGAGCCTTCAGTGAGTCATGATCTTTTTTCTGGTGGAAGTTCTTGTCTTGATGTTGATGGCTGCTGACTGATCAGGGTGGTGGTTGCTGAAGATTGGGGTGGCAATTTCTTAAGATAATCAACATCTATTTATGATAAAAACTCTCTGGGACTTCCCTGGTGGTGCAGTGCTTAAGAATCTGCCTGCCAATGCAGGAGACATGGGTTCGAGCCCTGCTCTGGGAAGATCCCACATGCCATGGAGCAGCTAGGCCCATGCACCACAACTACTGAGCCCATGTACCACAACTACTGAAGCCCGTGTGCCTAGAGCCCATGCTCCACAACAAGAGAAGCCACTGCAATGGGAAGCCCACACACTGCAACAAAGAGTAGCCCCCACTCTCTGTAACTAGAGAAAGCCTATGCACAGCAACGAAGACCCAACACAGCCAAAAATAAATAAATAAATAAATTTATTTTTAAAAATGAAAAAAACTCTCAACAAAGTGGGTAGAGAGGAAACATACCTCAACATAATAAAGGCCATTTATGAAAAGCCCACAGCTAACATCATACTCAATGATGAAAAGCTAAAATTAGCATTTCCTCTAAAATCAGGAATGCCCACTCTTACTACTTTTATTCAACATAGTATTAGAAGTCCTAAACACAGCAGTCAGACAGAGAAAAGAAATAAAAGGAATCCAAACTGGAAAGGAAGAAGTAAATCTGTCACTGTTTGCAAATGACATGGTATTATACATAAAAAATCCTAAAGATGCCACCAAAACCTACTGGAACTCATCAATCAATTTGGTAAAGTTTGCAGGATACAAAATTAACATATGGAAATCTATTCGTTTATATACACTAACAGTGAGCTATTAGAGAAGTTAAGAAAACAATCCCATTTACAACCACATCAAAAGAATAAAATACCTGGGAATAAATCTAACTGAGGAGGTAAAAGACTTGTACTCAGAAAGTAGAAGACACTGATGAAAGAAATTGAAGATGACTCAAAGAGATGGAAAGGTGTACTGTGTTCATGGATTGGAAGATAATATTCTTAAAATGACCATATTCCCCAAAGCAACCTACAGATTCAATGCAATCTCTATCAAAATACCAATGACATTTTTCACAGAAGTAAAACAGATAATTCTAAAATTGCATGGAAACACAAAAGACCCTGAATAGCCAAAACAATTTTAAGAAAGAAGAACAAAGTTAGGGGTATCTTGCACCCTGATTTCTAACTATACTACAAAGCTACAGTAATCAAAACAGTATGGTACTGACTCGCACCACTGTTATCCAACATAGTTTTGGAAGTCCTAGCCACAGCAATCAGAGAAGAAAAAGAAATAAAAGGAATACAGAGTGAAAAAGAAGTAAAACTGTCACTGTTTGCAGATGACATGATACTATGCTTAGATAATACTAAAGATGCCACCAGAAAACTACTAGAGCTAATCAATGAATTTGGTAAAGTTGCAGGATACAAAATTAATGCACAGAAATCTCTTGCATTCCTATACACTAACAGTGAAAGATCAGAAAGAGAAATTAAGGAAATAATCACATTCACCATTGCAACAAAAAGAATAAAATACCTAGGAATAAACCCACCTAAGGAGGTAAAAGACCTCTGCTCAGAAAACTATAAGACACCGATGAAAGAAATCAAAGATGACACAAACAGATGGAGTCATATACCATGTTCTTGGATTGGAAGAATCAATATTGTGAAAATGACTATACTACCCAAAGCAATCTACAGATTCAATGCAGTCCATATCAAATTACCCATGGCACTTTTTACAGATGTAGAACAAAAAGTCTTAAAATATGTATGGAGACACAAAAGACCCCAAATAGCCAAAGCAATCTTGAGGGAAAAAAATGGAGCTGGAGGAATCTGACTCCCTGACTTCAGACTATACTACAAAGCTACAGTAGTCACAACAATATGGTACTGGCACAAAACAGAAACATAGATCAGTGGAACAGGATAGAAAGCCCTGAGATAAACCCACACACCTATGGTCAACTAATCTATGACAGAGGAGGTAAGGATATACAATGGAGAAAAGACAGCCTCTTCAATAAGTGGCATTGGGAAAACTGGACAGCTACATATAAAAGAATGAAATTAGAATACTCCCTAACACCATATACAAAAATAATCTAAAAATGGATTAATGACCTAAATGTAAGACCGGACACTATAAAACTCTTAGAGGAAAACATAGGAAGAACACTCTTTGACATAAATCACAGCAAGATCTTTTTTGATCCACCTCCTAGAGTAATGGAAATAAAAACAAAAATTAAAAAAAATAAAAACAAAAAACAAATGAGACCTAATGAAACTTAAAAACTTCTGCATAGCAAAGGAAACTATAAACAAGACAAAAAGACAACCCTTAGATTGGGAGAAAATATTTGCAAATGAATTAATGGACAAAGGATTAATCTCCAAAATATATAAACAGTTCATGCAGCTCAATATCCAGAAAATAAACTACCCAATACAAACATGGGCAGAAGACCTAAATAGATATTTCTCCAAAGAAGATATACAGATGACCAAGAGGCACATGAAAAGCTCCTCAACATCACTAATTATTAGAGAAATGCAAATCAAAACTGCAATGAGGTATCACCTCACACTGGTCAGATGGGTATCATCAGAAAATCTACAAACAACAAATGCTGGAGAGGGTGTGGAGAAAAGGGAACCCTCTTGCACTATTGGTGGGAATGTAAATTGATACAGCCACTATGGAGAACAGCATGGAGGTTCCTTAAAATACTAAAAATAGAACTACCATATGACCCAGCAATCCCACTGCTGAGCATATACCCAGAGAAAACCATAATTCAAAAAGACACATCTACTCCAATGTTCATTGCAGCACTATTTACAATAGCCAAGTCATGGAAGCAACCTAAATGCCCATCGACAGACAAATGGATAAAGAAGATGTGGTACATTTATACAATGGAATATTACTCAACCATAAAAAGGAACAAAATTGGGTCATTTGTAGAGATGTGGATGGACCTAGAGACTGTCATGCAAAGTGAAGTAAGTCAGAAAGAGAAAAACTAATATATTAATGCATATATGTGGAATTGAGAAAAATAGTACAGATGAACCAGTTTGCAAGGCAGAAATAGAGACACAGATGTAGGGAAAAAACATAGACACCAAAGGAGAAAAGCAGGGTTGGCGGGTGGTGGTGTTGGGATGAATTGGAGATTGGGATTAACATATATACACTAATATGTATAAAGTAGATAACTAATAAAAACCCATTGTATAAAAAATAAATTAAAAAAAAAACCCATGAGAGTCCACCTGCCATCGCAGGGGACACGGGTTCATGCCCCGGTCCGGGAAGATCCCACATGCCGTGTAGTGGCTGGGCCCGTGAGCCATGGCCACTGAGCCTGCGCATCCGGAGCCTGTGCTTCGCAGTGGGAGAGGCCACAACAGTGAGAGGCCCACGTACCTCAAAAACAAACAAACAAAAAAACAGAAACCAAAAAAACCCAGTATGGTACTGGCACAAAAACAGCCACATAGATCAGTGGAACAGACTAGAGAGCCCAGAAATGAACCCACACTTATATGGGCAATTAATCTATGATAAAAGAGGCAAGAATTATACAGTGTGGAAAAGACAGCCTCTTCAATAAATGGTGTTGGGAAAACTGGACCGCTACATGCAAAAGAATCAAACTGGATTATTTTCTCACACCATATACAAAAATACACTCAAGATGAATTCAATACTTAAATGTAACACCGGAAACCATAAATCTTCTAGAAGAAAACATAGGCCGTATGCTCTTTGATGTATCCAATAATTTTTGGATATGTCTTGTCAGGCATTAGCAACAAAAGCAAAAATTTAAAAATGGGAATCTATCAAACTAAAAAGCTTTTGCACAGCAAAGGAAACTATCAACAAAATGAAAAGGCTACCTACTGAATGAGACAAGATATTTGCAAACAGTATATCCAACAAGGGGTTAATATCCAAAATATACAAAGATCTCATACAACTCAACATCAATAAAAACCAAACAACTCAATTAAAAAATGGGCAGAGGGGCTTCCCTGGTGGCGCAGTGGTTGAGAATCCGCCTGCCGATGCAGGGGTCACGGGTTCGTGCCCCGGTCTGGGAGGGTCCCACATGCCGCGGAGCGGCTAAGCCCGTGGGCCATGGCCGCTGGGCCTGCGCGTCCGGAGCCTGTGCTCCGCAACGGGAGAGGCCACAACAGTGAGAGGCCCGCATACCGCAAAAAAAAAAAAAAAAAAAAAAAAAAAAAAAAAATGGGCAGAGGACCTGAATAGACAATTTTCAAGGAAGTCATACAGATGGCCAACAGGCACATTAAAAAAAGTATGCTTAAGATCACTAATCATCAGGGAACTGTGAATCAAAACCACAATGAGGTATCACCTCACACCTGTCCGAATAGCTATTATCAAAAATACAACAAATAACAAGCATTGGCAAGGATGTAAATCAAAGGGAACCTTGAGTACTGTTGGTGGGGATGCTAACTGGTGCATCCACTATGGATAACAGTATGGAGAATCCTCCAAAAATTAAAAATAGAACTACCATATAACCCAACAATTCTACTCCTGGGTATTTATCTAAAGAAAAGGCAAACACTAATTCAAAAAGATACATGCACCCCTATGTTCATTGCAGCATTATTTGCAGTAGCCAAGATAAGCAACCTAAGTTCCCATCAATAGATGAATGGATAAATAAGATATGGTATATATGTACAATGGAATATTTCTCAGCCATAAAAAAGAAGGAAATCTTGCCATTTGGGACAACAGGGTATTATGCTAGGCGAAACAAGACAGACAAAGACAAATACTGTATGATTTCACTTATATGTGGAATCAAAACATAAAAATAAAAACAAAAACAAATGAATAGACATAACAGAAACAGAGTCATAGATACAGAAAAACAGGTAGTTGCCAGAGGGGAAGGAGTGGGGCATGAGAGAAATAGATGAGGGAGATTAAGAGGTAGAAACTTCCAGTTACAAAACTCAATGAGTCATGGGTATGAAACGTATAATGTGGGGAATATAGTCAATAAAATAGTTATGTAATATCTATGTATGTTGACATATGGTAACTAATGATGATCATCTTGAAAGGTATAGAATAGTGAATCACTGTGTCGTGTACCAGAAACTAACATAGTGTTGTAGGTCAATTTCACTTCAAAAACAAAGAAACTCTTAGAAAAAGAGATCAGATTTGTGGTTACCAGAGGAAGGGGGTGGGGAGGAGGGAGAATTGGGGGAAGGTAGTAAAAAAAGTACAAACTTCAGTTATAAGTAAGAACTAAGGATGTAATGCACAACATGATAAATATAATTAACACTGTTATATATAAAAGTTGTTAAGAGAGTAAATCCTGAGTTCTCATCATAAGGAAAAATATTTTTCTATTTCTTTAATTTTGTATGTATATGAGATAACGAATATTCACTAAACTTACTGTGGTAACCATTTCGTGATGTATGTAAGTCAAATCATTATGCTCTACACCTTAAACTTACACAGCGCTGTATGTCAAGTATATCTCAGTAAAACTGGAAGGAAAAAGAAGACAACAATGAAGTTTGCCACATTGATTGACTCTTCCTTTCACAAATAATTTCTCTGTAGCATGCAGTGCTGTTTGGTAGCATTTTACTCACAGAATTTCTTTCAAAATTGGAGTCAGTCTTCTCAAACTCTGCCACTGTTTTATCAACTAAGTTTATATAATATTCTAAATCCTTCATTGTCATTTCAACAGTCTCCATAGAATTTTCATCAGCAGTAAATTCCATCTCAAGAAACCGTTTCCTTTGTTCATTCATAAGAAGTCACACCTCATGCTTTAAAGTTTTATCATGAGATTGCAGCAATTTATTCATATCTTCAGGCTTCACTTCTAATTCAAGTTCCCTTGCTGTTTCCACCACATGCAGTTACATCTTCCACTGAAGTCTTGAAACCCTCCAAGTCATCCATGAGGTTTGGAATCACCTTCATCCAAATTCTTTTTAATTTTGATATTTCGACCTCTTCCCATAAATCACAGAAGTTCTTAATGGCATGTAGAATGATAAGTCCTTTCTGGAAGGTTTTCAATTAACTTTGCCAATATTCATCAGAGGAATCACTATCTATGGCAGCTTTAGCCTTACAAAATGTATTTCTTAAATAATAATACTTGGAAGTTGAAATTACTCCTTGATCCATGGGCTACAGAATGGATGTTGTGTTAACAGACATGAAAACAACATTTATCTCGTACATCTCCATCAGAGCTATTGCGTGACCAGATGCATTGTCAATGAGCAGTGATATTTTGAAAGGAATCTTTTTCTGAGCAGTAGGTCTCAACAGTGGGCTTAAAACATTGAGTAAATCATGTTGTAAACAGATGTGCTATCGTCCAGGCTTTGTTGTTCCATTTATAGAGCACAGGCAAAGTAGATTTAGCATAATTCTTAAGGGTTCTACGATTTTGGGAATGGTAAATGAGCACTGTAACTGGCTGCATTAGCCCCTAACTAGACAGTCAGCCTGTCCTTTGAAGCTTTGAAGCCAGGCATTGACTTCTCCTCTCCAGCTATGAAAGTCCTAAATGGCACCTTCTTCCAAGAGAAGGCTGTTTTATCTACATTGAAAATCTGTTGTGTAGTGTAGACACCTTCATTAATGATCTTAGCTAGATCTTTTGGATAACTTGCAGCAGTTTATACATTAGCACTTGCTGCTTCACCTTGCACTTTCATGTTGTGGAGACGACTTCTCTCCTTAAACCTCATGAACCAACCTCTACTAGCTTCAGACTTTTCTTCTGCAGCTTCCTCACCTCTCTCAGCCTTCACAGAATTAAAGAGTCAGGGCCTTGCTCTGGATTAGGCTTTGGCTTAAGGGAATGTTGTAGCTGGTTTGATCTTCTATCCAGACCACTAAAACTTTCTCCATATCAGCAATAAGGCTGTTTCACTTTTTAACATTTGTGTGTTCACTGGAATAGCACTTTTAATTTTCTTAAAGAACTTTTCCTTTGCATTCACAACTTGGCCACCTGGATCAAGAGGCCTAGCTTTTGGCCTCTTTTGGCTTAATCATTTCTAAGCGTAATCATTTCTAACTTTTGATTTAAAGTGAGAGACATGAGACTCTTCCTTTCACTTGAACACTTAGAGGCCATTGTACAATTTATTAACTGGCCAATTTCAATATCGTTGTGTCTCAGGAAATAAGGATGCCCAAGAAGAGTGAGAGAGACAGGGGACAGTTGATGGAGCAGTCAGAACACACACATTTATTAACTTCGCTGTCTTATATAGGCGCAGTTTGTGGTGTCCCAAAATGATTACAACAGTAACATCAAAGATTATGATCACCATAACAAATATAATAATAATGAAAAAGTTTGAAATATTGCAGGAATTACCTAAATGTGACACATAGAGTGAGCAAATCCTTTTGGGAAAATGGCACAAATAGACTTGCTCAACACAGGGTTGCCACAAACTTTCAATTTGTAAAAAACACAACATCTGCAAAGGGCAATAAAGTGAAGCACAATAAAACAAAACTAATGGACAAAAGTTTCCTGATGAGAAATGAGATTTTTACATAATCTCAAAGCATCTCTCCATAAAATACTAATTAATTAATTAATTATAAAAAGAAAAATAGTAACTTTATGGTGGCCAAACCTGACAGAAACCACCACAACCAAGTTGCTGGTAATGAGACGAATATCATGTGCTTCCTGAAAATGTGTGCCTGGAAGACACAATTTCTTCTGTGTTATTCCTGCCAAAAGTGGAAAAGTGAATCTAACCTTGAGGAAACATTGAGTGAAACTAAATTGGGGGATATTCTACAAAATATTAAAGTCATTAAAGACTGAGAAACTGATCTAGAATAAAAGAGACATGACTACTAAATCCAGTGTATGATCTTAGATTGGAATCTGGACCAGGAAAAAAAATTATTTTTCTATAAAGGACATTAGTGAGACAATTGGTAATATTTGAATAAGGCCTATAGGTTAGGTAATAATGTATCAATGATAGTTTCTGGATTTTGATCACTGCACTAAAGTTGTGTCCGCAGTGTCCTTGGTTTTGTGATATACACACATTGATGTATTTAGGGGTAACGAGTGAACATATCCGTAGGGAGGGGGAGAGGGGAGGAAATGACAAAGCAAATGTGGTAAAATTCTTACAATTGGGGAATCTGGGTGAAGGATATGTGGGAATTCTTTGTACTATTTTTGTAGTTTTTTTGTAAGTCTGAAATTATTTCTAAATAAAAAGTTTCAAATATATAAAAATAAAATAGTACCATTTGCTTTCAGAATCACTACTAAAATAGCTACTTTAGGGATCTGACATTTTGCTAGAGTGTAAGTTAGAAATATATGTAATATTTTTATATAATCTCCAGGTGTTTAAAAACTCTGGTTTGTTCATGTATTTGTTTATTATTTAAATTAGTTAAATTAGTCACTGATTAAATTAAGTGTCAGTTTACTAAATACAAGGCTCTGAGCTTATAGTTATAATTGAGATGGACAAGTCTCTTAGCACTCATGGTGCTTACATTTGTAAAGGGAGAGTGTGTTATGGGGGACAGAGACAATATAAAAGGAAACAAGTGCCATAACTTACAGTAGGTATATTGTTATGAAGGAAATAAAATAAGATAGTGTGCCAATGGCAGTCACAGAAGGGTATGTGTGGTCAAGAAAGACCTTTCTGAGAGAATGACATTTGAAGTGACACCTGAATAATGAGAAACAGCCAATACTTGAAGAGCTCAGAGAATACTTCATAAAGGAATGCCTTGGATTTATGATAGATGTAAAGGTGGACACTGTATTAGCAGCCATTTGGTCTGCAAAAATAATGTATATCTCAATGCCAACTAGAAAATTATTTCATAAGTTACTGAAACATGAGAGGCATGGAATATCATTGGAATGACAATTAGGATATATAGGATCTGTTCTTTCTTACCACTATATATCTATATTATGCAAATTGCTGAAATTCTGACTCAGATTTATCTGTAACAAAGGGCTATGAGTAGAAAATCTCTAATGCCTCCTACACATTCAATATTTAAGATTTTACAATCTTATTAAATGTCAATATTTATAATTTTACAGTAGAATTATAAAAATACATATAGATAAATTCAAGTTTATAGTAAAGAAAAAGTGATGTTTTACAGTCTTCCATTGTTAACTATGAGCACTCTCTGGACTAGGCCATACTTTGTTGGGATTTTTTAAAAATTAATTAATTTATTTATTTATTTATTTATTTTTGGCTGCATTTGGGTCTTCATTGCTGCATGCAGACTTTCTCTAGTTGCGGTGAGCAGGGGCTACTCTTCATTGTGGTACACGGGCTTCTCACTTTGGTGGCTTCTCTTGTTGCTAAGAACAGACTCTAGGCACGCAGGCTTCAGTAGTTGTGGCATGTGGGCTTAGTAGTTGTGGCTCGCAGGCTCTAGGGCGCAGGCTCAGTAGTTGTGGCACACGGGCTTAGTTGCTCCATAGCATGTGGGATCTTCCCAGACCAGGGATTAAACCTGTGTCCCCTGCCTTGGCAGGCAGATTCTTAACCACTGTTCCACCAGGAAAGTCCCCATCCTAAGGAAAAGGGGGTATTTCCAGGACACCAAGAAAAAGAAACTGGTCAAAGGGTTTCACAAAATATGCAAACTGTAATTCATACTTTAACAACACTCCTCCCCTTTCACTACTGCTTGATGACTTTATATCTTATTAACTGAAAAAAAAATAATAATAATCAGATGTGAATTCCTATATATTCCCAACAGCAGAATGTACCAACCTATTCAAATCTGTGTCAATATTATCTGCTTTAATTCCTGTTGTAGTGGATTTGTCCCTGCTTCTATCTTCTCTCTTAGCAACTTTCAAATATACAATACAGTATTGTAAACTATAGCCATCATGCTATACATTATATCCCCGGAACTTATGTATCTTGTAACTGAAAGTTTATGGCTTTTGATCACATTCACCTGTTTCCCCTACCCCCAAGCCCCATCTCTGGCAACCACGAATCTCTTCTCCATTCCATTCCTGTGAGTTCAGTTTTTTCAGATTCCCTAATAAGATCATACAGTATTTGTCTTTCCATGTCTGACTTGTTTCACCTAACATAATGCCTTCAAGGTCCATTCATGTTGTTGTAAATGGCAAGATTTCCTTTTTTATGGCCAAGTAATATTCCATTGTATATATATACCACATTTTCTTTAGCCATTCATCTGCTGATAGACATCCAGGTTGTCTCCATGTCTTGACTAGTTTAATAATGCTGCAGTGAACATGGGAGTGCAGATATTTTTGAGATAGTGATTTTGTTTCCTTTAGATGTATACCCAGAAGTAGAATTGCTGGATTATAGATGGTGAGCATCTTAAGGGAAGAAGCGTTATGTTAGTTCTCTTGGTCATACCACTGCAAAGCACAATACTTAGAAACTAACTGGTAGACAATCAACAAATATTTAATTAACTAGACTGAATTAAATCCACAAGCATTAAGATATGGAAGAATGTTCTCTATTCCTTTGTTGGGAGATAACTCCCCCCCCACCACAGCCATATATACACTAACATAACATGATACGCATAGGGAAAGGAGGCATTCTTGTATTAATTAAACTCTCATCTTGTATACTTAGGCTTTTTTCTTGAGATATGTTTCTTAGAGCTAACTCAGCATATTGCTTGCTGAGAAAATCTGCAAGCCAACTGGAATCTCTCCTCAGCAGCTGAGTTCCCTAGCCTATAGCAGGTAATGGAGTACCTGACAGGATGTAAATGAAACTGTATGGGCCTGGCTGTTTTTTCAGAGCCAGTGGAGGCTAAGAGGCTAGAATGTGATCCATTGATGCTAATTTGAAATGCATGTTAATGTGCTGATTCATGTCAAAGATAAGTTTACTTTTATAAATAGTCCTTCTCTCCTCAGTAAATAGGCTAGAAGAGATGACTCTCTGACAGGAATGAGACTTCAATACTGAGGCACTCCTAAACAAAGGGGCCCATTTAGTTAATTATGGAGCCAACTTGTGAATGTGCTGCTAGAGGCTAGAAATGAATATGATACCTTGTGCTAAAGGACCAGTAGATGATGGTGTCAGCCAACTTCAACCCTGTCTATGACGAGCCCACACTTCCCTGGATAATCAGCCCAACTATTAGGTCTATTTAATAATTGAGAAGCCACAAGTTGGTCAGAGCTAACAATGAGAAGTAGAGAGTAAGCGAGGGGTGATTTTTGTCACCCCTTTCATCAGGGAATGTTCATGAGTATATGTATGTTTTGAGGTGGGATTCAGACTTGTGTCTGAGGCACAGGAAGGGTTTTACTCCAGGGTATCCAAAATAAGCTTACAGTTCAGCATATGGAATTCTAGCTCTGTGTTCTGCTCAAAATTTTTTTGAGGAAATAATACCACCCATAATTTCTACAGGACTTGACATTTCCTATAGAAAATTCCATATTTGGAATACATAAAATCAATGCAAGAAATGACACTCTGGTGGAGTATCTGGTCATTTCTTTCTTTCTTAATCATTTATTACCTTTTACTCAATACCTATTAGGTGCTGGTAAGAATATCTATTGGTCCTTTATCCAATAGAACAGTTCCCAAATTCTGTTGATTGTGCTTTCCTAAGGTCAAAAATATGGACCATGGTGTCAGAATACCTACATTTGAATACTGGTTACACATTTATGTGAGCTCAGATTCTTTATGTGTAAAGTTGTACCTAGTTCATAAGGATGATGTGTAGAAAGAAATGTGTTAATAACATTTTAGGCGTCTAGGTCAGTGCCTAGCATACAGTAAGTAATTTAAAAAATTATCTCCTGAATTTGTTCCATCTTATTTCTTCTTGCTCCCTTAATCTAAGATTTCATTGTATTTTTTCTGGGTTATGGTTTTCTTCCACAAATCTCCTATCCTCTATTATTTCTCCTCCCTGCATAGCTACCAGAGTAATTTTTCTGAAATGTAAATACAACCATGTCACTCCCCTGGTTATATTCGGACTCCCCATCATGGCATACAAAGCATTCTCCTTTCCAACCTCAATCTCCTACCTACTCTTCCCATTTTGTTCTACCACAGTACTGAAAGGTTCTCAGTGATTCCATCACAGCAGATTCTCTTATGCTTCTATAACTCTGTCTAATATATTCTTTCCCTTCTTAGTTTTCTGGTGAGCATGTTTCAGACTCCTACTCAGGATTTCCTTCTGTTGATAGCCTTCTGTAAACTTCTTTCATCTGTGACTGAGCTAATTGCTTCTTCCTTTGTGTTTCTTCTATTTATCAGTTATAATTCTGTTATTTCACATAACCTACTATATTGTGACTTCACATGGGAATGGGACAGGTGTTTCAGGTAAATACCCAAGAAGGTGACAGTACTCTCTGCCCAGGTGGAGAGAAGTTCTATTTGCTTAGGAAAACATCCATCTGAAATTAGAGATCCAAGCAGTTAGATAACAATAGTTATTGAACATTCTCTTATGCTGAAAGAGCTGTGGTTCTGAGGTATGTAGAAATATTTGCTTACACCTCATAATATTTAAAATAAAAAGATCCAACAAGGCTATTGTGAAATATAGAATTAAATAAGATAAAGCCAGTGCAAAAATTGGAACAGGATCTGTTGTTGGATTTAGAATATCCATGTGACAGAGATTTCTGGTCACACCCAAATTTCATTTTTCCGTTCTTCCTGAGTGTGTGTAATTGGAATCCTAGAAGATGAGTAGGAAGGATCACAGAAAAAATATTTGAAGAAATATTGGATGAAAATTTCCAAATTTTATGAGAACTATGAAGCCACAGGAACAAGCTAAACAAAACCCAATAAAAACAAAGTTGTAGGACATAATAATCAAATTTCTTAAAGAGAAAAATCTTAAAAACAGCCAGAGGTAAAAGGATACTTTTTATACTAAGGAACAAAGATGAGTATGACAACAGATTTCATAAAGGAAACAACAATGTGAACCAGAAGATAGTGAAGCAATATCAAAGGTTTTATAAGAAAAGAAAACTTCAGGTCAATATCTCTCACTGACACAGAGACAGATTTTTTTTAAATTTTATCAAATGGAATCCAAAAGTGTATTGAAAAGCTAATATCAATAAATAATAATCAGGAGAGGTTTATCCCAGAAATGAAAGACTGGTTTAGCATTTGAAAATCAATCAGTATAATTTAACATGTTAATATTTTAAAAATAAAAATCATATGATCATCTAAATAGATGCAGATAATGAATTTCACAAATTTCAACACCCGTTTCTGATAAAACTCTCAGCAGACTAGAAATAGAAAAAGTTTATGAACCTAATAAAAGACATACATGAAAAACCTAGGACTGACATCATATTTAAAGATGAAAGGTTGAATGCTTTCTTTCTATGATCAAGAATGAGGCAAAGATATTCACTCTCATCACTTCTTTTGAACACTTTACTGGAAATATGAGCAAGTGCAATAAAACAAAAAAAATATTAAAGACATATATAATGGAAAGAAAAAAATTTAAGCTGACTTTATTCATAGATCCATGATCATCTATGTAGAAAATTTTAAGTAATCTAGCCAAAACCTATTAAAACTAGTAAATGAATTTAGAAATGTGGCGTATTTCGTATACTAACAATGGGCACATAGAAAATGAAATCAATAAAGTACTATTTACAGTAACATCAAAAATATGTAATACCCTGTGATTATTTTGACAAGAGACATTCAAGACCTACATACTAAAAACTATGAAACAATGTAGAGAGAAATTAAAGACCTAAGTAAATGGAAAGATACACCTTATTAATATATCCAAAGACCCAATATTATTTAGATATCAGTTCTCTTCAAATTTATATATAGGTTCTGTGCAACTCCAAACAAAATATAAGCAGAAATTGGAAACTGACAAGATGAGACTAAAATTTATGTAGAAAGTCAAAGGACCTAGAATAGCCCAAGTAATTTTTATAAAGAGACCCCAAAATGAAGGATTTATATTCCCTGATTATAATATATATGATAACACTACAATAATTTTTTTTTAAAGTATGGGCTTCCCTGGTAGCGCAGTGGTTGAGAGTCTGCCTGCCGATGCAGGGGACGCGGGTTTGTGCCCCGGTCCAGGAAGATCCCACATGCCGCGGAGCGGCCATGGCCACTGAGCCTGCATGTCCAGAGCCTGCGCTCCACAATGGGAGAGGCCACGATAGTGAGAGGCCCGCATACCGCAAAAAAAAAAAAAAAAAGTATAGTCCAGTGGAGTCAAGATGGCATACTAGGAGGACGTGGAATTCACACATCCTCACAACTAGGGCACCTACCATGCACTGGTGGGGCACCACAGACACCTAAGGGGATGGGAGGAACCCCCAGAGACAGGTAGGATGTGTGGCGTGGAGGGACTGAAGGGGGAGGAGAAGTGGAGGTGGGACAGGACTGGCACCCCTGAGGGGCCCCTAGGGGAGGGGAGGAGATCCTACACACAGAAGGACCCACCTATGGTTAGTGGTCCGGTGGTGATAGGGGAGATGGTGGGGGAGGGGCATGAAGGAACGGAAGGGAATGCAGCCAGTGCTTCTCTGCCCTTAGAGCCACCCTCCTGCCGCACAGATCCCAAGCTCCGCCACTCAACCTCACTCAGGGCCCTACCTCAAAATTCCAGAACTCCACACTCCAGAAACCCTCCTTTCGATATGCTGCCTCTCCCCTTCTGCGCAGGTCTTAAGCAGAGGCCCCACCCCATGCTTGAATGTGGCCCCACCTAGGCCCTGCCCCATGCTCAAACGACACCCCCCCCCCACCAGCCTAGGTCCAGCTCCACCATAAACCCTGCCCCTGCCTAAGTTCCACCCCTGCCTAAACTCCGCCTGCATAGCTAAGGCTTTTTTTTTTTTTTTTTTTTTTTTTTTTTTCTTCTTTGGGGTTCTGTTTTACCTGTTGATCCATTGTTGTTGATTCTTATATATTTTTATTTTTCCTAATAAATCTTTTATTTTTCTAATTTTATTTTATTGTTTATACTTTGTTATTATTCTCTCCTTTTGGCTTGTTCCCCACCACCACCCTTTCTTTTTCTTTTTTCTTTTGTGGTTTTATTTTACTATGTTGTAGTTCTTTCAATTACAGTTTTCTTTTTCCTAATATATTTTTTATCTTTCTAATTTTATTTTGTTCTGTATTCTTTGATACTGTACTGCTCCTTTTTTTCTTCTGTTTTTTAAACACACCCCAAAGCTTGCGAGATCTAGGCTCCCAGGCTAGAGGTCAGACCTGAGCTCCTGTGGTGGGAGCTCTGAGTCCAAATTGCTGGACTAAAACAGAACCTCAGACCCCAGGGAATATTAATTGGAGTAAGGCCCCCTGGAGGTCCTCATCTCAGCACTGAGAACCGGCTCCCTGCAAATATCCAACTCCCTGCAAATTCCAGTGCTGGATGTCTCAGGCCAAACAACCAGTAAGACAGGAATAGAGCACCACCCATAAAAAAGAGAAAAAAAATGAAACAACAACAAAAAATGTTACAAACGAAAGAGCAAGGTAGAAACCTACAAGAGAAATAAATGAAGACAAAATAGGCAACCTACGCAAAAAAGAATTCAGCGTAATGATAGTAAAGATAATCCAAAATCTCGGAAACAGAATGGAGAAAATACAAGACACATTTAACAAGTATCAAGAAGAACTAAAGAACAAACAAAGAGTGATGAACAACACAATTCCTGAAAATAAAAATACTCTAGAAGGAATCAATAGCAGAAGAGCTGAGTCAGAAGAACAGATAAGTGACCTGGAAGATAAAATGGTGGAAATAACTGCCAGGGAGCAGAATAAAGAAAAAAGAATGAAAAGCATTGAGGACAGTCTCAGAGACCTCTGGGACAGCATTAAATGCACCAACATTTGAATTATATGGGTTCCAGAAGAACAAGAGAAAAAGAAAGGGGCTGAGAAAATATTTGAAGAGATTATAGTTGAAAACTTCCCTAAAGTCTGAAAGGAAATAGTCAGTCAAGTCCAGGAAGCACAGAGTACCATACAGGATAAACCCAAAGAGAAACACTCAGAGATACATATTATTGAAACTATCAGGTTTCCCTGGTGGTGCAGTGGTTGAGAGTCTGCCTGCCGATGCAGGGGACACGGGTTCGTGCCCTGGTCTGGGAGGATCCCGCATGCCATGGAGCGGCTGGGCCCGTGAGCCATGGCCGCTGAGGCTGGAGCCTGTGCTCCACAGTGGGAGAGGCCACAACAGTGAGAGGCCCACATAGCACAAAAAAAAAAAAAAAAAAAAGCACCAAGCTGATATCCCTGTGCTATGTGACTGCCTCCCACTAGCTATCTATTTTACATTTGGTAGTGTATATATGTCCATAAATACACTACTACTCTCTCACTTTGTCCCAGCTTACCCTTCCCTCTCCCCATGTCCTCAAGTCCATTCTCTACTAGGTCTGCGTCTTTATTCCCATCTTGGCCCTAGGTTCTTCATGACCTTTTTTTTCTATGATTCCATATATATGCATTAGCATATGGTATTTCTTTTTCTCTTTCTGACTTACTTCACTCTGTATGACAGACTCTAGGTCCATCCACCTCATTACAAATAACTCACTTTCGTTTCTTTTTATGGCTGAGTAATATTCCATTGTATATATGTGCCACATCTTCTTTATACATTCAGCTGTTGATGGACAGACACTTAGGTTGCTTCCATGTCCTGGCTATTTGTAAATAGAGCTGCAATGAACATTTGGTACATGACTCTTCTTGAAATATGGTTTTCTGAGGGTATATGCTCAGTAGTGGGATTGCTGGGTCATATGGTAGTTGGATTTTTAGTTTTTTAAGGAACCTCCATAGTGTTCTGCATAGTCGCTGCACGAATTTGCATTCCCACCAACAGTCCAAGACAGTTCCCTTTCTCCACACCCCCTCCAGCATTTACTGTTTGTAGATTTTTTTATGATGGCCATTCTGACCAGTATGAGATGATATCTCATTGTAGTTTTGATTTGCATTTCTCTGATGATTAATGATGTTGACCATTCTTTCATGTGTTTGTTGGCAATCTGTATATCTTCTTTAGAGAAATGTCTATTTAGGTCTTCTAACCATTTTTGGATTGGATTGTTTGTTTTTTTGATATTGAGCTGCATGAGCTGCTTGTAAATTTTGGAGATTGATCCTTTGTCAGTTGCTTCATTTACAAATATTTTCTCCTATTCCGAGGGTTGCTTTTTGTCTTGTTTACGGTTTCCTTTGCTGTGCAAAAGCTTTTAAGTTTCATTAGGTCCAATTTGTTTATTTTTGTTTCTATTTCCATTTTTCTAGGAGGTGGGTCAAAAAGGATGTTGCTGTGATTTATGTCATAAAATGTTCTTCCTCTGTTTTACTCTAAGAGTTTGATAGTGTCAGCCCTTACATTTAGGTCTTTAATCCATTTTGAGTTTATTTTTGTGTATGGTGTTGGAGAATGTTCTAATTTCATTCTTTTACATGTAGCTGTCCAGTTTTCCCAGCACCACTTAATGAAGAGGCTGTCTTTCTCCACTGTGTATTCTTGCCTCCTTTATCAAAGATAAGGTGACTATATGTGTGTGGCTTTATCTTTGGGCTTTCTATCCTGTTCCATTGATCTATATTTCTGTTTTTGTGCCAGTACCATACTCTCTTGATTACTGTAGCTTTGTAGTATAGTTTGAAGTCAGGGATCCTGATTCCTCTAGCTCCATTTTTCTTTCTCAATATTGCTTTGGCTATTCAGGGTCTTTTGTGTTTCCATACAAATTGTGAAATGTTTTGTTTTAGTTCTGTGAAAAATGCCAGTGGTAGTTTGATAGGGATTGCATTGAATCTGTAGATTGCTTTGAGTAGTACAGTCATTTTCACAATGTTGATTCTTACAATCCAAGAACATGGTTTATCTCTCCATCTATTTGTATCATCTTTAATTTCTTTCATCAGTGTCTTATAATTTTCTGCATACAGAACTTTTGTCTCCTTCAGTAGGTTTCTTCCTAGATATTTTATTCTTTTTGTTGCAATTGTAAATGGGAGTGTTTTCTTAATTTCACTTTCAGACTTTTCCTTATTAGTGTACAGGAATGCAAGAGATTTCTGGGCATTAATTTTGTATCCTGCTACATTACCAAATTCATTGATTAGCTCTAATAGTTTTCTGGTATCATCTTTAGGATTCTCTATATATAGTATCATGTTATCTGCAAACAGTGACAGTTTTACTTCTTTTCTGATTTGGATTCCTTTTGTTTCTTTTTCTTCTCTAATTGCTGTGGCTAAAACTTCTAAAACTCTGTTGAATAATAGTGATGAGATTGGGCAACCTTGTCTTGTTCCTGATCTTAGTGGAAATGCTTTCAGTTTTTCACCATTGAGGACAATGTTGGCTGTGGGTTTGTCATATATGGCCTTTATTATGTTGAGGAAGGTTCCCCCTCTGCCTACTTTCTGGAGGGTTTTTATCATAAATGAGTGTTGAATTTTGTCGAAAGCTTCCTCTGCATCTATTGAGTTGATCATATGGTTTTTCTCCTTCAACTTGTTAATATGGTGTATCTCATTAATTGATTTGCATATATTGAAGAATCTTTGCATTCCTGGGCTAAGCACCACGTGATCATGGTGTATAATCCCTTTAATATGCTGTTGGATTCTGTTTCCTAGTATTTTGTTGAGGATTTTTGCATCTATGTTCATTCATGATATTGGCCTGTTGTTTTATTTTTTTGTGACATCTTTGTCTGGTTTTGGTATAAGGGTGATGGTGGTCTCATAGAATGAGTTTGGGAGTGTTCCTCCCTCTGCTATATTTTGGATGAGTTTGAGAAGGATAAGTGTTAGCTCTTCTCTAAATGTTTGATAGAATTCACCTGTGAAGCCATCTGGTCCTGGACTTTTGTTTGCTGGAAGATGTTTAACCACAGTTTCAATTTCAGTTCTTGTGATTGGTCTGTTCATATTTTCTATTTCTTCCTAGTTCAGTCTCAGCAGGTTTTGCATTTCTAAGAATTTGTCCATTATTTCCAGGTTGTCCATTTTATTGGCATAGAGTTGCTTGTAGTAATCTCTCATGGTCCTTTGTATTTCTGTAGTGTTAGTTGTTACTTCTTTTTCATTTCTAATTCTATTGATTTGAGTCTTCTCCTTTTTTTTGCTGATGAGTCTGGCTAATGGTTTATCAATTTTGTTTATCTTCCCAAAGAACCAGGTTTCAGTTTTATTGATCTTTGCTATTGTGTCCTTCATTTCTTTTTCATTTATTTCTGATCTGATCTTTATGATTTGTTTCCTTCTGCTAACTTTGAGGTATTTTTGGTCTTCTTTCTCTAAATGCTTTAGGTGTAAGTTTAGGTTGTTTATTTGAGATGTTTCTTGTTTCTTGAGGTTGGATTGTATTGCTATAAACTTCCCTCTTAGAACTGCTTTTCTGCATCCCATAGGTTTTGGGTTGTTGTATTTTCACTGTCATTTGTTTCTAGGTATTTTTTGATTTCTTCTTTGATTTCTTCAGTGATCTTTTGGTTATTAAGTAGTATATTGTTTAGCCTCCATGTGTTTGTATTTTTTACAGGTTTTTTTCCTGTAATTGATATCTAGTCTCTTAGTGTTGTGGTTGGAAAAGATACTTGATACCACTTCAGTTTTCTTAAATTTACCAAGGCTTGATTTGTAACCCAAGATATGATCTTTCCTAGAGAATGTTCCATGAGCACTTGAGAAGAATGTGTTTTCTGTTGCTTTTGGATGGAATGTCCTATAAATATCAATTAAGTCCATCTTGTTTAATGTATCATTTAAAGCTTGTGTTTCCTTATTTATTTTCATTTGGATGATCTGTCCATTGGTGAAAGTGAGGTGTTAAATTCCCCTACTATGAATGTATTGCTCTCGATTTCCCCTTTTATGGCTGTTAGTATTTGCCTTATGTATTGAGGTGCTCCTGTGTTGGGTGCATAAGTATTTACAATTGTTTTGTTTTATCTTCTTCTTGAATTGATCCCTTGATCATTGTAGTGTCCTTATTTGTCTCTTGTAATAGTCTTTATTTTAAAATCTATTTTGTCTGATATGAGAATTGCTACTCCCACTTTCTTTTGATTTCCATTTGCATGGAATATCTTTTTCCATCCTCTCACTTTCAGTCTGTATGTGTCCGTAGGTCTGAAGGGGGTCTCTTGTAGACAGTATATATATGGGTCTTGTTTTTGTATCCATTCAGCCAGTCTATGTCTTTTGATGGGAGCATTTAATCTATTTACATTTAAGGTAATTATCTATATATATGTTCCTATTACCATTTTCTTAATTGTTTGGGGTTTGTTATTGTAGTTCTTTTCCTTGGGTTGTGTTTCCTGCCTAGAGAAGTCCCTTTACATTTGTTGTAAAGCTGGTTTGGTGGTACTGAGTTGTCTTAGCTTTTGCTTGTCTGTAAGATTTTAATTTCTCTTTCGAATCTGAATGAGATCCTTGCTGGCTAGAGTAATCTTGTTTGTAGGTTTGTTTCTTTCATTACTTTAAATTTATCCTACCACTCCCTTCTGGCTTACAGAATTTCTGCTGAAAGATCAGCTGTTAACCTTATGGGGATTCCCTTTTATGTCATTTGTTGTTTTACCCTTGCTGCATTTAATATTTTTTCTTTGTATTTAATTTTTGATAGTTTAATTAATATGTGTCTTGGCGTGTTTCTCTTTGGATTTATCCTGTATGGGACTCTCTGTGCTTCCTGTACTTGATTAAGTATTTCCTTCCCATATGGAGGAAGTTTTCAACTATAATATCTTCAAATATTTTCTCAGTCCTTTTCCTTTTCTCCTCTTCTTCCTGGACCCCTATAATTCGAATGTTGGTGTGTTTAATGTTGTCCCAAAGGTCTCTGAGACTGTCCTCACTTCTTTTCATTCTTTTTTCTTTATTCTGCTCTGCTGTAGTTATTCCCACTATTTTATTTTCCACGTCACTTATCCGTTCTTCTGCCTCAGTTATTCTGCTATTGATCCCTTCTAGAGAATTTTTAATTTCATTTATTGTGTTGTTCATCACTGTTTGTTTGCTCTTTAGTTCTTCTAAGTCCTTGTTAAACTTTTGTTATGTTTTCTCCATTCTATTTCCAAGGTTTTGGATCATCTTTACTATCATTATTCTGAATTCTTTTTCAGGTAGACTGCGTATTTCCTCTACATTTGTTTGGTCTGGTAGGTTTTTACCTTGCTCCTTCATCTGCTGTGTGTTTCTCTGTCTTCTCATTTTGCTTAACTTACTCTGTTTGGGTCTCCTTTTCACAGGCTTCAGGTTCATAGTTCCCGTTATTTTTGGTGTCTGTCCCCAGTGGCTAAGGTTGATTCAGTGGGTGTGTAGGCTTCCTGGTGGAGTGGACTAGTACCTTTGTTCTGGTGGATGAGGCTGGATCTTGTCTTTCTGTTGGGCAGGTCCTCATCTGGTGGTTTGTTTTTGCGTGTCTTTGGCCTTATTATGATTTTAGGCAGCCTCTCTGCTAATGGATGGGGTTGTGTTCCTGTCTTGCTACTTGTTTGACATAGGGTGTCCAGCACTGTTGCTTGCTGGTCATTGAGTGGAGCTGGGTCTTGGCGTTGAGATGGAGATCTCTGCGAGATTTTCACCTTTTGATATTATGTGTAGCTGGGAGGTCTCTTGTGGACCAGTGTCCTGAACGTGGCTCTCCCACCTCAGAGGCACTACACTGATGCCTGGATGGAGCACCAGGAGCCTGTCCTCCACACGGCTCAGAATAAAAGGGAGAAAAAAAAGAAAGAAACAATGAAGAAGGTAAAATAAAGTTATTAAAATAAAAAATAATTAATAAAAAAAATTTTAAGTAATTTAACAAAAAAGAAGGAAAGAAAGAAGAGCACAACCAAACCAAAAAACAAATCCACCAATGATAACAAGTGCTAAAAACTATACAAAAAACAAAAACAAAAAATGGATAGACAGAACCCTAGGGCAAATGGTAAAAGCACAGCTGTACAGACAAAAGTACACACAGAAGCATACACATACACAATAAGAGAAAAAGGGGAAAAAAATATATATATAACTTTTCTCCCAAGGTCCACCTCCTCAATTTGGGATGATTCATTGTCTATTCAGGTATTCCACAGATGCAGCTTACATCAAGTTGATTGTGGAGATTTGATTCGCTGCTCCTGAGGCTGCTGGGATAAATTTCCCTTTCTCTTCTTTGTTTGCATAGCTCCTGGGATTTAGCTTTGGATTTGGCCCTGCCTCTGTGTGCAGGTCGCCTGAGGGCATCTGTTCTTTGCTCAGACAGGATGGGGTTAAAGCAGCAGCTGATTCAAGGGTTCTGCCTCACTCAGGCAAGGGGGAGGGAGGGTTACAGTATGTGGGGCAAGCCTGCGGCAGCAGAGGCCACCATGAAGTTGCACCAGCATGAGGCGCGCCGTGTGTTCTCCTGGGGAGGTTGTCCCTGATCCCGGGCCCCTGGCAGTGGCAGGCTTCACAGGATCCCAGGAGGAGAGGTGTGGATAGTGACCTGTGCTTGCACAGGGGCTTCTTGGTGGCGGCAGCAGCAGACTTAGCATCTCATGGCTGTGTCTGGAGTCTGTGCTGATAGCCGCAGCTCACACCTGTCTCTGGAGCTCCTTTAAGTGGTGCTCTTAAATCCTCTCCTCGCGCACCAGGAAACAAAGAGGCAAGAAAAAGTGTCTTATCTGTTTGGCAGCTCCAGACTTTTTCCCATATTCCTTTCTGGCTCACTGTGGCACACTAACCCCTTCAGGCCCTGTTCACGCAGCCAACTCCAGTCTTCTCCCTGGGTTCTGACCTCTGAATCCCGAGCTTCAGCTCCCAGCATCCCCCATCCCGGCGGGGGAGCAGACCAGTCTCTCAGGCTGGTGAGTGCTTGTCGGCACCGATCCTCTTTGCGGGAATCTCTCTACTTTGCTCTCCAGCCCCAGTTGCTGCGCTCTCTTCCGTGGCTCCGAGGCTTGCCCTATCTGCCACCCGCAGTCTCCACCCGTGAAGGACCTTCCTAGTATGTGGAAACCTTTCCTCCTTCACAGCTCCCTCCCTCTGGTGCAGGTCCTGTCCCTATTCTTTTGTCTCTGTTTATTCTTTTTTCTTTTGCCCTACCCAGGTACGTGGGGGAGTTTCTTGCCTTTTGGGAGGTCTGAGGTCTTCTGCCAGCATTCAGTAGGTTTTCTATAGGAGTTGTTCCACATGTAGATATATTTCTGATGTATTTGTGGGGAGGAAGGTGATCTCCATGTCTTACTCTCTGCCATCTTGAAGCTCCTCCCCCATGTGTCTTTTTGAACTATGGTTTTCTCTGGGTATATTCCCAATAGTGGGATTACTGGGTCATATGGTAATTCTATTTTTAGTTTTTTAAGGAACCTCCATACTGTTCTCCATACTGGCTGTAGCAGTTTACATTGCCACCAACAGAGCAAGAAGGTTCCCTTCTCTCCATACCCTCTCCAGCATTTACTGTTTGTAGATTTTCTGATGATGCCCATTCTAACCAGTGTGAGGTGCTACCTCATTGTAGTTTTGATTTGCATTTCTCTAATAATTAGTGATGTCAGCAGCTTTTCATGTGCCTCTTGGCCATCTGTATGTCTTCTTTGGAGAAATATCTATTGAGGTCTTCCATCCATTGTTTGATGGGGTTGTTTGTTTTTTTGATATTGAACTGCATGAGTTGTTTATATATTTGTGGGATTAATCCATTGTCCACTGATTTTTTTGCAAATATTTTCTCCCATTCTGAGTGTTGTCTTTTTTCTTGTTTATAGTTTCCTTTGCTGTGCAAAAGCTTTTAAGTTTCATTAGGATCCATTTGTTTATTTTTGTTTTTATTTCCGTTACTCTAGGAGGTGGGTCAAAAAAATCTTGCTGTGATTTATATCGAAGAGTGTTCTTCCTATGTTGTTCTCTAATAGTTTTATAGTGCTCCATCTTATGTTTAGATCTTTAATCCATTCTTTGTTTATTTTTGTGTGTGGTGTTAGAGAGTGTTCTAATTACATTCTTTTATATGTAGCTGTCCAGTTTTCCCAGCGCCATTTATTGAAGTGGCTGTCTTTTCTCCATTGTATATCCTTACCTCCTTTGTCATAGATTAGTTGACCATAGGTACATAGGTTTATCTCTGGGCTTTCTATCCTGTTCCATTGATCTGTGTTTCTGATTGTCTTGATTACTGTAGCTTTGTAGTATAGTCTGGAGCCAGGGAGTCAGATTCCTCCAGCTCCATTTTTTTCCCTCAAGATTGCTTTGGCTATTCAGTCTTTTGTGTCTCCATATAAATTTTAAGATTTTTTTGTTCTAGATCTGTAAAAAATCCCTTTGGTAATTTGATAGGGATTGCATTGAATCTGTAGATTGCTTTGGGTGGTATAGTCATTTTCACAATGTTGATTCTTCCAATCCAAGAACATGGTATATCTTTCCATCTGTTTGTGTCATCTTTGATTTCTTTCATCAGTGTCTTATACTTTTCTGAGTATAGTTCTTTTACCCTGTTAGGTAGTTTTATTCCTAGGTATTTTATTCTTTTTGTTTCAATGGTGAATGACCTGTTTCCTTAATTTCTCTTTCTTACCTTCTGTTGTTAGTATAAAGGGCTGCAAGAGATTTCTGTGCATTAATTTTGTATCCTGCAACTTTACCAAATTCATTGATTAGCTCTAGTAGTTTTCTGGTGGCATCTATAGGATTATCTATATATCGTATCATGTCATCTGCAAACAGTGACAGGTTTACTTTTTCTTTTCTAATTTGTATTCCTTTCATTTCTTTTTCTTCTCTGATGCCATGGCTAGGACTTCCAAAACTATGTTTAATAATAGTGGCAACAGTGGGCATCCTTGTCTTGGTTCTGATCTTAAAGGAAATGCTTTCAGTTTTTCACCTTAGAGAATGATGTTTGCTGTGGGTTTGTCATATATGGCCTTTATTGTTTTGAGGTAGGTTCCCTCTAAGCCCATTTTCTGGAGAGTTTTTATCATAAATGGGTGTTGAACTTTATCAAAAGCTTTTTCTGTGTCTTTTGATATGATCATATGATTTTTATTCTTCAGTTTGTTAATATGGTTTATCACATTGACTTGCATATATTTAAGAATCCTTGCATCCATGGGATAAATCCCACTTGATCATGGTGTATGATTGTTTTAATGTGTTGTTGGATTGTGTTTGCTAGTATTTTGTTGAGGATTTTTGCATCTGTATTCATCAGTGATATTGTTGGTAAATTTCCTTTTTTTTGTAGTATCTTTGTCTGGTTTTGGTATCAGGGTGATGGTGGCCTTATAGAATGAGTTTGGGAGTGTTCCTTCCTCTGTAATGTTTTGGAAGAGGTTGAGAAGGATGGGTGTTAGCTATTCTCTAAATGTTTGATAGAATTCACCTGTGAAGCCATCTAGTATTGGACTTTTGTTTGTTGGAAGATTTTTAATCACAGTTTCAATTTGATTACCTGTGATTGATCTGTTTATATTTTCTATTTCTTCCTGGTTTAATCTTGGAAGGTTATACCTTTCTAAGAATTTGTCCATTTCTTCCAGGTTGTCCATTTTATTGGCATAGAGTTGCTTGTAGTAGTCTCTTATGATGCTTTGTATCTCTGCTGTTTCATCTCTAACTTTATTGATTTGAGTCTTCTCCCTCACTTTCTTGATGAGTGTGGCTAAAGGTTTATCAATTTTGTTTATCTTCTCAAAGAACCAACTTTTAGTTTTATTGATCTTTGCTATTGCTTTCTTTTTTCTATTTCATTTATTTCTGCTCTGATCTTTATGATTCGTTTCCTTCTACTAACTATGGGTTTTGTTTGTTCTTCTTTCTCTAGTTCCTTTAGGTGCAAAGTTAGATTGTTAATTTGAGATGTTTTTTGTTTCTTGAGGTATGATTGTGTTACTGTAAACTTCCCTCTTAGAACTTCTTTTGCTGCATCCCATAGTTTTTGGATTGTCGTGTTTTTGTTGTCATTTGTCTCAAGGTATTTTTAAATTTCCTCTTTGATTTCTTCAGTGATCTCTTGGTTATTTAGTAGCATATTGTTTAGCCTACTTGTGTTTGTGTTTTTTGTTTTTTTTCCCTGTAATTGATTTCTAATCTCATAGTGTTGTGGTTGGAAAAGATGCTTGATATAATTTCAATTTTCTTAAATTTACTCAGGCTTGATTTGTGACTCATGGTGTGATCTATCCTGGAGAATGTTCTGTATGCACTTGAGAAGAAAGTGTAATTTGCTGTTTTCGGATGGAATGTCCTATCGATATCAGTTAAATCTTCCTTGTCTACTGTGTTATTTAAAGCTTGTGTTTCGTTATTAATTTTCTGTCTGGATGGTCTGTCCATTGGTGTAAGTGAGGTGTTTAAGTTCCCCACTATTATTGTGTTACTGTCAATTTCCTCTTTTATAGCTGTTAGCATTTGCCTTATATATTGAGATGCTCCTACGTTGGATGCATATATGTTTATAATTGTTATATCTTCTTCTTGGATTGATCCCTTGATCATTATGTAGTGTCCTTCCTTGCCTCTTGTAACATTCTTTATTTTAAAATCTATGTTATCTGATATGATTATTGCTACTCCAGCTTTCTTTTGATTACCATTTGCATGGACTATCTTTTTTTTCCATCCCCTCAGTTTCAGTCTGTACGTGTCCCTAGGTCAGACATGGGTCTCTTCTAGACAGCATATATACAGGTCTTGTTTTTGTATCCATTCAGAGAGCCTGCTTCTTTTGCTTGGAACATTTAATCCATTCAAATTTAAGGTAATTATAGATATGTATGTTCCTATTACCATTTTCTTAATTGTTTCTGGTTTGTTTTTAGAGGTCCTTTTCTTCTTTTGTGTTTCCCACTTAGAGAAGTTCCTTTGGCATTTGTTGTAGAGCTGGTTTGATGGTACTGAATTCTCTTAGCTTTGGCTTGTTTGTAAAGCTTTTGATTTCTCCATTGAATCTGAATGAGATCCTTGCCGGGTAGAGTATTCTTGGTTGTAGGTTCCTCCCTCTCATCACTTTAAATATATTTTGCCATTCCTTCCTTTCTGGCTTGCAGAGTTTCTGCTGAGAAATCAGCTGTTAACCTTAGGAGAGTTCCCTTGTATGTTATCTGTCATTGTTCCCTTGTTACTTTTAATAATTTTTCTTTGTCTTTAATTTTTGTCAGTTTGATTACTATGTGTCTCAGCGTGTTTCTCATTGGGTTTATCCTGCCTGGGACTCTCTGCACTTTCTTTTCCCTTATCCTGGCCAGTGCCCCTTGGGTGGCTATTTCCTTTCCCATGTTAGGGAAGTTTTCGGCTATAATCTCTTCAAATATTTTCTCGGTCTTTTCTCTCTTCTCCTTCTGGGACCCCTATAATGTGAATGTGGTGCGTTCAATGTTGTCCCAGAGGTCTCTTAGGCTGTCTTCATTTCTTTTCATTCTTTTTTCTTTATTCTGTTCCACAGCAGTGATTTCCACCATTTTGACTTCCGGGTCACTTATCTGTTCTTCTGCCTCAGTTATTCTGCTATTGATTCCTTCTAGTGTATTTTTCTTTTAAGTTATTGTATTGGGGATCACTGTTCTTTAACTCTCCTAGTTCTTTGTTAAATATTTCTTGCATCTTCTTGTTCGTTGCCTCTATTCTTTTTCCTAGGTTCTGGATCATCTTCACTATCATTATTCTGAATTCTTTTTCTGGAAGATTGCCTATCTCCACTTCATTTAGTTGTTTTTCTGGGGTTTTATCTTGTTCCTTCATCTGGGTCATAGCCCTCTGCCTTTTCATTTTGTCTGACTTTCTATGAATGTGGTTTTCCTTCCACAGGCTGCAGGATTGTAGTTCTTCTTGCTTCTGCTGTCTGCCCTCTGGTGGATGAGGCTACCTAAGAGGCTTGTGCAAGCTTCCTGATGGGAGGGACTGCTATGGGTAGGGCTGGGTGTTCCTCTGGTGGGCAGAGCTCAGTAAAAGTTTAATCTGCTTGTCTGCAGATGTGTGGGGCTGAATTCCCTCCCTGTTGGTTGTTTGGACTGAGGCGACCCAGCACTGGAGCCTACAGGGTCTTTGGTGGGGCTAATGATGGACTCCAGGAGGACTCATGCCAATGAGTACTACCCAGAACTTCTGCTGCCAGTGTCCTTGTCTTCATGGTGAGCCACAGCCACCACCACCCATCCCCCGCCTCTGCAGGAGACCTTCAACACTAGCCAGTAGGTCTGGTTCAATCTTCTGTGGGGTCACTGCTCCTTCCCCCTGGGTCCTGGTGCGCACACTACTTTGTGTGTGCCCTACTAGAGTGGAGTCTCTTTTTCCCCCAGTCCTGTCAAAGTCCTGCAGCCAGATCCCACTAGCCTTGAGAGTCTGATTCTCTGGGAATTCTTCCTCCTGTTTTCAGACTTCTAAGTTGTGAATCGTGACGTGAGGCTCAGAACCTTCACTCCACTGGGTAGACTTCTGTGGTATAATTGTTCTCCAGTTTGTGAGTCACCTATCCAGCAGTTATGGGATTTGATTTTATCGTGATTGTGCCCCTCCTACTTTCTCACTGTGGCTTCTCCTTTGTCTTTGGATGTTCAGTATAATTTTTGGTGAGTTCCAGTGTCTTCCTGTCGATGATTGTTCAGCATTTCTTTGTGATTTTGATGCTCATGCAAGAGGGAGTGAGCACACGTCCTTCTACTCCTCCATCTTGCACCAATCTCCCCAGATTTCTACTTATGCCTTATTGGACAGAGTGTCCCACCCCTATGTAAGGAGTTTGTGAAAACAAATATTTATCTCTCTCAATGGGATTTCAAAAGTTGGTGAGTTGGTCATACATTTATGTTACAAAGGATAATAATAGCATCTACCTTACAGGTTAGATAAAGATTAAATTAGATAATATTACATTAAGTGCTAATTCTGTTCCTATTATATAAGAGGTACTTAATAAGAGGCAGCTATAGTTATCATTGTCATTTCTTATATTGTCATTACCATTACCAAGAAAGTAATATGAACCCTCCATAGCATCTCATCTAGAAAAAATCCAAAGTCACAGATCCTTCTCTGTCACAGACTCTTTCATTTTCTATCAGAACTCTGGCCATTTTTTCACACTTGATACTGTAGTAACTAACTGCTTTAGAAAAAACTAACTGCTTAGAGTTCTTTCCTGTACAAACCATTCTGCTTTTCCTTTGCTCATACCTATCCTGATCCTTATGATGCCCTTTCCATTCTTATTGACTTATTCAGCTCTGACTCATCCTTTAAAACCTGAGAGGCTTCACCTCTCTGGCAACTCCCAACCCCACCCCAGATCGAATTAGTGCCCTTCATCAATGCTCTCCAGTACCCTGCTTGCATCACTACCATAGATTTTACAAGAGTGCTTAGGAATTTTCTCTTTACTTAATGACTTCCTGTGGTAGGCTGTAAGTTTCTTGAGGTCTAGACCAGCTTTCCTTCTCGTCTTGGTGTTCCCTAAATAGTTGGCAATCAGTACATGTTTGTTAAACACAACTGAGGAGTCATGTTGTATCTTCTTTAACATTCACTGCCCTCCGCCCAAAGTGTTTCTTCATAAGCATCTTTCTCATTTCTCCTTTTTTCCTCTCCTCTCTCAGGAAATATTGATCATATTTTTTTTCAAGACATAATAACTAGATCATGATATTTCTTGTTGTTTTGGAAAGGAAACATTTACTTGGATAGCTTTAGCTCCTGTTGATTCTGACTGCCAGTAGCCAGGAGTTAAAAATGGTACTATGTAAACTAGCTACAGAAAGAGTCTCTGTTCTTTGGTTTTTCTGATAGTTCAATTGCCATGGAAACAGCCTTCCCCCTATGTTAGTTCATTAGGGTTTTGTTTTTTTTTTTCCTTAAATGATTTGGAGAACAGTCGTGTTCCATAGTAGACTACTTCATGGGAAAGATCATACATGATGACATCCCCTTCCTTATGCTAAAATCTGCACCAAACAGAAAAACAGCAGTCCTTCAACATCACACACCATTTTAAGACTGAATTATTATAGCAAGTAATTCATTTGATTAAAAAATAAAAGACTTCTTGCTGGAGTATGAATGTGAAGTAAGAACGGGAGTAAATTTTCCAAATCAAAACCATTCTAATAGATTTTATTTAATCTATACAGTTGGGTTACAATCTTAATTCATATTTATATCAGATATAAGTACCACATCTTCTTAAAGGAAAAAAATCAACTTTCCACTGTATTGTCTACAGAAGTGAATTCTCTGTCCCCTGGGAATGTATAAGATAATTCTTTTCATAGATCAATGAAGTTATGTTTTCAGCTGGTTTGGGAGGAATTTTACCCCTGAAATAGGAAGGGTCACAAGAGCGTTTTAAAAGTTCTTACTTGGTTTTGATCAAAGCAGACTGGTCACAGTGGATTTACTCAAATTGCAAACTTTATTCCTAGAGAAAGCTCTTGAATATTATGGTATATGCCTGTTTTCTACCAAAGGAATTAGAAAATTTTATCCCTCTCATATTTAAGACAGAGATCAGTGACAACTGGTTACGATTGATTTAAAATGTTACTATTTGACTTTGGAGAAGTTCAGCCTGCCATGGACGAATCTGCAAATTTGGTAAAGTGGGTCTCCCCTTTCATATTTTCCATAGATTGAATAATTAGAGTCTGGTAATTTATTAAAAATTGATTTTAGGAAAGAATCTGAGATTCATTCAACAAACTGAAGCCCAGATGATTGCCAATATCTAGAGAATTTTCACTTGAAAAAGAATCAACATCTTTAATTTAAACTGAAGTAAAATTTGGGCAGGAGAGAAGCTATCTTCCATAGCTATAGTTGATAACCATACCTCTACATTTGTGATACATTAGAAATTACTTATCATTCTAAATTCACATCATTCCAAAGAAGTTTGAATTCTTATAGAAATATGGCAGCCTATCTGCTCAGTAAGCCTTCTCATAAGAGATGTATTATTAAGAAAAAGATTCTTATAAGGCTGATGAGAGCATTAACTGCCTACTTTGGCAAATGAAACTGTGGAGACATCTTACAATGTTCAGAGTTTCAACACCAGAGGAGAAAACACAGTCCATCTAATCGAGACCAGAGGTTGTAGAGTTGAAACAGCTTTCTATACACTAAGACGTGGAAAAAACAAATCTTGTGAAAAAACAGAGAGATTCTATTAATGTTACCATGTCTATGTTGTTAGCAGCTTTTCTGCTGAGCTTTACTGACATATCTCAGCTAGTATTTGGAACATACTCAAATCATTAGAAAAGAAATACCAATCAATTACTAAATCTATTTAATAACAATTGCTAAAACATTGATTTTTTCCAGCTTTATTGAGATATAATTGACATATTACATAGAAAACATTGTTTTAATTGCTTAAAACAAGTGTCATTCAGCATTCAAAAAACATTGATTTTTCTACTTACTATAGGCTAGGCACTCTACTAAATGTTAGAAAACAAACATGAATAAGACTTACAGTGCTCAATAGTGTGGGAGAGGAAACAGAAAACAAAGTAATTGCAATAAGATGCAATGATACTAAAGGGCAGGTTTCATTTCACACGGAAGAATCAGTCTAGGAGTAGGTATTTCTTTGTAAGATATCTTTTCTACAGAAAATAGTCAATAAATATCTGTAGATGCTTCTGATATTAGAGCTAAGCACTGGTTAAAATTGTTATTCTTTCTTTTTTATTCTTTCTTATACTTCCAGGCTTAAAATAAAAATTGCTTTGGGGATATGAAATGTATATAAAAGTGCTTTATAATTTATAAAGCATGATGCAGATATATGGCATAATCAGTATTAGCAAAATTCTATGTTACACCTTTGAATGCAGCAGTGTTAGACTGATTTTGGCAGACTTTGACCATTTTTTTCTGGATATGAACAACAGAGGCCAAAATTAATAGACACATTAGGCAAGAGAGTACATTTATGTAACTTTAACTATTTCTAGGAATCCTCTGCTTTCTGAATTATTTTTTCTGACATCATGGCCAGTGTGCTTGTTTTTCCTCAGCAAGAAGACTACTTCATCTCATCAATACCCAGCTTTTAATAAGCTAGTTAATTAAGTAGAAATCTTGATTCTCAAGTAGTATAATTTTATTTATCATCTCAGAATTTGTGTTTTTGAAAGAGTGTTGTTCTTTTAAGATAGTAATTTTTAGAGATTATACCCTTATTCCACTGCTAAAAGTGATTTGCAAAGTCATCTTTTAGACTTTTAGACATTTTTTTGAAAAAAAAATTTTTTAATGGCATTTAGTATGTTTCTAGTGGCACAAAATATAAATCCATCATAGGATATTTGAAACTTTGATAAATAAGAAAATTTGAGCCATCTATATTTTAATATCCTAGAAATTATAATTTTTAACTGTTTAGTTTGTATTCCTCTACTTTTTAAGAGAAAGATAATTCTTTTTAAAAAATGGGATCATACTATAATATTGTTTTGAAATTATTTACCCCCTTCAAAAATGTGGTGTGAATATCTTTCCATCTGAAATTCGTTATATAGATATAATGTACCTTGTCTATTAATTCTCCACTGTTGGACACATGTTGTTTCTCTTTTTTCTTTTTCTATTAAAAAAGATCACTATGGTAAACATGTTTATAACTAAATTTTTGTTCCCATTCAGGATTATTTCCTTAAACTAACTTACTTAAAGTAAAATCAAATAAACAAAAGGATGCATATAAACTATCCCCCAGCAGTGTATGCCCAATTCCCTAAACCCTTGCTAAATTTAAATATTATTTTAAAAGTCTTTATTAATTTAGGAAGTTTAAAATGCTATTTCATTTTCAGGAGCATTTTATTTTTATTACTAATGGGTTAAACTTCTGTATCCTGCTCATTTTATAACTTTCATCAGTTGCCTATTAGCTTCTTTACCCATGTTTCTGTTGTTGATGTCTTTTTTCTTTGTTTATAGGAAGATTTTATATGTTAAGGCTAGTATACAAAGAATACGAAGTATACATAATATACAAAGAATCCATAGTATACAAAGTATACATGTGTTACAATAACCTATGTAATCTTTATTTGCCTTTTTATAGTATATGCGCCGTATTTTAACACAAAATTTAATTTTTAAATAATTATTTTAATCTTGTTATTTTAATTATTCTCAAATACTTTTTTGGATCATTTAGACAGATAGATTTCATGTTGAGGGAAATAGCAAAAAGTATTTGATCCTAATATTCAGAGTTAGATCAATAATGTAGTTGAGCAATGCCATTTGGAATTTTTTTAATTGTCATAATGAATCATTGAGATAGCAACTTGTAGGGCTAATCAAGTGATTTTTTTAATTAATTGTATTGATATGTTACAACATGTATTGAACCTATCCTATATGATTAAGACTCACATAAGCCCTATGTAGTATTTAAAAGAAACTATTATGGTTATTTTTGTTAAGAATCCTTGACATATGCTTCTGTTTTATATTCATCTGGGATCTTGATCATGTGATCTTTCTGTGTGGGTTCCAGATTGGGGCCTCTCTTGGGTTCTGTTATTACTGGCACTGTTGGATCTAGGCTGCTCATTACTAAGTCTCATTGAACTTGCCCTTCTTTCTCAAACAATCCCATTTACAGTTATTTGGGTCTGGCTATAGGTAGTGAGGCTTCCTTATTCCTTCTCTATTATGACCCAATTTATTAAATAGCATCAAGCTTTCCCCCCTTCATGCTCCCTGAAAAGAGCCCCACTGTCCTTCTACCTTGATACATATGTACTCTAAACTTATTGCCTTTAAATCACAAAATTCATAGCTATATATTCACTGTTAACATATACATTTCCTTTGTAGTTACAGAATACCCTGTTGATAGCTTTCTTTGTGGACCTAATCTAGTATTAACCTCCCTTTCCCAAGAGTAGCACCAATTTAATGCCTCCTGACATTATTATTCATGTGCTTTAAACTTCATCACTTGCTTCTTGTTGAGCTTGGCTGCCCTATTTCTCCCTTGCCTAACAGCCACACAAAATAAGGAGCAGTATTTTTGCTTTGAGAATATGTTAGAAAAGTGTTTGCCTTAAGACCATTAGCTAGTCACTTCTATCAATATATCTAGGTATATGGCAGGCTTCTTAACCAGTTAAGAAAATAGAATAAAGCAAACTCCTTCTGTAAAATGAGCAGAGCAATGTGATAACTGACAATATATATAAAAGGAATAAGGTAGGTTGGAATAATTGTGGAAAGCTTCACAAAAGAGAGCAATTTTGAGATACACTTTGAAGTACCTTGTATTCTTTGTTCACAATTTTTCCTCCCTTCTTTCCCTTTGCCATGAATCCTGCCCTCCTTCATAACAGGATTACACTTACATGTCCCATTTATGTTGGGCTTGGTCATGTGACTTGCTTTCACTGTGAAATGTGGACAGAAGTGATTGAGTGCTAGCTCTGAGCTAGGCCTTAAGAAAAATCGTGTGTTTCTTTTTACTCTCTTGTGCTTTTGTCATTGCCATGAGAAGAGCATTCCCCAGTTCACTGAAGGCCCCAGAATGAGACATCTAGGATAGACCTAAACCACCTCACAACTTGAAGCCAAACCTACCTAAACCACAACTGATCTACAGACTTGACTTGTGAGTAAGAAAAACATATGATCGTTGTTATAAGCCACCAAAGTGGGGGATTGTTACTTGATATTACAGCAATACCTGACTAATGTATATTGGTGAGAAAGGGTTAGGTCATGAACTGGTAGCATCTTTCTGTTTCCATTGTCACACTACCTCAGTTCAGGTTTTCATCCCACCTCCCTGGATTGTTTTTAAAGCATCTTATTTTTTGCCATCTGTGTTAGTTAGGGTCACCCAATAGCTATTAGAAATTGATCCAAAATTTATAGTGTTTCAAACACAAAACAAGTTTACTTATTGTTCACATTACTACACTATTATAAATAGTTGGATGGGGGATCCCCTTCCACAGAGTCATTCAGGGGCCCAGAATAATGGAGGCTTTTCGGTTTTTTTTAATGTATGTTTCAACATGGTCCTGTGGGCCATCTCCATTCCAGCCAACCTAGAAAAAAAAGAGTATGAAAGAAAGTGAAATATGTTTTTAACAGACTCGACCTAGTGGTGGTGTCCATCATTTCTGCTCAACATTGTTTGTTTGAACTCAATCACATCATGACATCTAGATGCAAGAAAGCCTAGAAAATGTAGCTCTAGCTGTGGGGGCAGGAAAAAAGTGAGAACATTGATTATGAGGAAAAGCTTACAATCTCTGCTACACCATCATTTGTTTAACATGCTTTAATCTAGAGTTCTTAGTCCTAAAAATCCAGTGTGATACTACCTATCTGTTTAAAATCTATGGTCCTGGTTGCCTACAGATTCAACATCAAATTTAGCATAAATAAGTGATTTCCATGTAGACAGCTTCTATTTTCCTCCAGTGCCAACCCCGCAGAATAGGTGAACCTAGAACTTCTTTGCTTTCTTCAGTAAATAATACTGTCATACCAAAACATTAACAAACAATGGAGAAGTTAACCTACAATTTTATAGGAGAGGCAGAGGTCATTCATCACATGGCAAATAGCTCAATAAATCCTATCCTCGTCACAATTTTCATTCTCTTCCAGTCTTTTTTCAACTGTGTGACCACTTATGGGCTTTGTTGTTGTTGTTGTTCCAGCATGAAGGCCCTAAATCTTCCAATTCCTTTCTTTTGTATCTATAACTCTCTCTACCCATTTTTGTTCTTATGTATCTTGTAATGAACCAGATATACCAAACATGCATAGGCACACTCATTACCTCATTCAGGAAAATAATAAAGACCCTTTGATTGCTGGTTCCACCCTCCTCAGAAAGCAGTGAGGAATCATACATTGCATTCTCCCCCTGATACAAGTTGCATTCAAGACCTTTGTGGCTGGCTCATTTCTAATTTTTAAATTTTTATTTCTACTTTTCCCCTTCATTCCTCCTACTACCCTCCAGTTGTACTGAACTCCTCACCATGGCTTGAACACATTTTGTTTTTTCCTGTCTCTGGAGCCATTGTAATGACTACACCCTCTGTCCAGAATCCTTCTTCTCCTGCCTCTGCATGTCAGGAAGATCCCATAAAGCCTTTAAGGGGTAGCTTCAATATCTCCTTCACTGTGGAGTGTTATCTACCCTTATTTCACTGCCCCATCTTCCCAGAATTCATTGTTCTTCTTCTACATATCTCTATTATAGTACTTATTACATTGTTAAATATGTTATTCAGGTATCTAGTTCCTCAGAACAGAGACTTTGTCATATTTGAATTCTTAGTGTAGTACCTAACATGAAGCTTGAAACACAGTTTCCTGGTAAATGTTTACTGATGCAAGGAAAACTTCCCAGGGAGATGAAAATCTGTCCAAGAGATGCGGAGGCTCTCAGTTCATGATCAGAGGTTTAGTAACTAGTCTGGGACAGAGAGCATGCCCATGAGGGAAGTCTCCAGGACCACTTTAATTCTTTCCCCCAAAGTGCTATCATTGAAGGGAAGTAAACGTTTCTGGAGCTATTTTAATATGCTACTTTCCAACAAGTTCTTAAATCACACTTTTTGTGAAGAGAAATCAAGGAGATTGAGTGAAAGGAGAATACTGAGCCAGAAGTTAAAGACATTCCAGGAATACTATGCGAGTTAAAATGTATAACTTTTCCCCTCACATCCTGGGTTTCATGCATTTAATATTGCTTGACCTATTGAACTCATCTTGGGTTTCCCTATGAAGGCTGTCTCTTTTAGGCCAAATTATCTGTCTAATGTAGCAGATAGAGAAATAATCATATATCTCTACCAGTTCAGTGAATGTTTGTGAATTAATAAAGTAATGCAGGATTGAAGTTTTCTAATGCAGTAGATAGTAACAAACAACACCATTAATCTATGCATGGAAGACTACTTTGAATGTGTAGCCAGTAACTCAGCTTTCTTTCCTGTCATTTTGGCCTTGATACTGAAGCTGACCAGAGATAGTTGAGTAAAATAATATCCTCATCAGACCCTACAGAGCAATGAAGGTACATCCTCCAGAGAATTAGGCAGTAGAGACATAGACAAGGTGTTCTAACTGGAATAGTAGTAGATCAGTATTACTTAAGGTAGCACTAGCTGCTGTGTACAAATAAATCTCCAACTCTCAGTGGTTTAACACAAAAGCATATTTTTCCCTCATGTTGGGCAGTTTACCTCAGAATGATGATTGAGGGATAATGGTTTCCTGGTCTCCTTTCAATGGTTTCTGCCATCCTGTGACTCTACAAAATTCAACACAAGACTACCAAGACTGCCCTGGGGGTTTTCTCCATCCCAGACCGTGAGAAAAGGAAAAGAGCACAGAGAATCTTGTTTGGAGATGTTGTGGGCCAAGTCTGGAGATACTACATATTGCTTCTGTGTCCATTCCTCTGGCAGCAAGGCTACCACAAGACCATGCTTAACTCCAAGGAAAGCTAGAAAATGTAGTCAAGCTATTGTAAGGAGAAGGAAAGATGTGTGGTAGACAATGCTATAATCCACTGATAAAATAAACATGGTTAAAAAAAGAGAATATGAAAAGTTTATAACAAAATCCTCATTTTTTGTGGATTCCATATTTTAAAATTCACCTACTTTCTAAAATGTATTTGTAACCCAAAAATCAAAATTCCCAGTCCTTTCAAAGTCATTTGTGGACATGTCCACAGTCATTGTGGACACAAAGCAGCAAAAAAATTTGAGTCACCCAACTGTACACCTTCCCAGTGGACACTGAACAAGGCAAAACTGCTCTGCCTTCTTGTTTCAGCTCTCATTCTGAAAACAAGTGTACTTTTCAGTCTGTTTAGTACCATATTTTTTGCATTTTTGTGCTTTTTGTTGATGGTTAAAATGACCACAGAGCATAATTCTGAAGTGCTATATAGTGTTCTTAAGCACAAGAAGGCTGTGATGTGCCTTATGGAAAAAAAACATGTTGCAGTTAAGTTTCATTTAGGCACAAGTTACAGTGCTGTTGCCTGTGAGTTTGATGTTACTGAATCAACAATGTATATTAAATAAGCTATCGTTAAACAGAAACTCACATAAAACAAAGCTGTGTATTGGTTGGCTGATGTGTAAACATGACCAGAGGCTCACAAGAACCTAACACCATATTTCCCCTAGGAGCAATGGTTCAGTATTCACTAATTCAGTGTTTGCTATGACTTTATAGAACATAAATACCATAAATAACAATAATCAGCTATGTGTGTGTATGTGTAATTGTAACTTTCTTTCCCACTTACATTTTTTTGGTTTGTATATTGTGTCGGCCACTGCCTTGATGCCTATCCCAAAAGGCATTCCCTACTTCCCCCTGATGTACACTAACAAAACTGATTGTGTTCAGACATCAGGGAGAGTAACTTGATTTCGGGTAATGTTAGCCCAGCACCCAGGATAGGTTTCACTTAACACACAGTTCTAGCTGGTAGACTATAAGGGGACTGTCTTGCATTGCTTCCCATTTTTTCCTGCCTCCCATATGGTATGAAGATGTGATACTTTGAGGTGCTCCAGCCATCTTGCAATCATGAGGTAAAGGCCAAGAGAACTTCCCAAATGTTACCATAATTAAGCTGCTAAATCAGTGACAGCAACACCCTACCTCCAGACTTCTTTTTGTGCAGAAAATAAATCCCTACTTTTTAAACTGTTGTCAATTACATGTTTTCTCACTTACACAAGTGCTTTACAGCCAAAAGTATTGCTACTTATTTGCATAATATTTAAACAGTTCAACAAATACTTGTCAACAAAACTTGTGAACAAGACAAATCACAGTGAACGAAACAGATAAATTCATGCCCACATGGAACTTATATTCAATGGGAAAAGACAGACCCCTCCCCCTCAAAAAGAGTAAATTTATAAGTGCAACTATCAACTAGTTTGGGAAGAAACCTACTCTTAGTAAGTTCACAATTCAGTCCCCATTTGTGGGAGCAGAAGAATGTGGGATACCAGAGAACATGCAGAAGGCCATGTACATCGGCATAAAACATGGAGCAAATGAAGAGCCAGGGTTAATAAGTCTACTAAGTGAAGATCAGTTAAAAGAGCTTCATTGTACCTGAGATTCCCAGAGGAGGAAGCAACCAACTCATGAAGAGGTAAAAGTAAGGTGTTAAACTGAGTTTTAAAGAGTGGATAGGAGTTCACCAAGCATAGAAAGGAATGAAGAGCTTTCCAGAGAGAACAGGATATGCAAAGACACAGAGTAGTAATAGAACATGCCATGGTCGATGAGCACTTCTATGTGGCTGAAGGCTTCTTTCCACTAAAAAGGTGGGAAGAAATGAAATGAACATTAGGTTGAGACACACGTTAAAAGGCTTTACATATCATATCCAGGGTTTTGAATTTGTCCTTTGAACTCCAATACAGTGTTGAATAGAAGTGGAGGGAGAAGATATCCTTGTCTTGTTTCTAACCTTAGAGGGAAGTATTCAGTTTTTCACCATTTAGTGTTATGTTTGTTATGGGTTTTTCATAGGTATCCTTTATCATGATAAAGAAATTCTTTTATATTCCTAGTTTATTGAGTGTTTTATCTTAAGGGCGTGTTGAATTTTGTTAAATGCTTTTTCTGCATCTATTGAGATGATCATGCAGTTGTAGCCCTTTATTCTATGGGTAATGGTGCATTATGTTAATTTATTTTTGGATGTTTAACCAACTTTTCACTCCTGAGATAAATCCTGCTTAGTTATGGTGTATAATCCTTTTCATATGTTACTGCATTTGGTTTGGTAGTATTTTGTTTAGGATTTTTTTGCACCTACATTGATTAAGGTCAGCAGTTTATGAAAGTACAATATTTATAACAATATAAAAATCAGTAGTTTACTTATCTTGTGATGTCTTTTATTAGATTTGGTATCAAGGTAATAGCCTCATAGAATAAATTGGGAAATGTTCTTTTTAAGTTTTGGAAGAATTTGTGGAAAATTGTTATTAATTCTTCTTTAAATGTTTGGTAGTATTTACCAGTGAAGTTATGCCAGCCAGGGCATTTCTTTATGGTAGTTTTTTACAATACAAATTTAGTCTCTTAACTTGTTCTAGACGTATTGAGAATTTTCTTTTTATTCTGGAGTCAGTTTCAGTAGTTTATGTCTTTCTAAGAATTTTTCCATTTAACCTAAGTCATCTAATTTGTTGGCATATAACTGTTCATAGTATTTCCTGATAGTCTTTTTTATTCTGTAGGGTCAATGGTGATGTCCCCTCTTTCAATAACTCATTTTATAAGTTAAGACTTTTCTCTTTTATTCTTTTTGTTCAGTTTAGCTAAAGATTTTAAAATTTTGTTTTCTTTACCTTTTTTTATTAAAGTATAGTTGATTTACAGTGTTATATTAGTTTCTGTACAACACAGTGATTTGATATTTTTATAGATTATACACCATTTAAAGTTATTATAAGATATTGGTTATATTCCATGTGCTGTACATTACTTCCTTGTATCTTATTTATTTTACCTAGTAATTTGTACCACTTAATCCCCTTCCCCTATCTTGTCCCTCTCCCCTCCCCTCTCCCCACAGGTAACCACTAGTTTGTTCTGTGTATCTGTGAATCTGTTTCTGTTTTGTTATATTCATTCATTTGCTTTATTTTTTAGATTCCACATGTAAGTGAAAGCATACAGTTTTTGTCTTTCTCTGTCTGGCTTACTTCACTAACCATAATGCCCTCCGGGTCCATCCATGTTGTTGGGAATGGCACCATTTTGTTCTTTTTTATGGAAGAGTAATATTCCATTGTATACATATACATACATATATATATATATATATATATATATATATATATATATATATATATACCACATCTTCTTTATCCATTCATCTGTTGATTGACACTTAGGTTGATTGTAAATATCAACACTTGGCTATTGTAAATAATGCTGCTATGAACATTGGGGAGCATGTATCTTCTTGTAGTAGTGTTTTTGTTTTCTTCGGATACATATCCAGGAGTGGAATTGCTGGATCCTATGATAGTTCTACTTTTAGTTTTTTGAGGAACCTCCATACCATTTTCCACAGAGGTTCTACCAATTTACATTCCCACCAACAGTGCATGAGAGTTCACTATTCTCCACATCCTCCCCAACATTTATTATTTGTGGTCTTTTTGATGATAGCCATTTTGACAGGTATGGAGTAATATCTCATTGCGGTTTTGATTTGCATCTCCCTGATGATTAGTGATGTTGAGCATCTTTTCATCTGCCTTTTGGCCGTTTGTATGTCTTCTGTGGAAAAATGTCTATTCAGGTCCTCTGCCCATTTTTTAATTTGGTTGTTTGTTTTTATGATATTGAGTTGTATGAACTGTTTATATACTTTGGATGTTAACGCCTTATCAGACATATTATTTGCAAATATTTTCTCCCATTTAGTAAGTTGTCTTTTCATTTTGTTGATGGGTTTCCTTTGCTGTGCAAAAGCTTTTTAAGTTTAATTAGGTCCCATTTGTTTATTTTTGCTTTTGTTTTCCCTTACTTGAGGAGACAGATCCAAATAAATATTGCTAAAACTCAAAGGGTGTACTGCCTGTGTTTTCTTCTAGGAGTTTTATGGTTTCTGGTCTTACATCTAGGTCTTAATCCATCTTAAGTTTATTTTTGTATATGGTGTGAGAAAATGTTCTAATTTCTTTATTTTACATGTAGCTGTCCAGTTTTCCAAGCACCACTTATTGAAGAGATTGACTTTACCCCGTTATTGTATATTTTTGCCTCCTTTGTGGTAGATCAATTGACCGTAAGTGTGTGGGTTTATTTCTGGGCTCTCTATCCTGTTTTAATGGTCTATGTATCTGTTTTGTGCTGTTCTGCTTACTAACACTTTGTAGTATTGTCTGAAGTCAAGGAGCGTGATACCTCTAGCTTTGTCTTTTTATTCAAGATTGCATTGGCTATTTGGGGTCCTTTGTGGCTCCATATAGATTTTGGGATTATTTGTTATAGTTCTGTGAAGAATGCCATTGATATTTTGATAAAGGTTGCATTGAATCTGTAGATTGCTTTGGGTAGTATGGGCATTTTAACAATATCATTTCATGGAGATGGGGTGTCTTTCCATTTATTTGTATTATCTTCATTTTCCTTTAGCAATGTCTTATAGTTTTCAGAGTATAGGTCTTTTACCTCCTTCGTTAAGTTTATTCCTAGGTATTTTATTCTTTTTGATGCAGTTGTAACTGGGATTGTTCTCTTGCTTTCTCTTTCTGATAGTTCATTATTAGTGTATAGAAAAGCAACAGATTTCTGTATGTTATTCCTTTTTAATTAATTAATTTATTTATTTTTGGCAGTGTTGGATCTTCATTGCTGCATGCAGACTTTCTCTAGTTGTGACGAGTGGGCGCTACTCTTCATTGTGGTGCATGGGCTTCTTATTGCAGTGGCTTCTCTTGTTGCAGAGCATGGGCTCTAGGTGTGTGGGCTTCAGTAGTTGTGGCTCATGGGCTCCAGAGAGCAGGCTCAGTAGTTGTGGTGCACAGGCTTAGTTGCTCCATAGCATGTGGAATCTTCCCAGACCAGGGATTGAACCCGTGTCCCCTGCATTGGCAGGTGGATTCTTTACCACTGCACCACCAGGGAAGTCCCAAGATTTCTGTATATTATTTTTATATCCTGCAGTTTTACTGAATTCATTTATTAGTTCTAATAGGTTTGGTGGGGGTTTTTTGGTGGAGACGTTAGAGTTTTCTATATAAAGTGTCATGTCACCTGCAAATAGTGACAGTTCTTCCCTTCTGATTTGGATGCCTTTCATGTATTTATTTATTTATTTTTTGTCTGTTTTCTGTGGCTAGAACTTCCAATTCTATGTTGAATAAAAGTGGTGAGAGTGGGCATCCTTGCCTTGTTCTTGATCTTAGAGGAAAAGCTTTCAACTTTTCACCATTGAGTATGACGTTACCTGTGGGTTTGTCATAAATGGCCTGTATTGTGTTGCAATATGTTGCCACTGTACCAACTTTGTTGAGAGTTTTTATCATGAATTGATGTTGAATTTTGTCAAATGATTTTTCTGCATCTATTGAGATGATCATGTGATTTTTATCCTTCATTTTGTTAATGTAATGTATTGGATTGGCCAAAAAGTTCATTCGGGTTTTTCAGTAGCATCTTACAGAAAAACTTGAATGAAATTGTTGGCCAACCCAATATTACATTGATTGGTACCCTCCTTGTGCATATGTTAGTGTGCTGAATGGTGTCACATGTTTATCAGAAGCTCTGTTCATGTTTCTTTATTTTTCTTTCCTTTCTGTTCTTTGGACTAACTATCTATTGGATCTGTCTTCAAGTTCACCAGTTCTTTAAACTGCCAGTTCAAATCTACTGTTGAGCCTCTTTTAGGAATTTCTCATAAGGGCTATTGAACTTTTGACTCCAGTATTCCTATTTGGTTCTTTTGTAAAAGTTATATCTCTTTAGCAATATTCTCTGTTTAATAAGACATTGTCATCACAGCTTCCTTTACTTCTCTAAGGATGGTTTCCTTTAGTTCTTGGAAATATTTATAATGGTCGCCTTGACATCTTTGTTAAGACTAACATCTGGGGCCTCTCAGGGTATTTCTCTTGCCTGTTTTTTTTCTTGTGTATGGATAACACTTTCCCATTTCTTTGAATGTCTCAATTTTTTGTTTAAGGTGAACATAGTAAGTGATATATTGCAGCAACTCAAGATATGATTCTCTTCCATTCTCTACAGGGCTTCTTTATTTTTAATTTTTACTTTTTTGTCTACTTGCTTAGGGACTTGGAAAGACTATTTTAATGATGTCTATTTGCCTTGCAGTGTGAAACTTCTGATGACATTCCTCAGAGGGCAATGCCATGGGCATATGCACAGTCACCCTAGGATGATAGTGGCTTTAGAGGGCCCTCTTTGACTATCTCTTTACCTAATCTCTATTTTTAAGCTGTCTGCTTCATGTGATATCACACCCAGCTATTACGCTAGACAATGTCAGGCAGATTGCTGTATTTTTTTCAGTTATGCCCTAGGGCATACGTTGCTTCACAGTCAGATCCAATTACATTTAAGAAAGTAGTTTTTGAGAACAATCTGAGGCTTTTTCTGAATCAGAAAGAGTCTTCTTAGCTGTCTTTTTCCCTAGTTCTCTGGTAAACTAGCTGGTCAAAGGTATAGTTTGTTGCTTTCATACAACTACCAGCCTCCTCTTAGTTGCTTATTAGCAAAATCTCCACTGTTTGAGTGCCTTTAGGTTTGAATTTTCCCATACTGTGTTTCAGATAAAACCGGTTCCTTTGGGGAGAACTTCAGAGCTCCCTGTTCTCATGGACAGCCTCTCCCACTGGGCAAAATCTCTGAGCCACTGCTCTAGGTGCTTTATTTTACTGGTATATTCATTTCCTAGGGTTGCCATAACAAAGTATCACAAGCTGGGGAACAACAGAAATTTATTGTCTCACAGTTCTGAAGATCAGAAGTCTGAAATAGGTGTTATTAGGGCCATGTTGCCTCTGAAGTTTCTAGGGAAGGGTACATTCCAGGCCTCTCTCCTAGCTTCTGGTTATTCCTTGGCTTGTGGAGCATAACTGCAATCTTTATATAGCATTCATCCTGTGTGCATGTGTCTCTCTTACTATGGTATTCTTTTTATAAGGACACCAGTCATATTGGATTGGGGCCCACCCTAATGACCTCATCTTAACTTGATTACATCTACAAAACCCATATTTACAAATAAGGTCACATTCACAGATACCAGAGGTTAGGACTTCAACATATCTTTTGGGGGGTATGCAAAACCCATAAAGCAAGGGAACTTAGAGGATGTAGTCTGTAGAGATCAGCATCTCAAAGCACAAAGCAATAAGAGAAAGGTAAAGAATGGATCTGGGGGAGAGGGGTTGATGCAAATGGAGACTAAACAGATACCCTTTCCAAAGGTATCTGACTTATAGCAAGCACTGGAACCAAAGAAGTAGAGTACAAAGGTAGTAATTTGGCCGTGTTTCTTCAAAATTGTGTAGAAAATGGGTTACAATGACCAGTGTACTCAAATTCCTCTTCCTCTCGGCAAATGTTACCTCTGTAGTGGAGCTGTATTTTAGCCTATTGTCACAAGCCATTATAATCATTAAATAAAATGTATTTATTTTTATCTATTTACTTATTTATGTATTTATTTCCTTCCCTTGTTCTGAATTCAAGTTTAGCAAACTGATTATAACTTGGCTTTCATGTAGTTTTTCCATAGGGCAAGACTATTCTGACCACCATATTAGAATATTCTGGTCTAAGAAATTGTTCTTATTCTTATTATGAATTGGCACTTCTGTGTGCTGGTCTATTTAAAATATTGATTTTCCTGGGTGTGAAGAGCTGAGGACCATATTGGCTCCTTAATCAAATTTCTACCTTGCAGGTTACTGTCAGAGCAGTCAACTGGCCTACCAAAATGACTCTTCTGCCCCTTCTTTATTTCACAACTATAATAAATAGATATTGCATGAATACTCAGTAAAGCACTCATGTTTATTGAATACTTACTATGTGTAATGTAATATGAGGCTCCCTCCCTCAATTCTCATAATAATCTTGAGAGGTAACCCCATTTTACATCTAAGGAAACTAAAGCAAAGAAAGGACAACTTTAGTGTCCCCTAGCTAGTAGGTTACAGAGCTGGGCTTTGAACTTTCGTCTTCTCAACTCCAAAGCCTGTAATAGTTCCATTACAACAAGTTGCCTTTCTGACTATTGATGTCATAGACCAATGACCAAAAGTTGTTCATTATAATTCAATTTAATAGGTCTTTATTAGCACGTAATTATATTTTATATTTTCATAGGCATTGTGGGGAACATGAAAGAAGTTACCAAAAATAACCCCTTGCTTCTGGAAGCTTGTAACCTAACTTAACAAAAAGGAATTAAGTGTAATAATACAGTACATAATTAACTACCAGAATAATATTTGTGAGTTATAAATGTTGCTAGAAGTCAGAAATCAGTAAGGAATTAATATAGATATGGATGGCTTCACGGAGGTTGAATAGGTTATACAGAGAGATGTTTTAGAAAAGAGATCTACCATTAGAGAACATATTTGGGTAAGAATGAATGTAACATATTTTGGGATAAAGAGAAGACAGTCCTAGGTAGAGCAGAGGGGAAGTAGAATGAAAGAAAATAGTGGGTCAATGAGTAGTCAGTCAGGAAAGACCTCACACCTCAAACATCTGATTACTGTGTCTGAACTTGGTTTTTCAGGCATTGTAGAACTATTGAAGAGTATTACACAATACTGTTTGTTTTTTAAATGACTCACTGAAAATAAGTCTGTCAGGATATGTGGAAAGCCAAAGTCAAAGACAGGAGTTCATTTCTCTGGGCCAGAGATGCCAGCCAAGAGCTACGGTATGCCTCCACCAGCTAGGGCAGTGGTTTAGCCACCCGAGAGCAGCACTTGCCACAGGCAGCCTTTCTGCTTCCACTTATGACCTGAGACATTCTGCCTCTGGCCACCTTCCAGAGCTATGACACTGACTCATTCAAGCCACAGTGAGGATGGCAGAGAGTTTACAGATGCATGAATTCAAGCATTTTATCCGTCTTAAGCAAGAAGTTGTTTAGTGAGTTTTAGCATGGCCGTGTTGTGAAGAGCCAGACCCTTTAGTACTTAAAGCATTTTGGAGGAAAGGTGCCTAGGAAAATTGAATTGATGCTATTTATGACTGATTTGGTTTTCTTCTAAGTGTCTGGAATGTCTGCTTAGAGATTACCAACTTGAGGACTCAAAAGGCATGCCCAAGAGACCTTGCCACAAGTGGCAGCTCTATCAACAGACAGTTGTGAAAAGCAAAGAGGATTATGTGAGGATTATGTGACTATTAGAATAGCTAGTGCTATTTATATCACATAAAAAGGTGGTCCAAGGTCATCACTCTTACACCAGTCTTGGTAAATTTTTCGTGACATGTTTTCCTCAATTGTTGTTGAAATGTCTCCTTTGGTGACACTCACCAGCAAAGGATAAAGTTCAAATTCTTAAACTTGTTTTCAATGTTCTCTACAACTCTCCTTTTGCTATCTTTTAACTCTTTACCTACAAGAACCGCTGCTCTGATCAAACAGCTCTAACTCACTATTGCCCAAACTTGTACCTTTTCACCAGTATGTTTTTGTCCCCCCTACCCCATCTAAAACATACCTCCTACTTCCCCTCCTTACCCCTCCTATCCCTCTGTTTAGATCCAACATATCCTTTAAGAGTCAGTATAAATTCTGCTTCTCCATGAGATCAGCTTCACAGAAATTATACATAGTCTACTCTTTATTCCTGTGGCTGGTGTTCTCAATATAGATTCTGTTTTACATTTTTTAAGTGTTTTGAGATTTGAAACTCCTAAAGGGCAGGAACTGACTCTATAACTCTGCACACAGCCAAGAGCCTGGTGTAATTAGGAACTGAAATTTTCATGCTTTTAATGATACTGATATTTTGAATATGAATAGAGGAATGCAGTAAGGAGAGTAGTTGGTTGTTACTCTATAATTTATAAGAAAAAATCATGGTGATCCAGGTACCACGGAAGAATTTGTATAAATGTATAAAGTTTATGACTATTGTTAGGGTTACTTGTCAAAGGTGGCTGTGTCGTAGTGGAGGAGTGAGGCTAGGTTAAGCTAGCTGGCTGAGATTCTCAAACTAAACTTTTATGGTCTTTCCCTTGGCCATAGAAAAGTGAACTTCTCCAAGTAAGGGTCACTTTTCCCCCAAGTGCCCAGTCTCTCTGGAAAGCTGGGGGAGCTAGAAATGAGGTCCTGTTTCTCTGCCTGATACTGTAGTTTCTGCCAGATGTTATAATCTATCTCAACAACTGTGCCAGCATCGTGATTGCTATTATAGTACTCACTTGATGATACAGATTTCTTTCAGCGGGGTTAGCAGATGCCCCCACTGTCACCAAGAGTGATAAGCAACAACAACATATGCTGACATAACACCAGTAAAAACTAGAATCTTCCACCAGTCATTGTCTGAATCATTAGACAATGACTTAAATACAAACTTCCCTTATTTCTTATCTTTTCCGCACTCACACCCCATTTTTAGATTTATTCAACACTTTTTGGCTATGATGATTCAGAATTGCACTATGCACAAAAAGAAGTAGACTGATGCCATTTTTATGAATGCTTCTGGGTGAAACAGTCTTGGCATATGAATGTCTTACCAGTAACCTTATATAACTGGTTTATGGGAGATACTGCTTCTGAGACTGAAATTCTTACAGTCTGTTCCCTATGGCCTATACAGGTAGTAAGCCCAATGCTTTTGTTCTATTTTTTACATTTTGTTCTATCTTGTGGTAATATGCTATAGGGATGATAGAAATATATGCACCATTCAACTCTAAACCACCAAGGAGCTTCAGTACTTAGTTTTGGAAAAGACTCATCAAACAGTCACCATCAGCTCATCATATGCTATGAAGCATCAGGCAAGGTAACTGGAAAACGCTTGAAGAGGTTAGACTATACATGAATATTTGTAGCCTACTGAGGTGTTTCCCCAGTTGTAAAAATGTTAGAGAAAATATGAAGAAAATGTGCACCATTTTCTTAGAGAAAGAATGCTTTATATTCCATGCCAACATTTCTTCCTTCTTTTATTTTCTTACTTTTTTTAGTATTAGGAATTAAAAATATTGGGTGCAGCTTAGAATATGATCCAGTGACAAAGTATGATTGTGAATTTGTCTAGCTTCTAATCTGTTTTAATTGTTTTCTTTACCTCTGTGCACAATTGGCTTCTGGGTAAAGAACCTCACTTGTTACCACCCACCTTCTTGACTGGTATTGACTAAATAGTAATATGGGTCCTCCTGGGGGATCTTCTGTTGAGTAAAGTTATTTCCTTTACTGGATCCCTCCCAGTATGGTGTCTGTAAAACATTCTGAATTTTTTGGTTGTTATCAAAACAGTCTCCTAAGCCCACGGTCTGGATTCTGATTTGGATTGGAGAGTTGCAGTTTCACAAGGATCAAATGAATGTGCATTTCTGGAAGGAAGGAACATTTTTTGTGGTCACGGCAAATGCCACTGGACATCACCAGTTTTAGACTTCGGGGCATCCGAGAAGAATGTGATATTTTTCCATATTTTAGCTTCTTGCTTTTTGAAGCTAGTTTCCTTGAGTCTGTGGCATGCTCTCATACTGGAATGATTTTTCTCTTAGGCTGATTATAGATATACTTGGTCATACTTCACCCCCCAGTATTTGGGAGCTCCCTGAATTAAATGTGTGAACTTAATCTGGCCTATGTAATTATTAAAAATGAGAAATTAGATGCAGATGTATTGCAGTCTACTCAGATTCAGGTACTACTCTCAAAGTTAAGAAGAGGGAAGAAGGAGGATATGCACAAAGACAATTTACCAAGGATCAGTCTGTATGTTTTTTCTGTTTCTGGTTTAATAAATCTCAGGAATTTTCTTGAAAGGCATATATGGAAATTGTGGGTAAAAACATGGATGATTTAGTGGTGAAATAAGGAGAAGGGAATGGAAATAAATGGAGGTATAAATTAATTTGGTGATGGATCAGGGAACTTTGGTGGGAGATATACATTTCTAAGAACCTCTTATATTATTTATTTTAAAATAATTTTAATTTGGGAGAAAAATTATAAAATAGTACAAAAAACTCCTATAGTCCCTCACCCAAGTTCTCCAAATGTTAACATTCTACTAACATTTGTTTTCTCTTTCCCCTTAATCCTCCAGTGTGTATATTTCAAAAATTAATTAATTAATTAAATTTAATTAAAATAAGAACACTCTCCTACATAGCCAAATGCATACATCCAAAGAAATTAATAGTCCTACAACACTACTTCCAATCCACAGACCTTATTTAGATTTCACTACCTATACCAATTGTATCTCTTGCTGATTTCTGGTTTAGCATCCAGTTCAGATCATGAGCTGCATTTAGTTGTCATTTCTCTTTAGGCTCTTACACCTGGAACAGTTCCTCAGTCTTTCTCTGGTTTTCATGATCTTGAGGTTTAAAATAGTGAGGTCTTTCATTTGGAAGCATGTTTTTTACCCCAGGTCCATCTCATGTTTCCTTGGGACCAGTGTCAGCTCATGCTTTCTTAGCAGGAAAACTACAGAAGTGATGTTGCCCTTGTCTAAAGGCCTGAGAACCAGGAGTGCCAGTGGTGTAAGTTCCAATCTAATTTCAAATCCTGATAACCAGAAGCACCAGTAGTGTAAATTCTAGTCTAAGCCTGAGTCCAAAAGCAGAAGGCATATGTCCCAACTCAAAGACAGTCAGGCAGAGAGACTGAATTCTCCCTTATTCAGCCTTTTTTATTCTAGTCAGGCCTCCAACAGATTGGATAAAGCCAATCCACATTAGGGAATGTAATCTGTTTCACTCAATCTGCTGATTCAAATGTTGCTATCATCCAGAAACACCCTCGCAGAGACACCTAGAATGTTTAACCAAATAACCTGTGGCCCAGTCAAGTTGACACATAAAATTAACCATCATAAATCCAACCCATGTCAACTTGGTACCATAAACTAAACATATGTTTACCATATGTTACAGCGATCAGACTCCTTGGTATTTACCCAAGGGAGTCAAAAATGTTTGTCCACACAAAAACCTGCACACAGATGTTTATAGCAGCTTTATTCATAATTGCCAAAACCTGGAAGCAACCAAGATGCTCTTCAGTAGGTGAATGGATAAAAAAACTGTAGTTCATACAGAAAATGGAATATTATTAAGCACTTAAAAAGGGAGCTATCAAGCTATGAAAAACATAAAGACACCTTAAATGCATATTATTAAGTGAAAGAAGCCCATCTGAAATGACTACATACTGTATGATTCCACCTATATGACATTACTGAAAAGGCAAAACTATGGAGACAATAAAAAGATCATAGATACAGAAAAAAATCTCCTTAAGCCATATTTAATCTCCAAATAAAGACAGTAACAAGGTCAAAATGCCACCTGCCGTGATACACCTGTCCTGCATACAGCAAAAACCACACTAGCCACTTCCCAGAAAAGGAGGTAAAGTCCCTGAGTGACGCTTACTCTTCTTCTTGATATCCAGCAACTTAAATTCAATGATGTAAAGTTGACAATACTTAAATACTATGATATAAAGTCAATACCTCTTACAAGCAGATAAGAGAAGAAAACAATGAAGAAAATGAAGAAAAATGAAGAAAACAATGATTTTGTGTAAGCATATATTAAAATGAGGAAATACTCATGACTACTACAGTCCTCAGTTCTGTAACTGGTCACATGGTTGTAATTAGTATTTTTAACTACTTTCACTACTCTCTCTGTATTTCCTTTGCCATCAGCAACTTCAACTGGTAATGGTTTGCTACCAGGTAGAGTGATTCAAATATTAATTTCTGAAGGGTCTGGGCAACTAGCAGTCCTACCTGGATTGGGGTGTTGTAGTTTTCCACTGATCTTAAATCATAGGCAGTGGTAATACTAAGAGACACCCTAAGGGATCACCTGTATTCCAGACATAGTCTTCCTTACCTATATTGTCCAATTTTTCCTTGGTAATTGGGATCAATCACCCTAGGCAGCATAGTAACTTCCTTCTTTGCCTGTTGATTCACAGGCATGAGGGAGTGCAAAGGGGCTGGATAACAGTCTTAAATTCCAGATCAGTGGAATCATTGTATCAGCAGGGCATAAGGTCTTGGGAAGAGGAAGAAAAAAATTTGCTAATGGGTTACTAGGGGTAATAGTGAGATGTGAAACTCCCACTTTCACTGCTTGATTCCTGGACCCGTGAATCCTGGCTGTGAGAGAAATAGCACATATATCAGATGGTGATTCAGAGCATATACAGCATTCTGGAGAACCTTGCCCCAGCCCTGCAAGGTGTTGCCACCTAACTGGTGCTTTAACTGAGTCTTCAAAAAGCCATTTCACCATTGTATCAAACCAGCTGCTTCAGGATAGTGGGGAGGATGGTAAGACAACTGAATTCCATAAGCATGGGTCCATTGCCACACTTCTTTTGCTGTGAAGTGAGTTCCTTGATCAGAGTATTGAAAGGCCCTTGCTTGGCCCAAGGAGTATCTTTCCTTGCCTCTTCCGTCTTCCAGTATCTCCAGCATTCCTTGATTTGTGGCTGGATAATTGCAATATCTACTGTCATCTTCACACGGCCTTCTCTTCTCCCTGTGTGTCTCTTCTCTCTGTGTCTCTTATGAGGACACTTGTTCTTGGATTTAGGACCCATCCAGAAAATCCCAAGTGATCATGCCTCAAGATCCTTAACTTAATTACGTCTACAAAGACGCTTTTTTTTTTTTCCAAATGAGGTCACATTCACAGGTCCTGGGAGTTAGAACATGAACATATGGGGACCACCATTCAACCCACTGCAGTCATTTAAGATTTTTCTTTTTTTAATGGATAAAGAAACTAAAATTCAGAGAATTTACATAATTTGGTCTAGATGAGATAAAAAGAATTTGAATTTGTATTAATCTTCCACCAAAATCTGTGCTATTTCTATCACATTGTCTCTTATGTGAAGCTCTCTGGATTGCATATGTATCTTGAGTAGAGTTGGAAATTTATAAACATGGTGACTCTTGCTCTCCTTTCATACTAGCCTGTGCTATTATCATTCTAGCATACATCCAGGTAAACCCACCTTTACCAGGAGAGATGCCTGGGGAACTCCTTTTGAGAATATGCCTGAAGCATAGTTAGTCCAATTTGACCATGTTAAAACACTAACAAAGAACAGCAACTTTCCAGCAAACCAACTCACTGCTGTAGGAACTCACTGTAGGTGGCAGTAGGTGGCATTTGTATCATTCTCTTTCACATCAGAAGAAGTGGCAGATGGTTTAAGTCATACATTTGGGGTTATCAGCAGGACACAATTTTCCACAGATGAATGTAAACAGCACTTTTTGAAAACATTGTTTTTGTGGAATATTTTAATCATAATTGTTGTTTATCACCAAAATTCAGAAGACACCCTTAACTTGGTACACATGACATGTTGACCTAGACCCAAATGTTCTGAGTTCACAACCTTTCTAAGGATTCTTATTTTAGCCTCAGCTGCCATGTTTCTGACCTCTAAGTGAGGTTATTTCATAATAACAAATATTTTGTTTCATTCATTGCTTCAATAATGGCAAATTTTCATCAGTTTTTCATATTTTAGGTTTATTATTTCCTCTTCAATTCATTTCAACTTTTTCCCTCAGCAATTGCACCAAAATGCATTTTACAGAGACTTTCATGGACTTTTTAAAAATTAAAATTAATTAAGTGACTTATGCTTTTGATTATTATAACTTTAATTTCATTTTATAGCTGGGGAAGTTGATTCAGAGGCAAATGACTTTTCATAGGTTATAAGGCAAGGTCTCATCAGAGACTTCCTGGCAATTGCTCTCAGAACTATGGCTGACTTTGTCTTGTTAAATGTAACCCATATAAAAATAGACTCTAGTCTTATAACTTATAGGTAATTTTTCCTGTCCTTGCAATTGTCACTTCCCTTAGCAACTGCTTAGTACTTCAGGAGTTCCTCTGCAGTATATTAATTTGTTTGACAATTACTTATTTCATGATTTCCTGTCTTTCTGAGATTCTTTATCTAGATTGTAGGCTGAGAATCTTGTCTGCTTTGAATCTTCTCCCTCATCTCCCAAGATGCCTGGGTTATTATTCTGTTCACACTGGAAACAGAATATTTGCAGATAATAGTGTCTGGAAAAGGAAGTGCATCCTCTTCGGGCACGTGAAGCAGAGGTTGCTCATTTCCACTACTTTAGTCTAGGCTCCTTTACCATAGCATTGCATGTATTAAAAATCATGGATTCTGGGCTTCCCTGATGGTGCAGTGGTTAAGAATCCACCTGCCAATGTAAGGGACTTGGCTTCCAGCCCTGGTCCGGGAAGATGCCACATGCCATGGAGCAACTGAGCCCATGCACCGCAACTACTGAGCCTGCGCTTTACAGCCTGCGAGCCACAACTACTGAGCCTGCGTGCCACAACTACTGAAGCTCATGCACCTAGACCCTGTGCTCAGCAACAAGAGAAGCCACTGCACCGCAATGAAGAGTAGCCCCCACTCGCTGCAACTAGAGAAAGTCCGTGTGCAGCAACGAAGACCTGATGCAGCCAAAAAAATAATTAATTAATTAATCAATTAATTAAAAAATAAAATAAAAAGATAGCATTTTTTTAAAAAAAAATCATGGACTCTGGAGTTAGGCAACTGGGTTCAATTCCAGCTCTACTTCTTACCTTGGTCAAATTGCTTAGCCTCTGTGTCCCTCAGTTTTCCAACCTATAAAGTGGAGATAATAGTAGTACTTATATTACAGGATCAGTGATAATTAAGTGAGTTAATATTAAAATGAGAATCATGCCTGGAATGTAGTGAACACTAAATATTTATTTATTAAATAAGTAATTTTTCACAGTATTACTGACATTGCCATATGTTATGTTTCTGCCCCTAATCTTGTTCCCCACCAATTCACTTGCCATTACAGGCAGATTGATCCTTCTAAAATACAAATATGATACTGTACTTCTCTGCTTAAATACCTAAATGAAGAGTTTCAACTTCCAGCTGTCATGGAGTAAATGGTACCAAGCTAGACTTCTTGCCATAAACATTCCTAGATCTGAACAAAACATATCAGGCAACTGTTTTTCAGGCTATGGACAGCACTCAGTTTAAGTCTGTGATCCGTGAGGAAGGAAACCTAGGAAATAAGCCCTGCAATTGCCTAGTTCTCTGTCTGGAAACAATTTTCTGACTACAGCATAAAGTAGAGTCTAAGCAGAGTACAGTGGTCCACTGAGCTAATGAGGCGGAGATCAAAGTTCTGGGTTCCTGAAGCAGTTGGAATGTGGTGGGTGGAGGCATCACAGAGAAGGGAGCTATCTCAAAAATCTATATGATGGACCACCTCAAGTCTGTGGCTGAGGGTGAGCTGTAGATTCTCAGGGAAAATTACCAGAGGTTTAATAGCTAGCAGCTGCTATAGGGTTGAGAGCTGGACAAAGATATTGGAGGTTAAGCAGTACCTGCAGACATTGAATTTCCAACCTTGCCAGAGCAGAGAGATTTCCCTAAAGCCTTTTTAACACCCCTGGCATCCAATGGAGACACTCAAAAAGCCATGTCTTAGGAGTAAGGACCATGTCCTAGAGTTATATCTGCTATAGATTTCCCTAAGAAACCTTAATACCAAGCTCTAAAAAGATCCATAGAGCAACAGAGTTTAAAGGTTGAATCCCACCAACTTATAGGGGCTGGCAAAATACCTTTGGCCTTCCACAGTTCCTCACTAACAAAGCATAAAATGAGGCCTACACAAATTCTAGGGAATTAGCCAGTATTCCAACTTGTTGACAAATAGAAAGCAAAGAAGATAGCAGAATCCTAATTCTCTACAATGTATTATCCAAAATATCTAGTATTCAATCAAAAAAAAAAAAAAGCCAAGAGAAATGTAATAAATAGTCAAGAAAAAAAAGTCGATAGAAATGGAATTGATTCTCTATAAGGCAATTCAATGGGAAAATGATAGTCTTTTCTATAAATGGTGCTGAAACAATTGGAATATGATGGTGCAAAATCTCTATGTGCAAAACAATGAGCTTCTTCACTCTTACCTCGTACATATACAAAATTAACTCAAAACGCATTATATACCTACATGCAAAGATTAAGACTATAAATCTTGTAGAAGCAAACTTAGGAAAAGGGAAAACACAGTAACCATAAAAGAAAATATTGATAAGTTGGGCTTCCTCAAAATTCAAACTATCTGCTTTTCAAGAGAGAAACTCAAGAAAATGAAAGAGCAAGCTATAACTAAAAGAAAATATTCATAACACATATAACTGACAAAACACTTGAATCAACAGCATATAATGAACACTTAAAACTCAATAATAAGACAATCACCTCAATTTTTAAAATAAGTAAACAAATTTTATAAAAGACAAAATACAAATTGGCAATAATCAGGTAAAAAGATGTTCAACATCACTGGTCATCAGGGAAGTACAAATTAAAATCATAATAAAATACTACTTCACACCTATAGAATGACTAAAAGGACTGGTGGGGGGGACCTTTAAGATGGTGGAGGAGTAAGACTTGGAGATCACCTTCCTCCCCACATTAACATCATATTCTCTCCCCGGGAGAATACACAATGCACCTCAGGCTGTTGCAATGTCACACTGGCCTCTGCCACCACAGGTTCACCTCCCATTCTGTACCCCTCTCTCCCCCTGTCCTGAGTGAGCCAGAGCCCCCGAATCAACTGCTCCTTTAACCCCATCCTGTCTGAGTGGGGAACAGACGCCCTCGGGCGACCTACATGCAGAGGTGGGACCAAATCCAAAGCTGAACCCCAGGAGCTTTGCGAACAAAGAAGAGAAAGGGAAATCTCTCCCAGCAGCCTCAGGAGCAGTGGATTAAATCTCCACAATCAACCTGATGTACCCTGCATCTCTGGAGTACCTAAACACACAACGAATCGTCCCAAAATTGAGGCGGTGGACATTGGGAGCAACAGTAGGCTTGGGGTTGGCTTTCTGCATCTAGTTTATTTCTGGTTTTATTTATATTTTAGCTTAGTATTTAGAGTTTATTATCATTGGGAGATTTGTTTATTAACTTCTCTGCTCTCCTTTATATATATATATAAATATATATTTTTTTCCTTTTTCTCTTTTTGTGAGTGTGTATGTGTATGCTTCTTTGTGTGATTTTGTCTATATAGCTTTGCTTTTACCATTTGTCCTCAGATCCTGTCTGTCTGCTTTTTTTTTTTGTATAGTTTTCACTGCTTGTAATAATTGGTGCATTTGTTTTTTGGTATGGCTCCTCTCTTCTTTTTTTATTTATTTTTATCACTTTTTCATATTTTTGTTTTTAATAATTTTTTTATTTTAATAAATTTATTTTATTTTTCTGTCTTTGTTTCCTTTTTTCCCCTCCCCTTTCATCTCAGCTGTGTGGCTGACAGGGTCTTTGTGCTCCGGCTGGGTGTCAGGCCTGAGGTTCTGAGGTGGAAGAGCCGAGTTCAGAATATTGCTCCACCAGAGAACTCCTGTCCCCATGTAATATCAAACAGCAAACATTCTCCCAGATATCTCCTTCTCAATGCTAAGACCCAGCTCCACTCAACAACCAACAAGCTACAGTGCTGGACACCCTATGCCAAACAACTAACAAGACAGGAACACAAACCCACCCATTAGCAGAGAGAGGCTACTTAAAATCATATTAAGTTCACAGACACCCCAAAACACACCACCGGACCTGGGCCTGCCCACGAGAAAGACAAGATCCAGCCTCATCCACCAGAACACAGGCACCAGTCCCCTCCACCAGCAAGCCTGCATAACCCACTGAACCAACCTTACTCACTGGGGGCAGAAACCAAAAACAGTGGGAACTACAAAACTGTAGCCTGCAAAAGGGAGACCCCAAACACAGTAAGTTAAGCAAAATGAGAAGACAGAGAAACACACAGCAGATGAAGGAGCAAGGTAAAAACCCACTAGACCAAACAAATGAAGAGGAAATAGGCAGTCTACCTGAAAAAGAATTCAGAGTAGTGATAGTAAAGATGATCCAAAATTGTGGAAATAGAATGGAGGAAATAAAAGAAACATTTAACAAGGACCCAAAAGAACTAAAGAGCAAACAAACAATGATGAACAACACAATAAATGAAGTTAAAAATTCTCTGGAAGGAATCGATAGCAGAATAACTGAGGCAAAAAACAGGATAAGTGACCTGGAAGATGAAAGACTGGAAATAACTACCACAGAGCAGAATAAAGAAAAAAGAATGAAAAGAATTGAGGACAGTCTCAGAGACTTCTGGGACAACATTAAGCACACCAACATTCAAATTATAGGGATCTGAGAGGAAAAAGAGAAAAAGAAAGGGACTGAGAAATTATTTCAAGAGATTATAGTTGAAAACTTCCCTAATATGGAAAAGGAAATAGTCAGTCAAGCCCAGGAAGAACAGAGAGACCCATACAGGATAAATCCAAGGAGAAACACGCCAAGACACATATTAATCAAACTATAAAAAATTAAATACAAAGAAAAAATATTAAAAACAGCAAGGGAGAAGCAACAATTAACATACAAGGGAATCCCCATAAGGTTAACAGCTGATCTTTCAGCAGAAACTCTGCAAGCCAGAAGGGAGTGGCAGGATATATTTAAAGTGATGAAAGGGAAAAACCTACAATCAAGATTTCTCTACCCAGCAAGAATCTCATTCAGATTTGATGGAGAAATTGAAACCTTTACAGACAAGCAAAAGCTAAGAGAATTCAGCACCACCAAACCAGCTTTACAACAAATGCTAAAGGAACTTCTCTAGACAGGAAACACGCAGAAGGATAAGACCTACAATAAAAAACCCGAAGCAACTAAGAAAATGGTAATGGGGCATACATATCAATAACTACCTTAGATGTAAATGGATTACATGGTCGAACCAAAAGACATAGACTAGCTGAATGGATACAAAAACAAGACCCATACATATGCTGTCTACAAGAGACCCACGTCAGACCTGGGGACACATACAGACTGAAAGTGAGGGGATGGAAAAAGATATTCCCTGAAAATGGAAATCAAAAGAAAGCTAGAGTAGCAATCCTCATATCAGACAAAATACTCTTTAAAATAAAGACTATTACAAGAGACAAAGGAGGACACTACATAATGGTCAAGGGATCAATCCAAGAAGAAGATATAACAACTGTAAATATTTATGCACCCAACATAGGAGCACCTCAATATGTAAGGCAAATGCTAACAGCCATAAAAGGCGAAATCAGCAGTAATACAGTCATAGTAAGGGACTTTAACACCCGACTTTCAACAATGGACAGATCATCCAAAATGTAAATAAATAAGGAAACACAAGCTTTAAATGATACATTAAACAAGATGGACTTAAATGATATTTATAGGACATTCCATCCAAAAATAACAGAATACACATTCTTCTCAAGTGCTCATGGAAGATTCTCCAGGATAGATCATATCTTGGGTCACAAATCAAGCCTTGGTAAATTTAAGAAAATTGAAATCGTATCAAATATCTATTCCAACCACAATGCTATGAGACTACATATCAATTACAAGAAAAAATCTGTAAAAAATACAAACACATGGAGGCTAAACAATATACTGCTAAATAACCAAGAGATCACTGAAGAAATCAAAAAATGCCTAAAAACAAATGAAAGTGAAAACACAACAACCCAAAACCTATGGGATGTGGCAAAAGCAGTTGTAAGAGGGAAGTTTATAGCAATACAATCCTACCTCAAGAAACATCTCAATTAAACAACCTAACCTTACACCTAAAGCAATTAAAGAAAGAAGAGCAAAAAACCCCTAAAGTTAGCAGAAGGAAAGAAATCATAAAGGTCAGATCAGAAATAAATGAAAAAGAAATGAAGAAAACAATAGCAAAGATCAATAAAACTAAAAGCGGGTTCCTTGAGAAGATAAACACAATTGATAAACCATTAGCCAGAATCATCAAGAAAAAAAGGGGAGAAGACTCAAATCAATAGAATTAGAAATGAAAAAGGAGAAGTAACAACGCACACTGCAGAAATACAGAGGATCATGAGAGACATCTACAGGCAACTATATGCCAATAAAATGGACAACCTGGAAGAAATGGACAAATTCTTAGAAATGCACAACCTTCTGAAGCTGAACCAGGAAGAAATAGAAAATATAAACTGACCAATCAAAAGCACTGAAATTGAAACTGTGATTAAAAATCTTGCAACAAACATAAGTCCAGGACCAGACTGCTTCACAGGCGAATTCTATCAAACATTTAGAGAAGAGCTAACACCTATCCCTCTTAAACTCTTCCAAAATATAGCAGAGGGACGAGGAACACTCCCAAAGCCATTCTTCAAGGCCCCCATCACCCTGACAACCAATACCAGACAAAGATGTCACAAAAAAAGAAAACTACAGACCAAAATTACTGCGGAACATAGATGCAAAAATCCTCAACAAAACACTAGCAAACAGAATCCAACAGCACATTAAAAGGATCATACACCATGATCAAGTGGGGTTTTTCCCAGAAATGCAAGGATTCTTCAGTATACGCAAATCAATCAATGTGATATACCATATGAACAAATTGAAGGACAAAGACCATATGATCATCTCAACAGATGCAGAGAAAACTTTTGACAAAATTCAACACCCATTTATGATAAAAAACCTTCCAGAAAGTAGGCATAGAGGGAACTTTCCTCAACATAATAAAGGCCATATATGACAAATCCACAGCCAACATCATTCTCAATGGTGAAAAACTGAAACCATTTCCACTAAGATCAGGAACAAGACTAGATTGCCTACTCTCACCGCTATTATTCAACATAGTTTTGAAAGTTTTAGCCAGAGCAATCAGAGAAGTAAAAGAAATAAAAGGAATCCAAATGGAAAACAAGTAAAAGAGTCACTGTTTGCAGATGACATGATACTATACATAGAGAATCCTAAAGATGCTACCGGAAAACTACTAGTGCTAATCAATGAATTTGCTAGAGTAGCAGGATACAAAATTAATGCCCAGAAATCTCTTGCATTCCTATACACTAATGATGAAAAATCTAAAAGAGAAACTAAGGAAACTCTCCCATTTACCATTGAAACAAAAAGAATAAAATACCTAGGCATAAACCTAGCAAAGGAGACAAAAGACCTGTATGCAGAAAACCATAAGACACTGATGTAAGAAATTAAAGATGATACAAATAGATGGAGAGATATACCATGTTCTTGGATTGTAAGAATCAACATTGTGTAAATGACTGTACTACCCAAAGCAATCTACAGATTCAATGCAATGCCTATCAAACTACCAATGGCATTTTTCACAGAACTAGAACAAAGAATTTCACAATTTGTATGGAAACAGAAAAGACCCCAAAGCCAAAGCAATCTTGAGAAAGGAAAATGGAGCTGGAGGAATCAGGATCCCTGACTTCTAACTATACTACAAAGCTATAGTAATCAAGACAGTATAGTACTGGCACAAAAACAGAAATATAGATCAATGGAACAGGACAGAAAGCCCAGAGATAACCCCATGCATATATGGTCACCTTATCTTTGATAAAAGGAGGAAGACTATACAATGGAGAAAAGATGTAGTCTTCAATAAGTGGTGCTGGAAAAACTGGACAGCTACATGTAAAATAATGGAATTAGAACACTCCCTAACACCATACACAAAAATAAACTCAAAATGGATTAAAGACCTAAATGTAAGACCAGACACTATCAAACTCTTAGACAAAAACTTAGAACACTCCATGACATAAATCACAGCAAGATCCTTTTTGACCCACGTCCTAGAGAAATGGAAATGGAAACAAAAATAGACCAATGGGACCTAATGAAAGTTCCAAGCTTTTGCACAACCAAGGAAACCATAAACAAGACGAAAAGATAACCCTCAGAAAATATTTGCCAATGAAGCAATGGACAATGGATTTATCTCCAAAATATACAAGCAGCTCATTCAGCTCAATATCAAAAGAACAAACAACTCAATCCAAAAATGGGCACAAGACCTAAATAGACATTTCTCCAAAGAAGATATACAGATTGTCAACAAAGACATGAAAGGATGCTCAACATCATTAATCATTTGAGAAATGCAAATCAAAACTACAGTGAGGTATCACCCCACACTGGTCAGAATGGCCATCATCAATAAATCTACAAACAATAAATGCTGGAGAGGGTGTGGAAAAAAGGGAACTCTCTTGCACTGTTGGTGGGAATGTTAATACAGCCACTATGGAGAACAGTATGGAGGTTCCTTAAAAAACTAAAAATAAAACTACTGTATGACCGAGCTATCCCACTACTGGGCATATACCCTGAGAGAACCATAATTCAAAAAGAGTCATATACCACAATGTTCATTGCAGCTCTGTTTACAATAGCCAGGATATGGAAGCAACCTAAGTGTCCATCGGTAGATGAATGGATAAAGATGTGGCACATATATACAATGGAGTATTAGTCAGCCATAAAAAGAAACAAAATTTCGTTATTTGTAGTGAGGTGGATGGACGTAGACACTGTCACACAGACTGAAGTAAGTCAGAAAGAGAAAAACAAATACCATATGCTAACACATATATATGGAATCAAAAAAATGGTTCTGAAGAACCTAAGGGCAGCACTGGAACAGAGACACAGATAAAGAGAGTGGACTTGAGGATGCAGGGACAGGGAAGGGTAAGCTGGGATGAAATGAGAGAGTGGCATGTATATATATACACTACCAAATGTAAAATAGATAGCTAGTGGGAAGCAGCAACATAGCACAGGGAAATCAGCTCAGTGCTTTGTGTCCATCTAGAGAGGCAGGATAGGGAGGGTGAGAGGGAGACACAAGAGGGGGAGAGATATGGAGCTATATATATATATATATATATATATATATATATATATATATATGTATAGCTGATTCACTTTGTTCTACAGCAGAAACTAACACACCATTGTAAGGCAAGTACACTCCAATAAAGATGTTAAAAAAATTTTTTTAATGGACTGGCAATATAACATGTTGGCAAGGGTGTGGAGAAAGAAACAAGGACTCTCATGCATTTATGGTGACATGTAAAATGGCATGACCATTTCTGAGGACAGTTTGCCAGTTTCCTATAAAGTTGAACATACTTATCATATGACCTAGTACATCTTTTTGTGTGGTGTTTACTAAGAGAAATGAAAACTTATGTCTGTAAAAAGACTTGTACATGAATGTTCATAGGTGCTTTATTTATAGTGACTCCAAATTGGAAACAACTCAAGCAATGATGGGTTCTAGTAAATAACCAGATAAACAAATTATAGTATGTCATAAAATCAAATTCTACCCAGCAATGGAAAGGAATAAACTACTGATACACAGCATGGAGGAATCTCACAGATATTATGCTGAGTAAAAGAACAAATTCTATTTATATGTAATTGTAGCATAAGCAAAAAAATCCATTAAAGCAATTAAAAAAAAAAAAGAACATGAATTTTCACCTAAGTCAGAGGATGGGGATAAGAAGGGAGATGAGTACAAAGGGATGCTAACAATCTTTCCCCAGAGATGAAAATGTTCTATATCTTGATTGGAGTGTAGTTTACATTATATTTACATTTACATTATATATTTGTCAAAATTCATTTTACCTTAAATGTATTCATTTTATTGAATGTAAATTATACAATTCAATTCCTTAAAAAAAATTTAGACCTTTCATATCTTGACTTCCACCTTCTCTGCAGCCTAATCTCTAGCTGTTTCATCTTGAACTTTTAAGTTCTCTTCATTGAGCCACTTATTGCCTTCAGGTTTTTGCATATACTGCCCCCAAACTTGATAATCTTTCCACTCCTTCTTCAGCTTGAGGAACGCGTTTCCTTCTAACCCCAGATCCGTTAAGTGCTCGTCTTAACTGCTTCCACAGCACTCCAGAATAGCACTCAGTTGAAGATATATCCCTTTTTAATGCTTAATTGTCTGTCTTTCCTGTTAAATTATAATCTGTCTGAGTACAGGAACTGTGCTTGCTTTGTTCCCACAAGATACCTGTCACAGCCTTGGCTTGTAGTTGGCACTTAATAAATATTTGTTGAATAAGTGAATGAGTGAATCAGTAACTGAACAGATCTCCTGAGATCTTCAGGTAGATTCTCAGTGATTTCCAGGTTCTGTTTTCTAGGTGAAATTAATTGAGGGCTTCCCCCTCTAAGTGAATGTTATTTTTGGTATGGCACCACACAGTTTATTATAGGTAATTTCTCCTAAATTATACTTCCCAGAAGCCACCGTTTTTGTAGGAGCAGTGAGTCACAGAAATGCAATTCTTGGCTGCGCCTTCCGCCACCACCCCGTCCCCCCAGCTAGCCAAACCAAACATTCCATGTTAACCGTGTTTTTGATTGTGTAAAGGATTTCTGTCTGAATTAGATTGTCTATCAGGATATTTTGTAGTCTCCTTCCACTCTGAAAAGTGTAGCTTATTCTTCCTTTCTTACAATGTTTCTTACCTTTTTGCAAATGATTTTGAAAAATAGTTACCATATAAATAATAATTTATGCAAAAATTATAGATGAAACCTACTAAGATAGATTCTTATCCACTCTACCACCATTTCTTGTCTTTTATTCTATTGATATGTAGTTTTGAAGCTTTTAGGAAAAACTAAGGTACTGTGCATTCAATTTAAAGTTTAAGAGAGAAGTATTGAGCCCCCTTCTCAAAGATCTTAGAGTCTTGTGGACTTACAAATAAACAAACCATTTTGTGCTCTATAACACAGTAAAGGCATGTCCAGGGCACTACATGGGGGTTGGGGTCTACAACTCTATGTACATTATATCTCATTGTTAAACATGCTTCTAAGATAGGCATTAGTAGTCCCACTTTACAAATAAAGATTATGAAAATAACAGGACCCTTATGTTTTCAAGGTCACACAACTAGTAAATGGCACAACCAAAATTCAGACCAGGCAGATTTTTAAGCCTATGCCCTTTAAAATTTTTTTTTAAAGTTAGCCTTTATTTCTTAAGCTGTTGGTGGATACACTGGCATTCATTCTATTGGGTTTTTTGGTTTGGGGATTTTTTTTGGCCACACTACGTGGCATGTGGGATCTTAGTTACCCGACCAGGGATCAAACCCATGACCCCTGCAGTGGAAGCTTGGAGTCTTAACTACTGGACCACCAGGGAAGTCCCAAGCCTATGCCCTTTTATATACAAGTGCAGGAAGGGAAGAAAATTAAGGAGTCAGGAATGACCCAAGTTTTCCAGGGAGGTAGACTGAGTGGTAATTGATGGCACCCATATTCTGGGACCAAGGATGCAGAAGAGGGGCAAGTTTGGAGGAGAACATGATATTTTGAGATATTTGAAGGTCAGTGTTTGATGATCTTGACACTGGGATGCCTCTAGGCAATTATGTCCAGCTACTGCAGGCAATGGGAATGAGAGTCTGGAGCACAAGCTATAGGCATGGGTTGGAGATAAAGGCATGAACACCATAGTACCTATGTAGTGGTTGAAACTTTGGGTATGTATCACATCACCCAGAAGGAGTATGTAGATTAAGAGGCTTAAACATCCATCTTTGATTCATTGGCCTCAAGATTCCTCTTATAGATATTATATTAAAATTTCATGCATATATCAGGGCTTAATTAAAGTTGGACTCATTCATTTAATAAATATTGATGAAGTTACTGAGTATTAATTATGTGTTCAACAGTGGACTAGGCTCTATGGGGAATATAAAGGAAGAAGATATTATTTCCCCACTCTAGGAGCCTACCATTTGGTTGGCAAGTCAGGGTATATTTATATACCAACTGCTGGAAGTCATAATGCACAATCTACACTATGGACAGTTACCAGCATGTTTTATGTTTGTGCATATGTTTCAAGGAAACCTTGAGTGTCTCATAACAAATCATCCCAAGACATCCAAAAGGTATAATATACACATCATTGATATAAGCTCTTCCTAGTTTGCTACTTCGGTTTCTATTCTTTGGAAGCTGTTTATCACTTAAATAATAAAAACGTTTCTTTCTTGAGCATGTTATGCTTTAAGCCTGTTTAATGCTGAAAAATGCAGGTAGACCTCAGGAAGACTGGAACTTTGAATTGGAAAGCTGTAGGGAGACCCATGACCTCACTCCATTTCTCATCCCTGCTTCTCTCTGCATATCTGATTCATTCTTCTCTCTGCAGACTCTCCCTCTCTACTCCTAAAGGTGCCTGACAAAATCTGGCCACCCAGAGTAGAATACGGTTGCTAAGTGTTTTCTGGGTCTTGAGTTCCTCTTGGTTTTCCTCTGTGAACACTGTTTATGCATTATTTTTAATCCTTACAACAAACCTTCAAGACTGAAATTATTCTTTCTGCATTACATATGAGGGAACTGAAGCTGAGAGAGATTGTGGCCTCCCAAGTCATTGTCATCTGTTGGGGATTCAAAGATTAAAAGATAAGGCCTCTGCCCTCATGGACTTCATAGTCCAGTGATGCAGCAGATATTCACTGTTATAGGTATAAACATAAACTAATCATCACAGAATTCTGTGAGCGGTGCTATAGTGTGTAAACAGAGAATTGGAGTAAGACAAAGAATGATGCCTGGAGAAGCAGGAAGAGCACTGTAGAAAGGACATCTGAACCAAACTTGGAAAGATATATAGCTCTCCAGGTATAGAAGAAGGGAAATGATGTTCCAGTCAGTAGGAGTCTTAAGTTAGAGAGACACAAGAGTATTTATTATCAACAGGAAGAGCAGTGCTGTCCATGTTTCTCCTTGAACCCATGGCTCACCTTCTGAGTTGGCAGCCAAGCACAGGTACACTAATGGTGAACCTGGCTATAGATCCTGCTGAAATGGTTCAAAATAATCTGATTTCCAGAGAAGCCAGAGAAGAGAACACTTGAAACCAATATTTGGTATAAAAATTTAGTCTCTTTCTTGCTCTCTAGTTTTCTCTTCTTCCTATACCTCTACCCCAACCACAATATAAATCAGCACAAAAAACAATGTGGGCCTTGGCAATAATTGCTGTTAGTTTTGAGTGATGAAAACACACCAGACTTGGGCATTACAAAAGCTGCTTGTGTGGTACATTATACGTTTTTCAGGATTTCCCGAATTTGTATTGTCTCTGTCTTACATATCCCATACAGCTTTGCATAGAACTTTTGGGATATCCCACCAAATAATATGACTCTGGATTCTATACAGACTTATTTAGCAAGCTATGAGTTACATAATCTTACTTATGTATCTTCAGAAATAAGGCTGAAATGTAAGTGCTGTCTATACAGATAGCAGCTTCAGACTGTCTCTAGCTTGTTATAAATGGAGAAAAGTACCAACAATTTTCATTTACGAGATACATTCTCTCATAGCTAAACTATACCCCTAGAGATGTTTAAATAAAAAGTTTTTTCTTAAATTATGAGAAATGCTAATAAGCAAGAAAGATTTGCTACTTAAAATATATTTAAATTTCAGTAGAATTATACCTGAACATCTATAAATTCATTCTATTCCTTGAGCTCTGAAGAAGATGGACGTGTGTTTCTATGGAATTCTCCTTCAGCTTAGCATTTGTCAGTAGAACAATCGTTATCCATGCCATTGTTATCAGAAATAGCCCTATCTTCTTCTGAACCTCAGCTGAAGGTCTTGCTAGTGTAGGGCATAACAAATATTGCAATACCAAACTACCTCACTTTATCTAATGTAACTAAAAATCAACTAGTCCAGAAGGACTCAGATAAAAGCAAGCACAGATGTATTTAAGTATGTTGCCCCACTAGCCCTCACCACTAATGGAAACAGTTTCTAATTATGGCAGATAATTTTTAAAATCTTTTTTGTCCAGGTAATTGTATGTATATGTAATAAAAATTGAAAAAATATAAAATATACATGCTAAGGTAAGAGTAAGTCTTTCTTCCTCACCACTCCCCAGCCATATTGCACCAGCTGTAAAAGCAATTACCATATTCAAACTTTCTCTACCCTTCCAGAGCTATTATGCACATATGTATGTGTATGTTTGTATGTGTATACACACACATTGCTTTAATTTTATACAAATTGTGGTACTTAATACACACTCCTTTGCATCTTGTGTTTTCACTTAACACATCTTAGAGTTGTTGCATATTAGTCCATGTAGACCTGCCTCATTCTATTTAATCCTGCTTAGTATTCCATTATTTCATTGCACTGTAATTCATTTACCAGATCACTATTGATGGAAATTCATGCTGTTTCTAGTCTTTTGTTAATACAGACAATGTTGCAGTGAATATACTTTGCATATATATAGGAATATTTGTCAGGTAAATTCTGGAAGCATCATTGTTGGGCTAATGATGGGGAGTGGGAGAACAGGTGTTTTTTGAGGAAAAGTTCAGAAGTGATCAGAGGTTTTGTACCTTAGCTTAGCTCTGTATCTGTCTTTCTTGGTTCTTTCTCTCTCCTAGGGATTCCTTACCTGAGACTATTCAGACACTACAATACAGCTCATCTCTACTTTCTCACCAGTATTCTGAATTTCTTTGTCTTTGTATCCTACCTACTCCATCAGTCATCATAGCTGGATCAGTCAAAACATCTCCCTTCTTTACTGCTATCCCTAGACTGCCAAGTGTTTGGGGGAAACACATGTAATTTTGTTCTATAACAAATTTATATTTTCTTAGGTCATTTAGGGACTCTATACTGCTCAAAAATCTTTTTACTTACACCGAACACATTGTCCCTCCATTTCCAACATTGGCCATTCCACTGGCTGATCTATATTCACAAGCTTTTTATCTTACTTATGCCATACTCACTCTTAGGAAATGGCTTGGTTCTCTACTTCTTAGAGAAAGACAACTCATTAATATTAGAACCCCCTTAACTTCCCTTTTTACCCTTAAAATTTCTACATGAAATTCTCGGACTATCTCAAAACAAGAGCTCCCCTTTTACTATTTAATGCTAATCCTGCCACATACTCCTTATTCCCAACTGCCTCTCTACTGATTTTTTCACCCCAGTCTGTAAAGAAGTTCTGTAAAATAAAAGTCCTCTCTCTGCTCTTTATTCTCCTCCAGTAATTGCTTCCCATTCCTTCCCAAGTAGCATTCGTAAGAGAGTAAGCCAAAGAATAGATATTTCCAGTTTCATTTCCAATATCCTTGTCCAGTTGTTAAAGAAAAGGGACTGCCTCTACCGCAGCACTGACACTGCTCTTGCCAAGGTCCTCAAAGAACATCAAATTTTGACCATTTTTGAGCAGTCTTGGGTATCCCCCCTGTACTTGAATTTTCTCCAGCATTTGATCCTGAAATCACCCCTAATCCCACCTCTTCCTGCAGAATTTCTCAGCTATTTTCATTATATGCTTTCTTCTTGTTCTCTTTAACTCATTTTTTCTTGACTGCTTTTTAAAAGCTATTCTTCTGGTTTCTTTCTGACTTTAGGTCTTTCAGTCCTATGTTCCCTAGGATTAAGTCCTCATCAAGTTTTTCTTCCCTTTATTCTTTCCATGAATGATCTCATTTATTCCCTAGTTTCCGTGATCACCTGTATGCTGATGACTCATAGAGCCTGTCTAAACCTCTCTCCTTGACTCCAGACCATATTTACAACTGCCTAATAGTCTTCTTTACTTGGTTGACTCACAGATACCTGAAATATAACATGTCCCAAATTGAACTCACTTTTCAGTTCCCCACCCCATTTCTCAAGGCTGTCCTTTCTCTCCATCATTCACTCAGTCACCCAGGCCAGGAATCTTTAAATCATCTCCTCTTGCTTTTCCCTCTTTTAGCTACATCTGATCAGTCACTAAATTCTGCTGTTTCTATCTCCTAGGTTCCGATTGAATTCACTCTCTTATTTCCATACCCATGTGATTGCGGGAGTTTTATCTCTCATTATTTCTTACCTAAACTATTTCAGTAATCTGCTAATTGGTCTCCATCAATTTATGTACTTCTAATTAAGCTCCTTCACACTGCTTGGTAGAGTTACCTTTCTAAATTGCTTATCATATTATATTACTTCCTTACTTAAAATTTTTTTCTAAGTTTTCTTTGTCTACAGTACACTTTGAACTATTTATCGCACTCTACATTTTACTTGCTTGTCCAGCTTCATCACCTCTGACTTTTCAACACATGTCATATACTTCAGTCTTATAAACTATTCATAATTGCCTACATATCCCTTTCCTTTCTGTCTCTGGACGGTTGTTCACACTATTTCTTGGCCTTTCTCACTCTGTCTCCTAAGGAATATCTGTTGACCTTTCAAACTCAGATGAAGTGCTCTCTCCACTATGGCTCCATAGATTTTTTTTATAGCTGTATATTTTTAAAATTCACTGCTCTATTTCCTCCATTAGACTGCAAGAGTTTCCTGGGGAATGACCATGCTTTATTCATCTATGTATATTTATTATCTTTCACAATTCCTTGTACTGAGAATCCACTCAAAAAGTATTCATTGAATAATGTCCTTTGTTTGGTCCCTGTTTTCTTTCTCTATTCTAGTTTATAATTTACTGTCCAATTAGTTTTCCTAAAACAATTCTCTGTTTATGTCACTCTTCCCCTCTAAATCTTCCGAGGGACTTTGCTCACCTATAGGTTGATTCCAGACTCCTTGGTATGGTGCTTAGTTTCCTCAGACCTGTTTCCCCATATTTCTTTCCAACATCACTATAAGTGTATCTACATGTACCTTTTACTTTCTTCCCAGAGTGGTCTACTTGGTATTCTTCAAAATGTTCCATGTGAATTTACACTACTCTTTTACTGCTCAGGTCATTACCCTGAGGTCAAATGACTTTTCCCCTTTTCTATCTTGTCTGATCTCACTCACCCTTCACAGTGAAGTTTAAATCTACAGCTCCGTAATACTTTCCCTGACCATTCCCTGAATAATAAATCTCTTTCTCCCAACTGTCACAGCACTTGTTCTTTATACCATAGTTTGTTGTGTTCAGCATTTATTTTATTGCTTGTATTCCTTGTTATCTTCGTGAAATTTTGACTTTTATTTGTCTCAACTGTGTGACTAATTTATAATGCATTAAGGATAGGGACTATATCTCAACAGTATTGAATAAATGCTTTTATTGTCCTTCACATCATTGATCAGGACTATTGTTATTCTTTCTCATATAAGGTATGACAATTTATTGATTTCCTGACTTGACTTACATGTGATTTTAGTCTTAACCAAGTTTTAAGTGTATTTTTGCTTATTGATTCTGACCATTTCTTTTTTTTTCTTTTTTTTTTTTTTATTGCGGTATGCGGGCCTCTCACTGTTGTGGCCTCTCCCATTGCGGAGCACAGGCTCCGGACGCACAGGCTCAGTGGCCACGGCTCACGGGCCCAGCCGCTCTGCGGCATGTGGGATCCTCCCGGACCAGGGCACGAATCCGTGTCCCCTGCATCAGCAGGCGGACTCTCAACCACTGGGCCACCAGGGAAGCCCTGACCATTTCTTAAATATGATATTATTTTCTCTTGATTTCTGATCTTCTGCCTGCATGGCTGATGGTCCATAATTTTTTAAAAACTTGTCCCTTATTCTTTAGCTTCCTGACCCAATTATCTTCCTCTGTATTGATCCAATGGCTGATATGATGATAAGGAGGAAAAAGAGAAGGAGGAGGAGTTAACCTGAGTGTTTCAATCATGTTTCAAGGTACAGGGCTTCTTGTTTTCTCTTGTGGACATAGTCATGTGAACATATTCATTAAGTAGAGACAGAGAAAATTTTCTGCTTCTGTATACCAAAGTATGAAGGAAACATGTGGTCACTAGATGTGATGAAATAGAATTCCAGGGTCTCACTGTTTTTAACTTTTGGACCTATTATTTGTCCCAAGCCACTAGGTCCCTTTTGCATGTTACCCCCACCCAGATATTGGATAGGGACACTCCCCATTTCTAAGGCCATGTCTTTAGACTCATGGCCATATCTTTTTCCTTTTTCAACCTCAGCCACTTGAAAGAACTTCAGCTTACAAAAGTGGTAAACTATTTGAGGTGCAAATTGTATTAGTTACTATTTGTCCAGACTTCTAAAACTTGAAGAAAATAGGCAATTTTGTGAAAATACATATTAGGTTCACTTACTACTTCACTTCCCTCCTTTTAGCAGTTCCAGAGCTCCAGGCCCAGTTCAAGCTCCTTTCCTGCTTAGCCTGTGCCTATTCCCAGCTTCTGGTCTCACATGCTGTACACCAGTGTTGGCTCTACTGTCCACTTGGCCAGATGCAGCCTGTTGTACGAATGAAATTATACATTTGAACCAGATGAGTTTGACTTGGTGATTGGCCCTATGCACAGTCTATAATTTGGGTCAGACTTATGAAAAGTTTGGTGAATTTGGTACCATCTTTGAGGAAGTGTGGACTGTCTTAATACTCCAGAGAGAAACTTCCAGGATCTCAGACATTCCATCTCTTGTGGGCTTCCAGAAAAGGCCACCCTCTGCTGGCATGGAAGAGAGGGCTCCTTTTCAAACTATTCAAGTCATGTTGTGACTTGAAGTCAAAGTCTAGTACAAAATCATGAAAAGACAAGAGATAATTTGCACTGATTCTAGAATAAGCAGGTTCACTCCACTGCATAGGGACTCTGGTTTAGATGGTCCAGGAAGAAAACATTTCTACCACTGAAGTAGAATTCTATGAAAGAGTTTAAAATAAATGTTATTTCTAAAACATGAGAATAAAATACAGCTAAGTTAGCTTGCTGAGGGGAGACAATGACCAGATCCCATGTACCAATTAAAAGGGATTTGTAGGTTCCAAGGTGGGATACCTCTTTGATTCCTCTTGTCAGCTTCAGTAGAAATGAGGCTTCAATTAGGAGCTTAGTAGTAAAGCCTGGGAATTTTTTCCATCCCAAATTTTTAAAGAATCATAAAGCAGCTTGAAAGAAAGCCTCACTCACTCATCCTGAAATCTCCACTGAAAAATAAATAATTGAAACCATAGCTGGGCATGATTAATGAGGATACATTATTATAATTTATTATACTGTTTTTCCCCCATTTTTTCTCATCTGTCTCCTCTTTTATCTCTCCTACTACACTGGAGACTGAGCAATATGCACATGTTAAGAACATAAAGATAACAAAGAGTTAGTCTTGGCTGAGTTAGCAGTGACCACATTATAGATCTCAGATTTTTCCTCCTTTCATGTGGCTTTTTCGTAGGTTGGACAATAAATTTACTAGTATGAATTACTACACATTTGATCCAAACGTGCTGCAGTGGATAAAAAGAAGTAACTGTGGATAGGTCTGTGGGAAGTTCTAGATCAAATTCGGGTATACATGGAGGGGCCCTAGAATTTAGGTGAAACTTTTCAAATCTGACAAATACATTGCTTAAGACATTTGAAAAATTTTTGAAACAAATAATAGAAAGCCCTCCTTGTGCCTAATTACCACATAGATTTTCATATAGGGAGTCATATGAGGTAATTATAGTTAGTTAATGTTGGTTCTATTCATCTAAATATATCTCTGCCTTTTGGTTGAGGTGTTCCCTTTTTTTTTTTTTTTTTTTTTTTTTTTTTTGCGGTATGCGGGCCTCTCACTGCTGTGGCCTCTCCCGTTGCGGAGCACAGGCTCCGGACGCGCAGGCCTAGCGGCCATGGCTCACGGGCTTAGTTGCTCCGCGGCATGTGGGATCTTCCCGGACCAGGGCACGAACCCGTGTCTCCTGCATCGGCAGGCGGATTCCCAACCACTGCGCCACCAGGGAAGCCCAAGGTGTTCCCTTTTTTAATATTAAAGAATCTTCTAACTGCTTACAAAGCCCTGATGTTGAAAAGTGTTTAATTATATACAGATGTTCTAAATCCATCCTAAGCACTAAAACTGTGCGTTTCTTGTTTAAACTGTTAAACCTCTTGTCTAGCAATCATGAACTTCTGTATTTTTTATCTGAAAAGAGTATATATAGAGCAATGATTCTCAACCTTGACTGTACATTAAAATCACCTGAGGAGGGGCTTCCCTGGTGGCGCAGTGGTTGAGAATCCGCCTGCCGATGCAGGAGACACGGGTTCGTGCCCTGGTCCGGGAAGATCCCACATGCCGCGGAGCAACTAAGCCCGTGAGCCATGGCCGCGGAGCCTGTGCTCCGCAACGGGAGGGGCCACAACAGTGAGAGGCCCGCATACTGCAAAAAAAAAAAAAAAAAAATCACCTGAGGAGATTTTAAAAATTCTGATGCCCAGGCTGTACTCCAGACCACTTAAATCAGAATTTTAGGACATGGTACCTAGGTATCAGTACTTTTCCTAGATCCCTAGAAAATTCCAATGTGTAGACAAGATTGAGACAACTGATTTAGAAAGGTAGCACGTTTTGATGAAAGAGCAAAGGCTTTGGAGTCAGCTAGTTCCTTGGTTGGTGTTCCATTTCTAGCACTTTATTCATTCATTTGAAAATATTTGAACACCTAATAAAAAAATAAAATCCCTAATACACATTGGTATGTTCAATACATGGGAAGTATTATTATAGTAATAATAATGTCTACTAATAAGTGTCTTTTGAATGGCAGTATATACATGTAGAAAACATGTATATATATATACATGTATATATATATATTTATATATATAAATATATTAATAATATTGCATTTGAAGTGCCTTGTTATGCTTCAAGGTTACATTATACATGCTGTATTCTTAAGGGTGACAAAGTCAAATAGACATCTCATCCACCTTTTAGTCTCTTAACACTTGGTACTTCCCTTACAGTGATTATTTTAATTCCACTTTGGACTGTATCAGTGCATGAAAAATATTATATTCATTGGTGCAATGCTAAACTCTAAACTTCTTGAGAACAGAAAATGTTTTCTTACTCATCCTGGCATCCCCATCTTAGCATGGTTCATCTCTCTCCATGATTCTAACATGCAGCCTGTTTTCTGAAGTCAGTTAGTTTGGTCATATTTGAGAAGCAGTTAAAGACAGGGCATTGAAGGAATTATAGACTTTATATCCATAAAGGGTGTGTATGTTTGCACGTGTGTGCATGTGTACATGTGTGTGTGTTTGGAGAGAAAGATTTTCTATTAAAGGAAACCGTGCTTAGTTTAGTTCATTCCTTGGCTTATGGTCTCTTGCAGTAGGCATTTTCCTGAGGGTTGTCTGTTAGAAGACTGATCTTGTGGGTGGTCTGCCATACTGAATTTTGGATCTAAGATCTCAGCTCCAAGGCCCTCATCCTCCATAATGCCAGCAGACGGTACACTCCATCAACGCCTAATTTCTTCCTAGTAGTTTGAACCCACAATCTTTTTTGGTTTGGTACCAGAATCAACTTCATAAGACGTACAAGAAAGAATGTCTGGAATTGGGAACCTAAATAAGTGACTTTCTTTTGAGAGGTGATTGATCAGAAGAACATTTGTTATCCACAGTGTGTTTATGGAAAACAGCTTTAAGAAGGAAAGGCTTTCTGACCTCAGGGCAACCATTGTTGCCCACTGAAACTTCTGCCTTGATTGTTCTTTTAATTAATAACCATTTTAAACAAGAATTTGAGGAGGAAAAGGGTATGGTCATTTTAACTATCAACTGGCTGTACTTCTAACCACATTGTTCCAATCTGCACTTGTAGCTAAAGCCTCCACAGAGCTGATCCATGACACATTCTAAATGAACGTAGGGGAAAACCTGAAATAAGGGTAGAGAATGTTTAGGCAAATGGCCTTTTAAAACAGAGAAAATTTTTTTTTTAAGTGTTGAAATACAAGGGTGTCCATAATTTTTGCCTTTCTCCAATAAATTTATAGTCATGTCGAACATGCTGTAAAAATGGCTGAGATTAGGGACTACAAATGGGCTTAAATTATTTTATCCGCCTATTAAGAGGAAATCACTCTTAACAGATTTAACATCCTCATTAATCATCACAGCTTCCACAATACTCACAAAAACAAAAGCCGTGTAGGGCTTCCCTGGTGGCGCAGTGGTTGAGAATCCGCCTGCCGATGCAGGAAACACGGGTACGTGCCCTGGTCCGGGAGGATCCCACATGCCGCGGAGCAACTAAGCCCGTGAGCCATGGCCGCTAGGCCTGTGCGTCCGGAGCCTGTGCTCCGCAACGGGAGAGGCCACAACAGTGAGAGGCCCGCATACCGAAAAAAAAAAAAAAAAAAAAGCCGTGTAAATCTATTTGGTAGACAGAAGCAGAAAAGTAGTGGTATGTCGCTGACACTTAAGGCCATTAAGGAAAGTTGCTGGTTTCCTATAGAGGTACTGACTAGCTTTCTTCTAATAGATATTATTTATTTTATTAAAATTCTGCTTACCGGAGTACCATGACTGGGTATAGAGAATGCACTGAAGATATTTCACCATTGGCAGGAGAGAGAGTGGGTCATAATCAGTATCAGCCTGGAGTATATATGAGCATCTTCCAGTAAAATGAAGTTAATTTTTGAAGTTAACTTTTTCCATACCACAGATACTAATCAATACTTGGAACTTGAGTGTATTATAAATTCCGAATCATTCTTCAACTAGTGGTTTCTGGTGTATATATTACCTGAGGAAAGAAGAGGCAAGGGCCTATTGAAGGAAGAAGGAAAACAACAGAAAGGTATACTGTTTCCCATTCCCACTTCAATACCTCTGTGAAGACCCATCACTTATTCACAATGGTGATCAGTCAGACGTTAATAATGTACAAACATTTTTCATTCTCATTCCTGTTTCTTCTCCCCCCATCTTAACTTTAGAGTTTGAAATATATACACCTTCTCTGTTCTTGGCTACTTCTAGTTTGCTGTTGTCAATCAAATGTTGGATCATTGATCCATTTACAGTAAAAGTGTAATACATTTTGTAATAAAATTTTGTTGGATTGAAAAGATCCTGTTTCATCCCTGTGTGATGGGGAAACACCTGCATTTTAGAGGATCATTCTAACCAAGTGATTAAGTTAAGAACACCCAGCTTGATATTGTAATACAAATATCTTTTGGAAACTACAGTTCTTGAAAACAAAACACAGTTAATGCTACAACTAATGAGTCACAAACAAAATGCAAGAAAATAAAGACATTTTCTCAAAAAGATTTGGAAAACTTAATTAGAATATTTTTAATGGTCAGTGTTTAAGATTGGCCTTGTGGTCTTCCTCTAGATTTTACAGTGTGTGTGTGTGTGTGTGTGTGTGTGTGTGTGTGTGTGTGTGTGTGTGTGTATATTTTTTTTTTTTTTTTGCGGTACGCGGGCAGAAAAGTAGTAGGCATTTTTGATTCTGATTATCAATATTTTAATATTACCTGCTTAGGAATACTACTCCCACTGTCTTAACAAGTGTGCCAAGATGAACTGGAATAACTAAAATTTCCCATCAAATTAGCAACGGGCTGCAGTGGGAGGAGATGGATAAATAACCCTAGCAAAAACTAATTTTATCTCAAGAACCACCTAAAGGAGAAATTGCATCTCATCCCAGTAAGTTTTTTGTCGTGAGTCACTGTAGGCTACTGTGCATTCCCTAGGCAAAACTGATTGCGAGCATCGGGTTTAGAATTCTGCAGTGATTCACTGGCCATGTATTCACAAAGACGGAAAGCCAACAGCTATTCTTGCAAATACTTTCTGTGCTTTCAAAGTATCATCCTCTCTTCCTTTTCCCATTTGCAACTAAATTTATCAAAGAAAGAAGGAGGAGGAGGAAGCGGCAGCACAGAAGGCAGTCTCCACATGCTGCCTGCTTTTCTTCACCACTCACTCTTCTTACTTTCCACTCCTACCACTCAGGAGAAACTGTTCTCTCAAAGATGCCTTGTAATCTCTAATTTCCAAATTGAAAGACTTTTACTCAGTTCTTGTTTTCATGCAAAATATGGAACAGTTGACACTGTTGAACAGCCCCTCTTTTATTAATTTCTCTTTCCAAGGCTTTGTGGCGCTGCCTTCTCCTGGGGTCCCCTGACATCTTTTTTTATATCCTTTACTACCTCCTTATCTTTTTTACCCCCTAAATGGTGGTGTTTCCATAAATTCTATTCTTGACATCTTACGTTCTTTCTCCTCAAAGACTCCCTTAATTCTTGGACTCACTGTGTGAATTTAACTCTGCAGTCTAGTCCACTACCATTGTGACCTTTGCTCCTACTGTTCTCTCCTTTGTTCCTCTGCTGCAACCATGCTGGTCTTTTGGGCATTGTATTTGCCAATTCGACTCATCTCAGAGGTTTTGCATTTGATGCTCTCTGTGCTTGGACTGCTCTTCCCCAAGTATCTGAAGGGCATGTTTCCTCATCTCCTTCAGGTCTCTGCTCAAATGTTACCTTATAGGTAAGGCTTTCCCAGATCACCCCATGTAAAATAGTAATTCCTACTCTCCACACTCACTTTTCTGCCTCAGGTTTCTCTGTGCTCCTTAACACCATCAGATATTTTATATGTTTTTTTATTTGCTTATCATCTGCCTCCCCATCCTATAATATGTGCTTCATAAAAGCAGGGATTTTTATCTGTTTTGTTCACAGTATATTCTCAGTGCCTAGAACTGTGCCTGGCACGTAGTAGGTACTCAACAAATATTTGTTGCATGAATGAATGAGTTACCAGAGTTATAAAGAAGTCAAACTGTCCATGACTCCAAAATTCCTAAATCTCACTATCACTCATCTTACCTATGATGGCAGTGGGGCAGCTTCTTGGATCACCTCTCAGACCATGATATGAGAATTTGTGTAGAAGAGATTTATGAAGGCACTTCTCTCAGGGGCAACTTCTTTCCCCACTAGAGATAGTGCTGGAGAAGATAGAAATAATTAGGCAGGATGAGGCTCTGAATGTGAGTCCAGTGCACTTGCCTAGAAAGCCCCTCACAGGTGAGAAAAATTAGTCATACATCAGCTTCACAAAAATCTTGAGTTAAGCTGAATTAATTACTTTGTCATCAACAATTTGTTTGAATCATATTGATATGGCCAAACACAGCTCACTGAGAAAGTCAGCAATGTGAGGAAGCCAAATAAGATTTTAAAATTCCATGGTCTTGGTAGGTCATTTTACCAATAACCAAATGATAAACCGTTATAAATTGTAAAGGTTCTTATTTTGATTTTTCAATATATTCATATTGGACCTTTCTAAGGGCCAGAATATGGTCCATAGGCCCATAAATCTCATTAAATTAAAAATGTTCTGTGAAAAGTCTTTTTGTTAACAAAAACTAAGTTGTTTTTCATAATGCAGAAAATTTGTCATTGTAAAAATCAGAATTCTCTGAAGTCTGGTTAATTCTAAAGCAAGCTAGAACATTAGCTTGCTTTCAAGAAAGCAAATATCTCAGTGAGTTCAAAGTAGAATGTTTGGGCACAAGAGTAGCCATTTCAGAAAAGACTTTATCTTAAGATACTTCCTTTAAGGAACACTTGTCTAGACATGTCTTCCTTGCCTCGTGTGAAATTAATAGCTTGAAAAGAACTCTGTGAATGGTTCCAAATGCAAACTTCGAAATTGTTGAATAATTTAATAAAGATGCATTTCATTCCTGGTTTACCAAATGTGGTTTGACAATGCTTCTAACAGTCAAGATGGTTTCTATAACGGAGAATGCCACATTATTTAATAATAATGCCACCCCAAAGGAGAACTCTCTTTAAGACTTAACTACACAGAACATCTATTTATTATTGAAAAAATAAGTTCATCCAAGTGTCCTCTGAGATCATTAATTGGGTAGAAAAAGGCTTTCTAACACAGAAAAAGCCCTAAGTTAAAGAAGAATCTGAGCCTCTCCTCTATTAGCAAAGAGAACTTTGTGTTCACCTGCACAATTGGGTGAAATAACATTGGTCTTATGAAGCGGGTGCACACTTGATGGAGAAAATAGACTCGCTGCGTCTCTACACATAGTATCTGTGTGTCAGATACTTTTGCATATCTTATTCAATCCTCAAAAACAACCTGTCAGATAGGTATAGTTATTTCTATATTACTGGTAAGAAAACTGGTTCTAAGAGATTCAGAGATGTGTGACCAAGTTGGAATTTGAACCCAGGTCATGTGACTCCATGGCCAGTGTTCTTTCCACTAAATCACACTATCCCATGAGTCTGTCCAATCATCTGAGGCAGAAATGGTATTCACAATAAAATATTATTAGGAATGTCACAGATTCCAATACTCCACCCATACTCCTTCAGAAACTTCCCTCAGAAATGTTTACATTTTCTGTGCCTGTTCCAGATTCTATGGCTGTATAACAAATTACCCCACAATTCAGTGGCAGAAGTCAACCGTTTATTGTGCTCATGGATTCTGCAGATCAAGAGTTTGAACAAGGCATGGCAGGGGCAGAATGCCCTCTACCCATGTTTGGGGCATCGGCCGGAAGGCTAAAAGATGAAATCACCAGAAGTATATCTCATTCACATGTCTGTGATTGTTGCTGACTATGGGCTTAGATCTTAGTTGAGACTGTGAGACAGACATCTCTGTGTGGTCTGGGATTCCTTATTACATGGGACCTGAGTTCTAAGGGCAGGACCAACCCAAGAGAGGGAGTCAGAATCAGGCGAGTGTAACACTTTTTTGAGCCTCGCCTTGTAATTCATGTGGTGTCACTTCTGCTGCATTCTGTTCATTAGAAGTCAGTCATTAGGGCAAGTCCTCATTTATGGGAAGGAGAATTGGGCTCCTTTTTGTGGGAACAGTGTTGGAGAATTTGCAGAGGTGTTTTAAAGTTACTACAGTGCCCCTCCCCTAGCTTTGGAGCGCCTTGCTTGCAAGAACCTGCCGCTGCAACTCTTTCTTGGAGGACTGCCCTCAGGTTGAGCCACTTTGCTCCCAAGCCAGAGGTGCCGGGGAGGTGACATTGGGAAACCCTTTTTTCACAGAATGGAACATAACTCTCATTCTAATCCTGTGGTATTAAAATGAAGCTACCCTACACAGACTTTGCTTAAAATCACGCACCTGCTTGATTTCTTTTCCTTCCTTGTCTTCTAGAACTTCCTTAATAAATTTTTGTACACAAATTTTTATATCATAGTCCTCTACTGGGAACTCAACCTATGACAGGGGTGACCTGCACATCTGTAAAATGATTCTGACTCATAAGAGGAAATTCGGATGGTACCATCTTTTCTGTCCCTAGTATGCCCCCAGCATGTGTACATGTTGGTTTATTCTAAAGGGTTCAGCCAAGATGTATTAATTCACAGATTTTGACCATCACAAAATATTTGGAAATACTTTATATTTTAAATGTCTGAGCCTCTTTCAATTGTTGAGAGGTTCAAAGTGTACCTTTATTAAGCTTCATTCGCTAGTTAATTTTAAAATTTTTATTATTTATTTGTTTATTTATTTTTGCCACGTGGCACGGCTTGGAGGATCTTAGTTCCCCAGGGATCGAGCCCATGCCCCCTACAATGGAAGCAAGGAGTCTTAACCACTGGACCGCCAGCAAAGTCCTTAGTTAATTTCTTAAAAGCATATTCTTTGTAGCAGACCTTCAGGTTTCTCTAAGGAATTAATTGGGCATTTTCCCAGTAATTGTATTTACATAAATTACTTGTGCATCAAAGCAGAGAAAATATATTTACTAGAATTTCCTTTGGAAAAGGCAGTGGATGTGACAATTGGATGACAGGTACTATCACAAAAGGCAGAGATGCAGTCACATGCAGTGAACAAGTCCTATGGAAGGGACAGCAGGAAGAAGAGAGAGGGCAGTAGTAAGAGGGGAAGTGAGGGAGAGGGAGAGAAAGTGGAGGGGAGAGTGAGGAGAGACAAGAAGGAGAGGAAGGTAGGCAGAGAGTGGGTGGAAGGATGTTTTTCACTGTGATTCTCTCACAGTGATCCCAGAATTCTTCATTAAATCTGCAAATCATAATGTGGTTGATGTGTTTGAGCTTCCTGCAGAAGCAGGAATGGAGAAAAGTTTTGTGTCAAGTTTGTACTAGATGCTAAATCTGACTGACCAGCGTGGATTCTGGAATGAAAAAAAAGATCCACTGGATGTTTGTCAGATATTCGCAGAGGTCATTGGGAGACCACTGGACATTCCAGGTTCTGAAATTGGGAGCTTGACACTCTCGGAAAAGGTCAGGGCAGTCCCAAGTGACATCTGTGTTACATTTGCTTTTTCCCAGTGAAGGGAGGAGAGCAAAATGCCTTGTCAGCACCAAAATCTCCACAGAGTGGCCTGGCATGATGGTAAACTTTCTAGTCTGCTTTATGAAGATGGTTCTGTCTGGATGTCTCTCAGGATAGTTGCCTTCAAATGTTTTATTTAGTGGAAACCATAGTAACTCACAATTTCTACTTAAAATGGTGCTTATGATGCAATGAATAAGTATTCCCAAGCTAAATTTTCTACACTCATTTCATTGCTAAATGATAGTGTTGTAGTATATAGATTGAGAATATTCCCTGTTTCTTGTGTTTTCAGAAGTATCTAGAAGGCAGGTTAAATCATGTTACTTTGCCCATTTTTTAAATGCAATTTAATTTTCATTTGCCAGTGATTCCAAACAAACCCCTGGATCACATAAACCTTGAGCTACCAATACTTCCACACTTCTAACAACAATGTAGAAGCAGTGTGGAATTAAAAGTTAGATTCAGAGACATTCACTGTGATGATACCTGGCCTGCCAGTTAGGGTTCTACAGGAAACAAATGACACACTGAAAAAGGTTGAATTGAGTAAATTTTGGATGAGACTATTTACGGAGGTGTGAGCAGAGCCAGGGCAACCAGCAAGGTAGGATGAAGCATCGAGGGACTATTAACAGCAAGAAAGCATTGTCACTAACAGGCCTGAAGAGGCAAGGAGAAAGAACAGTTCTCCTAATAGAGGCTGCTGAGAACTGGAACAGTAGAAAAAAGGCCACCTGAGAGGAACTGTGGCCTTAGGGGCACAGAAACTACCAGAACGGTAGTAAGACAGGGAGAAAACAAGAGGAATGAATATCCCAACCTTACTCCAATCTCCTATGGGTGCTGCTCATTGGCAGAACCCAAAGGAAAACCAGAGAATAAGGGGTCCTGGGTGATTATGCCATAGAGGTCAGCTTCCCAGCCCAGGGCAAGGCAGAAAAAAGTTGGGGAATTAGAGGAAGGAGAATGCTGGCAAATAGAAAATAACCAACCTACCAAGTTTAGAATATCATTAGAATTGACAGCGTTGCTTTTTTCCAATGCTATAGGAATCTCTCATTTCTTTTAAACTTAACTATTTTTAATCACCTGGGTTTTACTAGGCTGAAATGAACATGAAACCACAGGACAAAATTGGGTAGAAGTACTGTATATTGTTAGGGAAGAAAGTTATAAAATAACTTTTAAAATTATAAGCTCCTAACTGATGTGGAGCCTCAGAAGTGGAATTAACATATAAACAGAAATTGAATGCAGGAGAAAAATAGAAAAGGGAGGAGCCTTTCTCCACCTATAACCTTGGGCCTCACAGATATAGAAGGGACTCCAGAATGTACCATCTATCCCCCTTGTTCTACATAAGAAACAATGTGTTCTGACCATGTTACACAACAAGATCTATTGAATTTTATTTTATTTTTTATTTTATTTTTTAATGTAATTTTTATTTTATATTGGGATATAGTTGATTTACAATGTTTCAGGTATACAGCAAAGTGGTTCAGTTATACATATACATACATCCATTCTTTTTCAGATTCTTTTCCCATATAGGTTATTATGCAATATTGAATAGAGTTCCCCATGCTATACAGTAGGTCCTTGTTGATTATTTGTTTTATACGTAGTAGTGTGTATAAGTTAATCCCAAACCCCTAATTTATCTCTCCCCACCCTCACCTTTCCCCTTTGGTAACCATAAGTTTGTTTTCTAAGTCTGTGAGTCTGTTTCTGATTTGTAAATTAAGTTCATTTGTATAATTTTTTAGATTCCACATATAAGTGATATCATATGATATTTGTCTTTCTCTGACTTACTTCACTTACTATGATAATCTCCATGTCCATCCATATAATGCAAATAGCATTATTTCATTCTTTTTTATGGCTGAGTAATATTCCATTGTATATATGGAATATTCCATTATTCCTCTGTCAATAGACATTTAGGTTGCTTCCATGTCTTGGCTGTTGTAAATAGTGATGCTGTGAACATTGGGGTGCATGTATCTTTTCTAATTGTTTTTCTCTGGATATATGCCCAGGAGTGGGATTGCTGGATCATATGGTAGTTCTATTTTTAGTTTTTTAAGGAACGTCCTTACTGTTCTCCATAGTGGCTGTATCAATTTACATTCCCACCAACAGTGTAGGAAGGTTCCCTTTTCTCCACACCATCTCCAGCATTTATTGTTTGTGGACTTTTTGATGATGGCCATTCTGACTGGTGTGAGGATAACTCATTGTAGCTTTGATTTGTATTTCTCTAATAATTAGCGATGTTGAACATCTTCTCATATACTTCTTGGCCATCTGTATGTCTTCTTTGGAGAAATGTCAATTTAGATCTTCTGCCCATTTTTTTATTGGGTTGTTTGTTTTTTGATATTGAGCTGCATGAGCTGTTTGTATAATCCCTTGTCAGTTGCTTCATTTGCAATTATTTTCTCCCATTCTGTGCATTGTATTTTCGTTCTGTTGATGGTTTCCTTTGCTGTGCAAAAGCTTTTAAGTTTAATTAGGTCCCATTTGTTTATTTTTGGTTTTATTTTCATTACTCTATGAGGTGCATCCAAAAAGATATTGCTGGGATTTATGTCAGAGAGTGTTCTGCCTATGTTTACCTCTAAGAGTTTTGTAGTGTCCAGTCTTACATTTAGATATTTAATCCATTTTGAGGTTAATTTTGTGTGTGGTGTTAGGGAGTATTCTAATTTCATTCTTTCACATGTCACTATCCAGTTTTCCCAGCAGCACTTATTGAAGAGATTCTCTTTTCTCCATTGTATATCCTTACCTCCTTCATCGTAGATTAATTGATGCATAGGTGCATGGGTTTACTTCTGGGCTTTCTATTTCTAAATTTCTGTTTTTGTGCCAGTACCATACTGTTTTGATTACTGTAGCTTTGTAGTATAGTTTGAAATCAGGGAACCTGATTCCTCAGGCTCCATTTTTCTTTGTCAGGATTTCTTAGGCTATTCAAGGTCTTTTGTGTTTCCATACAAATTAAAATTTTTTTTTGCTCTAGTTCTGAGAAAAATGCCACTGGTAATCTGATAGGGATTGCATTGATTCTATAGATTGCCTTGGGTAGTAGTCATTTTGACAATATTGATTCTTCCAATCCAGGAACATGGTATATCTTTCCATCTGTTGGTGTCATCTTTGATTTCTTTCATCAGGATGTTATAGTTTTCAGAGTCAGGTCTTTTGCCTCCTTAGGTAGTTTTATTCCTAGGTATTTTATTCTTTTTGATGTGATGGTAAATGGAATTGTTTACTTAATTTCTCTTTCTGAACTTTTGTTTTAGTGTATAGAAATGCAAGAGATTTCTGTGTATTAATTTTGTATACTGCTACTTTACCAAATCCATTGATTAGCTCCAGTAGTTTTCTGGTAGCATCTTTATAGGATTTTCTATGTATAGTATCATGTCATCTGAAAACAGTGACAGTTTTACTTCTTCTTTTCCAATTTGTATTCCTTTTATTTCTTTTTCTTCTCTGACTTCCATGGCTAGGACTTCCAAAAATAAAAGTGATGAGAGTCGACATCCTTGTCTTGTTCCTGATCTTAGAGGAAATGCTTTTAGTTTTTCACCATTGAGTATGATATTAGCTGTGGGTTTGTCATATATGGCCTTTGTTATGTTGAGGTAGGTTCCCTCTCTGCCCGCTTTCTAGAGAGTTTTTATCATAAATGGGTATTGAAATTTGTCAGAAGCTTTTTCTGCATCTATTGAGATGATCATATGGTTTTTATTCTTCAGTTTGTTAATGTGGTGTATCAGACTGATTGCATTGCAGTTATTGAAAAATCCTTGCATCGCTAGGATAAATCCCACTTGATTGTGGTGTACGATTCTTTTAATGTATTACTGCATTCAGTTTGCTAGTATTTTGTTGAGGATTTTTGTGACTGTGTTCATCAGTGGTATTGGCCTGTAATTTTCTTTTTTTGTGGTATCTTTGTCTGGTTTTGGTATCAGGGTGATAGTGTTCTCATAGGATGAGTTTGGGAGTGTTCCTTCCTCTGCACCTTTTTGGAATAGTTTCTTAAAATTTGTTGAGATTTGTTTTATGGCCCAGAATATGGGCCATATGAACATGAAACAATTGTTATTCTATAGAATATCTGTAAGTGTGAAATAGGTCAAGCTGGTTGATAGTGTTGTTCACATCCTTATATTACTCATTTCATGTGTGTATGTTTGAATAATTGCTGAGAAAAGAAAGTTGAAACCCACAGATAAAATTACAGATTTGTGTATTTCTCCTTTCAGTTTTGTCAGTTTTCGCTTCATGAATTTTGAAGCTCTGTTATGGGGGACATACACATTTAGGATTATTACGTTTTCTTGTCCCATTTTATTTATTTATTTATTTTTCTTGGCCCATTTTAAATTGACCCTTTTATCATTGTGAAATATCCCTCTTTATCTCTAATCATATACCTTATTTGAAATCTGTTGTCTAATATTAATACAGTCATTCGAGCTACCTTTCAACTAGTTGTTATGGTATCTACTCTTCCATCATTTTTCTTTAAATATATCTCTGACCTCATGCTAGAAGGGGTTTGCTTGTAGATGGATATGGTAAAATCTTACAGTTTTATCCATACTGACAATCACTGCCTTTTACTTGGAGTGTTCAGGCCATTTCATTTTAATATAATTATCAACAGTGTTGGGTTTAGAACTACCAGCTTTCTTTTTCTTTTCTATACTTTCCAATTTTTGTTTTTCTACTTTTCAAAAATTTAAATATTTTATAGAATTCAGTTTTACCTTTACTACTGGCTTATTAGCTAAGCCTCATTGTTTCTTCTTTAGTGGTTTCTTTAGGTTTTATGATATAATTTTGTCTTTACTTTTCACACTCTATCTTCAAATAATGTTATACCATATTATGTATAGGAACTTCACAACAGTACACCTCAATGTTCCACACCCTTTTGCTATTGTTGTCACCCATGTTGCTTCTATATATATATATATATATATATATATATATATATATATATATATATATATATATATATAATAAACCCCACAATAGAAAATTTTAATTCTAAATAAAATTTTCTTACATTTACCCACATTTTTATAATTTCTGGCATTTTCACCCCTTTTTATAGATAAAAATTTCTATTTGGTATCATTTTCCTTCTACCTCAAGAATATTTTTTAACATTTCAGGTAAAGTTAAGTCCTCTGACAATGAATTTGCTCAGATACTGCTTTTTTCTTTAAGTTTGAAAAAGGTTTAATTTTTTTTCTTTATTTTAGGAGGATTTTTTGCTTGGATATAGAATTCTTTACTGATAGATATTTTTTCCTTTGAACATTTAAAAAAATCTTCCCATATTCTTTTGGCTTACATAGTTCTGGCAAGCAGTCTGTGGACTCTTATCTTTGTTCCTCTCTGTGTTCTATTTGTTCCTTTTCATGTCTTTTTTTCTTTAGTTACTTAAAAATTTTTAATTTTAGTGCTTGTTTTCAGCAATATATGATTTGCTTTTCTATGGATTTCTTTTTATCTAATTCTTTTTTTTTTTTTTTTTTTTTTTTTGCCGTATGCGGGCCTCTCACTGTGTGGCCTCTCCCATTGCGGAACACAGGCTCCGGACGCGCAGGCTCAGCGGCCATGGCTCACGGGCCCAGCCACTCCGTGGCATGTGGGATCTTCCCGGACCGGGGCACGAACCTGTATCCCCTGCATCCGCAGGCGGACTCTCAACCACTGTGCCACCAGGGAAGCCCATCTTTTTATCTAATTCTGCTTGAAACTTGTTGAGACTATTTTATCTGTAAACTTACAGTTTTCATCAAATGTGGCAAATTGGAGGTCATTATTTCTTTAAACGTTTTTTAGTTCACTCTGATCCTCTTTCTGTGACTCATATTACAACTCTGACAGACGACTCATATTCCACAGGACACTGAGGCTCCATTTATTTATTTACATATATGTTTATATCTTTATTGGACTATAATTGCTTTATGAAGGTGTGTTAGTTTCTGCTGTATAAAGTAAGTGAATCAGCTATACATATACATACATCCCCATATCTCCTCCCTTTTGCATCTCCCTCCCACCCTTCCTATCCCAGTCACTAGGTGGACACAAAACACCGAGCTGATCTCCCTGTCCTATGTCGCTGCTTCACATAAGCTATCTATTTTACATTTGGTAGTGTATATACGTCCATGTCACTCTCTCACTTTGTCCCAGTTTACACTTCCCCCTCCCAGTGTCCTCAAGTCCATTCTCTACATCTGCATCTTTATTCCTGTCCTGTCCCTGGGTTCTTCAGGACAACTTTCTTTTTTTTTAAAGTCCTCTACTATTACTGTCTTACTGTCGATTTCCCCTTTTTCAGCTGTTGGCATTTGCCTTATGTATTAAGGTCCTCCTAAGTTGGGTGCATAAAAATTTACAGTTGTTATATCTTTTTGTTGGATTGATCCCTTGATCATTATGTAGTGTCCCTCTTTGTCTGTTGTAATAGTCTTTATTTTAAAGTCTATTTTATCTGATATGATGATTGCTACTCCAGCTTTCTTTTGATTTCCATTTGCATGGAATATCTTTTTCCATCCCCTCACTTTCAGTCTGTATGTGTCCCTAGGTCTGAAGTGGGTCTCTTATAGACAGTATATATATGGGTCTTGCTTTTATATCCATTCAGCCAGTCTATGTCTTTTTGTTGGAGCATTTAATCCATTTACATTTAAGGCAGTTATAGATATGTATGTTCCTATTACCATTTTGTTAATTGTTTTGGGTCTGTTATTGTGTCTTTTTTCCTTCTTTTGTGTTTCTGGACTAGAGAAGTTCCTTTAGCATTTGTTTTAGAGCTGGTTTGGTGGTGCTGAATTCTCTTAGCTTTTGCATATCTCTAAAGTTTGTAATTTCTCCATCAAATGTGAATGAGATCCTTGCTGGGTAGAGTAATTTTGGTTGTAGGTTTTTCCCTTTCATCACTTTAAATATGTCCTGCCACTCCCTTCTGGCTTGTAGAGTTTCTGCTGAAAGGTCAGCTGTTAACCTTATTGGGATTATGTTGTATGTTAATTGTTGCTTTTCCATTGCTACTTTTAATATATTTTTTTGTATTTAATTTTTGATAGTTTGATTAATATGTGTCTTGGCATGTTTCTCCTTGGATTTATCCTGTATGGCACTCTGCGCTTCCTGGACTTGATTGACTATTTCCTTACCCATATTAGTGAAGCTTTCAAGTATAATCATCTTCAAATATTTTGTTAGTGCCTTTCTTTTTCTCTTCTTCTTCTGGGACCCCTATAATTCGAATGTTGGTGCGTTTAATGCTGTCCTAGATGTCTCTGAGATTCTCCTCAATTATTTTCATTCTTTTTTCTTTATTCTGCTCTGCAGTGGTTATTTCTACTATTTTATCTTCCAGGTCACTTATCTGTTCTTCTGCCTCAGTTACTCTGCTATTGATTCCTTCTAGAAAATTTTAAATTTCATTTATTATGTTGATCATCATTGTTTGTTTGCTCTTTCATTCTTCTTGGTCCTTGTTAAACGTTTCTTTTTAAACGGAAAATTCTGTTTCCAAAATTTTGGATTATCTTTACTGTCATTACTCTGAGTTAGTTTTCAGGTAGACTTCCTATTTCCTCTTCATTTATTTGGTCTGGTGGGTTTTTACCTTGCTGCTTCATCTGCTGTGTGTTTCTCTGTCTTCTCATTTTGCTTAACTTCCTGTGTTTGGCGTCTCTTTTTCACAGGCTGCATGTTCATAGTTCCCGTTGTTTTTTGGTATTTGCTCCCAGTAGGTAAGGTTGGTTTTGTGGGTTATATAGGCTTCCTGGTGGAGGGGACTGATGCCTGTGTTCTGATGAGGTTGCATCTTGTCTTTCTGGTGGGCAGGACCATGTCTGGTGTTGTGTTTTGGGGTGTCTGTGACCTTATTATGATTTTCGGCAGCCTCTCTACTAATTGGTGGGTTTGTGTTCCTGTCTTGCTAGCTGTTTGACATAGGATGTCCAGCACTGTAGCTTGCTGGTCATTGAGCGGAGCTGGGTCTTCATGTAGAGATGGAGGTCTCTGGCAGAGCTTTCACTGTTTGATATTACATGGGGCTGGGAGGTCTCTGTTGGACTAATGTCCTGAACTCAGCTCTCCCACCTGAGAGGCTCAGGCCTCACACCCAGGCAGAGCACCAAGACCCTGTTAGCCACATGGGTCAGAAATAAAGGGAGAAGAAACAAGAAAGAAAGAAAAGTAAATAATTAAATAAATTAAAGTTATTAAAAGAGAAAAAAATTATTAATAATTAAAAAAATGTTTTAAAGAAAGAGAGAACAAAAGAAGAGAGCAGCCAAACCAAAAACAAATCCTTCCATTTTAACAAGCTCTACAAATTATACTAAGAAAAAAAAACAACAAAGATAAACAAAAAATGGACAGTCACCCCAGGGCAAATGGCAAAAGCAAAGCTATACAGACCAAATCACACAAAGAAGCATACACATACACCCTCAGAAAAAGAGGAAAAGAAAAAATATTTATATATATATATAAAATTTTAAAAGGAAGAGAGCCAGAAAATCAATAAAGAAATCTACCATGATAATCACCTCTAAATACTAAGCAAGGATAAACATAAAAGCAGAAACAAATTAGATGCAGAAAGCAAACCCAAAGTCTACAGTTGCTCCCAAAGTCCACTGCCTCAGTTTTGGATGATTTGTTGTCTATTCAGGTATTCCACAGTTGCAGGGTACATCAAGTTGATTGTGGAGATTTAATCTGCTGCTCCTGAGGCTCCATGGAGAGATTTCCCTTTCTCTTCTTTGTTTGCACAGCTCCTGGGGTTTAGCTTTGGATTTGGCCCTGCCTCTGCATGTAGGTCGCCTGAGGGCATCTGTTCCCAGCCCAGACAGGATGGGGTTAAAGGAGCGGCTGATTAGGGGGTCTGGCTCACTCAGGCCATGGAAAGAGGGATACAGAATGCAGGGCAAGCCTGTGGTGGCAAAGGCCAGCATAACATTGCAACAGCCTGAGGCACATCGTGTGTTCTCCCAGGGAATTTGTCCATGGATCTCGGGACCCTGGCAGTGGCAGGCTGCATAGGCTCCTGGGTGGGGTGGGGTGGATAGTGACCTGTGCTTGCACACAGGCTTCTTGCTTGCTGTAGCATCAGCCTTAGCATTTCATGCCTGTCTCTGGGGTCAGCGCTGATAGCCACGCCTTGTGCCCATCTCTGGAGTTCATTTAGGTGGTGCTCTGAATCCCCTCTCCTCGCACACCCCGAAACAATGGTCTCTTACCTCTTAGGCAGGTCCAAAGTTTTTACCAGACTCCCTCCCTGCTAGCTGTGGCACACTAGCCCCCTTCAGGCTGTGTTCACAGAGCCAACCCCAGTCCTCTCCCTGGGACCTGGACTCTGAAGCCGGAGCCTCAGCTCCCAGCCCCACCCACCCTGGTGGGTGAGCAGACAAGTCTCTCAGGCTGGTGAGTGCTCGTTGGCACCTATTCTCTGTGTGGGAATCTCTCTGCTTTGTCCACTGCACCCCTGTTGCTGTGCTCTCCTCCATGGCTCCAAAGTTTCCCCCCTGCCTACCCCCCGTCTCCACCAGTGAAGGGCCTTCCTAATGTGTGGGAACTTTCCCTCCTTCACAGCTCCCTCCCCAAGGTGCAGATCCTGTCCCTAATCTTTTGTTTCTGTTTTTCCTTTTTTCTTTTGCCCTACCCAAGTACGTGGGGAGTTTCTTGCCTTTTGGGATGTCTGAGGTCTTCTGCCAACATTCAGTAGGTGTTCTGTAGATGTAGTTTTGATGTATTTGTGTGGAGGAAGGTGATCTCCACATCTTACTCCTCTGCTGTTTTGAAGGCGCCCCTATTGTTATATTTTTAGTCTTTTTAGCGTATCTTTAAATTTTTTTCATTTATTTCATTACAAATGAAATTAAACAATTTTCCAAATGGTTATAGAAATTTTATTACAGATTTCCTGTTCATATCACTTGTTTATTATCTAGTTAGTTTGCTTATCTTTCCTTGTATGTTTAAGAAATTAGTCCTTTGTCATATATATTACAAATATTTTCTATTTGTTATCTCTTTATTTTACTTGTAGAATATGTATGAACATTTCCATATAGAAGTCTACGAAAATTTTTACATGTATTCAAATTTATTATCATTTTTCTTTATGAGTTTTAAATTCCCCCTCTTACTTAGAAAGGTCTACTTCATTCCAAGAAATGAAATATTCTCTATTTTCTTTCTCATACTTTGTCTTTTTTTTTTTGAAGCTTACAATTTTGATTTATCCAGAATTTATTTAGATTTGAGGGGTGAAGTTGCAAGGTTTTTTCCTGGCCATTTTTCATAGCTGGTTTTTCCAATATCACTTACTGGATAATCCATCTTTCTATCCACTGATCATACTCACCAAGATTAGGTTTGCCTGTGAGTTAGATACTTAAAATAAAAGTAGCTTACACACACGCACAAAAAGTGTATTTTTTTCTTATAATACTGTAGCGTGGGGTTTATACAGTGGCTCTACCCCATTAAATCATCGAAAGCACAGACTATCTTAGTTGATCCACTACTTCTAAAATGTGGGGCTTTGAGGTCCAAAGCAAATATGGGTCCAAATGTGGTGCTATTTGGTCCACGTTGGTTTCTATTGTATGCTAAGCATCAGGATGCAGGACAGGGTAAAGAAGATAGGAAAGAGGTATAGAGATAAACTATCCTTTAAGGCAGATTCCCAGTAGTGTCATATAACACCTTGGCTTAAATTTCATTGGCTAAAACTTAATCACATGGCTATGCATATTTTCAGAGGTGCTGGGGAAAGTATTCTTTATTTTGAGCATGGATGTGCCCACATAGAACTATGGAAGAAGGTGACAATGACTAGCAGGGGAAAACTGGTGGTCTTCACCATACTCCCTCATATGGTACCATTGATCCCAATGGCTTCTTCATGTCTGGATTCTTGCATTTCACTCAACTCACTGAGTTTTCCCTGTACCAGTGCTACTCTGTTCTAAGTAACATATACTTACTATCTTTATATTAGGTAAGATTAGGCTTGTTATCCTTTTTTTCAGGTTTTTCAAATTTGTGTTGGTTTTCCTATGTGTTCATCCAGATCAACTGAACAATCCATAATAAAGTGAGATGTTTTATATATAGAATTTCTATTTTAAAGTTATTCATCGCTTTGAAGGAAATGCCTTAATAACTTTCCTTGGAAATAACCAAGTCACTGCAGGGTGCCAAGGCATTAGAAAAGAAGTTTCCCCCTTCATAACACAAAGAAGATTTTGGAGGGAGAATTCAATCTGAGAGAAATTGAATAGAAAGCATTTTCATTGTTGGGATATAAATACTTCTTCTGCATGCTATTCTTCTAATTTTAGTTAAAGTCTACCAAATATACTAATTGTTGATGTGACTGATTTCAGCTGTAGAAACTGAAGAGGAGCTGAGTATCAAAGTGAGATCAATGTGCTGTAGAAAAAAAAAAAAAAAAAAGTATTACCCAAAGATACAAGGCCCCAAAACAAATGGGACATGGGATGTCGATCCCAGGAATTTACAGAAATCTTGGGAAGGGTTTAGAATTTCTTGGATTATGAAAGTAAAGGTTTGAGACAATCTTAAGAATATCTCAGAGGTTGATGCAGCTCCAACTGACATGTGGGTTTTTGATCATTTTGTCAAATCTCCCCACACCATATACAAAAGATAAATCCCAAGTCATTTAGTAGTATTTACTCAGCAAAAATTGGATTTACAGATTTACGTGAATTGACATATTCAAAATATTAAGACTTTCCTTTCTTAAACAATGCACATATTTTTATTAATTGAAGAATAAAACTGAAGTGTTTTGGATCAATTTTATGAATGACAGCTCTTCCTGAATCATAACATTATAGTTAAACTCTGCCACAGCACAACGAGTGGGTTAAAAAAATTTCATCTACATACAATGTGAGATTATATTATTGTGAGATTAATGAAATAACTGAGGTGGGTCTACATAAATAGCCAGCTGAGAATTCTAATGTTTACTTGTAAAATCCAAATCCATCCCAAGTCCTAATGGCAATTGCCACTCTCACTTAAATATCAATGAGGAAAATTCTGCATCTGGTGGCTGGCTGTAACTTATAGCAGCAGCAATTCCAAATCTCTTAGATATTTGGTACCTCTTTTGTTAGCCAGGTCTGTGAATATTGACCCATGAGAGTTTATGAGGACAGTGTGTTTCTCTATATCTTTAGATATATCTGCCTGCCCTTTCACTCTATGTCCCCCCAACCAAAAGATGAGAACTTTAGTCTGCCCCACTTGAGAATGGGGACTGAACAGAGGACTGAACATTTGCCAACCACATGATATCTGAATTTGGATGATTCTGGGTTACCTAATGACACAATTTTTTTGGCTGCAATTGTAGTCATCACCTAATTAAGTTTATGATAATTATAAATTCCCTGTCATTTTCAAGATCTGTCTATGTTCTGCACAGGCCCACTAGTCAAGTTAAAGGGAGATGTACTGGGCACTAATCTCTGCAGTCCTCCAGGAAAGCATTATTGCTTTTGGTTTTCTATTTTCATAGATAGAGGCAGTCCTGGTGACTTACACTCGGCCTTTTCAACCTTAGTAGCTCTCACTTCATGGGTCAAGGAACCACTATGGGAACTCTGCCAATGGCTGAGTAATGCTGTTTCCATTATGCATTCCAGAACTTCGGGAATAACCACAGAGTGAATCCAGGGACCCACTGGGCTCACTATACAGTAGACCTGAGCCAAAATTCTGTGGGTCATCTGACAGGAACACAGTTTTGTTTCGGGTCTCCAGGAGTAGCATCAATTCAGAGCCAGAGCAGCTATAGTAAAAGGGCTGCTTCTACTGGCAAAGATCATTTGATGGAATTTAGGGATTCAGGGTACCCAGCTTTATTGGAATCTTCCCATCTGTCCCATCATGATTTTCAGCATCCCATTGCTTCCCAAGCAGTGTCTTAACTTGAACAAATGAGTCTCTGTGAGATTGAGAATTCAATTGGTCTTGTAATTCAGCTACACTTGGCATGCATGAGATTTGGAGTTTTGTTTTCAGAAATATCAGCCTCACAACTACAGGAGATAAGAGTTTCTTTGATAGTATTCATAGAAGCAATACCTTGAGCTGGGAATTTAAAGTCTTGCTTTCATAATTTTCTTTCCCCAAATTCTTCAGCACACTTCAGAGCAACCCACTAACTCAATTATACTTCTTATTTTCACTAAAATTTTCTGTGTCAGAAAATATTTTGTCACCCAGGGCCTTGTCTTCTTTAGGCACATTATTAAAGGTATCTGCAGTTGGTAGCTTGAGTAACTGTTTTGCTACTGCATGCCATCAACTACCATTGTTGCCTTTACCACTAGAAGCAGAGTCATCAATGCATTTAAATCTGATCAGATCAGAGAACCAAGAAAACCTAGAATCAATTTAGGAACTCATGTTTAAGATTATGTTCCTTAGGGACCATCTTCAGTGCTAAATTCTGCACCATTCAGGGTTTAAATAGAGAAGCAGAACCACTAGGACATCTGTGTGTGTGTGTGTGTGTGTGTGTGTGTGTGTGTGTGTGTGTGTGTGTGTGTGTGTGTGGAGAAAGAGGTAATATAGCTACCCCAACTTTAATTTCTCTCAAGACTTTGTCACTGAACCAAGTGTTACTTAGAAGTTTCCTGTTTAATCTTCAAGTATTTGGGGGGATTTAAACCATTTTTCTGTTACTGATTTCTAGTTTATTGATTTCCACTGTAGTCTAAAAACACATTTTGTACAATTTCTATTTTTTGCGATTTGTTTTATGTCCTAGAGTATGGTCTATCTTGGTGAATGTTCTCTGTGAACTTGAAAAGAATGTGTATCCTTCTGTTGTTGGATGGAAGAGTCTATAAATTTCAATTTGATCCAGTTGATTGATAGTACTGTTTGATAAGAACTCTGTTCTTACTGAGTTTTTTCCTGATTGATATATCAGTTACTGAAAGTTGAATTCTCCAACTATAATAGTGAATTTGTCTATTTCTCTTTAGAGTTCTATCAGTTTTTGCCTCATGTATTTTTACTCTCTGTTGTTAGGTGCACACAGGTTAAAGATTATGTCTTCTTGGAGAATTTACCACTTACTTGCCTCAGACTGTTTGGGGTTTGGGGGGGGTTGTTTGTCTGTTTGTTTTTTCCTTGCCTGTTAAGATGATTTGTGATTTTTTTTTGTTGAAAGCTGGACACGATGTATCAGGTGGTAGAAACTGAGGTAAATATGCCTTTGTGTGAGATTTTATATTAATCTGGTTAGGAATTGGGATGTACCTAATGTTTGCTCTGGCTGTAGGTTCCAGGACCTTCAGTTTTCTCTGTTGTCCTCACATTTGTCTCTCCTGCTATCTTTGAGTTTCCCTAAGAATCCCTTTTAAGGTAGAGTCTGTGACTTTCATCTTTCATCTATGATCCACTGTTATACTGGAGCCCATCTCTGCAGAATGTGCAATGTCTGTTTGCCCTGTACCTCATTCTCTAGTGGGTCCAAGAAGTCACTGAATTGTGCTTTGTTCAACTTTTTGCTTGCTGTAAGGACAGGAGTGATGACTTCCACACTCTTTATGTGTTGGAGTTGAAACTGGAAGTTGGATTCTTTTTTTAAAAATCCTTTAAGCCCAATATTTTCAATAGACTATGTCTCACTATTGGTCATTTTCTATCAAAATGATCATTTCTATAGATCATTTCTATCCTAGAATAATACACTGCACTTGCAAATTCAATTATTTCATTTTACTTTGAAATTTTTTTCTCTTCCATTAGCTCTGTATACTACCTCAAGGGAACCAATTTATATGTGATTGGTCCCTTTTGTCTGTTCATCATAACTTCTCTTTATTCCTTTTCATCATCTCTATTTTGTCTCTTTTAGCTGCATTCTTTAACATTTTCTAGAGCTCTTCATCAACTTGGTCTTTCACTGTGACTGTTCATTAATTACTATTTATAAATAATTGGTTCTAAAATAATTTTATTTTGTCTCTAGTTCATTCTGCAGTCTCATTTTTACCTTATTTTGCTGTCTTCATTTCACCATGGATTTCTTCTTTCAAAAATGTCAGCTTTTCTTTAATTGTATTTAATTCCCAAAGATTTTTTTTGATTATTGATGTCTTCATCCAGAATGAATTATTTTTATGGGTTGCAAAATATACACTTACTTTTTTTAAAATTTTGTTTTGTTTATCTGTACTGTTTCAGTGTAGTTGCCCTATCTTTTCAACTTCTCCATCTCTTTTCCCAAATGTGTGGCTAGTTTCTCCTTTCCAACTTCCTGCTTTACCTGATCTTTCTTGTAAATCTCTCTGAATCTTCGGCTGAATTCTATGTTCAGCTTTTTAGTTACCTAGAGGAGGGCAGTAGTGGGATGAAGGTGAGAGAAAAGAGCTGGAGGTGTGTATTGATTCCATTCATTCCCTTTGTCTTTACTCTCTTTCTTTGGAAGTTTGTTAAGCATCTTTTACTAGATTTTACTCTATTTGAGGGGCATCTCCAGATACATGAGGGTATTAGATTGTTTCCTCATTTTACAGTGAGTCTGCCAGTTTAGCCTCACTAAATCTTTGGCTACATGAAAACAACCACTACTTAACTCACCATTGCCCAGACATTTCTTCTGCTTCACTCCCAGTTGTGGTTATGTTAGAGAAATACTCAAAATTTAGAGGTTCTCCCAACAATCATTGTGATGCTTTTTAGCTACTACGTAAAAGTATCCAGTGATTTGAGGAATGGTATTTTCCTTTTATTCTGATCTTTTATTTTGACAAACTTTTATTTATTGTAGACAATTAGTTTTGGATAATTCTTCCTGAGGTATTTCACTCATGTTCCTCTGGGCCAGAAAAAACAAATTCGTGACTCTTTTTAGTTCTTTCAGCTTCTCATTCACCCACCCTCAGTCCTCTTCCCTGTGCCATCAAGAGACTTCTCAGGATTTTGTCCACTCACTTTCTTCCCCATGGTACAGCTTCTGCTTGTTCTCTTTGTGTGTGTGTGTGTGTATGTGTGTGTGTGTATGTGTGTGTATTGTATTGTATTTGGAAGAGGGTAGTGATAGGTAGAGAAACTTGAATTATTCTCAAAATCTTCATTATCTAGAGATATTTTGTAAAATTTAGAATTCATGATTGTATGTCTTTTTCTTATAAGAGTACGATTTCTGTTTTATTTTACTTCTTATTTTCATAGTAGTTTATGTTTAGGGTAGAAAGGTTCTGTAATCCTACATTTACTATGTTATGTTTCCTCATAAGTCCTTTAATATAATTCAATATCTGGTGGTGATAAATCAATCCAGCATTTCTTGAAGGAGAACTGCTATGAAGATGAGCATACTGAACACACATCTTAATGTGAGTTATCTTCCAGTGCAGGAATTTGGATAATTGAAAAAAAAGAGGCTGAGTAATTGAAGTCCACTCATGTATTGAGGGTACTGAATGGATTTTAGTCATTACTATCAATTTCTTCTATGACTAAATTTGCTAATGGGCGCATCGATTGTGCTGAATTCATTATAAAGATATGAATGAGCAGTGTAAGAAAAGGAATAAAGGGAGGACAGTGTAATTCACATATCTGATAGGTACCACTCTGCTGCCCATCCCCAACTCCATGGCCATATATCTGAAAGCTGACCTGGTTTCTGAAATGACAACTTATCCAAAAAGACATTTCATCTTGGATATGAGGAGTCTTTAAAACATATGTAATGATGCTGAATCCAAGCAAAACTAGGAGATAAGTGAAGTTTGTTGTCAAAGCCCCTTAATCGTTTGTTTCCTGGATCACAAGTTTCTCAAGACCCTCATATCCATCCCCTATACCCTTTGATAAAACCTGTTCTCCAATTGTTTTTTCACTCTGAGGAATAAATAACTGGTGAGGGACCTTACCCCGGGGAAATCTTCATTTAATCAGGATCAAATCCTTAAGTAAAAGTGTTAGATTTTGGAATGTAGAACTTTATGTATCAGCAAGCTTATAGGAAGGATTTCCTTTTACTTCGGGGCCTCTTTGTCCCCTGAAATCATATTTCTTGGCTAATGCCTATTCTATTCTTTCCATAAGGAAAACCTTCACTGGTAATTAATTTCTTTTCAGATTTTCCATTCTGCTGAAGTTGGACAAAGCTCTGTGTACTGATTCAGCAAATATCAGCTTATCAGGTATTGCTTTAACACGTTAAAATGAGGTTGGGAAATATAGCCAGGCCTTTCATTGGCTGAACATTTACCAAGACTAGATAGAACATAGAGAATCCTTCCCTGGCTCAACTGCTATGAAGCCTTTCTCATTTTCTCACAGTTCTTGAACTCTAACCTGTGACACTCACTGGCTTAGGTTTCAGAAGTGCTGTAGCGTATATTTTGTTCTCGGGATTAGCTCTGGCCCTGAATGATTTCAGATAATCTACTGATAATATTTTTTTGAAAGAGGCCTTTTTCCTCCCAGCTTCCAAGGAGGTCTCTAGGATCCCTTTAATTTGTTTCTAAAGAAAGGGCTCAAATGTTGCCTTGATTTCAAACTTAAACCCCTTGTCATTAGGCGACTCTGGGTTTATTTAAAACTCCATTTCAACCTAGGGAGCATTTATGTATCCCTGTGCCAAATACTGTCAAGTGCTATGAGTAAGACAAAAAAGCGTAGATTTTTTTCATGCAGTGAAACCTTTGACAATTGTTCATGACTCCTCATAGCCCTATGCATGTCAGGCTCATAAATCTTTCATTATAGTGGGGATGGAGTTACAAGGAGAAGAAGGCAGATAATAAACAAACAAACAAAAGTAAAATATAAAATGTGTCAGATGGTCATAAGTGCTATGGAGAAAAATGAAATAGGGAAGTGAGTCAGGAATGCTAGGGTGTTGGGAGGGTCACATTTTAATAAAAGATAGTCAGGAAAGGTCTATTGAGAAGGTGACATTTGAACAAAATGCGAAGGAGATTAGAGGCTGAGCCATGCAGACATTTGGAGGAAGAGTGTACCATGTAGAGTAAATAGCAAGTGTAAATAAACACTGTTTAGAGGTGAAAGTGTACCTGGTTTGTTTTAGGCATGGTAAGAGTTTAGTGTTAGCTGAATGGATAAAAGAGGGAGAGGTAATAGGAAATGATGCCAGAGAATTAAGAGGATGGATGGGCAGATCTTACAGGGCCTTAGAGGCCATTGTAAGGATTTGACTTCCTCTAGTTTGAGTAAAATGAGAGGCTATTAGACATTTTGTATAGAAGTCTGATATGATCTAACTTAAGTTTTTCAAAGAATCACTTTATTTTCTGTTGAAACTAAAGAGGGTAAGGGTGGAAGCAGTGTATCTAGTGTAATATTCTAGGCAAATAGTGATTAGGACTCATATTGTGGTGGTGGTGAGAAAAAAAGAGAAGTTAGGAATGTCTCCAAGATTTTTGACTTTTGACTGGTAGGAGATGGGTAACAACTAAGATGGGGATAATTGTGAGAGGAATAGGATTTGGGAGAAGAGTAGGTGCTCAGTTAGGAGATTCCTAGTAGAAAATTGAAAATTCAATTCACTGAATTGAAATTCAAGAAATTCTGATAGAAACCTGACAGTCATCAGTATATAAATGGTACATAAAGAGAAGAGAAGAGATCTGAGCATTTCAGACAGCATCACCCAGGCTTCTTTATCCTCTGACTTCTTGTTGGTTTTGGTCATTGGGAGACACCTGCAGGAGAGCAGAGACAAGAGAAAAGCAAAGTCGGGGTTTTGGGGGCTCCCTTCCACCCCCTGGCTCATGTCCACGTCAGGTAGCCCCTCTCCTATAGCAAGAGGTTTCAATGAGCTCTGGTCACTGCTCCCTCTCTCTGGACCTAGCAATGATGGCGTGACAACTGCTTCTCACTGTTCCCAGTCCTGGGTGCTTTACCACCTCTCACTGGTTCCCTTGACCTTGTCCACTCCGTTTAACTCCAGTCTATTACTGCTTCAGAGTATGCCATCTGTATTTTGCCAGGATCCAAATGACATAATAGTAGAACTGGTAAAAATAGATTGGTGGTAATAGCACTTAAACCCTGAGGCCCAATCTACTGTCAATTAGTGGTTATCATTTGGATTGATAGTTATCATAATTTCTATACAGTTATTGAAATTATTTTTATTATATTTCATTTGTTCCATTTTATAATGTCTTATAATCAAATGGATTAGAAGTATATTATAAGGAAGAAACAGCTTTGACTTGTTATATGACCTTGGAAAAGCCATGTCACTTTCCTGAACTTCAGTTTCTGGATGAGTTAAGTAGACATAGTAACTACTGCCTCTGCTTCTAGAAGTCCCTAAATAATGAGTTTTTCCTCCTTCAAGGTCTTGGAAGAAAGTTGTTAGAGGAGCATAAAGAGTGATTGCTTACTGTTAAATTATTCTGTTGGTACATAAAGCCCACAACTGCTAGCTAGAATTGGAAGAGATGGTAAAGGATGGGGGAAGGCTGTCAGTACCTACAAGGCCAGAATGCATGTCATTTCAAGCTGTGTTTAGTAATTTTTTTTTCTATTAGAATAAATTCGTTTGTTCAAAGTCACGTGACTAAGACAGAAAACAATCTAAAGACTTTGGAATGACAGTCTAAATATTGACCATTGCCAGCATGTTTCCTCTATGTCTCCTTGCTGAAAGCTACATCTAGGAATGACAGGCAGCCCTGGAGTTTGGCAGCTGAGCACCTCTGGATCTCTGGCCTTCAGTACCCAGAGGATAATTATTAAACCTACAAACTGTCTCATGCAGCATTTTTCCCCCTCCTCCTCAAATAATATCCAGTTACTGAGTGCAGTGCTGGGAGAACCTGGGGAAATGCTAGGAGGAAACACAGCTGAGAGCCACTGTGGTTTGACAGCTCTCCACATACTTTGAAAATATTTTGGCAAAAACAAGATTTTAAGTAAAACTGTTTCCTTTGGTAACATACCCAAAACTGCAGGTTTTATATTTTCAGTACTATGGTTTGGGCCAAAGGGGGAAAAAGAGAAAGAAAAAAGAGGGGAAAAAGCTGTTCTTGAGGAAGGGAGATAGAATCTAAGGAAAACGGGGAACACTTTGCATGAGATACATACAGGAATGAGGGCAAGGAAGAAACATAAGGAGGCATATTTAACATTCTCTCCTTACTTCTTTTCTTTCCTGAGGAATTTCCCCTTGTCAAAATGCACCGGGTTTTTTTGCCCTCAGATGACCTAAAGGGGATTCTCTGGGGGTAAGCAGGTTAGGATTTGTGTTATTCCTTATTATAGGACGATTGATAGTTGGGGAAGGTCAAACCGCATGTGGCCATCCCACATTATAGCAGACACAGGGGATGAAATGGAATGGTTTTCATTTCAGCCGACTAGCAGGTCCTTAGAGGATGTGCTTACCTTTTCTTGCTTCATTTTCTTCCCAGTTGCAGCCGCACATGAAATCATTCTATTCTTGAAAACCAGGCTCGCTCCTATCTCAGGGCCTTTGTGAATGCTATTTTCTCTGCCCAGAATGCTCTACCCGAACCTTCACCACCCTTTTTCAGGGAATCCTCCTCTGACCCTCCAGATGAGGTTAGCTTCTTGTGTTCTCTTTCTGGCTATCTGTTTACATATTCCATAATCATCTGTAAATTCTCTGAGGGCTGGTCCATCATATCCCCAGGACCTAGCATACTGTGGATGCTTAATTTAAAAATATCAACTAGTTTTTTTTCATGAATAAATGATTCATTCACAATGTAGCATAAACCAATGTTTTTTGGTTTTTTTTTTAAATATCAGTTTTATTTTTTCCTCATTGATGCAGAACATAGCTTATTGTAACATCAAGTCTTAGGGAAAAAAAAGAAGATCAGAAAACAAAACCAACCCCAAACAAACATAACACACAACCATGACATAATTTGGCAACAGTCTAAGCTTAGAAATTTAATAAGCTTGGAAGAAGAATAAAATACTCAACTTTTGTTAGTTCTGTGCTTGGACTTAAAAGATTATTTGGTATAAAAACTTTTTGTTTGTAAGTTGATGGTTGTATTATTTAAGGGTACAGGGAGACTCAAAGAGGAGCCTAGCTCATTGAGAGAGACGCATTACTGATAAAGGGAGAAGAGCTCATGTACACTTGGCAAGACGAAGGGGTTTTTGTCAGAAATCTGTCTGTGGTTATATGATGGCTAATGACACATGCTTATTACCTTCACTCATTAAGGTAGAGGCAGTGCTATTATGGTCTCATCTACTCTGTACAACTCATATATTGTGGACATTAGCAGAATGACAAAGGAGCTCCCAGTTGATGAAGCCTCCTACTGAGCCATGACTGCACAAGATCTGTGCCTGCACCCATGCCCAACAAAGCTTCCAGAAAGTTCACTGGTGCTTAAAAGGCACTAAGGAAAGAGAACCTTTCCTCACAGTTTCCCTCCTCTTTAAGGAAGTGAGCTCTTGCAAAATACAAGGGGGCAGGTAACAGGTAAAGAACAGATCTATGTTCTTATCCTGTCCTTTTATGGTATTGTTTCTAGAAGACTTGGTAAACTGTCTTTCCTATGTTTTTTTAGAGAAATGAGCATACTATAGATATGCACCTATTAAAAATTAAAATGTTTACGAGTGGTTTTTTGGCATGAGGGCTTTTAAAAGATTACAAAATATATACTTAAATGCTTGACTCCAGAGGTTTTAAGACAGAAGGGTTTAATTTAAAAAATAAATAAGTATACTATATTAATGATCTGAGTGTGAACAATAGCAAGGACTAGAAATTACCAAGAAAAACAAGAGGAACTAGGTACTTTTGTGGGGGGAAAAGAATCTGAATGTATGTAGAACATTAAGAAAAAGGAATTATTTTAATCAAGATGGTTAATTTCAAATCTTTCATTCTGAGCCGTGTGGGTCTAATTTATAATTGTCTAGTTTCACAGTATATATATTTGCCAGTTTGTGGCCTGTGTAACTTTGGCTTTGGGCATCTGAGGAAATGAAGGAAGAAACTCCTTTCTTCCTTCCTTATTACTTCATCCTCTGCTAGCCTTCTCCTTTGTAAATGACTACATCTACCAACATTTATCATAAAAATCTGTGCTAAAGATATGATTAATTCCACCCATAACTGATGAATGTTTTCTGGTTGTATTTCTCAAGGCAAATGTCCCTAATAATACCACATATTAAAAGCCATATAAATACATAGATGGAGAAACAAAAACAGACTCAGGCTATGTAAGCAATAAAGAGTTTGTGCAGAACTAGAAACAAGATAGAAGTTCACCTCTGTCAGAGGTATGGGGTTAATTTCTCTTGCTGAGGCTCAGGTTTCCCCTTGGTGGGTCTTTAATGGTTCACCTAAGTTCCAGTGGCGGGGTATCTTTCTTCTTTGTTAAGCAATCATGCCCAGGTAGAGCTGCTTCTCTTTCCGATGGTAGCCGCTGAGTTCTCACTGCATTAGCTGAAGGTACTGCCGGACACTGGCGTCTTTTGGCTGCCTATTGACAGCAGCCATGAGGTAGTGCCAAGCCTGGTCATAGTCCTGCAGGTGGAAAGAGGCCACCCCAGCCCGATACAGGGCCTTGGCATTATCAGGCTGTCGTTCCAGGATCTTCTGACTGTATTCTTTCACCCGTTCATAGTTTACTGGCTCCATCTGAAGAAGACAGGCAGCTAGTTTGTTGTAGCAGTCTGTCTGGGTGGTGTGGAGTACGTTTTCCTGTTCAGGTGTGAGGGCCAGGCCCTGAGGTCCCAGATGAGGTATCGGGGAGGGCAGACTTGGATCCAGACCCCGCAGCTGCTGCAGAGCTCGATGGTACCCACGCACAGCATCTCGGCACTTCCCTTCCCGGTTACATGGGTTCCCTTCCTCCTTGTACAGCTGGGCCTCCTGCAGGCGCTTCTCCATAACTTTGTCACCCAGTGCTCTTGAGGAAGTGGGAAGTGAAAGAGCAACCAAAGCTCTGGGGATAGGAGCGAAATAACCAATTTTGTTAGCCCACTTAAAAAGGCAGGAAATTCTCCTCCAGGAGGCCTCTCAGGGAATGAGTTTTCCCTGATTCTACTACAGCCCCTTCCTTTTTTCTCTGCAGTTATTTTTCAATCTCTAGACGGGCAGGGAATTGATCAGGGAGAAGACGTGGGAGGAGTAAAGCCAGAGGTTAATTGACTTCCTAAAGCAGTGACTCCTGGGTGAAGAAACTCCACGAAAAAGTGAAGGCCGTACTACAAAATTCAACCAATGTTTGGTTTTGTTTTGTTTTCTAACATCTTTATTGGAGTATAATTGCTTTACAGCTGTGTGTTAGTTTCTGCTTTACAACAAAGTGAATCAGTTATACATATACATATGTTCCCATATCCCCTCCCTTTTGCGTCTCTCTCCCTCCCACCCTCCCTATCCCACCCCTCTAGGTGGTCACAAAGCACCGAGCTGATCTCCCTGTGCCATGCGGCTGCTTCCCACTAGCTATCTATTTTACATTTGGTAGTGTATATATGTCCATGGCACTCTCTCACTTTGTCACAGCTTACCCTTTCCCCTCCCCATATCCTCAAGTCCATTCTCTAGTAGGTCTGTGTCTTTATTCCCACTTTGCCCCTAGGTTCTTCATGACCTTTTTTTCCCTTAGATTCCATATATATGTGTTAGCATACGGTATTTGTTTTTCTCTTTCTGACTTCACTCTGTATGACAGACTCTAGATCCATCCACCTCACTACAAATAACTCAATTTCGTTTCTTTTTATGGCTGAGTAATATTCCATTGTATATATAACCAATGTTTTTTAAAAATAGAAAATATCAACAAGTTGTCTGATTGAACTTGCATACATTTACCTTCTATTTCTCATTGTACTCCTTTCCTAATAACCTTTTCCTTCTTGTTTTTGTTTCACCTTATATTTCTCTTTTTTTTCTATTATGCTTTCTTCCCACTCTATTTTGAGGCCCCACCTAAAGCAAGGGTTTGTAGAAAACATACTCCTAACTATAGAATGTTAATTCTAGAGGGTGCTTCAGAGATTATTTAATTCAGTCCCTCCAATTGTATAATCATGCTCAGTTGTTCAAGGTCACAGAGCTAGTTGGGAACAGAGTTTAGATTAGACCCTTGTAATTCTGACTCTATTTTTAGTCTTCCTTCTGTTATTGTCACACCATATGAAGCATTAGAGGAGATATGACATTTATTTATTCATTTATTCCCCCAACAACCCTGTGGGTTAAGTACTAGTACCCCTATATTACAGATGAGGAAACTGTGGCAGAGAAATAAATATGGAGCAGCTTGTTCAATGTCTTTCGCTAGTAAATGAAAAGCTTAGATTTGAACCTGAGCAGCTTACCCCGAAGCCAACACTCTGTGGAACACCTTGGATAAAGATTCCTGCCCAAGAACAAAGAGTTAAGGTTTTTTCTCTACAGATTAAATGTTTAAGAGTGTCTGGAATGGTTAATAATAAACTTAGCAAGATTTAAAGCTTATATTTCAGGATAGTCATTAATCAATCTGGCGACTAAATTCTGCCCCAGGCACTTGATTCAGTTTGACTTTTTATTTATTTAGAATCAATTTTATTTATTTATTTATTTTTGGTTGTATTGGGTCTTCATTGCTGCACGCGGGCTTTCTCTAGTTGTGGCGAGCAGGGGCTACTCTTCATTGCGGTGCGTGGGCTTCTCATGGAGGTGGCTTCTCTTGTTGCAGAGCACTGGCTCTAGGTGTGCGGGCTTCAGTAGTTTTGGCACGTGGGCTCAGTAGTTTTGGCTTGCAGGCTCTAGAGCACAGGCTCAGTAGTTGTGGCGCACAGGCTTAGTTGCTCTGCAGCATGTGAGATCTTCCCGGACCAGGGCTCAAACCCGTGTCCCCTGCGTTGGCAGGTGAATTCTTAACCACTGCGCCACCAGGGAAGTCCCAGTTTGACTTTTAAAATTGAAATATAGTTGACAAACAAGGTATCAGTTTCAGGTGTACAACAGAGTGATTTATATACATTGTGAATTGATCACCATGATAAGTCTAGTAACTATCTGTCACCATACAAAGTTAATATGATGTTTTTGACTATATTCCCTATGCTGTACATTACATCTCTGTTAACTTATTTATTTTATAACTGGAAGTTTGTACTTCTTAATCTCCTCATGGATTTGCCCAACACCCCACTTACTCCCCTCTGGTGACCACCAATTTGTTCTCTGTATCTAGAGTCTTTCTTTGCTTTGTTTTGTTTGTTTCTTTTGTTTTTTAGATTCCACATATAAGTGAAAACAAACAGTATTTGTTTTTCTCTGTCTGACTTATTTCACTAAGTATAATAATACCTTAGCAAAACCTCTAGGTCCATCAATGTTGTCACAAATGGCAAAATTTGATTCTTTTTATGGCTGATTACTATTCTATTGTGTGTGTGTGTGTGTGTGTGTGTGTATATATATATATATATATATATATACCCCCTACCACATCTTTATCTATTCATCTGTTGATGGATATTGCTTCCATATCTTGGCTATTGTAAATAATGCCTCAATGAACACAAGGGTGCATATATCTTTTCAAATTAGGGTTTTTGTTTTCTGATAAATACCAGAACTGGAATTTCTGTATCATACGGTACTTTTATTTTTAATTTTTTGAGGAAATTCCATACTGTTTCCCACAGTGGCTGTACCAATTAACATCCCCACCAACAGTGCACAAGCTTCTCTTTTCTTTACATCCTTGCCAACACTTTGTGTGTGTGTGTGTGTGTGTGTGTGTGTGTGTGTGTGTGTGTTACGTGGGCTTCTCACTGATGTGGCCTCTCCCGTTGCGGAGCACAGGCTCCGGATGCGCAGGCTCAGCGGCCATGGCTCACAGGCCTAGCCACTCTGCGGCATGTGGGATCTTCCCGGACCGGGGCACAAACCCATGTCCCCTGCATCGGCAGGCGGACTCTCAACCACTGTGCCACCAGGGAAGCCCCCAACATTTTTTGTAGTCTTTCTGATAATAGTCATTTTGACCAGTATAAGATGTTATCTCATTGTGGTTTTGATTTGCATTTCCCTAATGATTAGGGATGTTCACTATTTTTTCATGTGCCTGCTGTCCATTTGTATGTCCTCCTTGGAAAAATGGCTGTTCAGGTCCTCTGCCCATTTTTTTTTAATTTTTTTATATTTTATATTTTTTATTTTTTATTTTTTTGTGTGTGGTACGCGGGCCTCTTGCTGTTGTGGCCTCTCCTGTTGCGGAGCACAGGCTCTGGACGCGCAGGCTCAGCAGCCATGGCTCACGGGCCCAGCCGCTCCGCGGCATGTGGGATCTTCCCAGACCGGGGCACGAACCCACATCCCCTGCATTAGCAGGTGGACTCTCAACCACTGCGCCACCAGGGGAGCCCCCTCTGCCCATTTTTAATCTGATTGTTTTTCCATATTGAGTTGTGTGAGTTCTTTGTATATATTGGTTATTGGGTGTGTCATTTGTAAATATCTTCTCCCATTCAGTAGATTGACTTTTCATTTTGTTGATTGTTTCCACAACTGTACAAAGCTTTTTAGTTTGATGTAGTCCCATTTGTTTATTTTTGCTTTTGTTGCCCTTACCTGAGGAGACAGATCAAAAAATATATATATATTATTAAAACTGATGTCAGAGAGCATACTACGTATGTTTTCTTTTAGGAGTTTTATGGTTTCAGGTGTTACATTTAAGCCTTTAATCTATTTTGAGTTTATTTTTGTATATGGTGTAAGAAAATGATCCACTATCATTCTTTTGCATATAACTAATTTTTCCAGCACAATTTATTAAAGAGACTGTCTTTTCCCCATTATATATTCTTGACTCCTTTGTCATAAATTATTTGAACATATTAGCATGAGTTTATTTCTGTACTCTCTATTCTGTTCCATTGATCTGTGTGTCTGTGTTTGTGCCAGTACCATACAGTTTTGATTCCTACAGTTTGTTACATAGTTCAAAATCAGGGAGCATGATCCCTCTAGCTTTGTTCTTCTTTCTTAAGATTGCTTTGGCTATTTAGGGTCTTTAGTGGTTCCATGCAAATTTTAGGATTATTTGTTCTAGTTCTGTGAAAGATGCCATCTATATTTTGACAGGAATTGCATTGAATCTGTAGATTGCTTTGAGTAGTATGGACATTTTAACAATATTAATTCTTCCAGTGCATGAGCATGGTGTATCTTTCTATTTATTTATGTTGTCTTCAATTTCTTTCATCAGTATCTTATAGTTTTCAGTGTATAGGTCTTTCATATTCTTGGTTAGATTTATTCCCAGGTATTCGTTCTTTTTGATGCAATTGTAAATGGGATTGTTTTCTTAATTTCTCTTTCTGATAGTTTGTTACTGGTATATAGACTTTGGGCTTTGTTCTTCTTTTTCCAGTTCTTTTAGCTGTGAGGTTAGATTGTTTATGTGAGATTTTTTCTTATTTTCTGAGGTATGCCTGTATCACTGTAAACTGCCCTCTTAGAACTGCTTTTGCTGTGTCTTATAGGTTTTGGAACATTGTGTTTTCATTTTCCTTTGCCTCAAGGTATTTTTTTTTCATCACAGCCCATTGGTTGTTTAATAGGATGTGGCTTAGCGTCCACATGTTTGTGTTTTTTCCTTGTAATTTCTAGTTTCATACCACTGTGGTAGGAAAAGATGCTTGATATGATTTCAACCTTCTTAAATTTATTGAGACTTGTTTTGTGGCCTAACATGTGATCTAAGCTGGAGAATGTACCATTTGCACTTGAAAATAATTTGTTTTCTGTTGTTTTTCAGTGCAATGTTCTATTTATCTATTAAGTCCATTTGTCTAGTGTGTCATTTAAGGCCAGTGTTTCCTAACTGATTTTCTGTCTGGAGGATCTATCCAGTGATGTAAGGGGGTATTAAAGTCCCCTACTATTATTGTATTATTGTCAACATCTCCCTTTATATTTAATACTATTTGCTTTATTTATTTACATCCTCCTATATTGGTTGCATAGATATTTACAAGTATTATATCTTCTTTGATTGATCCCTTTATGTAATGCCCTTCTTTGTCTCTTGTTATAGTCTTTGTTTTAAAGTCTATATTGTCTGCTATAAGTATTGCTATCCTAGCTTTTCTTTTCATTTCCATAGAATATCATTTTCCAACACTTCATTTTCGTTTTGTGTGTCTTTAGATCTGAAGTGAGTCTCTTGTAGGCAGCATATATATAGGTCTTTTAAAAAATTCATTCAGCCACCCTATGTGTTTCAATTGAAGCATTTAGTCCCTTTACATTTACACTAATTATTGATAGATATGTACTTATTGCTATTTTGATAATTTTTTCTGGTTATTTTTGCAGTTCTCTGTTCATTTCTTTTCTTGTTCTTTTTCCCTGTGATTTGATGACTTTCTTTAGTGCTATGTTTGTGTTCCTTTCTCTTTATTTTTGTGTATTTGTTATAGGTTTTTGGTTTGTGGTAACTATGAGGTTCATTTATAACAACCTTTGTATATAGCAGTCTATTTTAAGTTGATGGTTGCTTAAGTTAACGCACATTCTAAAAGCACTACATTTTTACTCCCTCCTACCACACGTTTTATGTTTTTGGCATCATATTTTACATCTTTTTATTTTGTGTATTGCTTAGCTAATTATCGTAGCTATAGATGATTTTTACTACTTTTGTCTTTTAACCTTCATACTAGCTTTATAGGTGGTTGATCCACTACTTTTAGTGTATGTTTGCCTTTACCAGTGAGATTTTTTCTTCATAATTTTCTTATTTCTAGTTATGACCTTTTCTTTTCCTTTTAAAGAAGTCCCTTTATCATTTCTTGTAAGGCCAGCTTACTGGTGATGAACTCCTTTAGCTTTTGCTTGTCTAGGAAACTCTTTATCTCTCCCTCAATTCTTTTTTGTTTTTTTGCGGTACATGGGCCTCTCACTGTTATGGCCTCTCTGGTTGTGGAGCACAGGCTCCGGATGTGCAGGCTCAGTGGCCATGGCTTATGGGCCTAGCCGCTCCATGGCATGTGGGATCTTCCCGGACCGGGGCACGAACCTGCATCCCCTGCATCAGCAGGCGGACTCTCAACCACTGCGCCACCAGGGAAGCCCTCCCTCAATTCTTAATGAGAACCTTACCAGGTAAAGTATTACTGGTTGTAAGCTTTTTGTTTTTGTTTTCTTTCAGCACTTTGAGTATATAGTGTCAGTCCCTTCTGGCTTGTAAAGTTTTTGCTGAAAGATCATCTGATAGTCTTATGGGGGGGGAGGTGTCCCTTGTACATAACTAGTTGTTTTCCTCTTGATGCTTTTAAGATTATTTCTTTATCTTTAACATTTTGCATTTTAATTATAATGTTCCCTTGGTGTGGGTTACTTTGGGTTCATCTTCTTTGGGACTCTCTGTGTTCCTGGACTTGGATGTTTGTTTTCTTCACCAGGTTAGGGAAGTTTTCAGGCATTATTTCTTCCAATAGGTTTTTCTGACCTTTTCTCTCTCTCTTCTTTTTCTGGAACTCCTAAAATGCAAATGTTAGTATGTTTGTTGTCTCAGAGATCCCTTAAACTATCCTCATTCTTTATTATTCTTTTATCTTTTTGTTTTTCTGATCAGGTGATTTCCACTACCCTGTCTTCTAGATTGTTGATGAATTCTTCTGCATCCTCTAATCTGCTGTTGATTCCCATTAGTGTTACTTCAGTTATTATATTCTTCAGTTTTGATTGATTCTTTTTTATAATTTCTATCTCTTAGTTGAAGTTCTCACTGTGTTCATCCATTCTTCTCCCAAGTTTGGTGAGCATATTTATGACTGTTACTTTGAACTCTTTATTTGCTTTAATTGCTTATCTCCATTTCATTTTGTTCTTTTTTTGGGAGTGGGGGGATGTTCTTTTGTTTGGAAGGCATTCCTTTGTCTCCTCATTTTACCTAACTCTCTGTGTTTGTTTCTATGTATTATGTATATCAGCTACATTTCCCAGCTTTGAAAGAGTGGCTGTACGTAGAAGGTGCCCTGTGGTGCCCAGTGGCTCAATCTCCACCTGGTCACCAGAGCTATATGCTCCAGGATACCTGTGTGTGGGCTGCACATGTCCTCCTGTTTTGGTGCTGCAGGTACACTGGTGGGTGAGGCTGGTCCCTGGCTGGGCTGGCTGAGAGGTTTGGCCACAACTGTTGTGGGAATGCGGGGCTGGTCCACCACAGCAGGAGCCACTTTGGAGGAACAGCAGCACGGGCAAGGGTTGCTGACCACGTGGGGTGGAGTGAAAGCCTTTGGGAGGCAGATTGACTTTTTTAACTAGCTGCACAGCATGAGAGACTTTTCTGAGATCCAATCTGAAAGCTGCCTTATCAATAAAAACCAATTTAGATCATCTTGATTTATAGAAAGTTTCTCAACTTCAACACTACTATATTTGGGGTTGAATAATTCTTTATGGGCAGGGGGAGGGTGCTCACCTGTGCACTGGCAAATGTTTAACAGGATCCCTGGCCTCTACCCAATAGGTGCCAATAGTACCCCCTTCCCCAGTTGTGACAAACAAAAATATTTGCAAACATTGCCAAATGTTCCCTGGAGAAAAAATTGCCCCCTGCTTATAGAGTAGGGGAACAAGCCATCCAGGTATCCAGGATTTAGGCCCACACCGTATTCAGTGGATCCAAACCTCAGTAAACTGTACCTCTGAATCTAGCCTCTTCACTATTTCTAAAGGCAGGCTCATGTCCACTGACATGGTTTGTTAAAGCCAAGCAGTTGAAGCAATGGTAAACATATATTATGCATATACCATATAAACTTTATATTGTATAAGGTCTTTGAATACCATGCATCTGTTTTTGACTTCACTTGGTGTTTCACTAACTTGCTTTATTTCATTTTAACTGCCTTGTCAAAGGGTCCCTAGAAGGATAAGAACTTTGTTTACTATCACATTTTACAGTTAAAACTGCTTTAAAGTTATTTATAATTCTGTGACATTTAGAGATCACACCATTAAGTTACCTAAGACGTATTTTTAAAGCTTAATAAGGTTGAAATCTTTTAACCAGTCTTACTGTATTCAGGTTTTTGACTACTCCAGCCCAACTTTTTGTTCAGTACATATAAAGACAAACAATACTTAAATGATCATTTTCTAAGTAATTCAGATTACCCAATATTTATCCATTTTAAAAATGGTTAGAAGTACAGTAAGGTTAATCTCAAAACCATTTATAATGATAGGTCTCAGAATAAATTTACCAATTTGCCATGAGATATCACTAGACTTTGCTTATTAATGAATGTGTCAAGAATTTCTTCTTTACATTTATATATTTATCTTTGAAAGTATGTTCTACGGGGTATCAATCCTCTCATTCCTTAGGGATGCTAAACATGGCCCCATCAGACCTGCTGCCAATCTTGGTCACCACAAATAATTAACCCCATCATGAAGCATTTAAAATATGTAAAGGTTAAAAGATCATAAAAATGAGACCATATGTCTAAACATACCACGTGTGCTTTGGCAAGGGAAATGTACGTGTTAAGACAAATCTTAACAAGCCTGCCAGAGAACTAGTTCAAAACCAGAACAAAAAGATTCTTTTCATATAAGCTAAGTATTTCCCTAGTACTTACTCCCCGAGGTTAGCCAAGATGAAAGAAGCAAATCTACCCATATATCTGCCTGGCAAAGCCATCTTCCTTCATAAATGAAAAGATAAAAGGCCTAGAACTCTGTATTTGGGGAGGTGAATTGCCTTGGTCCAAATCCTGGCTTCACTACTTAACTCTGTCAACATCTTAACATGTTGGCAAGATACTTAACATCTCTGAGCCCCAATTTCCTTATCTATGAAATGGAAATGATTATATTTTTCTTCTGGAATGTTTTGAGGATTAAACAAGATAAAGTGAAAGTGTTTAGACTTTTTCCTGGCACATAATGAAAGCTGCTGTTCTTATTGAGAAAACAAAGGTACATCCATTCTCAGGAATGCTAACATTTTGGTGCCCACTCTTACTTATTTCAGATTATGCTCCAAGGAAACACTGGATATAAAAAGGTGCATCCAGTCTTGCTAGGTGGCTTTTTCACCAAAGCCAGATCAAGGAAGAGCACATATAGCCAAAATCTAGTCATGCACAAGCCTTTGGGCTCCCAGCTGGGAGAAGGGGGCATCTGCAGTAGTATGGGGTTTATCTCACTGATGGTAAATAGCTGAAGGAGACTTCTTGAAGATCAGCACCAGAAAGAGCAGTTAAAAATGGAGATGTTCAAATGAGTAGGGAGTGGCTTCAAACTATGCAGTGCATGTATTCAATGACTCAGAGTAGCCTGTATCCCACTTATGTTGGATGAATAAGTCAAACGTAAGTCAGAACCTCGGAAGAAGTTAGTTTTAGATAGCCAGTATTTGGGCTTATCCATGTCACACTTTCCATCATTTAGAACCAATTATCTAATGCTTTTTATACTATTATTGGTCAAAACTGTTAAATTAAAAATTGTTAAAATAAAAATTCACTCTAATATTTAGCTAGGTAAATGAAAATGAATTTATGTAACCCTCAAGAAAAAAATGTAGTTCCCCATGCATTTAATTTCTTTTAAATTTAAAAATAAATATATAGAAATATTCCAGGCATACAAAAATGTATAAAGGATAATACAGCAAACTTTCACGAAGGGTGCAGGCCATCAGGGGTCCCAGCTTTAATCTGGGGTTTCAGTTCCTTCTCCATATCTTGCTAGCTGCCCGTACACCCCACTTCATACCCAAGCTTCAGGGCACAGAGGTCATCAAATGCCCTGAGCGGCTGAAGATTTGGCATCAGTTTCCCACTCTGATTTCTTTGCAAAATTAAATGAGCCATAAATTTAAAAGATATGTGAAATATTTCATTCAGCACTCTACATGCTTTTAGTGGGAAATTTTTGAGGATATCTAGCCCCTTTATTTTTTTAACCAAAATATGCTCACTGTTATGAGTTTTTTTTAAAATTTCATTTTATTTATGTTTGTGTCTGTCTGCATTAAGATATGAATGCAAGTAAAGACAAAATGACCATGAGCTGAATAGATATTCTTTAAATCATTGTAAAGTTACAGTTTTCCAAGGTAGAGTGTAATTTTTGTATTTGAATGTATTTTCCTTTAACATCTTTATTGGAGTATAATTGCTTTACAATGCTGTGTTACTTTCTGTTTTCTAACAAAGTGAATCAGCTATATATATACATATATCCCCATATCTCCTCTCTCTTGCATCTCCCTCCCGCCCTCCTTATCCCAACCCTCTAGGTGTTCACAAAGCACTGAGTTGATCTCCCTGAGTTATGAGGCTGCTTCCGACTAGCTATCTATTTCACCTTTGGTAGTATATATAAGTCCATGGCACTCTCTCACTAAGTCCCAGCTTACCCTTCCGCATCCCCGTGTCCTCAAATCCATTCTCTACATCTGCATCTTTATTCCTGTCCTGCCTCTAGGAACTTCACAACCTTTTTTTTTTTTTTTTAGATTCCATATATATGTGTTAGCATATGGTATTTGTTATTCCCTTTCTGACTTACTTCACTCTGTATGACAGTCTCTAAGTCCATCCACCTCACTACAAATAACTCAATTTCGTTTCTTTTTATGGCTGAGTAATATTCCATTGTATATATGTGCCACATCTTCTTTATCCATTCATCTGTTGATGGACACTTAGATTGCTTCCATGTCCCGGCTATTGTAAACAGTGCTGCAATGAACATTGTGGTACATGTCTCTTTTTGAACTATGGTTTTCTCAGGGTATATAACCAGTACTCTGAATGCTGGGTTGTATGGTAGTTATATTTTTACTTTTTTAAGGAACCTCCATACTGTTGTCCATCATGGCTGTATCTATTTACAATCCCACCAACAGTGCAAGAGGGTTCCCTTTTCTCCACATCCTCTACAGCATTTATTGTTTGTAGATTTTTTGATGATGGCCATTCTGACTGGTGTGAGGTGATACCTCATTGAAGTTTTGATTTGCATTTCTCTAATGATTAGTGATGTTGATCATCCTTTAATGTGTTTGTTGGCCATCTGCATATCTTCTTCGGAGAAATGTCTATTTAGGTCTTTGGCCCATTTTTGGACTGGGTTGTTTGTTTTTTTGAAATTGAGCTGTAGGAGCTGCTTGTAATTTTGGAGATTAATCCTTTGTTGGTTGTTTCATTTGCAAATATTTTCTCCCATTCTGAGGGCTGTCTCTTCATCATGTTTATGGTTTCCTTTGCTGTGCAAAGGCTTTGAAGTTTCATTAGGTCCCATTTGTTTATTTTTGTTTTTATTTCCATTTCTCTAGGAGGTGGGTCAAAAAGGATCTTGCTGTGATTTATGTTGTAGAGTGTTCTGCCTATGTTTTCCTCTAAGACTTTTATAGTGACTGGCCTTACATTTAGGTCTTTAATCCATTTTGAGTTTATTTCTATGTATGGTGTTAGGGAGTGTTCTAATTTCATTCCTTTACACGTAGCTGTCCAATTTTCCCAGCACCTCTTATTGAAGAGGTTCTCTTTTCTCCATTGTATATTCTTGCCTCCTTGATCAAAGATAAGGTGACCATATATGTGTGGGTTTATCTCTGGGCTTTCTATCCTGTTTCATTGATCTATTCTGTTTTTGTGTCAGTACCATACTGTTTTTTTTTTTTTTTTTTTTTTTTTTTTTTGCGGTATGCGGGCCTCTCACTGTTGTGGCCTCTCCCGTTGCAGAGCACAGGCTCCGGACGCGCAGGCCTAGGGGCCATGGCTCACGGGCTTAGTTGCTCCACGGCATGTGGGATCTTCCCGGACCAGAGCACGAACCCGTGTCTCCTGCATCGGCAGGCGGATTCTCAACCACTGCGCCACCAGGGAAGCCCAGTACCATACTGTTTTGATTACTGTAGCTTTGTAGTATACTCTGAAGTCAGGGAGCCTGATTCTTCCAGCTCCAGTTTTCTTTCTCAAGATTGCTTTGGCTATTCGGGGTCTTCTGTTTTTCTATACAAATTATGAATTTTTTTGTTCTAGTTCTGTGAAAAATGCCATTGGTAGTTTGATAGGGATTGCATTGAATCTGTAGATTGCTTTGGGTAGCATAGTCATTTTCACAATGTTGATTCTTCTAGTCCAAGAACATGTTATATCTCTCCATCTGTTTGTATCATCTTTAATTTCTTTCATCAGTGTCTTACAGTTTTGTTCTTATACGTCTTTTGTCTCTTTAGGTGGGTTTATTCCTAGGTATTTTATTCTTTTTGTTGCAATGGTAAACTGGAGTGTTTCCTTAATTTCTCTTTCAGATATTTCATCATTAGTGTATAGGAATGCAAGAGATTTCTGGGCATCAATTTCGTATACTGCTATTTTACCAAATCCATTGATTCGCTCTAGTACTTTCCTGGTAGCATCTTTAGGATTCTCTATGTATAGTATCATGCCATCTGCAAACAGCTTTTATTGTTTGCAGAAGAGAAACTTCTTACTAACAGAAATAAAGTGAAAGCTTTACTTCTTTTCCGATTTGGATTCCTTTTATTTCTTTTTCTTCTCTGATTGCTGTGACTAAAATTTCCAAAACTATGTTGAATAATACTGGTGAGAGTTACAACCTTGTCTTGTTCCTGATCTTACCAGAAATGGTTTCAGTTTTTCACCTTTGAGAACGATGTTGGCTGTGGGTTTGTCATATATGGCCTTTATTATGTTGAAATAAGTTTCCTCTATACCTACTTTCTGGAGGGTTATTATCATAAATGGGTGTTGAATTTTGTCAAAAGCTTTTTCTGCATCTATTGAGATGATCATATGGTTTTTCTCCTTCAATTTGTTAATATGGTGTATCACATTGATTGATTTGTGTATATTGAAGAATCCTGGAATTCCAGGGATAAACACCACTTGATCATGGTGTATGATCCTTTTAATGTGCTTTTGGATTCTGTTTGTTAGTATTTTGTTGAGGATTTTTGCATCTATGTTTATCAATGATATTGGCCTGTAGTTTTCTTTCTTTGTGACATCTTTGTCTGGTTTTGGTTTCAGCGTGATGGCGGCCTCGCAGAATGAGTTTGGAAGTGTTCCTCCCTCTGATATATTTTGGAAGAGTTTGAGAAGGATAGGTGTTAGCTCTTCTCTAAATGTTTGATAGAATTCGCCTGTGAAGCCATCTGGTCCTGGGCTTTTGTCTGTTGTAAGATTTTTTTTTTTTTTTTTTTTTTGTGGTACGCGGGCCTCTCACTGTTGTGGCCTCTCCCGTTGCGGGGCACAGGCTCCGGACTCACAGGCTCAGTGGCCATGGCTCACAGGCCCAGCCACTCCGCGGCATGTGGGATCTTCCCAGACCGGGGCACGAACCCATATCCCCTGCATCGGCAGGCGGATTCTCAACCACTGCGCCACCAGGGAAGCCCCTGTTGTAAGATTTTTAATCACAGTCTCAATTTCAGTGCTTGTGATTGGGCTGTTTATATTTTCTATTACTTCCTAGTTCAGTCTCAGAATGTTGTGCTTTTCTAAGAATTTTTCCATTCCTTCTAGGTTGTCCATTTTATTGGCATATAGTTGCTTGTAGTAATCTCTCATGATCCTTTGTATTTCTGCCGTGTCAGTTGTTACTTCTCCTTTTTCATTTCTAAGCCTATTGATTTCAGTCTTCTCCCTTTTTTTCTTGATGAGTCTGGCTAATGGCTTATCTTCTCTTCTCAAAGAACTGGCTTTTAGTTTTATTGATCTTTGCTATCATTTCCTTCATTTCTTTTTCATTTATTTCTGATCTGATCTTTATGATTTCTTTCCTTCTGCTAACTTTGGGGGTTTTTTGTTTTTCTTTCTCTAATTGCTTTAAGTGTAAGGTTAGGTTGTTTATTTGAGATGTTTCTTATTTCTTGAGGTAGAATTGTATTGCTATAAACTTCCCTCTTAGAACTGCTTTTGCTGTATCCCATAGGTTTTGGGGTGTCATGTTTTCACTGTCATTTGTTTCCTGGTATTTTTTGGTTTCCTCTTTGATTTCTTCAGTGATCCCTTGGTTATTTAGTAGTGTATTGTTTAGACTCCACGTGTTTGTATTTTTTACAGATTTTTTCCTGTAATTGATACCTAGTCTCATAGCATTGTGTTCAGAAATGATACTTGATACGATTTCAATTTTCTTAATTTACCAAGGCTTGTTTTCTGACCCAAGATATGATCTATCCTGGAGAATGTTCCATGAGCCCTTGAGAAGAACGTGTACTCTGTTCTTTTGGGATATCCTATAGATATCAATTAAGTCCATCTTGTTTAATGTGTCATTTAAAGCTTGTGTTTCCTTATTTATTTTTGTTCCATTGGTGAAAGTGGGGTGTTAAAATCCCCCACTATGATTGTGTTGCTGTCAATTTCCCCTTTTAAGGCTGTTATCATTTGATGTATGTATTAAGGTGCTCCTATGTTGGGTGCATAAATATTTACAGTTGTTATATCTTCTTCTTAGATGATCCCTTGATCATTATGTAGTGTCCTTCTTTGTCTCTTGTAATAGTCTTTATTTTAAAGTCTGTTTTGTTTGATATGATGACTGCTACTCCAGCTTTCTTTTGATTTCCATTTACATTGAATATCTTTTTCAATCCCCTTACTTTCACTCTGCATGTGTCCCTAGGTCTGACGTGGGTCTCTTGTAGACAGTATATATATGTGTCTTGGTTTTGTATTCATTCAGCCAGTCTATATTTTTTGGTGGGAGATTTAATCCATTTACATTTAAGGTAATTATCGATATGTACGTTCCTATTACCATCTTCCTAATTGTTTGGGGTTTGTTATTGTAGCTCTTTTCCTTCCCTTGTGTTTCCTGCCTAAAGAAGTTCCTTTAGCATTTGTTGTAAAGCTGGTTTGGTGTTGCTGAATTCTTTTAGCTTTTGCTTGTCTGTAAAGATTTTATTTTCTCTGTGGAATCTGAATGAGATCCTTGCTGATTTGAGTAATCTTGGTTGTAGGTTTTTCCCTTTCATCACTTTAAATATGTCTTGCCAGTCGCTTCTGGTGTGCACAGTTTCTGCTGAAAGATCAGCTGTTAACCTTATGGGGATTCCCTTCTATGTTATTTATTGTTTTTCCCTTGCTGCTTTTAATATTTTTTCATTGTATTTAATTTTTGATAGTTTGATTAACATGTGTCTTGGTGTGTTTCTCCTTGGATTTATCCTGTATGGGACTCTCTGCACTTCCTGGACTTGATTGACTGTTTCCTTTCCCATATTAGGGAGTTTTCAGCTATAATCTCTTCAAATATTTTCTCAGTCCCTTTCTTTTTCTCTTCTTCTTCTGGGACCCCTATAATTCAAATGTTGGTACATTTAATTTTGTCCCAGAAGTCTTTAATACTGTCCTCAAATCTTTTCATTCTTTTTTCTTTATTCTGCTCTGCCGTAGGTACTTCCACTATTTTATCATTGAGGTCCCTTATCTGTTCTTATGCCTCAGTTATTCTGTATTGATTCCTTGTAGAGAATTTTAAATTTCATTTATTGTTCTGTTCATCATTGTTTGCCGTTTCATTCTTCTAGGTCCTTTTTTAAAGTTTCTTATAAGGCTTCCCTGGTGGTGCAGTGGTTGAGAGTCCACCTGCCAATGCAGGGGATGTGGGTTCATGTCCCAGTCCAGGAGGATCTCGCGTGCCGCGGAGCAGCTGGGCCCGTGAGCCGTGGCCATTGACCCTGTATGTCTGAAGCCTGTGCTCCACAATAGGAGAGGCCACAGCAGTGAGAGGCCCGCGTACCACAAAAAAAAAAAGTTCCTTGTACATTCTCCATTCTATTTCCAAGATTTTGGATCATCTTTAGTATCATTACTTTGAATTCTTTTTCAGGTAAACTGCCTATTTTCTCTTCATTTGTTTGTTCTGGTGAGTTTTTACCTTGCTCCTTCATCTGTTGTGTGTTTCTTTGTCTTCTCATTTTGCTTAACTTACTGTGTTTGGGGGCTCCTTTTCTCAGGCTGTAGTTTTGTAGTTCCCATTGTTTTTTGTGTCTGACCCCAGTGGCTAAGGTTGGTTCAGTGGGTTGCGTAGGCTTCCTGCTGGAGGGGACTGGTGCCTGTGTTCTGGTGGATGAGGCTGGTTCTTGTCTTTCTGGTGGGCAGGACCACGTCTGGTGGTGTGTTTTGGGGTGTCTGTGACCTTATCATGATTTTAGGCAGCCTCTCTGCTAATGGGTGGGTTTGTGTTCCTGTCTTGCTAGTTGTTTGGTGTAGGGTGTCCAGCACTGTAGCTTGCTGTTTGTTGAGTGGAGCTGAGTCTTAGCCTTGAGACAGAGATCTCAGGGAGAGCTTTAGCCATTTGTTATTACATGGAGTTCGGAGGTCTCTGGTGGACCAATGTCCTGAACTTGGTTCTCCCACCTCAAAGGCACAGGCCTGACACCTGGCTGGAGCACCAAGACCCTGTCAGCCACAAGGCTCAGAAGAAAACGGAGAAAAAAAAAGAAAGAAAATAAAAAGGTATAAAGTTATTAAAATAAAAAATTTGAAAATTATTAAAAATAAAAAAATTTAAAATAAAAAGAAGAAAAAAGAAAGAAGAGAGCAACCAAACCGAAAAACAAACCCACCAATGATAACAAGAAAAGCTATATTAAAAAAAAAAAACGGACAAACAGAACCGTAGGGCCAATGGTAAAAGCCAAGCTATACAGACAAAATCACACTAAGAAGCATACACATACACACTCACAAAGAGAGAAAAAGTAAATATATATATATATATATATATATATATATATATATATATATATAAAAAGGAAGAGAGCAACCAAATCAATAAACAAATCTACCAATGATAATAAACTCTAAATACTACACTAAGATAAACGTAAAACCAGAAACAAATGCAGTAAGCAAACAGAAACAAATGCAGTAAGGAAACCCCAAGTCTGCAGTTGCTCCCAAAGTCCACCTTCTCAATATGGGATGATTTGTTGTCTACTCAGGTATTCCACATATGCAGGGTACATCAAGTTGATTGTGGAGATTTAATCTGCTGCTCCTGAGGCTGCTGGGAGAAATTTCCTTTTCTTTTCTTTGTTTGCACAGCTCCTCTGGTTCAGCTTTGTATTTGGCACTGCCTCTGCCTGTAGGTCGCCTGAGGGTGTCTTTTGGGAAGTCTGAGGTCTTCTGCCAGTGTTCAGTAGGTGTTTTGTAGGTGTTGTTCCACATGTATATGTATTTCTACTGTATTTGTGGGGAGAAAGGTGATATCCATGTCTTACTCCTCCACCATCTTGAAGGTCTCGCCTTGAATGTATTTTTTAATAGTTCCAAAATAACAACTAAAAGGCAATTAGTCATTTTGTTGTTACTCAGTGAATGTGACCTCTAATCCAAGCTATCCTATTCCTTTCCAAAGGTCCTCTAGGATTTTTTCTCAGTTTATAAATTCCCCATTCTAGGGTAAATTGTCCTTAGAGAATGGAATGTGCATGCTAGCAAATCCACTTAGCCTTCTCCATCCCACCTAAGGTATGTTAATGAGGAAATTCATTCTCTCCCTCTCTCTCTTTGTGTGTGTGTGTGTGTGTGTGTGTGTGTGTGTGTGTGTGTGTGATCAAACCTTAGAATTCCAATACTTTCCTTAGCCAAGCGTGATGATTGTACAATAGGCAAGTGTGAACTTGTAGTTTTAGTTTCCCAGGGTTCAGCTGAGGCCTGGTGTATCATCAGGTGGTAAATCTCGCATTGCTAACTATCTTTGTTGAGAACAGTGACTTACACTCTTCTGTGTGTGCTCCTGGCCAGCTAAAGGCTGATACCTCCTGCGAAATTTCTCCTTGGAGTACCTGAACTCCAGCTCTAACATCATTGCATCCCATTCAGAGCTACCTTGGCCCCTCTGCATGGGAAAGGGAGGAAGAAGGTGTTCTATTCACTTTTAAGATGAAGAAACTGAGTCTCAAAGAGTTTAATTTTTATGAATTCAAATAGTAAATGGTGGAAACAATTGATTCTAGACCTCATGATGTTTCACTGTACTGGAAATATAAAAATGCAGTTTTGTAAAGAGCTGACAGCCAGTAATTCAGTAACTGAGTTTAAAGGTGTTAGTTGGGGTGTCACTGGCTGCTTGTGGGAGGCCTGATTTGTCTGAAACAGTGCGTGGTACATCGTAACTGTTATATAGGTGTCTTCCACTTGCCACCGCCACAAGCCTGGCCTTTGAGCAGTTTAGGTGTCACAAGTACGTCATAACTATCATGTGTACACTACTCTTTCTTGGATCTAGACTTAAGAAGGGGGACAATTCTCTTAAAATATAAGCAATTTTAAGCCGGTGAGAATTTCTGTAAACTGGAGTACTGTTTCTATGACACTCAGTGAAGCCACAATAATGTCAAGAAACAAAACTATTTCTATGACTTCCATCTATATAAAGGGAGATTAGAGTTCTGTAACACTCGTTAACCTCATTGTTGATCTTTAGCCCTTGATGTGGGCTTCTTTATCTCTGCCTACATAAAGATATCAAATTATGACTAGCTTGTGGATTCAGACCAAGACGCACTCATGGAGTCTACATCATTTGGATAAAGGCTTGACAGAAGCATCCCTCTGGAATATCTATTTGAAGGAATCTTTTTAGGGAAATAATAATATAAACAGTGTCAAAGGAAAATTAGTTAAGGCATCCAAGGTGACACATTTTAAAATATCTTAATCTATTCAAGTAACAATATCAATGATAATATACAATCATGAGAGCTGTTTCTTAAATCAGATCTACAAAGAATTTCTATCAGGAAATTCTTCCTATTAGCCTGACTCAACTTTCTTCCTATTTTCACCTTATTAAGATTGCAGAGGTTACCATCCCCAAAGTACTTTTTTCATAACCAACCCAAGATTTTTTAATACAATTTAAATTCTCTCTCTTACTATTTCTACTTTTCTCTTTTTTCTGAGTTAGTGGTTTTATAATGACCATTACAGATTTTTAAATATTTTAAGAGCTACCATCTCAGGGATATGTGTCATAGAAAACTTGTATTATCAATTAGGTAGAGCATTTATAAAATTGGTGAATAAATTAATATTATTTTGATTCTGTAATGTAGAAGCTTATCTAAATGACTTCATAATTAGGAAATCCATGTTATTATAGTCTTAGAAAATTAGTTGGCTATTTTCTTGGTAGTGCTGAATTTGAATGTTTGTGAATAAATCTGTTTTAAAAATGAGGATTTCAAGTGTCTCTGTAAAAATAAATATATAAGTATGTATGTATGCATGCATACATACAACTACACATATTGTTTATAAGTTTAGGCCAGGTACAAAGAAACCACTAAAGTATTTCCATAATATCTCTGCCATTTAGAGTTCAAAACAAAATTTCTACAATACTGAGCTCTTTGCAGCTAGTGCTCTACTGCCAGGACAGGTGAGCATGTTCTGTGAGTCCTGGCAGGCAGAATGCTATGGACACGTCTGAAAAACCACCTGGCCCACCACTTGCAAAGCAACTCATAGGTTACCAATAGCAGGAATCCCTAACTACACTTAGTGCAAAGGAAAGAAGTGGATCTAGGGCCACCCATTAGAAGTTGGAACCAGTGAGAGTCTGTCCTGTCCTGAGGGAGCTGGAACTATAAGGAAACACCACTGTTGCAGGAAATTCCACTGAGGCAGGGGAGGAAGAATACCCTGGTTTCTCTTTCTTCCTTTCTCCCATTCTCCCATATCATAGCCTGACATTAGCCAAACTCAGCAGGAAGCTAGTTTCCATGGAAACCTGAAAAAATGTAGCCTATCAGAATGCCCTCTCCCTTCCACTTCTCCCCCAGCTGGGGGAGGGCAGAGAAAGGGCAAGCAAGGGATCAGCACAATGGCCAACAAGCTTTGAGAAATGCTAGGTTAAACAAAGAACATTGATTTCTTAACTATGGGATTTCTCATATCACTATGATTCTGCACAGGAAGGGTATAGTATGTGGTTGAAAATGGAACTCGTACCAGATTATTGCACAGAACAAGGACTACACTTTGAGAAACTCTATCTTCAGCTAGACTAACCCAGGAGAACAGGACTGATCTTGTGGAAATTGCTCTGAAATTGGTTGCAATAGTAAATGTTCTAATAGACACCATCTAGTCTCTTCTTGGGAAAAACAGTGAAGAAAATTCCAAGTATGAAAGTAGATAAGAGTATCCATGTGGCTATTTTTTTTTTTTTTTTTTTTTGCGGTATGTGGGCCTCTCACTGTTGGGCCTCTGCCGTTGTGGAGCACAGGCTCCGGATGCACAGGTTCAGTGGCCATGGCTCACGGGCCCAGCTGCTCCACGGCTCATGGGATCTTCCCAGACCGGGGCACGAACCCGCCTCCCCTGCATAGGCAGGCGGACTCTCAACCACTGCACCACCAGGGAAGCCCTCCATGTGGCTTTTTCTCTGCTTCCCATAGGCGTCATTCTAGAATTTGCTTATTAATAATCCTTGCACCCAAGACCCTGGCATTCTGGACTTTGAAGTCTCAAACTAGAGATTAAACTGTCAAAAAAAATGACCCTCTTCAAGGATACCATTTGGGGGACATCTAGCTTCTTATGGGCTCTTTACACTTGTTTTCAGCTAATATAATTCAAGGTGGTTTACCAAAACTGATCCATCTGCTGGACATTCAAAAGACTGGTGAAGACCAGACATTCTTATGGGCTCTTTACACTTGTTTTCAGCTAATATAATTCAAGGTGGTTTACCAAAACTGATCCATCTGCTGGACATTCAAAAGACTGGTGAAGGCCAGACATTCTCAAGTGGTAGGAGAGGCAATGAAAATAAAAGGCACGTGAAAGCTGATGTTTTTCTGCATGCTTCTCTTACCATAGACACTTAAGAAAACAAAAACAAAAATAAAAAGTCATTACTGAAAACTCTTACAGGAAAACATAGGCAGAACACTCTATGATATAAATCACAGCCAACAAACACATGAAAGGATGCCCAACATCACTAATCATTAGATAAATGCAAATCAAAACTACAATGAGGTATCACCTCTTACCAGTCAGAATGGCCATCATCAAAAAATCCACAAACAATAAATGCTGGAGAGAGTGTGGAGAAAAGGGAACCCTCTTGCACTGTTGGTGGGAATGTAAATTGATACAGCCACTATGGAGAACAGCATGGAAGCTCCTTAAAAAACTAAAAATAGAACTACCATACGACCCAGCAATCCCACTACTGGGCATATACCCTGAGAAAACCATAATTCAAAAAGAATCATGTCCCACAGTGATCGTTGCAGCTCTATTTACAATAGCCAGGACATGGAAGCAACCCAAGTGTCCATCAACAGATGAATGGATAAAGAAGATGTGGCACATATATACAATGGAATATTACTCATCCATAAAAAGAAACAAAATTGAGTTATTTGTAGTGAGGTGGATGGACCTAGAGTCTGTCATACAGAATGAAGTAAGTCAGAAAGAGAAAAACAAATACCATATGCTAACACATATATATGGAATCAAAAAAGAAATGGTTCTGACGAACCTAGGAGCAGGACAGGAATAAAGACTCAGTCATAGAGAATGAACTTCAGGACACAGGGAGGGGGAAGGATAAGCTGGGACAAAGTGAGAGAGTGGCATGGACATGTATACACTACCAAATGTAAAATAGATAGCTAGTGGGAAGCAGCCACATAGCACAGGGAAATCAACTTGGTGCTTTGTGACCATCTAGAGGGGTGGGATAGGGAGGGTGGGAGGGAGATGCAAGAGGGAGGAGATAAGGGGATATATGTATGTATAGCTGATGTGCTTTGTTATAATGCAGAAACTGACACACCACGGTAAAGCAATTATACTCCAATAAGAATGTTAAAAGGAAAAAAAGTAAATACTGAAAGATATCACGGCAGAGTTTGCTGAGTCACTGAATTCAGATTTTTGTAAATAGACGTGTTTATTTCTAGAGGACTGTTGATTTTTAATAGAGATGTGACTATTTGAATCCAAGTGGGGTTTTTTGGTCCATTTATATATCCTAATGCTAAGGCTGTGTCAAATTAACAGTTAGCTGTGTATCAGACACAAAGAAATAGTAAGAAAAAGGACAAAGTTTAGGGGCACTCTTAGCTTTATCAGAGTTCTTTTGTTGAAGAACTCATATGCTGAAGATATTGCAAAAGACTTTTTAACTTAGGATCCAGACAGATTTAATCCTGGCCTCTCTGCTTAGTAGCTGTGTGACCTGCGATGGTCACATATTGTTTCTTATCGCCAGTTCCCTCATCTGGAAAATGAGAATGAAAATGTATGTCCTGTATCCCTTAGGTCATCATTGAGAGACAAAATGAGATCATGTCTGGGAAAATACTTCTAAATTATCAACTGCTTTTCTGTGGAAGAAGATGGCCAAAGAAGAATGTACACTTTCTCTGGAATTATGCCAGAGGCCTTAACATGCTAAATATCTAAAAAATGAACTCAGCCTTTTTCCTTTCCTGTCCTCAGAGACTTAAGTTTTCTAAAAGTAACTCATAAAATTAGTGCTCCACTGGAAATGCAATTTGATTTGAGTAATATCAGCATTGAGATGCCCCTTAGAGGCCAAGGGTGTTTCCTCTTTCACACTGCTGTGAACGACATTCATGTGGTCCTGAAAATTACTCCAATATCCCACATCTATAGACTGCAGGTTTTTTCTTCTGATTTACCTAGATATTACCTTCCCCATATCTCTGTTTGTGAATTATTCTCTCCTGCCCAAGCCACATTCTTGGCAGTAGACATCAAGTTAATTGCTATTCCTTCATGTATGATGCTCCAAGCCCTCTGAGTACCAGCACTTCATTAAACAGAGCCACTCTAGTCTTAGTAAAATGACAATGGATCACACCATAAAGATAGAATTTTTCCAGAGATCTGAATCATAGCATCAGAACTGACTGCAGAAATCATCTTCCCGAATGGTTTATAAGATTTTTTAATAGGACATGCCTTTTATAAAATGAAATCATGGGTAGAGCACCATATAAAAATAGATTTAGTCAAAAATGCTTTGGCTGAAGAGGGAGGCAGAACCCTAACATATTACTCAGTCTTCTTGTTTCTTTGAAGATACTAAGGTTCCACTAAACCATTTGAAAACTACTTTGTATAGTCCAACCTCCTCTTCCCCCCAGTGTTTCACTCCCTCCTGCAATATTCAACCTTTCAGCACTCCCATTGATGTCTTTCCTCCCAAGGAAGGCCATCTTATTTTTGGACAGCTTTATTTGTTTGTTCAGAAAGTTCATTTGTATGTTTTGTTGGTTTCCTTATAACTTCTGTTTGTTGAACCTAGAACAAAACTAGATTGTGCTCTATTTAACATATTTGAGTCAATGCTCATATTCCTCTGAAAAACTTTTTTTTTTTTACAAAGTAAGTATCTGGTTTTTTTCAAATTTCTCATAATGAGAGAATATATGTTACTTATCTCTTTATTCAAATCTGTTTCCTTTGGGTTTGCTTCAGTTTGTCAATGTCAGTTTTAATTTGTATGCCCAGGACTGTGAACAGTAATTCCTATCTTGATTACAACCATCAACTTTTTCATTTTGAACATTCTGTTTCTGTTAATGTGGCCTATAATTGCAATTTGATTTGGAGGAGACTCATGGAGCTTAGTCACCAAAACCCCAATAATCTTGAATAGACTACTACAGAGCAACATGTCTCATGTTTCACACTTGTAAAAAATGTTTTTATGGTTTCATGTGGTCGTTTTCCTTTGCTGTGGTTCATAAAGTCAGTCACACAATTTTGTTAGAAAGATTTCCAGGTCCTTGTCATTTATAGGATCTAGTTTATGGGATTTGGTAAATTTATGACTGTATATTCACATTTTATTCTGTCAGTCACACAGACAACCATCTTCTTAGTAATGTCCTATAGATCTTTGCTGATACAAATTTTGTTGCAAAAAAATTTATTATTGCAGTTTCAAACTATATAATCATGGCTACCCATTTATGTCTGACATAAAGAACTTTCCTAGTATAGAATTTTTAAGGTTTGGAGAGGGCCAACTATAAGCCTGAAAGAATAGGAAACCTGCTAAGCTGATTTGGTTATAATCCCATGGTTCTATGAGTATGTAATTTCAAAACTCCACCTCCAAATGAGAGGTTTTATCTACTGTTAAATAGATGAATTTTTAAGCACCAGAAGATCAGTTTGAATTTTTATTCTTCCCTAGGAATTTTCTCAACTGTGTGGGCTTCAACCAGATACTTTGCTTCCTTGAACATACTTTCAGGTAGTTTTATAATATTTATTCAACATTATTTTCCATTAGTTCTCTATTTTTAATTGTTGCTAACCATTTCAATGTGTAGCTGTTACATGGTACAGAACTGAATTGTCCACATTAATGTCTAAGGAGACCATGAACCATTTGCTGCCTGGTCAGACCTGGTATTCATGGCAGGTTTTCTGAATATTTCTGATGAAGTCTTTAAGCACATGTAATTCTGAAAACACATTCCCATTCAGTAAGACTTATACAGGATGGTAAGCCCAACATGGCAAATTGTTTCTAAAAAATTCCATAAACATTAAGCATATTTATGTCATAGCATTAAATTTGGTCAGTTTCAAACTTACCGTATTGTAGTATAAGAGGCATTTTGTTTGCTTGTGTTTACTTTCCCAGGAGTAAATGCATTTTGGTTAGCCACAATGGCATACTTAGTCAAGACATTTATGTCAACAAATCCTACTGCTTAACAAAGTCACATTCTTAGTTTCTAGGACAGCAGACTGGATTCTAAGTAATAAGGTGTTTATAAGGTGTGCTGTAAATCTGAGACTATAAACATGTCTACTTTCTGTTAAACCTGCTGCTGTGCATGAGGTACAATAAGCTCCCTTTTCAGCTTTATGGTGGCCAGTAAGTTAGCTTGCCTGTCTTGATTGCTGTTGATTCTACTGTTGTCAAAGTCTCCTGCCAAGCTCTTGACCTAAGTCACGCTCTCTGGTGATGTCATAATGCTGCTGAGAATTTGCTCATTCACTCTACCTGCAGGGATGCCCCAAGAGTCACATACCTTCCCTATTAGTCACACACTAGTTGGGGAATAACATCTTGAAAAAAGCAAGGCCTCTCCTTCTCCTAATTTCAAATGTATCACATTTTTAGATCTTTCATAAAGAGTTTATGGATATAGTTAGATGACTGTTACCTTTATTGTTTTTTTGACAAAAACAAGATTTTCTCTGCATTCATAAGCAAAATCTATTTCAATTCAACACATATTTCTAAAACACAGAGCCTGGTATTTGAGATTATCACCATGGTTACTGATGCCAAACATCTGGGGGAAAGAGGGGAAACTGGTAGTAGATCTGAATGTTTAAATTACATGATGTCAAACATACCTCTTTGGAAAAATCTAATCAATTTTAAGTTCTTCACTTTTCACCAAATATTGGGTATTTCTATAGGTATACCTTGCATCTTGCCTTACTTTACACTTGAATTACCTCGCCCAAAGTGTTCATAGAATAATATGAAGAGAGATCCTGTTAAACCAAATATAAAAACAAAACCAAACAAAGAACAAAACCTCAATAAAAATTCTCTAAAATCCACTGGGTTTGAGCTCAGTCCAAAACAAAGAGCTCATGTATTTGTACACTTTTTCTTTCTCAGATGAACACTATGAAGATAGCATCAGTGTTTTAACCAGGTATGAACAATGGCCCAAATACAAATGACTAAAAACTGCAAGTTAATTTCTCATGGACTTGGAGCTTACCTCTGTCTTTTGATATGTCAGAATGTTTCCTCTGACACTTTACATTTAATAAAAGAGTGTTTTTTGGAGAATATTTTCTTCTACCTTCAGGAAGAACATCAGCAACTAAAATCTTTGACCAAAGATTTAGAGGCTATTTCTGGAACGTTCTTTGATTTATTTTGTCCACAATTATATACCTACACATTTGACACTCAATTTGACAATTAACATGAATTAGGCAAAAACCATTTCCTTAAGCAGTTTTTCAAACTTCAGAGATATATAGATATTTTGCAAAAGAAAAAAATTCTTGTGGATCCCCCAACATTAAAATATTTTATCATAATGTTAATTAAACCTATTTGATTTTATATAATGAAACCTAAATAAATGTATGAGCAAAAATAAGCTCATGAAATCCATAAAATTCAATATTAATTTAATGTGAGTTATATGGTCTCTTTAGTGATACAAATTTACTGTTTAACCTATGAATATGACAAACGTTTTAGTGACTTTATGTTTCATGAGGACAAATCCATGTCTGCTTTTTCTTACCATTGTGTGATCTTAGGAAATATTTGAGGAGAAAATGAGATAATGGTTCTTATTAATATGGACAACTTTTAAAATATTGAGCAGACCAAAGATGTACAATACCTTTACACTGAAAACTATAGAACATTATTGAGAAAAGTTAAGGGGAGCTAAATAAATAAATAGAGGGACATACCAGTTCATGGATGAGAAAATTCAATATGTAAAGTTTATTACCCATAAACTAACCTATCAATTCAGTGTAATCCACTCAAAATCCTAACAGGTGACTTCTCTGCAGAAATTGATAAGATAATTCTAAAATTCATATGTAAATGCAAAGGCTTATGAATGGACAAGTAAATCTTTAAGAACAATAAATTTTAAAACTAGAGGCCTTACTATCATATATTAAGACTCACTATAAACTATACTAATTATAGAAGTGTGGTGTTGATGAAATTATAGGCAACCTGAGAATGGAACAGAACAGAGAGTCCATAAACAAAGAAATATATGTACATTCACCTGATTTATGGCAAAGGTGACACTGCAATGAAGTGCAGAAAGTATGGCCTTTTCAATATGTAGTGCTGGGTCAATTACATATCCATACCCCCCCCAAATGTTTCTTGACCCCTACTTTACACCAAACACAAAAATTAATTTCAGATTGATTGCAGATCTAAATGTGAAAGGTAAAACAAATAAAGCCTCTTAAGTGAAAACAAAGGCAATATCTTTATTCCCTTGGAATAGTCAAAGATTGCTTAAACAGGACACTAAAAGCACTAACCATTAAAAAAAAGTATAATCTATAAATCTATAATAAAATAAAAACAACCTAATAAAAGCATAGTGACTTCTGCTTCTGGAATAGATTGAGTAGCAGGGACCAGATTTATACTCCCAATTGAAATGACAAAAAAAAAAAAAAAAGAAAGAAAAAAACCAGAAAGCAGACAAAATATATGAAACTACCATTCTTGAGACACTAGAAATCAAGACACGAAGGGTAGTGATCCCTGAGAAATGGAGAGCAAATGAAGCAAGCCCTATTATTACCCTGGCTTACTCCCTTGAGAGAGTTTACAGTCTTCAATTCAAGGTGGGGGAACCCAAGTGGAGCCCAGCAGACTCCCTGAGTTGAGGAGACAGACCTAAGTGTCTAGGAGGCCAAGGAAGTTAAAGTTAACAGGACAGAGTACTGAACAGGACAGAGCTGTACAGAGAAATAATTTTAGAGATAAGTATTTAACTGAGTACTGATTGGTGTATGAATATGAGGAAACCACCTGAATTCAGGAAGAGAGACTATTACAGGATACAGTACTCAGCATTTACACAAGGTCAGAAATAGTGCCTTTTTGCACTAGCCAGACTGGTAAACCTGATGATTCACAGACATGGGAAATAATTCAAAATGGAGTTGCTTTAGTAGAAGGAAAGAAATTTAAAATTAGCCCTAGATGAAATGCTACTCTTGATTCCACCTAACAACTCTTAAAAGCTAACTCAAAAGGATCAAACTGTTTCAAGTAATTTAAATACAAAGCTTAAGAATACAAAATATTCAGAACCCAAGAAGGTAAAATCACAATGCCAATTAAGTTGGCATATAATTAAAGATTACTAGGCATAGAAAGAAGCAGAAAAATACATCCCATAATAAGGACAAAAATCAACTCAAACCAAATCAGAATGACACAGATGTTAGAATTAGCAGATGGGCATTACAAAGTGATTATTATAACTGTATTCCATATGTTTAAAAAAGTTAAGTAGAGACAGGGAAGAAATAAAAAGAACCCAAAGTAAACTGATAAAGGTGAAAATAACAATGTCTGAGATGAAAATTACACTTTTTAGGATTGGCATTTTAGAAAAGATTAGTGAACTTGAAGAGGAAGTAATGGAAACTATCCAAATGAAAAACAGAGAAATTCTTAAAAATTTAAAACTTCTCAGTGGGATTTGGGACATGTTCAAGCAGCCTAATATATGCATAATTTGAGTCTGAATGGGGCACAAGATATAGTTGAAGAAATAATGTCCAAAAATGTTCCAAATGTGATGCAAAAACTATAAACCCATAGATCCAAGAAGCTTCCTGAGCCCTAAGCACAAGTAACATGAAGAACACTATACCAAGGTATATCATAATCAAGTTGCTTAAAACCAGTAAGAATACCAGTGAGAAAGAGAAAATCCTAAAGTCAGTCAGAAGAATAAACAACATGTTATGCACAGAGAAACACAGATAATGATGACATCAGATTTCTCATTAGAAACAATATGAGAAGACATCTACATCTTTAAAGTACTAAAAGAAAAAATAACTGTCAAACTACAAATTTAAACCCAGCAAAAATATCTTTTAGAATAAATATTCATCACTAGCAGATCTTCAGATGATCAAAAATAATACTAGATAGAAAACTAAATCTACACAAAGAAATGAATGAAGAGCATAGTGGTTATCACTATGACAAACTAATTGGTAAATAAGTACAATTTTTCTTATTATTTAAATATCTTATTAAATACAATAATAACAATGTTTGTGTGATGCATACGTATAAATAAAATACAGAACAAAAAACTAGCATTAAAGCCAGGAGGATAAAAATGAAAGTCTACAACAGAATAGTTCTTAAAATATATGTGACGTGGTATAATATCACTTGAAAGTAGATTGTGATAGATTAAAGACATATGCTATAAATCCTAAAGCAACCACCTATATGATGAAACAAAGAGTTATAGTTAATAAGCCAGCAAAAGAGGTAAAATGGAATCATTAAAAAAAACTTAATAAAAGCACCATTAATTAAAAGGCAAAGGCTTTCATACTGGATTTTTAAAAAATCAATACTCAACTATATACTGCTTACAAAAAAATTATTTTAAATATAAAAACACAAATACTTAAGAGTAAAAGGATGAAAACGTATATACCACACTAAAAGTAGTCAAAAGAAAGCTAGAGTGGCTATAATTATATCAGAGAAAGTAGATCTTAAAGCAAAGAATATTTCCATGGATAAAGAAAGTCATTTTATAATATTAAAGTAGTCAGGGTTTCCCTGGTGGCACAGTGGTTGAGAGTCTGCCTGCCGATGCAGGGGACGCAGGTTCGTGTCCTGGTCCGGGAAGATCCCACATGCTGCAGAGCGGCTGGGCCCATGAGCCATGGCCACTGAGCCTGTGCGTCCAGAGCCTGTGCTCTGCAATGGGAGAGGCCACAACAGTGAGAGGCCTGCATACTGAAAAAAAAAAAAAAAAAAAAAAAAGTAGTCAGAACATCAAGAGGACACAACAATTTTAAACATGTATCTGCCTAATAAAAGAGCTGCAAAATACATGTAGAAACAGACGTATTCACAAATAGAGATTTCAATACTGTTCTCTCAATAATGGATAGAACAAGTAGACAGAAAGTCAACAAAGATACAGAAGATTTTCATAATATTAACAACCAACTTAACTGACATTTTAAAACACTCAACAACATCATTCTTTTCAAGTCCACCTAGAACATTTACCAAGATAGACCATATTATGGGCTGTAAAATCAAGTCTCAATAAATTCATAAAGATTCAAGTCATATACAAAGTGAGAGAGTGGCATGGACATATATATATACACTACCAAACGTAAAATAGATAACTAGTGGGAAGCAGCTGCAAAGCACAGGGAGATCAGCTCGGTGCTTTGTGACCACCTAGAGGGGTGGGATAGGGAGGGTAGGAGGGAGGGAGATGCAAGAGGGAAGAAATATGGGGACATATGTATATGTATAACTGATTCACTTTGTTATAAAGCAGAAACTAACACACCATTGTGAAGCAATTATACTCCAATAAAGATGTTTAAATAAAAGTCATATATCCTACCATTAAAAAAAATAATAATAGCAGTAGTACCAACCTTGGATAGTGAAGGTTAACTGAGTGATATATGCTAAGTGCTTAGAGTAGTGCATGGCACATAGTAAATATTATATGATATTTTTACTATTATTAACTAGCCAAATGGCCCCAGGAACTTATATATTTCTGAATCTTAATTTCTATATCTGAAAAGCAAATCTAGTAAAATGTAAAGGGAGATAAAGGGGAGTAATGTTACAATACTTTGGTAGATTGTCCATTAATGGACCTCAATGAATCATATGTTTGGTATCTACATCCTTGTGTGGTCCTCTCCATAGACTCTGGGTTTGGCATTTGACTTGCTTTTGGTCAGTGACATATTGACAAATGTGACACAAGAAAAACTTAATAATCATGGCTTGATCTAAAGATTCAACAGAATCCCAATCAAAATCTCAGCAAGTTATTTTGTGGATATCAGCAAACTCAGAATAGTCAACAGAATATTGAAAGAGAAGAACAAAGTCAGAGGACTGACTCTACCCAATTTCAAGATGTACTGTAAAGCTACAGTAATCAAGACAGTGTGGTATTGGTGAAAGAGTAGACAAATGGATCAACAGAACAGAACAGAGTCTAGAAATAAACCCACAAAATATAGTCAACTGATCTTTGGCAAAGGAGCAAAGACAACGCAGTGGAACAAAGATACCTTTTTAAATGGTGCTAGAACAACTGGACATCCACATGCAAAAAAATGAATCTAGACTCAGATCTTACATCTTTCACAAAAACTAACTCAAAATGGATCAGACCTAAATGTAGAATGCAAAATTATAAAACTCCTAGAAGATAACATAGGAGAAAACCTAGGTGACCTTGCATACTGCAATGACTTTTTATGTACACTAGAATGACTTTATTTTTTGTACACTAGAAGCACAATCCATGAAAGGAATAGTTGATAAAAAGGTAGATTTCATTAAAATTAAAAGCTGCTCTGTGAAAAATACTGTCAAGAGAATGAGAAGACAAACCACAGACTGGGAGAAAGAATTTGCAGAGGACACATCTGGTAAAGGACTGGTATCCAAAATATACAAAAACCCATAAAACTCCACAATAAGAAATCAAACAACCCAGTTTAAAAATGGGCAAAAGATCTGAACAGACTCCTCACCAAAGAAGGTATGCAAATGGAAAATAATCATATGAAAAGATGCACAACATCATATGTCATTAGATAATTGCAAATTAAACCAACAGTGAGATAACACTACACAGCAAAATTCAAAACACTAACAATACCAAATGATGACAGGGCTGTAGAGCAGCAAGAACTCTCATTCTTTGGTAGTGGACTACAAAATGGTACAGCCACTTTGAATGATAGTTTGGCAGTTTCTTACAAAACTAAACATACTCTTATCATATGATCCGGCAATTGTGCTTCTTGGTATTTACCTATAAGTTGAAAATTTATGTCTACACAAAACATGCACAAGGATGTTTATAGAAGCTTTATTCATAATTGCCCAAACTTGGAAAGCAACTAAAATGTCCTTCAGTAGGTGAACAGATAAACTATGATACATACTGACAATGGAATATTATTCAGCACTAAAAAGAAATGAGCCATTAAGCCAAGAAAAAACACGGAGGAAACTTAAATGGATATTACTACGTGAAAGAAGCCAATCTGAAAAGATTACAAAATATGATATCAACTCTATGACATTCTAGAAAATGCAAAACTATGGAGACAGGAAAAGGATCAATGATTACCAAGGGTTGGCAGTAGTTGGAAACTACTCTGTATGATACTGTAATGGTAGATACATATTAATATTGGGTGGGCCAAAACATTCTTTTGGTTTTTTCCGTGAGATGGCTCTAGTAGCACTTAGTTACCTCTAACCTCATTTGAAACAATTTTGTTAGATTGTATTGTGACAGCTGTCATATCAGCGTGCATTTTTTAAAAACTTACCAAAATTGGTGAATTTTTGTGTGGCTACTTTAATACTGAAGACGGAAGGAAAAAAAAGCAACATTTTCGGCATATTATGCTTTATCATTTCAAAGAAGGTAAAAATGCAACTGAAATGCAAAAAAAAGATTTGTGCAGTCTATGGAGAAGGTGCTGTGACTGATCGAACGTGTCAAAAGTGGTTTGCAAAGTTTCATGCCGGAGATTTCTTGCTGGACGATGCTCCATGGTCGGGTAGACCAGTTGAAGTTGATATCAATCAAATCAAAACACTAATTGAGAATAATCAACGTTATACCACGTGTGAGATAGCGACATACTCAAAATATACAAATCAAGCATTAAAAATCATTTGCACCATCGTTATTTGAATCACTTTGATGTTTGGGTACCACATAAGTTAAGTGAAAAAAGCTGACCATATTTCTGCATGTGATTCTCTACTGAAATGTAATGAAAACGTTCCTTTTAAAAACAAATTGTGATGGGTGATGAAAGTGGATACTGTACAACAATGTGGAGTGGAACAGATCGTGGAGTAGGTGAAATGAACCACCACCAACCACACCAAAGTCCAGTCGTCATCCAAAGAAAGTAATGTTGTATACATGGTGGGACTGGAAGGGAGTCCTCTATGATGAGCTCCTTCCAGAAAAGTAAATGATTCCAACAAGTACTGCTTCCAATTAGACCAACTGAAAGCAGTACTTGACGAAAAGTGTCCAGAATTAGTCAACAGAAAACGTATACTCTTCCATCAGGATAATGTAAGAGTGCATAATGCAAAGACCATTTCTTTGATGACTAGGAAAAACTGTTACAGCTTGTCTGGAAAGTTCCAGTTCATCCACCATATTCACCAGACATTGCACCTTTGGATTTCCATTTATCTCGGCCTTTACAAAATTCTCTTAATGGAAAAAATTTCAATTCCCTGGAAGACTGTAAAAGGCACCTATAACAGTTCTTTGCTCAAAAAGATAAAAAGTTTTGGGAAGGTGGAATTATGAAGTTGCCTGAAAAGTGGCAGAATGTAATGGAACAAAACGGTGAATATGTTGTTCAATAAAGATCTTGGTGAAAATGAAAAAAATGTGTCTTTTTTTCTACTTAAAAACCAAAGGAACTTTTTGGCCAACCCAGTATATAAACTCATAAAATGTACAACACCAAGAGTGAACTCTAATGTAAACTGTGGACTTTGAATGATAATGATGTGTCAGTGGACGTTCAGCAATTGTAACAAATCTACCACTCCAGTGGATTTTGCTAGTGAGGGAGGTTGTGCATATGTGGGGGTAAGGAATACATGGGAAATCTCTGTACCTTCTGCTCAATTTTTCTGTAAACCCACAACTGCTCTTAAAAATAGTCTATTAAAGGGCTTCCCTGGTGGTGTAGTGGTTGAGAATCCGCCTGCCGATGCAGGGGACACGGGTTCGTGCCCCGGTCCGGGAAGGTCCCACATGCCGCGGAGTGGCTAGGCCCGTGAGCCGTGGCCGCTGAGCCTGCGTGTCCGGAGCCTGTGCTCCGCAACAGGAGAGGCCACAACAGTGACAGGCCTGCGTACCGCAAAAAAAAAAAAAAAAAAAAAAAGTCAATTAAAAAATACCAAGGACAATTTATGAAATATCTTATACTGAGCCCCTAAAATGTAACAAGAACCCTGGCAGACATAGTAGGGGGAAGGGAAGGAAAAGAGTTATAAATGCAAAGGGAAATAGATGATTTATGTCCTAAGCAATCATTTTCTAGTTAGGAAGACAAGACACAGTAAAAATAAGTGAAACAACTAGTCCAGCTGCACCTCCTCTCGATCCCCACAAAGACCCTTCTCTGAATATGTGACATTTATTTGTAAGGTACAACTTAGAATTTTATTCAGTAACCTCTAAAGCACAGAAAATTACACAACGAGTTGAAAACTCAAAAGAACGTGAGGGCCAGTTACAGAAGTGAGTAAAGCAGGGCAGTATATAATATAGTAGGGACTTGCAGCAAAGGGTAGAGTTAAGGCAGAGCTGTGGTCAAACTGGAATATGCTTGCTCTGCCTAAAAGAATTCAAATTTATATTAAAAACCAAACCAAACTAAAACAAAACAAAGAAAATTCTAAAGTAAAATTCATAACTCATTGCACAGTTGATTATGGACTTATTTTCCCTAAATATAGGCTTTAAAGTATCTCTCAATACAAGGCATTTTGATAAACAGACTACTGCTGGTAGTGAATTTAGAAACAGTGAATTTAACACTCATATATTGTACATAATTCTTACCGTGGGTTTTTACTTAGTTCTTCTGCTTCTGTGTATCAACCAGAATAACAACTACAATAATGCTAATAATAAAAGACCTTAAGAATTAAATTTTTAAAAAAACTCATACCTGCTGAACAAAATAAGTCTGTCATATGTGATCTCTGTCCTTAATTATGTTCCTTGAAGACTAGGCCACCAATGAATTAAGCAGTATGTATTGACCGAACATTTACTTGCTTGGGGGAAGAACTGGCAGAGTAGATAAAGCACATAAGAATCAAGAGATTAAATAACTTGGGTTGAAAAATGAGTTGTTTCACAGCCAAAAGACATGATGACTACATGTGATGTGGTACCCTGTATGGGATCCTGGAACAGAAAAAGGGCATTAGATAAAAACGAAGGGAATCTGAATCAAGTATGGACTTCAGTAAATAATGTATCAATGTTGGTTCACTCATTAAAACAAATGTACCTGTACTATAATATGTTATTAATAGATGGAACTGGGTGTCGAGTATGTGGGAACTCTCTGTACTATCTTTGCAATTTTTCGATAAATCTAAAATGTCCTAAAAAAGTGAAGTTTTTAAAAAATGAATAATGACTATTACGGGGTAAATCCAAGCCTTTTGAATCCCAGGCCTCCTTGCTTTTCCCACAGATAGGAGTTTGTAATCTGTTTCTGTCTTGGAAATGTTTGGCAGTCTGAGAAGCATAACTGCATAGAAGAAAAAGGATTACAAAGGAAATAAATGCTTTCAAAATACATTATAATTATAGTTATAATGGTAAAAAAACAAGTTTGTGATATACTAATATGTGTGTTGTCATTAGTGCATCAAATACAAGATCTAGTGACAGGTTTCTGACTATAATTTGGAAATGTGATGAGTGTAAATGATAATTGCACCTACTGAAATATGATATGAAAATAATTTTTATCTCTATTTGTTCAAAGTCACAAGTATTAATACTGCTGTGGTTTGTGGCCTCCCTTCATAATTTAAGGAAAGTTAAATTTCAGTTAGAAGTTGTGAAAAACAGTTGTACATTGTTCTCATCCAAGTTCATAGGACGCACAGACCTTCACCATCTCCTGTATTCTGTGCACAGTCCAGGACATAAGAGACCTGGGCTAAGGAAGTACTTGCACTTTCAGCCTCTCTAAGGATAAAAATGATGAGGTTCTATGAAATCAGTGGTCTGCAGTCTTAGACCTGTGTCTCTGTTTGGATACTGAAAGAAATTTTTGGAAGGATGCTGCATTGTAGTGTCTCTCTCCTTTACCCTATACAGCCTCACCTTTGCTCATCTTATCCTCCTCCCTGGTCTGATGTTCTTGGTACGCTTACGAAAAAGTTAGAGGTGATTCTGAATATGCATTACTTTTTTTGTGATTCACAACATGAATCTAGCCCTTTCTCTAGTTTGTTTATAGTTTCTTCCTGTCCTAACTCTCCAGGTAGCAAGTTCCACATGCTTAATTAGATGCTTTATTATAGGAGTACTTTAACATGTCCCTAACCTCTCCACACAATAGTTTCTCTGAGAAAAGGTGAAAAACAGCCCATATTCAAATCAAGTTTCTAAAGAAATTACTTTCATAAATTCTGTTAACCTGTGATCAGTTTACACCTTATCAGTCATGGATACTTAAATATCCCTCCTAGATGTGGCTTTCTAGATTTCTCTCTGCTGCCTCATCCCCTCTTACCAGGTTACTAGGAAAAGAAATCCCATGGTATCCAAACCATACCATCCAAAAAATGCATAGTATCCTGCTCAGAAATAGCCAGTGACTAGCAGCTTGGCAGTGCCAAGTAAAATTTTGTAGGTAAACACTTAGAAGTATTTCCCTGGTGGCTTTCTTCGTCTTTACACAAACTCCTGTTGATGGTATCTGTCAGTGCCTCCTTCCCAGTAGAGCAGTGTTGGCCCCATGAAGCAGAATTTCTATTTGCTGAGAACAGAGTCTGGCAACCATTCAACCACAAGTAACCTGAAAACATTTACCTGCCTAAACCCATCTTCCTTTTGACATGCCGGTTTGGGTGTTGCCAAGCTCAGAGACATCTCAAACAATGTGTTTTGTTTCTGAAAAACAGAATTAATCTGCAATGATTAAAGTCTGACAAGATGTCCTCAAGCCATCCTTTATTTTGTTTTATTATGAGCAACTTTGCGTAAGCAATTTAATAGTATAAAGTCTGAAAAAGACTAAGTGAATTCAAGGAGCTAGTTGAGTTGATTCTATTTGATTTTGACCAGGTACTTCCAACTAATTACTAATTCTTGGTAATGATGTCATGTTAAAATACCTGTATGTGGATTTATAAGAGCAGAGTCTATTTGATGTTGTTTTTCTACTCAAGCAGAAATATGCCTGGGCTTGTGGAGTATCAGTGCACTTAGAAAAACTTGCTGTTTGGCTGCCTTTGTCCTGAAATACAAAAATAATATGTATCCTTGAGTGGATTTTTTACTTTTCTGTGAGCCACTGTTGGGGCTCAGTGAAAGAATGCTGCATTAGTCAAATCAAGCTGTTCGCTCTGCTTTATGCCAGTGGCAAAAGCATCCCTCTGCATTTGCTTCCTTCCTCGTGGTTTCAGAGTCTAGAGCCTTACACACAAAGCAAAGGGGAGAAATGAGGTTAATCTGGATCATTTCACACTCTACTCCAAGAATAATCAACTTTTTCTTTTCTCCTAAAAGAAGAATCAGTGTTTCTATCTCTAACATGAGGGAACTGGACTCACCAGTTTTCATAAGATTATCTTTTTCCATATTCACTGACTCTCCCTTGTGGAGCCAGAGTGTGGATTTGCAGGTAACAGAAACTGGCTGCAGGGAGAGAGCCAGAGGGGTAATGCAGGAACCAGGGCTTGGGTCGGGCAGGCTGTGGGACAGACAGACTAAAGACAGCTCCTCCAGACTCCCCATAGCTCTAGGGGCTCTAAGGTCCCTGGTTAGCATCAGACTGCAGTGGATGTGAATATTTGCTACTGATTATTTCCCTCTTATGTATGAGAAGGAAAAAAAAAGCTATTGACAATAAACCTTTTTCACTTGAACTGTGCTTCATGGCTTGCAATTTTCTTAAGGCTGTGAATCCTTGTCTCTTTGACCTACCCAGTAAACTGTGTTGGGACTTCCATAGAAATGCCCACTTTTAAATGTGCCAGTTCTGATACCACTTTCATTTCATTAAAAATAAAAGGGTATTTTAATGCTTAAAAAAAGGTAAGGAAGGACATAAACTAAGAACAAAGAACAGTGGTTTTAGTAAGTTTTCTGAAAAACTCATTATGTATCCTTTTTTGGTTTGTTTTGGTTATGTTCGTTTGTTTTTTAATTTCACCACTGTCTAGTCTAAATTTCAGGAATTATTGCTTTAGACTATAATTTGGCTAGGACAATAAATCAGGAAATAGTGTGTAAGCCCGTGGCAGCCATAAAAATGTGCTGCTCACATGTCCTACTGCAGGAGTGTGGCTGAGAGGAGACTGGGCTATGGCCCCATGAACCCACACCCAGGCCACGACTGCACACAGCAGGAGTGACAAGGCAGGTCCTTTCTGTCAAGATGCAGGACTCCTCGGATACATGCCTTTGGCTGAAGGACTCCCCATGGGCTGGCAGAAACTTTCTTAGAACCGAGGTGCACTTGGAGCCCCATCCCTCCTTCCTTCCCTCTCTCCTTCACTGGGAGGAGTCACACCTACATCTCAGTCTCAGGGCACAAAGCCCTTTTTCCCACCCACTACGTAGTTCACTTGTGCCTCACACCACCACTGGGAGAATTCACGGATGGGTATAGAGGACCAGAGACTTGCGTGTGTATTATTCATGCTAAAGCTAGGACTAGAAGCCAGGAGTTTCGGCTCCTAGACTAAGCTTTCCATTGTATCACAAGATTTCTTCTGAAGGAATCACTTCTCAATACAAAGTAGCCTGTTTGAGAAGAAATATCTAGGTTATAAGTACTCCAAAGAATTTTCCAGTGATAATTTCCAAGTGATTATTCCATCTCTCCAGACTAGTGGTTTTCATGTATTTTTAAGCCATTGACTCCTTTCTTCAAGTTAAACCCTTACTGAAGCAGAGGCAGGCCTAAGGCACAGCTGGCATGGTAGGTAAAGTGGATATGGAGACCTAGTATCAACTGCTAGGCCTCCTGTCGCCTCACCTCCAGTCACCGCTGCTTGAGACGCCCTTTCCAAGAACCCCTGAGCTCTACTCAGCATGGCAATGAAACCCCTCCTTAAATCATTGGTTTGTAAATAGTATTTCACAGAGAGGCCCTTTCAGTCTCATCACAAGGGAGAAAGAAGGTCAAGCCAGGGGGTTCTGGCTCCCAGGCTACCTCAGAGGGAGCCACTTTGATATAATCTGTTAGTCTATGATTCATCATAAGAGTTCCTTTGAAGCAAGTGTTCTGTAGCCAAAATATACATATTTTTTCAAATATATGTTTTTGAAATATATGTATTTGAAAAGCCCCTGCTCCAGGACACTGTTATAGAAAGGACCTCTCATAGATTGTAGTCTCTCTTCCTTACTTTGTGACTATATCTATGAATATCTGGAACAGAGGAACTGGAACACAATCGCAGCCATTTGATTTATCCCAGTGTAGTCCAACTGAACTGATAGGGAGTTCTGCAGCCAGCTGGACAAAGGAGCCCTCCTTTTCTGGGCCTGATTCCTTTTCCTCGGGACATGTCAATAGCTGCCTTGGCTTGGCAGTCAGAGGAGTGTGTCTTCAGGTACCCTCACCAAGTGCTCTGGCTCAAGTTCTCGGCTCCTGCTATCACGCTTCCTGGAAATGCTTTCCTCCAGATGTCTGCTTGGCTACCTCTTTCACTTCCTTATGTCTCTACACAAATGTCACCACAGCAGAAAGACACCCCTGATGACATCACATAAAATAACAGCCCACCTTATCTCCTGCACCCCACTTACTCCCCATCAACTTTTCCTATCTACCTCAGCTTTGCTCTTCTCCATGGTATTTATCCCATCTGACATATTGGATACTTGTTATTGACTCCCCACCTCCACAAAAAGGAATGCTCTACAAAGGCAAGGAGTTTTTCTGCAGAGCTACTTCCCTCATGCTTAGACTAGTACGTGACACAAAGAAAGCACTCAAACATTTGTTGAATGATTAAATGAATAAATGATGGTATCATGGAATTTTTAAGCAAAAGTAATTTGTTCAGGGTTGCATCTGTGTAACAGGGGAGAGGAGTGGGTTAGGGGAATCTGAGCTGAGAAAAAGAAGATTGCAGGAAGGTCCTTGCTGTATCCAGTGAGTTAGCCTGCATCTCATGTTTGCTCCACACATATGGCAACCATTTGTCCAGGCAACCACTTGACTTGAGGATCAGACCTGATTTCAGAGATTCTATTGAGTTCCCCTATGGTTAATTTAATTCCTTCCAGACCATATATCAGCAACATTGGATTAAAAAAATATGTAGTCACCACATCCATATGCATAGATAGTTACAAATTCCAGGTCTACAAACATGTGCAACAAAAATATGATACACATTATGTTTGTCTTTACATTGAAAAGACTCAGGACATCTTACATACTGAATTTTTGTTTATTTTCTAGCCACAACAAAGTCTTTTTTTTTTTTTTTTTTTTTTTTTTTTTTGCGGTACGCGGACCTCTCACTGTTGTGGCCTCTCGCATTGCGGAGCACAGGCTCCGGATGCGCAGGCTTAGCGGCCATGGCTCACGGGCCCAGCTGCTCTGCAGCATGTGGGATCTTCCCAGACCGGGGCACAAACCCGTGTCCCCTGCATCGGCAGGCAGACTGTCAACCACTGCACCACCAGGGAAGCCCGTGAAGTCATTTTTGATTATCTGTTGGCCCAGCTGAGTCCCTCTCCCCCAGAACCTCTGTCGGAAACCTGCTACAGTGATGCTTCAGCAAGTCATTCAAAGACAGTAGCGTTTGCAAGCTGGAATGCTCTGCCAGAATATTATATTATGAATATGTTAACAGTATTAACATACAAATTTATTAATAATATTATTTACTAGTATATTTTTTCACTAACATATTCTGCCAGAAGCACACTAGGATTTAATGCCAGGCCACAGCAATCTGCACTTAAGAGAATCCAAGTTAGAGTGTTCTAAGTAGTAGCCCAAGGGACAAAAAGCCTTAAGCAAATCAACCAAATTAAAACAGATTACACTTTGTAGACAATTTCAAATAACTTCTTCTATTACTCTAAATCCCTCTTTCATAGCATTTGCTTTCTTTAGGAATTAATAACATGAGAGAAATAAGGAAGAATTCAGGAGCAGCCATATGGGTAAAGGATATCAACCTATTTAAATCTTGTTTTGGCTCTTTCTTGGTCCTGTGTTAGAGTCTGCCATTTTGATTCTCCTAGATTGGCTTCCTTTAGTTTTCCTTCTTCTTTTCCTCTGAAGAAAGAAGGAAAATCTCTTTATAGGCAGAGATCCTGTCTCACATGTCTTTGTCCAGAGTCCATACTCAATAGATGTTTGTTGAACTCAAGAAGTCTCCTCCCCTGTAAGAGGTGAAAGTGTCAGTACTTACAGGCTAGGCAACCCAGCCAGGCCTTCATAGTGGCTTTAAGCACCTTCTTTCACCTTCTTTGACTTCAGTAGCAGAAGCAGGTTTCATTCTGTCTTAGATTTTTAGAAACAATAAAGTAGCAATGATTTGGTAGGAAGATACTTAACAATTACCCTCAGATCACATTGAGATCTCTATCTCTCCTGTTTACTCTGCCTCTTTCTTCATATTTCATCTTTCCAAAACTTCTTATTATCACCAGCACAAAGACCCAGTGCTAGCATCTCATTATTCAAGAGTCCAAGGTCCTTCTGTTGTATTTTGATGGAACTCATCCAAGTGCCTGTTTTGCACAGGGGATGATTAGATGTGGAATTGATCCTTTCAACATCTAAGGGAATTCAATGAAATCAAATATCATGTTCTTTGGGTGGTTTCATAAGAATTCCTGCAGGCACACCTGCCTACCTGCATTTTAAAATTAATTAATTAATTAACTTATTTATACTGTTCCTGAGCTACCCTCCTCTACCTCTGTCCTCCCCCTGGGCCCTGACATAGAGGGAGTTATAACAGTTTCAGTTAGTCTTTTGGTTACTGTACGAATCATTTTCATCTCATTTTTTAAAGTTAATTTTCTTTTTGATTTAGAAAGCTTCTGAATTCCATTAAAATCACAAGACTGAGTCACAGAGTCATAGAAATATAAAGCTAAAATGGATTAAAGAATTATCGAGTCCAACTCTTTTATGTTATATATTAATTCATTCAGGTTTTCAAGAAATATATATTTAGCATCTACTACATGCCAGGCTTTGGGCTAGTTACCAAGGTCACATCCTCTCAGGAAAAGGAAACACATAAATAAGTACTAAACAATGTGATTCGAGTGCAAAAGAAGCCCAGAAGAAGGGTCCCCATCTGCTTGTGGGGAACAGGGAGGGCCGATATAGTAAAGGACACCTAGAAAGATTCAGGTACTTGATGCTGAGTGTTTCTTCTTCCTATTCTGGGTCAAGCTGTGCTCTCAAGTGCCCCATATTTAAGAACTCCTTCATGCCTCATACAACCCTATGAGGTAGAGACTACTGTCATCTCCATTTTAGAGATGAGAAAACCTGGGGACAGAAAATGTTAAGTAACATGTCTGAGTAACACATCAGGAAGTGGCAGAGCCAGGAGTGTACCATCCAGTGTTCATCCTCTGACTGCTGTGCATCCTGGCACTTTGACTTTGCTAAATTTCCCTGGCTAAACATCAAGTGAGGATTGAATCAAGGTGTTATGATTCCCAGATTAACATTAAAGTCTAACTCCTAAGACCCCAAGTGAGTGTCTATTTTTCTTAGTGCTCTGTCAGAGGCTGATGATTCTCAAAGTAACTTCTTAAAAAAAGGTAAGACATTCCCTAGAATAGCAACTTCGGGGTCCTTGTTTAGAAGTGTCAGGGCTTGGTAGGGAAATATGAAAAATCTAAGACTGAACTTCCATTAACCAAAAATGTACTGTGAGCAAAAGCCTGGTGTGTTTGGGCGAATAGTGAGTTTCTACCACATGCAAGGTATAATAATAATCAGGTTTTCAAAATACTCAGCCAGACTCCACTGACCTCTTTAAGATAGAAATGCACAGACAGATAAAAGACTGTGTTCAGGTTTTATTTTAATTTCTGCCTCCCTGCTTGTGGTCTTAGACCTTAGTATTGAAAGCAAATGATATTTCTACCTTCTTTCCAAGACAAGAATTTGCATTTTAAGTTTGGAACACTTAGGGAAGAATCAAATAAATGCTTTACTTACTTTTTTGAGACTTTTTTCCCTTCTTTCCAGGAATAAAGCTTATAGCTTACTGAGTTGTAGACTAAATACCATAAGTCCCAAGACAGGACTGGTTACTGGAGCTGTAGAAAATGTGTCTGTGTTTTGCCCAGGAGGAAGGAGCCCAGCTTCAAGGGGCTCCGGCATGAAATGAATTTGTATCAGAGCAGAGGAGTTAGTTTACCTTAAACTGAACTTCAATTCGGGAAGTTTATACATAAACAAGACGAAAATATACTTTAGTATAGACGTGCTGAGAGTCCTGCTTTGATAAAGAAAGTTGTTTATGTGTATTTATCACCTTATTGGCAATTCTGAAACCTTCCAGACTGAAATGATGAAAATGATGACAACATAGATACCAGTGTATAATTCTTAAGAGTTTATCTACCAGCCTAGCCTCTGTAAAGTGGCCATACAATTTATCATACAACAAGCCAGACACTTAGAAAGCATAAGTGAGTGCCATTATTATCTACATTGGGACAATGTATTAACCAGGTCTGAACCAGCAAACTAGCATGAATAATCAGCCTAATCATGGGCAAAATTCCCTTTTCAAGCAAAGAAACTAAATCAGCATGGCATCTGCAGACAGAGCATGACGGCAAGTACAGAGTCACGTAAGTGGAGGGTCAGGAAGATGAAGTTTGCCACCTGAGACTACTTTGAGCACAGAAATTGAAAGCTGGAAGGGACAGTGTAGTCATCTTTCAACCAGATGAGGAAGTGAAAAGGAATTAGGGATTCATGTAGGTTCCTTACAAAATAGAGACAGAATCCAGGAGTCCTGACTCAGCTACATCAAGCTGTCACTTGGGTAGCTTCTGAGGCTCAACTGTAAGTTGAGTGGCTAAGGACCCAATAGAAGGAATATCTGGGCTTAATCACTTCCCCTCCTAGCATCAGTGTTCTTCCCCACCCTCCCATGAAATGCCCTCTACATTTTCTGCCAGCTCTGGCAATAAGAACACTTTTAGCTCTCATTGTTGAAGAACTAGTAGATAATAGCAATAGTTAATAATAGCACCAATCACTTGAGCAGTGCACTTGGAATTGAGCGGGTTTATTCTCATTAATTATCATATTCATTACTCGTTTATCTGGAAAACCAATTACCACTCATTATCACCCAACAGAAAACAGAGGTCGAAGAATAATGACACATAGGACAGGTCAGTTTTTATAAGAGATGGAAAGGTCTCTAGAGGATCTGATACTGTAAATAAGAGCAGATGATAGAGGATGTTCGACAGAATGCCTGAGATAGTGAAGGTGGACCATGTGGAGGTTCTGAATGTTGGAGAGCAGATGATTAGAGTGACTGAGAAGCGTGTGAGAAGACAAATTTTGCATGGTGTCTACTGTAGCAAAGGGATATGTTAAAGCATCTTTAAAGTTAATTAGAAGCATGAGCTCACATGTAGAACAGGTGTGGTGTGCTCAGAGCACCCAAGAGTGTTTTCTCTGCCTTTGATTATGGGCAGGAACTTAGGAATCAAAGACCAGGAATCAACTATCCCCTTGGAGGCAGGTTCCACTGCATGTCTCTCTCTAGTTCTTTACTCTTTCCCCGCAAGTCAAGGTGAGTTGGCAGGAAGAGGGAGATGAATTAATTCCAAATATAGAATTAATTTTTTTTTCCTGTCACTCATGAGCAGCACATTATGTTTTATACAATGAGCCCAGGAGGATTGGAATGGATGCCTTTTGCAAGTCTAAGAGGAAAAATAATGAAATTCTGGCATTGTTTGGAATGAGAGAGCAAGTCTCAAAAGAGTATCAGTTTATCTGTGGCAATATCTTTACTGCATGAAACCAATGTTTATATGAAGGGGGAAAAGTGGTATCAGTCATTTAGAATTTTAGTCACACTATAATCTATATTGCCTTACTGCCTATTGCATATTTGGGATTTTATGGACAAATATTTCGGTTTTCACGAAGATGTTGAATGCCATGGAAGATAGATAGCTCTGCAATGAGCTCTTAACATATTTCTCAAGTCTTTTACATTAGATCTTCCAGAGTACCACTTAAGAAGTTCCCTTTTATTGGGCAGTATCCAGTAAATATGCATTAAGTATTAGTCTGTTGCACCTGGTCTGAACTAAGCTATATATTTTCATGCATATCTTTGGGAATGAAGTGCTAGTACAGTGCTTTTCAATTTTTTTTTTTACTGCAGCCTACGTAAGAAATATATTTTAGGGGGAGTTCCCAAGATGGCAGGGTAGAAAGATCCTGAGCTTACCTACTCTCATGGTCACATCAAAATTACCACTATGGGGCTTCCCTGGTGGCGCAGTGGTTGAGAGTCCGCCTGCCAATGCAGGGGACACGGGTTCGTGCCCCGGTCCGGGAAGATCCCGCGTGCCGCGGAGCGGCTGGGCCCGTGAGCCATGGCCGCTGGGCCTGCGCGTCCGGAGCCTGTGCTCCGCAACGGGAGAGGCCACAACAGTGAGAGGCCCGCGTACTGAAAAAAAAAAAAAAAAAAAAATTACCACTATGTACAGAAAAACTATCAATGAAAAAGATTGGAACCCACCAGAAAAGATCTTCTACAATTAAAGGTATAAAGAAAGAACCACAACAAGACAGGCAGGAGGGACCGAGTGGTGATATAGCCAAGACCCATACCCCCGAGTGGGCAATCCACAACTAGGAGATTAATTACAATTGCAGAGGTTCTTCCCAAGGAGCAAGGAGTCTGAGTCCCATATTGACTCCCCAGCCCAGGCGTCCTGGGGCTGGAAAATGAGCCCCCAGAGAATTTGGCTTTGAAGGCCAGCAGGGCTTACTTTTGGGAAACTCAAAGACCCTACTCTTAAAAAGAGTGCACACAAAATCTCACATGCTCCAGACCCAGGGCAGGAGCAGTAATTTGAAAGGATCCTGGGTCAGATGTACCTGCTGATCTTGGAGAGTCTCCTGGAGAGACAAGAGGCAACTGGAGCTCACCCTGGGGATACAGACACTGGCAGCAGCCATTTGGGGGCACTCATTCTACCATGTGGACACAGGTGCTGACAAGGACTGTTGTGGAATCCTCCCTCCAGCTTACTAGCCTCAGGATCCAGCCCTGCCCCCACCCACCAGCCTAGAGGCACCAGTACTGGGTTGCCTCAGGCCAAGCCACTAATTAGTTGGGTGGGGACACAGCTCCACCCACAAGCAGACAGGATGCTTTAACACCCCCTGAATCCACAGCTGCCCATGGACACAGACCTGTCCTCCAGAGAGCGCAGGACCTAGCTCCACACTCCAGTGCACAGGCACCAGTCCCAGAAACCCAAGGGCTCTGCAACCAGAGACTCTGGGACCCAGCTTTACCCACCAGTGGGCAGGCAACAGCCCCAGAATCCTCTGGGCCTCAGCCCCACACACCAGCAAGCTTGCTCTAGCCTCTGGACCAGCCTCACCTACCAGCAGACATACAGCAGCCCCAGGACCACCAGAGGCCCACAGCCCTCCTTGGCAGGACTCAGCCCACCCCCTAGCAGGCCAGTACCAGCCCTGGGACCAGCTGTGCCTGAGCCTTGTCCACCAGCAGGCCAACACAAGCTACAGGACATCCTGGACCCTATGGTCAGATGTGTCAGGAACCAGCTGCACCCACCAGTAGTCCTGCACCAGCTCTGGGACCCTGGGTCCTGCAGCCAGATCCCAGGATACACCTCTGCCCACTAGTGGGCCAGCATTGTCCCCAGGACCTGGCCTCACCCATCGGTGGGTGGGCACCAGCCCCAGGATCTCCTGGACTCCCGACTCCATCTACAAATGAATCAGCGCTAGCCCCAGGGCCCCCAGGGTTCTGCAGATAGCTGCCTCATGACCTGGCCCTGCCAATCAGTGCCAGCAGCCTCCACACAAGGCAGGGCCTGGCAACCAACAGGAACAAAGACCAGCCACACCTACCAGACCACCAACATTAGTCAGCCACCACAGCAGGATGCATGCAGCTAACATAAGGGGCACCCCTAGAGCATATAGCTTTAGAGACCGGAGAGGAGTGTGCTGCTGGGACACATAGGATTTCTCCTTCAAAAGGCCACTTCTCCAAGGTCAGAAAATGTAGCCAACCTACCAGATACTTAGAAATAAAAACAGCAAGTTAGGCAAAATGAGGCAACAGAGGAATATATTCCATTTGAAGGAACAAGGTAAAACCCCAGAAGAAAAACTAAGTGAGATGGAGATAGGCAGTCTACTCAAGAAAGAGTTCAACGTAGTGATTGTAAAGATGATCAAAGAACGTGGGAGAAGAATGGATGAAGAGAGCAAGAAGTTCGAAGTTTTTAACAAAGAGTTATAAAATATAAAAAACAACCAAACAGAAATGAAGAGTACAACTGAAATGAACAATACTCTAGAAAGAATTAACAGTAGACTAAATGATACAGAGGAACAGATCAGGAGCTGGGAAACAGAGTAGTAGAACAGAAAAAGAAAAAAGAATAATTAGATAGCTAGTGGGAAGCTGCAGCATAGCACAGGGAGTTCACCTCTGTGCTTTGTGACCACCTAGAGGGGTGGGATAGGGAGGGTGGGAGGGCGGGTGACACAAGAGAGAAGAGTTATGGGAACATATGTATATGTATAACTGATTCACTTTGTTGTAAAGGAGAAACTAACACACTATTGTAAAACAGTTATACGCAAATAAAGATGTTAAAAATAAATTAATTTTTTAAAAAAAGATGACAGTAAAAAAAAAAAAGAAAAAAGAATAAAAAGAATTGAGGACAGTTTAAGAGACCTCTGGAACAATATCAAGCATACTGTTTTCTTCTAAGAGTTTTATAGTTTTAGCTCTTACATTTACATGTATTCATGTATTATCCATTTTGAGTTAATTTTTGTGAATGATATGAGGAAGGGGTTCGATTCATTCCTGTGCATGTGGATATCCAGTTGTCCCAGCACCATTCCTTGAAATACTGTTTTTCTCCATCAACAGGTCTTGGCAATATGCCTATCCTTACGCCAGGACCACACTGTCTTGATTACTGTAGCTTTGTATTAAGTTAAAAGTTGGGAACTATGAGTCTTCCAACATTTTTTTTCTTCTTTAAAATTGTTCAGCAAATTTAGGACCCTTAAATTTCTATATGAATTTTAGAATCATCTTGCCAGTTTCTGGGGGAAAAAAAGGAAGCTGGAGTTGTGATAGACATTGCATTAAATATAAGAACATTTAAACCAATTGGAGAATATTGCCATCTTGACAAAATTATGTTCTCCAATCCATGAACATGGGATTTCTTTCCATTTACTTAAATTTTCTTTACTTTCAACAATGTTTTGTATTTTTCAGTGTAGAACTCTTTCACTTCTTTTGTTGAATTTATTCCGTAAGTATTTTTTAATACTTTGATCAATGAAGTGGTCTTATAATTTCATTTTCAGGTTGTTCATTGCTAGTTTATAGAAATACAATTGATTTTTGCATATTGATTTTGTACCCTGCAACCTTGATAAACTCACTTGATACTTTTAGGGTTTTAAATAAATTATTTAGGGTTTTCTATATGTAAGATTATATCCCCTGAATATAGAGATATATATGGAAAGTCCTAATCTAGATGACTTCCATATCCTTTTCTAGACTAGTTTCCATGGCTAGACCTTCCAATGCAACGTTGAATATGTGTCAAGAGCAAAAAAAAATTTTTGATCTCAGAGGAAACCATTGTCTTTCACCAGTAAGTATGATGTTAACTGTATGTTTTTTCCTAGGTGCCCTTTATTAGGTTGAGGAAGTTCCTTTCCATTCCTAGTTTGATAAACGTTTTGTAATGAGAAGGAGTTGGATTTTGTTTCTGCATCTATTTGGATATTCATGTTTTGTACTTTATTCTATTCATATGGTGTATTACACTGGTTGATTTTCAAATGTTAAACCAATCTTGCAACTTGGGCTAAGTCCCACTTGGTCATGATGGATAATTCCTTTTATATTGATATGTTTGGATCTGGTCTGCTAGTATTTTCTTGATGACTTTTGTGTCTGTAACCATAAGGGATACTGATTTGTAGTTTTCCTTATTTGTGATGTCTTTGTCTGGTTTTGATATCAGGGATACTGGCTTCATATTTTGGGGAAAATTTTGTGAAAGATTCATAATAAATGAATCTCTGGTAAAGGCTGGGTAGAATTCACCAGTGAAGCCATCTTGGTCTGGGTTTTCTTTGTGGAAAGTTTTAAAGAACTCATTCAACCTTTCATTATTATAGGTATATTCAGACTTTCTGTTTTTTCTTGAGTCAGTTTCTGTGGTTTGTGTCTTTTTAAGAATTTGTCCTTTACATTCAGGTCTTCCCATTTGTTGGCAAATAATTATTTATAGCATTTTCTTATATTTGTTTTTGTTTCTGTAATTCCAGTAGTGATTTTCCTTCTTTCATTCCTGATTTTAGTAATGTGAGTCTTCTCTTTTTTTTCTTTGCAAGTCTAGTTGGATTTGTTCATTTTGTTATCTTTTCAAAGAACGAGTTTTTAGTTTCATTAATTTTTCCCTATTGCTTTTCTATTCTCTACTTTATTTTTGCTCTAATCTTTTTATTTCCTTCCTTCTGTTAGGTTTGGATTCTTTTTCAAGTTTCTTGGGATAAAAGGCTAGGTTATTTATTTGGAATCACTGTTTTTTTAATGCAGACATTTACAGCTATAAATTTCCTTCTGAGCACCACTTTAGCCTCATACCATATGTTTTGTTATGCTATGTTTTTATTTTCATTCATCTCAATGTATTTTCTAATTTCCCATGTGGTTTCCTCTTGGATCCATTTGTTATCTAGTACTACATATTTGTGAGTTTCCCAAATTTCTCTGTTATTGATCTCTAATTCAATTCCATGTGTCCAAAGAACATATTTCATGTTATTTCAATCCTTTCAAATTTATTGAAGCTTGTTTTATGTCCTAACAGATGACCTGTTCTGGCAAATTTTCTATGGTCATCTGAGGAAAGCTGATATTCTCCTGTTGTTGCATTGACTCTTCTATAGATTCAGCTGGATTATATTCTTATTCAAGTCTTCTATTTTCTAGTTCATGTTCTGCCTAGCTGTTCTATCTATTTTTGAAAGTGGGATATTAATGTCTCCAACTATTTTGCAGAATTTTCTGTTTCCTCCTTGAGTTCCTTCAGTTTTTGCTACATGTATTTTGTGGCTCTATTGAAAGCTGAATATATATTTATAATTATTATGTCTTCATTATGTATTGACCCTTTATCATTATTAAGTGTCCTTCATTGCCTCTAGTAACTATTCTAGTCTTAAAGTCTATGTTGCTGATATTAAGTTAACCACTCCTACTCTTTTAAAAATTATTTTATTTGAATTTTATTTTATTTATTATTTTTATACAGCAGGTCCTTATCAGTTATCTACTTTATACATATTAGTGTATATATGTCAATCCCAATCTCCCAATTCATCCCACCACCACCACCACCACCACCACCACCACCCCCACTTTCCCCCCTCGGTGTCCATGTGTTTATTCTCTACATCTGTGTCTCTATTTCTGCCTTGCAAACCAGTTCACCTGTACCATTTTTCTAGATTCCACATATATGCATTAATATGTGATATTTCTCTCTTTCTGACTTACTTCACTCTGTATGACAGTCTCTAGGTCCATCCATGTCTCTACAAATAACCCAATTTTGTTCCTTTTTATGGCTGAATAATACTTCATTGTATATATTTACCGCATCTTCTTTATCCATTCATATGTTGATGGGCATTTAGGTTCCTTCCATGATCTGGCTATTGTAAATAGTGCTGCAATGAATATTGGGGTGTGTATGTCTTTTTTCTTTTAACATCTTTAATTGGAGTATAATTGCTTTACAATGGTGTGTTAGTTTCTGCTGTATAACAAAGTGAATCAGCTATGTGTATACATATATCCCCATATTCCCTCCCTCTTGCGCCTCCCTCCCATCCTCCCTATCCCACCCTTCTAGGTGGTCAGAAAGCACTGAGTTGATCTCCCTGTGCTATGCAGCTGCTTCCCACTAGCTCTATATTTTACATTTAGTAGTGTGTATATGTCAATTCTACTCTCTCACTTCATGCCAGCTTACCTTTCCCCCTCCCCATGCCCTCAAGTCCATTCTCTATGTCTGTGTCTTTATTCCTGTCCTGCCCTTAGGTTTGTCAGAACCATTTCTTTTTTAGATTCCATATATATGTGTTAGCATACAGTATTTGTTTTAATATTTCTGACTTACTTCACTCTGTATGACAGCCTCTAGGTTCATCCATCTCACTACAAGTAACTCAATTTCATTTCTTTTTATGACTGAGTAGTATTCCATTGTATATATGTGCCACATCTTCTTTATCCATTCACCTGTCGATGGACACTTGGATTGCTTCCATGTCCTGGCTATTGTAAATAGTGCTGCAATGAACATTGTGTTACATGTCTCTTTTTTGAATTATGGTTTTCTCAGGGTATATGCCCAGTAGTGGGATTGCTGCTTCATATGGTTAGTTCTATTTTTAGTGTTTTAAGGAACCTACATACTGTTCTCCATAGTGGCTCTATTAATTTACATTCCCACCAACAGTGCAAGAGAGTTCCCTTTTCTCCACACCCTCTCCAGCATTTATTGTTTGTAGATTTTTTGATGATGGCCATTCTGACCAGTGTGAGGTGATACCTAATCATGGTTTTGATTTGCATTTCTCTAATGATTAGTGATGTTGAGCATCCTTTCATGTGTTTGATGGCAATATGTATATCTTCTTTGGAGAAATGTCTATTTAGGTTTTCTGCCCATGTTTGGATTGGGTTTTTGTGGGTTTTTTTATATTGAGCTGCATGAACTGTTTATATACTTTGGAGATTAATCCTTTGTCCATTGATTTGTTTGCAAATATTTTCTCCCATTCTGAGGGTTGTCTTTTTGTTTTGTTTATAGTTTCCTTTGCTGTGCAAAAGGTTTTAAGTTTCATTAGGTCCCATTTGTTTATTTTTGTTTTTATTTCCATTAATCTAGGAGGTGGGTCAAAAAAGATCTTGCTGTGATTTATGTCAAAGGAAGAATTTATGTTCTTCCTATGTTTTCCTCTAAGAGTTTTATAGTGTCTGGTCTTACATTTAGGTCTTTAATCCATCTTGAGTTTCTTTTTGTGTATGGTGTTAGGGAGTGTTCTAATTTCATTCTTTCACATGTAGCTGTCCAGTTTTACCAGCACCACTTATTGAAGAGACTGTCTTTTCTCCATTTTATATCCTTGCCTCCTTTGTCATAGATTAGTTGACCATAGCGCGAACCACTCCTACTCTCTTTGGGTTATGGTTTGCATGGTAAATCTTTATCCATCATTTTACTTTCAACCTATTTATGGCTCTGAATCTTACATGTGTCTATTGTAATATCTATGTAGTTGGATATGTATTTTTTCCATTTTGCCAGTTTCTCCCTTCTGATTGGAGTGTGTAGTCCATTTATATTTAATTAACTAACTGATCAGGTAGTTTTAAGTCTGTCATTTCACTATCATTGTCTGTATGTCTTGTGTCTTTTTAGTTCTCCATTTTCTCCATTACTGCCTTCTTTTGTGTCAGCATATATTTTCTAGTTTACCATTTTAATTCGCTTATTGTTCCTTTCACTATATTTTTAGTTATTAATTAGTGGTTTCCTAGGAGATTAAAAATAACATCTTAGCTTAAAATATTCTAATTAAGATGAATTCCAACTTAATTTTAATAGTATATAAAAACTTTGGTAGACCTCTGACACCTCCCCTCTTTTCTATGCTAATATTGCGAATCAAACAAAATCTTTATACATTATAAGCCCATCAATACAGTGTTGAAACTATTGCTTATGCAACCATATTTTTTAATCAGATTGAGAAGCAAAGAATTACCAAAATAGGTATATTTATACTGTTTTTTATATTTACCTGTATAGTTACCTTTATTTGTGCTCTTTATTTTTTTCATGTACATTTTACTCATTGGTTAATGTTTCATTTAAGACTAAAAGACTCTAGTTTTTCTAATAGGGCAAGTCTTCTAGTGATTAATTCTATCTGGTTTTTGTTGTTGTTTTTTTGTTTTTTTAATCTACAAATGTCCTAATTTCTCCTTCATCTTTGACGGGTAGTTTTGCTGGATATAGAATTCTTTGTTGAGTGTCTTTTTTTTTTTTTTTTTTTTATCACTTTCATTGTGTCATCCTACTGCCTTCTGGACCTCATGGTTTCTGATGAAAAATCAACTGTTAATCTTTTTGAAGACTCCTTGAACATGATGTGTGGTTTTGCTTTTGCTGCTTTCAAGATTTCTTTTGTCTTTGTCTTTTGACAGTCCTACTCTAACGTTTCTAGATGCGGATCTTGTTGTGTTTGTTTGATCTGAAGGCCGTTTTTTAAATCACATTTAGGAAGTTTAGGGCTATTATTTCTTCAAGTATTGTTTAATCTCTTTCTCTCTCTTTTCTCTTTCTCCATGTTAGTATGCTAGATGGTGTCCCACAGGTATTCTGAGACTTGCTTTTAAGCTTTGTTATATGACACCATGACAACCTTCATTCTAGAGCTAATTCTGCCACATTACTGATTCAACAATCTTCTGAGTAACTTATCCATTTCCTTGTGAATTATGAGGTTTTATACTCTGGCTGGTTTAGAAATGTACTATTTCCAGTATAAGATATGGAAATTGTTCCCTCTGCTCATTTCAGGTAGTCCTTTCCTCAGCTTTGTGTAGTTTTCTCATATGCATATGCTGATTAGTATTCTAATGAACAGTTTAATGGGACATTCTGCAGAGATTCAGAGCTCCTTCTCTTTCTGTGCAACTTGCTTCTCTAAGGCACTCTGCCCTGTGAACTATGACTGCTTTGGTTTTCCCAGACTCCCAGCTCTGTCTACTCAACTCAGAGGATCACTGGGCTCTGCAGTGAAAACAATCCCCAGAAAATATACAGAAATGAAGTCAAGGGAAATAAAGTAATGTATATCGGTCACATTTGATACACTCAGGACTAGCTCTACCTCTCTAATATCCACTTCTAGTTATCTTTCCTTTGTAATATGGTTCAGGAAATTTTTTTCCTACGGAATGTAGATGATTTTTACACATGCCCCCACTTCCAACCTGTACACTTCTATTTCTTGGTGAGAAGAAAATATTCAAACGCCTAGTTTGTTTTTTTAATTAATCTTTAGGTCTCTATGTTTAAAAATACACATTTCAGCTTTGTCATTGTTATCTGTTTCTTTTATGCCCTTATAGGCCATTTCCCAGTGGGGTTGCTTTTGAGATGATAGGACATATTTTGAATTTTCCAAGGACTCACATGTTAACATATGGAATTATTTTGAGGACATCTTACCACTTCCTCTTCTCTTAGAACAAACAGTTCTAACTTATCTATCACTCTGAAAAATCTCATCAACTTCAACAAATGCAAACATATTCAATTTATGGAAAGACTCCACTCCAATATTTTCTTTTTGCATTTTTTCCTCACAGGGAATTTTTCCCCTGACAGTTTCCAAGATGTGAGGGACTCTCAGTTCCTTGCTCAGAAAACAAACAAAACAAAATTACTTTTTTATAAGTAATAATCTTTAGTTCAGCAGCTGACCTCTGGGACTCTGGTTAATTCATTTTTAAAATGGTTTAGGGAACAGATTATTACAAACTTCCTAAGCCTGAATGGAGCTAATTTTTCTTTCAATTTTAAAAGTTGAGATATCTTGGATTTTTTTTTTTTTTCCTTAGCCTCCAGAATCCCATTCTCTTTCTTTTCTCTGGATGGTGCTGTCTTTTACCTCTCTGATTGCAGCAGTTTATTCAAGAAGAGGGCTCATAGCAAGAATCAGTCTTTCCTTAAAATCCTACTAAAGAGACTGCATTCAAGAGAATATGTTCAGCAAATTTATTGCATCTATCCATATCTGATTGAAATAAAAGTATTAATTATCCCTTAGTTTGCTCTAAGAAGTAATCAGGGAGAAAAAAATAGTTGATTTATAATGTTGTGTTAGTTTCTTGTGTACAGCAAAATGATTCAGTTATACATATTCTTTTTCATATTCTTTTCCATTATTACAAGATATTGAATATAGTTTCCTGTGCTAAACAGTAGGTCCTTGTTGTTTATCTAGTTTATATATAGTAGTTTGTATCTGCTAATCCCAAACTCATAATTTCTCTCTCCCCCACCCTTTTTCCCCTTTGGTAACCATAAGTTTGTTTTCTACGTCTGTGAGTCTATTTCTGTTTCATAAATAAGTTCATTTGTGTCATATTTTAGATTCCACATATAAGTGATATCATAAGGTATTTGTCTTTCTCTTTCTGACTTCACTTTGTATGATAATCTCTAGATCCATCTGTGTTGCTGCAAATGGCATTATTTCATTCTTTTTTATGGCTGAGTAGTATTCCACTGTGTATATATACCACATCTTCTTTATCCATTTATCTGTCGATGGACATTTAGGTTGCTTCCATGTCTTGGCTATTGTAAATAGTGCTGTTATGAAATTGGGGTACATGTATCTTTTTGGATTATAGTATTCTCTGGATATGTGCCCAGGAGTGGGATTGCTGGATCATATGGAGGTTGTATTTTTAGTTTTTTAAGGAACCTTTATACTGTTTTCCATAGTGGCTGCACCAGTTTACATTCCCACCAACATTATAGGAGGGTTCCCTTTTAAAAGCACTTTGTACGTACTATTTCAAAGTCTAAAATACTCTTCCTTGCGCTTTAGGTATATGTACTCATATCTTATTCACAATTTAAAAACCCTGCCCCATCCCAAAATGCCCCATTCCACTGTAAGCTCTTAGAGTACTGGAATTTTTTTCTGCTTATCTTTGCATTTTTGCAGTAGAAAAGTGCTATAAAGGTTTCGGTAGAGGCTTTTGAGTTGAATTCATGAAACAGAACTCACTGTGTAGACTAGTGGATCTATCTTTGTTGAAGAAGAGAAACCTTAAGGAGGATTGGGAAATTTTTTATTTTATCTAGGAGAGATGTTTCTTACAGTGCCTCATCATTCTCATATGTAACAGAAGCCCTGTGAAGAATGATTTGAGAGTCACCCTGCTCCCCAAAACATCCTTCACTGATGCCTGAAAACTGTGATTTAAAATACAATTTTCCTTCGATTTGAAAAAACAAATCTCAAAAACCCTACACCTAACATCATACTTAGTGGTAAGAAGATAGTTGATTCCCACTAAGACCAGGAACAAGGCAAGGATGTCCACTATCACCACTCCTATTTGACAACATACTGGAAGCCCTACCTGACACAATAAGTCAAGAAAGAAAATAAAAGTTATACATACTGGAAAGGAAGAAATAAAACTATCTTTGTTCACAGATGACACAATTTTCTATGTAGAATTCTTCTATGAGTGAAAATTCCTGGAACTAATTAACAGTTATAGCAAGGTTGCAGGGTACCAGGTGAATATACAAAAGCCAATTGCTTTCCTATACACTAGCAATGAACAACTGGAATTGAAAATTTAAAACAATACTATTTACATTAGTACCTTAAAATGAAATACTTAGGTATAAATCTAACAAAATATGTACAAGATCTATATGAGGAAAAGTACACAATCAACAGAATAACTTAAAAATTGGAGAGATATTCCATACTCATGTATAGAAAGACTCAATATCATTAAGATTTCAGCTTTTCCCAAACTGATATGTAGATTCAATGCAATACCAATAAAAATTCCAGTGGGTTATTTTATGGTTATACACAAACATATTCTAAAGTTTATATCAAAAGACAAAAGACTGAGAATAGTCAACACAATACTGAAGAACAAAGTCAGAGGACTGACACTACCCAACTTCAAGAGTTACTATAAAGCTACAATACTTTGTTGTAAAGCAGAAACTAACACACCATTGTAAAGCAATTATACTCCAATAAAGATGTTTAAAAAAACCTACAATAATCAAGACAGTATGGTATAGGCAAAAGAATAGACAAATGGATCAATGGAACAGAACAGAGAGCCAAGAAATAGATCCACACAGATACAGTGAATTGCTCTTTGACAAAGGAGTAAAGGCAATTCAATGACAAAAGAATAGTTCTTTTAACAGTGATGTGGTAACAGCTAAACATGCACATCCAAGGAGATGAATCTAGATACAGACCTTACACCTTTCACAAAAATTAACTCAAAATGGATAATAGCCCTAAATGCAATGTGAAAAATTTTAAAAACTCCTAGAAGATAACATAGAATAAAATCTAATTAACCTTAGGGTTAGCAATGACTTCTTAAGTGCAACACCGAAAGCACCATGCATGAAAGAAAAAAATTAATAAGTGCAACTTCATTAAAAATAAAAGGTTCTGCTCTACAAAAGACATTGTGAAGAGAATGAGGAGACAAGCCAGGAACTAGGAGAAAATATTTTCAAAACACATATCTGATTAAAGGACTGGTATCCAAAATGTACAAAGCACTCTTTTTAAAAAAATTTATTTATTTAATTTATTTATTTTTGGCTGCATTGGGTCTTCATTGCTGCATGCAGGCTTTCTCTAGTTGCAGTGAGCAAGGGCTGGCTACTCGTCGTTGTGGTGCATGGGCTTCCCATCGTGGTGGCTTCTCTTGTTGCGGAGCACGGGCTCTAAGGTGCATGGGCTTCAGTAGTTGTGGCTCGCAGGCTTTAGAGCGCAGGGTCAGTAGTTGTGGTGCACGGGCTTAGTTGCTCCGCAGCATGTGGGATCTTCCCGGACCAGGGCTCAAACCCGTGTCCCCTGCATTGGCAGGCGGATTCTTAACCAGTGTGCCACCAGGGAAGCCTTACAAAGCACTCTTAAAACTTAACAATAAGAAAACAAATCAGTTTTTAAATGGGCAAAAAATCTGAACAGAAAATTTACCAAAGAAGATGTACAAATGACAACTAAGCATATAAAAAGATGCTCAACATTGCATATTGTTAGGAAATTGCATATTAAATCAATAAGATAGCACTACACACCAATTCAAATAACTAAAATCCAAAGTACTGACAGCACCAAGTGCTTGTGAGAATATAAAGCGACAGGAACTCTCATTCATATCTGGTGGGAATACAAAATTGTACAGTCACTTTGGAAGACAGTTCGGCAATTTCTTACAAAACTAAATATAATCTTGCCATATAACCCAGAAATCTCACTTCTTAACATTTACCCAAATTAGTTGAAAACTCATTTTCACACAAAAACCTACTATAAAAAATGTTTATAACAGCTTTATTCATAGTTGCGAACACTTGGAAATAACCAAGGTTAATGGTGAAGGGATAAACAAACTGTGGTACATCTTACAGAGGAATATATTCAGCAATAAAAGGAAATTAACTATCAAACCACAAAAACACATGGAGGAACTTTAAATGCATAATGCTAAATGAAAGAAGCCAGTCTGAAAAAGCTACCTACTATTTGATTCCTAAACTATTAAGACACTGGAAAAGGCAAAGCCTCGGAGACAGTGAAAGGATCAGTGATTGCCAAAGGTTTGAGGGGAGGGAGGAGTGAATAGGTGGAGCACAGGGGAATTTTAGAGTTAAGAAGCTATTCTGTATGAAACTGTACTAGTGGATACACAGCATTATACATTTGTCAAAACCCATAGAACTCTACAACACGAAGAGTGAAACCTAATATAAACTATGGACTTTAGTTAATAATAATATATTAATATTTGTTCATCAGTTGTAACAAATGTACCACACTAATGCAAGATGTTATTTATAGGGAAAGCAGGGGCAGGCAGGGAAGAAAAGAGGTGAATGGGAACTCTCTGCAGTAAAGTCTATTACTTAAATTTTTTAAAATTCATCTTCCTGGATAACTGAGACATTTTTAAAAATAATATTCACTTATAAAATTCCTCTGGATAATAATTAACTAATATTTAGGGGATCACATTAATATTCTTCTACTCAGAAGTCTCTGGGTAGAATGAAAATTCCAGGTTCTGTGAGAATGGGGGTTCCTGAAATGGAAAGTAGTTCAGAGAAGGCTGCGAAGTCAAATGTCACCTTCACATTCTGGCTGTGAGCTGTCACAGTACAGGTTTTCCATAGAAGAAGCATCCTCTCCTTATCCTTGACAGCATTTCTGAGTAGGGGACTAGTTACAGAGTTTAGAGTTTTTCTGATACTTACAATTGATGAAAATTCTATTACCTTGTGTACTTACAGGGAGCAAAATAACATCAGTATGCATTAATAGCATGTATTACTTAGGTTTGCATCTCACTTGAGCAAATTACTCTAACCTGTCTCTAAAATAAGGATAAAAATTGTTTAGATTAAAGAGTTGTTGTGACAGTTAAATGAGGTAATGCAGGTATTTAGTGAGATCTCAATAAAATATTAGCAATTGTTGTTGCTATTGCTGTTTCTCACCATTAGAATACTTTCCGATGGAATGCAGATAAAATGCAGATTTCAAAAAGTTCAGTCTGAGTTAGAGAGCTAACTGTGAGTTGTAGGAGATGAAGTAATAGAGATGGGAAGGATATCTGGATCATGAAGTAAAGAAGAAGCTGACATTTTTAAATGGCAGCTATATATTAAACATTGCATGCTTTATCTGAGGAATCCTCATGGCAACCTCACGAATTATCCACTGAGACTCAAGGTAGTTAATTTCTCCATGGTAGCATAAGTGTTACAACTGGTAGTGCTGGAGTCAAACTCAAATTTTTTCCTTAAAACATGTGAACTTTTTGTATGGCATATGATGCCACATGGGCTTAGAGATTCAGCTCATTAGTTACTTGGGGCTGCTTGAGACTACTATAATCATGTAGTCTTTACTAAGCGTTTCTCGTGGTCATGTTTGATAAGTATCAAATTTGTTGAACAGATTTTTAAACAAATAGAAAATTGAATGAGTGGATGAATTAGAAGAACAAACTATACCAAAATGCAGAGTATTACACCATGGATGTGTGCTCAAAAGTTGCAGAGCTTCTGGAAATATATTTTAAATGCTCTAAGGAACCTCCATATATGAACGTAATAATCTTGTAAAGAGAAAATTCCTTTTGAAACGGGTAATTACCTCATGTATCAATAGGTTTTGATTTCAATGGGTTGAATTTTTTCAAAATCTATGTGTCTCTCTAGAGGATTGGGTCAATAGTCTTAAAGGTTCACTTGAAGATCACCCCATGAAATGAGCACAGATAAGAAGAGCTGGGTCACTGAGGGCTTTTGGTTTTTCTCAAGCACTTTGTTCTCACCTTATCTAGGTGTACACATCTGCTCAGGTAACCAGTTCTATTTTTTTTCGAAGTCTGTTCCAGGCTCCTGTTCTCTTCCGTTCCCATAGGAAGACAAACATGTTACTTTGTATCTGAATCTAACTTGAATTTGCTTTTCTGATTAGAACTACTAATGAAAGGCAGTCCTGCTGCTGAAGATGTTTTAATTATTCAGTTAGTCAGCAGGCATTTATGAAGCCTACTATGTGCTAGGCTATAGAGGTAGAGATGAAAAAGACAGTCTGTGTCCTCTATGAACTCAGTCTAATGAGTAGGATTGCTACACAATTACTATTTAAAGATTATTTCTATCTCGTTATAATAATAACATTTATATTTTTCTGTAATAACATGGTAAAATTTTACATGTAAAATGCCATGGAGAAGTAGGGGAATAGTCAAGATGTGAAGGGATTGGTGAGTGGGAATTCACATTTATTGAGTATTGACTATGTACCAGGCTCTATGCTCACTAAATTCTTAAAACTATTCTTTGAGACATATATTTTTACCCCTATTTTACAGATGCGGAAAAGTACCAGTGCCAGTAAGAGGCAAAAATAGGCATTCAGACCCAGTTCTACTAACTCATATTAAAATAGAGTTTTCCTTCTACAGCAGTCACCATTTCCTGAATACTTAGTATGCCCCAGGAATAGGCAGTTGAATATATCTAGATGGTTCAAGTGATATGCCTGGATTTAAGCAAACTCTAATCCTTCTCTGGGAAGTGAAGAGTGACAGCTTCACCCCCAATATCAGTTGGTCTCTGCATGGGAAGCATTTCTGGGGTAGTATAGAGTTGTGTTTTGTTTTGTGTTTTACTGGAAGATTGAGAAGAATTTGGGGCAGGTGCCTAAGGGGACAGAGCAAACTAGGACAATGGAGGGGAAGAACTGGCCTCCTTTCATCCATTCACCTCTCCCCACCCCCACCTCAAGCCTGATTGGTTGGTTTTCGGGACCAAAATAGGAAGAATTCGAATAGAATTTCTTCCATGAAATTCCATGTAAGAGTCAGGGCGTAAACAGTGCTGAATTGGGGCTCAGATGGCCAAATTGAATCCAGAATGGAGCATGCCCCATAGTGTCTGTTTGTGCCCTTCAGAGAAGGAGGGAGCACTGCTCTTCCAGTGTACTAGTTTCCTAAAGCTGTTGTAAAAAATTACCTCAAACTTAGTAGCTTAAAACAACAGAAATTTATTCTCTCATGCCTCTGGAAACCCGAAGTTTGAGACCAGTACCACGGGGCCAAAATCAAGGTGATGACAGGGCAGCTTTCCCTCTGGAGGCTCTAAGGCAGGATCTGTTCCTTGTCTCTTCCAATTGCTGGTGGCTGCTAGTATCCCTTGGCTTGCAACTACATCACTCCAGTCTTCAAAGCCAGCATCTTCAAATCTCTCTCTGCCTCTGTCTTCACATCACCTTCTCCTCTTCTGTGTCAAATCTGCCTATATCTCTTTCTCATAAAGATACATGTGATTGTGTTTAGGGCCCACTATGTTAATCTAAGACAATCTCCCAACTCAGTCAATCTGATCATCTTAACAAAATATGACCCTATTTCCACATAATATAATGTTCACAGGTTCCAGGAATTATGAAGTGAATACCTTTGGGGACTAGCCTAACACACACAGGATTTCTGTCTTCCAAGGTAGCAGATGAAAGCTTCACTCAGGACCCACAAGCCATATACTTCCCAGAGGAAGCACAAACAGAAGAAGAAGAGCAGTTTGTGAGGCCCAGAGAATATTTCTGAACCTGGAAATCTCTTTGACCATGGAAAACTCCTGACTGTGACCCACAGAAACCTTGATTGAGTGGGTGGGTAGGTGATAACCTGCAGAATCAGGTGTGAGCTAAGAGCCATGGCAATTTGGAAATTTATCTTCATGTGGTTAAACAGAGTCACACAGACTGATAGAGGCTGAGATATTTGGATGAGCTGGAACCAGTATTTAATGGAGCAAAATGCAAAAAGGTGTACTCGTAAAGCAACTTTATTTTCTTCAGTGCTCTTCACACTAGCTCAATGGGTTAGTAGCTAGCATTTCTTTCCCAACCTGGGAAAGAACTCAGGCAGGTCCCATAATTTTCTGATCCCTTTTGAATATTTAAAGTCATCTGATCATTAGGTGGTTCAGTAGAAGGATGTGCGCTCACTTGCTCCTGCAAGAGCACTGGAATCACAACTAACAGCTGAACAATCATCAACAGGAAGGCACTGGAACTCACCAAAAAAGATACCCCATATTGAAAGACAAAGAAGAAGCCGCAATGAGATGGTAGGGGTGCAACCACAATAAACTCAAATCCCATAACTGCTGGATGGGCTGCTCACAAACTGGAGAACAATTATACCACAGAAGTCCACCCACTGGAATGAAGGTTCTGAGCCCCACATCAGTTTTCCCAACCTGGGGGTCCAGCAACAGGAGGAGGAATTCCCAGAGAATCAGATTTTGAAGGCTAGTGGAATTTGATTGCAGGACTTTGACAGGACTGGGGAAACAGAGGCACCACTGTTGGAGGGCACACACAAAGTAGTGTGTGCATCAGGACTCGGGGGAAGGAGCAGTGACCCCACAAGAGACTGAACCAGACTTACCTGCTAGTGATGGAGGGTCCCCTGCAGAGGCGGGGGGAGGCTGTGGCTCACCGTGGGGACAAGGACACTGGCAGCAGAAGTTGTGGGAAGACTCCTTGGTGTGAGCCCTCCCAGAGTACGCCATTAGCCCCACCAAAGGGCGTATAGCCTGCAGTATTGGGTCACCTCAGGCCAAACAACCAACAGGGAGGGAACTCAGCCCCACCTATCAACAGACAAGCAGATTAAAGTTTAACTGAGCTCTGCCCACCAGAGCAACACCCAGCTTTACCCACCACCAGTTCTTCCCATCAGGAAGCTTGCACAAGCCTCCTAGATAGCCTCATCCACCAGAGGGAAGAGAGCAGAAGCAAGAGGAACTAGAGTCCTGCAGCCTATGGAAGGAAAATCACATTCACAGAAAGATAGACAAAATGAAAAGGCAGAAGACTATGTACCAGATGAAGGAACAAGATAAAACCCAGAAAAACAACTAAATGAAGTGGAGATAGGCAACTTTCCAGAAAAACAATTAAGAATAATCATAGGGAAGATGATCCAGGACCTTGGAGAAAGAATGGAGGCAAAGATTGAGAAGATGCAATAAATGTTTAACAAAGATCTAGAAGAATTAAAGAACAAACAAACTGAGATAAAGAATACAATAACTGAAATGAAAAATACACTAGAAGGAATCAATAGCAGAATAACTGAGGCAGAAGAATGGATAAGTGACCTGGAAGACAGAATGGTGGAATTCACTGCTGCAGAACAGAATAAAGAAAAAAGAATGAAAAGAAATGAAGACAGCCTAAGAGACCTCTGGGACAACATTAAATGCACCAATATTCACATTATAGCGGTCCAAGAAGGAGCAGAAAGAGAGAAAGAACCTGAGTAAATATTTGAGGAAATTATTGTCAAAACTGCCCTAACATGGGAAAGGAAATAGCCACCCAAGTCCAGGAAGTTGAGAGAGTCCCAGGCAGGATAAACCCAAGGAGAAACATGCCGAAACATGTTCTAAGAGGGAATTTTATAGCAATACAATCTTACCTCAAGAAACAAGAAAAATCTCAAATAAACAATCTAACCTTACACCTAAAGGAACTAGAGAAAGAAGAACAAACAAAACCCAAAGTTAGTAGCAGGAAAGAAATCATAAAGATCAGAGCAGAAGTAAATGAAGTAGAAGAAAAGAAAAACAGCAGCAAAGATCAATAAAACTAAAATCTGGTTCTTTGAGAAGATAAACAAAATTGATAAACCTTTAGCCAGACTCATCAGGAAAAAGTGGGAGAGCACTCAAATCAATAAAATTAGAATTGAAAAAGGAGAAGTTACAATGGACACTGCAGAAATACAAAGCATCATAAGAGACTACTACAAGCAACTCTACGCCAATAAAATGAACAATCTGGAAGAAATGGACAAATTCTTAGAAAGGTATAACCTTCCAAGACTGAACCAGGAAGAAATAGAATATATAAACTGACCAATAACAATCACTGAAATTGAAACTGTGATGAAAAATCTTCCAACAAACAAAAGTCCAAGACCGAATGGGTTCACAGGTGAATTATATGAAACATTAAGAGAAGACCTAACACCCATTCTTCTCAAACTCTTCCAAAAAATTGCAGAGCAAGGAAACTTGCTCTCAAACAAACTCATTCTACAAGGCCACCATCACCCTGATACCAAAAACAAAGATACTACAAATATGAAAATTGCAGACCAATATCACTGATGAATATAGATGCAAAACTCCTCGACAAAGTACTAGCAAATAGATTCCAGCAACACATTAAAAGGATCATACACCATGATCAAGTGGGATTTATCCCAGGGACACAAGGATTCTTGAATATATGCAAATCAATCCATGTGATACACCATAACAAATTGAAGAATAAAAACCATATGATCTTCTCAATAGATGCAGCAAAAGCTTTTGACAAAATTCAACACCCATTTATGATTTAAAAAAAACTCTACAGAAAGTGGGCATAGAGGGAACCTACCTCAACATAATAAAGGCCATATGCGACAAACCCACAGCAAACATCGTTCTCAATGGTGAAAAACTGAAAGCATTTCCTCTACTATCAGGAACAAGACAAGGATGTCCACTCTCGTCACTCTTATTCAACATAGTTTTGGAAGTCCTAGCCACAGCAATCAGTGGAGAGAAAGAAATGAAAGGAATACAAATTGGAAAAGAAGAAGTAAAACTGTCACTGTTTGCAGATGACATGATACTACACATAAAGATGCCACCAGAAAACTACTAGAGCTAATCAGTGAATTTGGTAAAGTTGCAGAATACAAAATTAATGCACAGAAACCTCTTGCATTCCTACATACTAATGATAGATCAGACAGAGAAATTAAGGAAATAATCCTATTCACCATTGCAACAAAAAAATAAAATATCTAGGAATAAACCTACCTAAGGAGGTAAAAGACCTGTACTCAGAAAACTATTAAATACTGATGAAAGAAATCAAAGATGACACAAACAGATGAAGAGATATACCATGTTCTTGGATTGGAAGAATTAATATTGTGAAAATGACTATACTACCCAATGCAATCTACAGATTCAATGCAATCTCTATCAAACTACCAATGGCATTTTTTACAGAAGTAGAACAAAAAATCTTAAAATTTGTATGGAGACACAAAAGACCCCGAATAGCCAAAGCAATCTTGAGGGAAAAATGGAGCTGGAGGAATCAGACTCCCTGACTCCAGACTACACTACAAAGCTACAGTCATCAAAACAATATGATACTGGCACAAAAACAGAAATATAGATCAATGGAACAGGATAGAAAGTCCAGAGTTAAACCCACACACCTGTGGTCACCTAATCTACAACAAAGGAGGCAAGAATATACAATGGAGGAAAGACAGGCTCTTCAATAAGTGGTGCTCGGAAAACTGGACAGCTACATGTAAAAGAATGAAATTAGAACACTCCCTAACACCATACACAAAAATAAACTCAAGATGGATTAAAGACCTAAATATGACTGAACACTATAAAACCCTTTGAGGAAAATATAGGAAGAACACCCTTTGATAAATCACAGCAAGATCTTTTTTGACCCACCTCCTAGAGTAATGGAAATAAAAACAAAAATAAACAAATGGACCTAATGACACTTAAAAGCTTTTGCACAGCAAAGGAAACTATAAACAAGATGAAAAGACAGCACTCAGAATGAGAGAAAATATTTGCAAACAAATCAATGGACAAAGGATTAATCTCCAAAATATATAAAGAGCTCATGCAGCTCAATATTAGAAAAACAAAAATCCCAATCAATAAATGGGCAGAAGACCTAAACAGACATTTCTCCAAAGAAGACCAGATGGCCAAGAGGCACATGAAAAGCTGATCAACATCACTAATTATTAGAGAAATGCAAATTAAAACTACAATGAGGTATCACCTCACACCAGTCAGAATGGGCATCATCAGAAAATCTACAAACAATAGATGCTGGAGAGGGTGTAGAGAAAAGGGAACCCTCTTGCACTGTTGGTGGAAATGTAAATTGATACAGCCACTATGGAGAACATATGGAGGTTCCTTAAAAAACTAAAAATAGAACTACCATACGACCCAGCCATCCCACTTCTGGGCATATACCCAGAGAAAACCATAATTCAAAAAGACACATGCACCCCAATATTCATTGCAACACTGTTTACAATAGCCAGGTCATGGAAGCAACCTAAATGCCCATCGACAGATGAATGGATAATGAAGATGTGGTACATATACGCAATGGATTATTACTCAGCCATAAAAAGAAACAAAATTGGATCATTTGTAGAGATGTGGATGGACCTAGAGACTGTCATACAGAGTGAAGTAAGTCAGAAAGAGAAAAACAAATATCATATATTAACACATATATGTGGAACCTAGAAAAATGGTACAGATGAACTGGTTTGCAAGGCAGAAATAGAGACACAGATGTAGAGAACAAACGTATGGACACCAAGGGGGAAAAGTGGCAGGGGGTGGGGTGGGGTGGTGGAATGAATTGGGCAATTGGGATTGACGTATATACACTAATATGTATAAAATAGACAACTAATAAGAACCTGCTGTATAAAAAATATAAAATAAAATTTTTTTAAAAACCCAGCACAATGTTTTACACATAGTAGATACAAAGTCAATATTTAATGGCCTATTGACATATAGGCAATATTATAACTTTTTCTTGGGTGGATAAAAAAATAAAGTTCTCTGATCAGTCTTAATCCAGTACTTAAATGCCCAGTCCCCTATTATAATAACGATTTCATACTTTATTTAAGGGTAAAGCTTCTACCTTCCTCTGGTTTAGTGTCACTTCTGGCTGAGACTCCTTCAGTGGGGAAAGGGGACAGGATCCATCTTTCTATTTCCCACCCTTGCACTTTCCTCCTTCCCCCACCCACCCTAAACCCGTAGGAATAGCTAAGGGAAAGTTTTTACTGACTGGAAGACATATCTGACACTGGTGCCCTCAAGGCATGGCAAATTCCCAACACTGATTCTTTTTCTCATGAGCAGTTTTCTTCGGGGTTTCTCAAACATTCTCCCACGAGGAACAAGAAATAGCAATTCTTAAGAGATTGGCAGTCTGGCTGACTGTTAAATAATCAGCCCTCCAGCCCTGGAAACCCAGCAGTCACACACAGATGCAGTCACCACACATAGGGTCCATTGTCTCACCAGTAGCTCTATTGGACAAAATCCATTTAAGCTACCTCTAGGGCAACTCTCTCGCAAAGGATCTCCATCAAGTCCAAAGTAATCTCTCATGTTATCTGCCTGTGCAGCCCCCCAAAAGGCAGTTACCCAATGCAGCCTGCATTCCTCTTCGCTACCACCTCAAACTTCTAGAATCTAAGAAATTTATGACTTTGGGACAAAAGCTCTGCTAAAAAGGGGTATCTCTGCAGTTATTGAGATACTTCTCCATAAAATCCTCTCTCTCTTTTTCCTCTTCCCATACACTTGGTATTTGAAACCATAAAGAACATAGCATGTACTTTTGACTTTCCAGAACTTGTACCAACCTATGGCCTTCACCCATTGGATCCAGAGCATGTTAGATTGAGTTCAATGAACCCCAGGTAATGTTCTACCCTTTTCCTCAGTGTGAAGGTTTTTTCACTGCCTCAAAGGCTATATCTTCCCTTTCCAACTACCAAGCACAGAGCTTTGGTTCAGCAAAATGCACATTCTTAGTCAAATCTGGGTCCCTGCTCCAAATCCCTATCTCCCTACCCTGGTAAGATTAAACTATCCAATCTAGAAACCATTCCATTTATTCTGTCTTAAAACTTACACCAGTTGACCTAAGAGACCCCCTCTTTCTTATTTACTTTTCTCCTGAGTAGCAACAACACATGAGAAAAAAAGTCAAGTCTATCGAGAAGCCAGATGGGCTCAAGGGCACTCCTGATGCAAAAACGCTTCCGTAACCTCAGAATCCCTGCTTTTCAGATCGTAAAGCCATAGTCCATTTTGTCGAAGAAATGTCTTCTTTTTAGCTTTTGCTATTTTACCTTTGCTATAATATTGATTTCCATTCTAAGTTAGCTCATCACTGCAAATGCAGATGGAAATATTATGATTTTTCTGCTAGAGAAAGTATTCAAGTTTCTTATCAACAAAAATAAGCAGAGAAATTGTTTTTCTAAATACACATATGTCTTGTGGTTAAGGAAAGAAGAACTTTTCTTCAGTATTTAATAATATTTTAAAGCTTAATCATCTTGATAACAATGTATGTCATATAATATATATTTGTTTACTATTTAAAGATCTATATAGATTTCCAAAATATGTCATCCATGAAAGACAAATAACATATGGTGGAATTTAGTAATTATATGGCTTTATGGAAAGGAATTCATTGTTTTGCAGTGGAAGTTTAATGGATGATAAATGAAATTTGAAGCAAGACTGAATTTATTTAAAATGACTTCTGGTTAAGGAATGAAGAAATAGCAGTTAGGAGATTTAAAAAATTAAGATTCAACTTTTACGCATACTTTAAAAATAACCACTTGGGCTTCCCTGGTGGCGCAGTGGTTGAGAATCCGCCTGCCGATGCAGGGGACACGGGTTCGTTCCCCGGTCCGGGAGGATCCCACATGCCGCGGAGCGGCTGGGCCCGTGAGCCATGGCCGCTGAGCCTGTGCGTCCGGAGCCTGTGCTCCGCAACAGGAGAGGCCACAACATTGAGAGGCCCGCATACCACACACACACACACACACACACACACACACACACACACACCCCACTTATTGGATTATATTAGACTTTCATGTTAAAGTACCATTATTTTATAAAATACTGATTGCTAGTCAGTACCAGTAAGGAATTATAAAACTGTAAATCAAAATACTTAGGAAACTGAAACTAACTATATTTTAGTAAAATTAATTAAAGACTGCTATAAAACAGAAAGTCTTCCAATTTGCAAACATACATTTATCATTAATGAAAAGTATAAGTATGATTGTCAGCAATAAATCTTCTTATAGTGTGTTCCACTTAGGGGATATTAGCCAAAATTGCTTTTAGCTAATGTAAATAGCATGAGGTTTTTTGTTTTGTTTTGTTTTTGAGACAGAAAGATATATGTTCAAATTCTAAGTTTGCCACTTTCTAAATGTAACCTTGAGCTATTTACTTGGCTTGTCTGAGACCCGTTTCCCCACCATCAAAATGGAATAATAATAATATGCTACCATTTGTAAAAATTAAATGACTTATCTCACTTCTAATGAAGGCAAACTAAGAAATTCAGACCAACCTTCCCAAACAAACAACTAGAAAATAGTTTTTAAAGTATTCTGCTTAAAAGCTCTGGAGAGCCAATAAGACAGTGAAGATTTAAAGAGACAAAAATCTCAGGAAAGAAACCTACAGAAGTAAGATCAGCTTGAGGACTCTTTCCCCACCAGTATCTGCTGGTTCTGGAAGAGGATACTGAGGAGCCTAGGGGTAAGCAGAACTTTCAACTGACCCACATGAGAAAATAGTTGGAGTTCAGAGTGTTTTCAGTAGAGATCCTGAAAGGCAGCTCTTAGGAACAGTGGTAAATCAGAAGTAGACCAGTCATCACAGGAACTAAAGCCTAGCTTCAAGTCATCTTAATAAGGTAAGAAAGGAGAGTAAATAAGCACACACAGGTAGGAACAAGAGAAATCAGGTCACAATACCAGAGATTTAAACTCAATGTATCAATAATTACATTGAGTAAAAATGAAATAAATGCTCTAATTAAAAGACAAAGAATGGTAGAGTGGCATACAATATATGTATATTTTGCTTACTATGGGCCAAACCTAAAACATAAGGAAATATAAAGTCTGGAAGTAAAAGTATGAAAAAAATATACCATGCAAATACTAATTGTGATGGTTTTAAAATAGTCCCACAAATTCTTTGATACTTCTCCCTTCAAAGGCAGAGCCTTATTCCCCTCTTCTTGAGAGTGGGTTGCACTTAGTGACTCATTTCTAATGCATAGAATGTGGCAGAAGTGTGTAACTTCTGAGAGTAGGTCATAAAATACTTTGTGGCTTCCTCCTTGACCTCACTCCCTGAGATTTCTTGCTCTGTGGGAATCTAGCTTCCATATCATGAGGATACTCAGGCAGCCTTATGGAGAGGTCTGTGTAATGAGAAACCAAGGCTTCTGTGAACAGCCAGTAAAGAAACTGAGGCCTCCAGCCAACAACCATGTAAGTGAGTCATCTTAGAAGTAGATTGTCCAGTCCCATTCAAACTTCTAATGAAGTTACAACCCCACTTGACATTTTGACTGCAATGTCATGAGAGACTAAGTTGCTCCTATATTCCTGACTCCCTTAAACTGTTAGAAACAATAAATTTTGTTGTTTTAAACTACTAAGTTTGGGGAGTACTGAGCACTGGTATAGCTACATTAATGAGAAAAAATATATATACTTTATGGTAAAAAAGAGAGGCATTATGGAAAATGGTTTAATTTTATAGACATAATAATTATAAATTTGTGTCACCTAATAATATACCCTGAAAATATTTAAAGTAAAAACTGATGAAATTATAAGAAGTAATAGGCAAATTCACAATAATAGCAAATTCATAATAGCACATTCATGCTGGAAGATTTTTTAAATACCTCTGTGTAACTGATAGAACCAGAAGACCAAAAAGTGATATAAAATATTTGAACGACCCAGTTAAAATGTATGTAATTGTATACCCAACAGCTACAAACCACACATTCTTTTCAAATACATGTGGAAAATTTTTTAAATTGCTAGACCATAAAGCAACTCAACAAATTTCAAAGGAATGACATCACATAGCATATATTAGATGACCACAGACCAATGTATAATAAAAAGATAACTAGAAAATTCCCATATGTTTGGAAAATGCAAAATATACTTCTAAATATTCTCTGGGTCAAAGAAGAGATTACAATGGAAATTAGAAAATATTTTGAACTTAATGAAAATATATGTGGAATTCAACTAAAGTCATGCTTTAGAGGGAGATATATAGTCTTGAACACATATATTAGGAAAGAATAAAGACTGAGAATCGATGATCTAAGCATCCATCTCAAGGAGTTAGTTAAAGAATAGCAACTTAAATCCCTCACAAGTAGAAGAACTAATGAAGAAAGGAGCAGAAACTGATGGTACAGAAAACTAACATATTAGGATCAACAAAGTAAAAATTAATTTTTTGAAAAGACTAATAAGATTAATAAACTCAGGGCAAAACTTATCAAAAACAAGTAAGGCACAAATTAGTAATATCAGGATTGTAGAGGATGATATCACTATAGATCCTATACACATTTAAAATATAATACGAGGGTATTATGTATAACTTCACAGATTGGAATTCTGTAATCTCTCCACAATGATGGTTATCTTCTTTATTATTTTTAAGTTTTTTATTAACATTCTTCACTTTTAAAATAGTTTTCTAAACTTTTCTACAAATTACTGGTTCTGTTTTCTTCAATTCCAAGTCTTCTTATGGCCATCTTTGAAAAATGTTATCTCTTTGAATGTATTATTCTGTTAGTCTCCTATTTTATTTTGGCCTGATCTTATTTAATAGAAATAATAACCTATTTCATTTCATTGAGGAGAAAAAGACCACTTGATTTTTTTTTAAGATCTTTATTGGAGTATAATTGCTTTACAATGGTGTGTTAGTTTCTGCTTTATAACAAAGTGAATCAGTTATACATATACATATGTTCCCATATCTCTTCCCTCTTGCGTCTCCCTCCCTCCCATCCTCCCTATCCCACCCCTCTAGGTGGTCACAAAGCACTGAGCTGACCACTTGATTTTTTAAAACTTATTTTTCTTTGATGTAAATCGATTTTAGGATTTTTCACATGCTGTTAGTTCCTATTCCTTTCACTACAGAATATTGTCTCAGTTCTCAGGTTCTCAGATTATTTTTGTTGCTGTCATTTTTTTGTAATTTGGTCATCCTGAGATTTTAATATTTTAAACTCATCCAGAGCATCAAATATATATGAAGGGGATCTTGCTGGGACCAAGCCAAGGTCAGGCCTTGTACAAACAAAATCCCCCAACATGTCTCCCTCCCTCCTTGATTCCCTATACACATACACAGTTTGGTGTTCCTACTTCTGTCTACCCACATCTGGAGCTGGAAGGCAATTTGGAAGGCCGAAGAGGCAACAGTACCTGGAGGGATGGGATAGGGAGAATGGGAGGGAGAGGCAAGAGGGAGGAGATATGGGGCTATATATTATCTATAGCTGATTCACTTTGTTGTAAAGCAGAAACTAACACACCATTGTAAAGCAATTATACCCCAATAAAGATGTTAAAAAAAATTATTAGCACTCAAGACAAATGCCAAAATTTACTAAAAAAACCACAGATATTTTATTGATCAAACATGAAGATCTTACTTGTAGCTGATTTCCCTTATTCACAGAACTACAACTCAAGTACACTTTTTAATATATCTTTTATTTCTTTGCCAAAAGGTGAATAAAGGCAACAATCAAAATTTTTTTTAAAAAAGAGAACTAACTGACTTTGAAATGAGTAATTTCCGGCTGCACCATTTACTGTGTGAATAACTTTGGGCACATTAGTTAACCTACTCATGCCTCGGTTTCCTCAGTAAAATTGAGATGAATAACAATAGCCTCCTCACAGGTTTGTTGTAATGAGTCTATGAAATTATATGTGAAAGTAGTTGTAACAGTGCCTGGCCCATATTTAGTGCTCAATAAATAGAAGCTAATAATAATAATTAACCCAGGTCCCCATTCCAGTCTGATTTCAGAGAGGGCCAGAGGCAAATAAGAGTAGCTAGAGGCTAGCTACTCAGACCCAAAGGCCATAACTAAGGCCTTATCATTCACCTGGAAATATTATGCCAAAATTTACGATAAAAAACTAGTCCCTCAAGTTTGCATGTCAAATGATGATACTGATATCTAAAAAGAAGCATTTAAGTCAATAGTCAACTGAAAATCCCTCTCTCTCCTTAAGCAGACTTCATGACGGTAAAACATCTAGTTAACAACACAGTTCAGTTACACGTTTAAGTTAGTATAGCTTCTTTGCAAGCATATTGAGCTTCACACCCATTAGATTTCTTCCAGGTTCACTCCAAAGATTTTTAGCCATCTCACACAGACTCACTTGCCATTTTCCATGGAAAGAATCTATTCTACTTTTTATTTTCAGATCAAAAGATTAGAGCCTTCGGATCAAGAGGTAAGGATAGAAGGAGCTAGCTGAAATTGCTGATTATTCAGGATGAGGAGAGAGAGAGAGAGAGAGAGAGAGAGAGAGAGAGAGAGAGAGTGTGTGTGTGTGTGTGTGTGTGTGTGTGTATGTGTAGCTGACACCACTCCTGCAAGAGTAGAAAAGTGGTGTGGATGACTGCCCAGATACCTCAGTGTCAGGGAGAAGTAGCTCTTTGGAAGTAGCTGTGAATTTTGGAGATTGCTGAGGGAGGGGCAGGGTTTGTGAAGCAGGTGCCAATGCCATCACTGCGTGGCTCCAGCATTAAGATGCACTGGCCAGTCCCTTTGGTTTTCTTTGTTCATCATCTCATTATAATCATTAATATTGCTTTCTCCTCTTCCCAATTATAGCTTCCTCTTCTCTGAAAAACATACATGTCCAGGAGTTGCTGTCTGCTTTAGATTTGTTTCATTCTATTGTTTTAAGTGAAAGAACTGTTTAATGAGTCATCATTTAGATTGCCCAAAGGATCTATTATTCACTTAGTAATTTAACAAATACTTATTTCCTGCTCTGTTCCAGTCATGGCTATAGCCCTGGAGCTACAGAAACAAAATAGACAAACACTGACCTCAAATAGATCATAGTCTAGGAGAGAAACCAACAAGTAAGTAGATGACTAAAAGACAGTGTGACAAGTTTGACAACAGTGGCAAAAACAGGGAACCATGGGAGTGCATGGAAGAGCTGAGTTTAGAAGGATGAGTGGGATGTAGCTATATGAAACATTAAAGAAAATATGGTCCACGGGAGAAACAGATACAAAGCTGGCATATGCTGGGACCTGCAAAGAGTTTTATGTAGCTACAGTGTGAGACTTTTTTTTTTCTTTTTTTTTTTTTTGCGGTACTCGGGCCTCTCACTGTTGTGGCCTCTCCCGTTGCGGAGCACAGGCTCCGGACGCGCAGGCTCAGCGGCCATGGCTCACGGGTCCAGCCGCTCTGCGGTATGTGGGATCTTCCCGGACCGGGGCACGAACCCGCGTCCCCTGCATTGGCAGGCGGACTCGCAACCACTGCGCCACCAGGGAAGCCCACAATGAGAGATTTTTACCTTCCAAATGCCTCAAAAATTTCCACTCCGTCCATCTCAAATACCAAACCCTTTTGTAAGTTATTATCATTTCTTGCCTATGCTACTGCAGAAGCATCCCAATCCATCTTCCTGCATTCAATTTTCTCTGCTTTACAATCCAATCTTCCCACTGAAGCTGAAATAACTTTTTAATATACAAATTCAATCCCCAGTATATGTTCTTGTAGCACTTGTATACTTTCCCTTTGTAGGGATGATAATAATTTGTAATTAAGTTTAATTTTATAATTACCTATTATTTAATTGTGTATGATCCTTTCACTGGAACCTGTAGGAAGGGAAAAATATAAGCCCTATATGTTTTGCAAAGCCTTGGTTAAAATTTTAATTAAAACCTTAAGTTGTAAGTCAAAACATGATTTAATGTTTTAATGTTGAAAAATGTTTTCAATTTTAATTCTTCTTTAATGAAGAAGAGTAAGGCCATTAAGAAAGGTCTCCTGAGGGCTTCCCTGGGGCTTTCCTGGTGGCGCAGGGGTTGAGAATCCGCCTGCCGATGCAGGGCACACCGGTTCGTGCCCCGGTCCGGGAAGATCCCACACGCCGCGGAGCGGCTGGGCCCGTGAGCCATGGCCGCTGGGCCTGCGTATCCGGAGCCTGTGTCCACAACAGGAGAGGCCACAACAGTGAGAGGCCCGTGTACCGCAAGAAAAAAAAAGTTGAAAGTGTAACTGAACTAGTTATTGTTCTTTGTTACTATACAAGATAAATAAAGGCCAGAGGACATTAACATTCTTGTGACCATAAAACACAAACACCAGAGGACCAGCAAGGTGGAATGAAGTTCTTGTTTAAGTTAAATATGTACACATCTGTATTGTCATATTTTGTCATCATGAAAGTTTCTTTTTTCTTCTTTTTTTTCTGATAATGATAAGAAGATTTCTCCTGATATTCTTCTATTAACATTTTTTCTACAGCACATAAAAAGGGGTGATTATTGCAAAATTAATCATTTCAAATATTTTTTATCTTAGACTATGTTTAATAGGAAATTGAATTTAGTCTCTTAAGTGGTAACAAACACACCAGCATCTTGACAATTAACTTATTACCTGTGGGATAACTTATTTTATTCTCTAACTCCATTACTAAGTTGCATATATAAGTGATATGTGTTCATTTGCTCCTTAGAAAGCATTAAGGCCCTTTTATCTTTGCTTCATACAAGTTTGAGAAAAATAAATGGTGATTTTAAATGATTCAATTTTTAAGTAAAATTTTAATTGAAGTAAAACACATAGAAAATTTTCCAAATTATAAGTCTATCACTAGATGGAACTTTACAAATTGAACACATTCCATATAATGATGATACTGGTCAAGAAACAGAAAGTTCTCAGTGTCCTAAGAGCTTCCTTTCTGTCCCCTTCTAGCAACCACCTCCCTTAAGGGAGCCACTACCCTGACTTCCAACAACATAGATTAGTTTTTCTTGTTTTGAACTCTATGTAAATGAAATCATACAGTTTTTAGCAATTTAGGTCTTGCTTTTTTGACTCTACATTATCCTTGTGAGATCCATCCACGTTGTCACATATAGCTGGCTCATTTATTCTCATTTTTATATACTGTTCCATTGTATGATAGCAAATGAAAACACAGCTGGACTTAAATAAGAAAAGGCTTCATCCAAAAAGATTATCGCTATGAGAACAAAGCTCTGATCTCAGAAATCTACAAGTGTCTTAAGAATCAAACAGAAAAAGGCTTTTCTCTGATATGGAAGAAGCATGAAAAGGAACTTTGTGTTGGAGGCAGGCACAAGGTGAGGGTGAGAAGTTGGCAAAATCAGGGTGCATCAACAGGAACTGTTTTTCTCTGTGGTCAGCCAATTTTCAGAATGATCTGTTAAGGGGAGATGTTCTGCACCTTAGTGCTTTGGTGCTTGTTTAAACTTGGGGATGAACCAAAGTTTAGGGGCCTGCCGGGAAGAGAGAAGCCTTACTAAAGTTTGGTCTAGCTAAAGCAGAGAGCAAGAAATGGGCACTTGTGAACCCTTGACCGATGACTATTCCACAAGTTTGAGTGGATACTGCCAAACAGTTTGTCGAAGTAGTTATAACAAATCAGACCTCCACCAGCCATGTGTTAGAATTCAACTTGCTCCTTATCTTCACCAACATTGGATGTTATCCTATTTTTCATTTTAGATATCTGGTTAGTAGGAAGTATATCTCATTGTGGTTTTAGATTTCATCTGCCTGATAATTGATAAAGTTGAGTGCCTTTCTTCTTTTCTAACATATACATTTTAAAAATATAAATTTTCCTTTAAGCACCACTTTAGCTGTATCCCACAAGTTTTGGTATCTTCATTATCAATAAGCTGTAAATATTTTCTAGTTTCCATTGTGGTCTCTTCTTTGATCCATGAGTCAGATTCATTATCAAGTACAGTAGAAGTCTAGTTTCTTCAGTAGTGGTATAATGAGAAGTGAGAGAGCTATCTTCTTTTGCTTGCCGTTGTGTCCTTAGTATCTAACAAAATGCTGGAACATAGTAAGCGCTTAATAAATATGTGTTGAAGGAATGAATTAGCTAGTTAATTAATTAATTAAAAGTGAGCAGGCTGGGGCTTCCCTGGTGGCGCAGTGGTTGAGAGTCCGCCTGCCGATGCAGGGGACACGGGTTTGTGCCCCGGTCCGGGAAGATCCCACGTGCTGTGGAGCGGGTGGGCCCGTGAGCCATGGCCGCTGAGCCTGCGCGTACGGAGCCTGTGCCTCGCAACTGGAGAGGCCACAACAGTGAGAGGCCCGCATATCACAAAAAAAAAAAAAAAAAAAAGTGAGCAGGCTGACGAGTCAGACAAGGGCTAGATCATGAAAGGCTTTATGTGGCATGCTAAGGAGTTTGAATTTTCACCTGAGAATGATGAAGAGCCTTTGAAGGGTTTAATCAGAGAAATGATATGATCTGATTTGTGTTCTAGACAGATTAGTTTGACAGTAGTGTAGAGGACGAATTAGAAGTAATAAAGTGAATAAGATTTGTGTATCCATCATTAAATATTTATTGAGTACCTACTATGCACCAGACACTATTCAGATCATGAGAAAGAGAGCAGCACACAAGACAGAGCAAAATTCCTGCCTTATAAAGTTTACATTATAACAAGAGATGCTAAGTAAAATTTATTTTAATACATTCAGGGGCTAACAGTTCACAATAGTAAAATATGCTATATTTAGGAAACAGTGTTTAAAATGAAAAATATTAAAGAAAATAGAATCGATCCTATCTTCTCTACTTAAGTTATTCTTTTAATAAAATGAAATGAGAAATCTAGCAATAAATGACATTTTTCTGAAGTAGATACTGTTAGTTCTCTTTTACTTCCTTTTCTTTTGTTGAAACATTTTTCATAGTTTCTACATTTGTTCTGTGAAATTTGGCAGCCTCTTTATTCTACAATGACCTTCATGCTTTTATCTTACTCTGCCTTCCCCTTTGCTATATTTCCCTGAATCTTTTCCATTGGCTGTTCACTGGTGGCTCTTAATACTTAATACTAAAAGACGATTAAAACAAAGAGATGTAAACCAATACCTAAACTTAGTGAAATGAACCCACTCTTTCACTGATACTGCAGTAATGATGTATGGTTATGCCTGTTCTAGAGGTGGGATTTTTAAAAATTATAGCAGGAGAACTCATAAGAACATTCCTAGTGCCTCAGTAGCCAGATCCTTCCAAGATAGAGTTATCAGGGACCTAACAGATTGAAAGAATGGATGGATTTCCTGAAGAGGCCAACTGCTTCCAGATACTCATATAATCACCAGCCAAATCTGTAACAGATGAGAAATCCAGATAAGCATAGTCTGCCCTAAATACTGAAAATACCTGTTTAAAAAAGTCACCATCCCCTATCTCTCAATTTCATATCTCATCTTATTCTTCCTTGATTGAAACACATACATTTTTCTTACTTTCTAGATAAGTCTTCGTTATAATTAATAGTTGGTTTATTGCAGTGGTATGAGTGAAAACATTATGAATTCTTGGTATTCACTGTTTTCAGGGGAGATATCCAGGAATATGTTCACAATTTCCATATTCTGGAAAAGTTGACTAAGTTCTCATCAGCATCAGATTTCAATTAGTCTCCTAAAGCACATGGCATGGTGCTAGATCCTGGAGGTACAAAGACAAATGAGAAAACCTCCGACCACCATGAGCTCACAGTCTACTGGAAGAGACAGACAAGTAAGCACACAGTTTTCTTTTAATGGGATGAGTTCTGTAATGGAGTTATGTATAGAGCACAATAAATGCAGAAAGGAAAGAATGCCTTGATGCAGGAAGGGGAAGAATTCAAAAAGAATGCTTCATAGAAGAGCTACTTGAGCTGTGTTTTGAAAGATAAGTGGAAATTCAACAGGAGGTTTTGAGTTAAATCATCTGTGAAGATTCTAGAACCTTCCCCGAATTGGGGATATCAAGTTGGAAATGTTCATGTGTCCCAGTTATGTCCAGGACTAGTGTGTGACCCCTTGCCCAAATTCCAGATAGTTCCTGCTCCACTTGAACTCCATTCCTCATGCTATATTTGTAATGAAGAATGACAGGATGAATGCCTCATCTATAACTCACTGCAAGAGGCCCAATTTTAACTGGCCTTCCTTGGCCAAACGCCCACTGATATCATAGTGAAGTCAAAGGGTATTTAGCTTCAGGATTCAATGCTCTATGAAGGCCAGTAGTGAATAGCTTTAATTTTATATCACAGTGAAACTTTGTAGAATACAAGCTCTATTGGTTTTCAGAAAATTGACTCCATGAGAAACTCATAAGACTCATCAAATTCTACAGTCTCTACAAACTCTTTCACTTCCTGCTCACACAGAAAAACCAGGTCGTGAGTGAAATTAGAAAACATAGTGAGTCATTTCTACTTGCTCACTTCTTATTAAAAAAAATAAAATGTCATTTCAATGATTTAATTTCTTGGTGCAAAACCTGACCTGTCCTGAATCTGTAAGTGCTTCCACATCCACTGTTATGGAACCCATCATTAAGAGTCACTTATTTTTTGGTAATTGGAATTGCATGTTAGAGAGGGTAAACTGAAACCACCACGTGACCTGGCTGTTTTGACGTTCTGCAATTCTACACCTGAAAGTGGCTACTTAAAGAATATTGTGATGACAATGAGTGGAATGTTGTCCACATCCTGAGCCAGAGCTATTTTAGACACAGCACAGTGGTATGTTTGTCTTTTAAGAAAAATATGGATTCTATGTTTTCCATTTCTTTAGAAAAAAAAAAAGAAACAGAAAAAGAAGCTATTACCTAGAAAATTTTCTGCTGAGCAATGCCTCATGAAAATGTTAGCACTGTGATGCCATTTGACAAGTGGCTTGAGAAAAAACTAATATTGCCGGTGACATTGTAGAAGGCCACTATGATTATAATCTACAGTTGATTCTAGGTGATTAACTGGCTTTGGGTTGCCCTGGTTCCTGGGTTTTCTTCTCTCTCTTTCCAAATTCCTGCTTAGGGACAATTTTATTGTTTATTAGCACCTCACTAAGAGAGCTGCCAGGAAACAATGGAGATGAAAGTTACACTGTTTAATGTATTTGTATGTTTTTAATTCCTTCAAGATTTTTGAAGAAAAGAGCTCCAGAAAAACTGTAAAATGAGATCTGAAGACCTCTGGGGCATCTAATAATATATCCTGCTTTTATTCCATAGCAATTATTACACTGATTTGATTGCCTTTATTGTAAGCACCTTTATTAGACCCTCCAAGCAAATGCCATATTGCTGCAAAATACATTAGGGCCTCTGAAATAAAGGCTCTTTGTAAGTGCTGAGGACTGGCTGGTGATGAACAGTTGATTGCTGCTCCAGCCCTGATTTGCTCCTACCTGATGTCACCTCTATAGGGCTCTTCCAACATCAAGCTTCTAACTTGAGGACATTCACAAAGCAAACCAACAAGTCCAAGAACCAAATGCTATGCTGTAAAATTTATTTTTCTAGTGTGATCAGCTGGGTGTTTGGTTTGTTTTTGGCCTCTTTGAGAGCCTTTATTATCTGAATTCTTGGCTGGCTTTCCCCTCCCAGTGACAAACAGTGTTATGGCTTTGCTTCTCCACACCTCCACTTGTGATGGCAAAGTACATCTACTAACCCTCCTGTGTGGATCACTTTCTTTACTTTTTAGAAATCGAAGGAACAGTTGCCCTTCTGGATCCCATATTCAGAGCTTGTTGGCAATCCCAGGAGAAAACACACTGAGGCTTTCTTTTGGAAAGCCAACACTTTCCACATATCAGAACAGGGTTTGCTCTTTATGTCAAATACAATATAAAAGTATCTCTTGGAAGGAAGATACTGCTCTTCTGGATGGACTGGAAACTTGACTGGGCAAAACTGTGACAACAGCTAGCACACTACTAGACTGACACTGCCTCCCTTTTGTATCAGTGTGAATTGTTACCAAATTCAGTTAAAGTAACTGGGATTCTTTGCTATTTCTTTCATTTAAAAATGAAAATGTTTTCACAATTTTACTTGATGCACAACTTCAATATGAATATTCAACCATATGAAATGGTTCAGAATTTTCCAATTTGACACTTACACAAATTTGTGGCAGCATTTTATATTTTCTTATTTCAAATCCCTTATCATTAGCAGAGCAAAGGAACAAAAATGAGATTTCTATCTGTATATTTTGTCATATGTTGAAGAGAGAGGTCAGGTATAAGTTTTCATAGGTGCTATGGACTGAATTGTATCCCCTCAAAATTCATGTGTTGAAGCCCTAACCCCCCCCCCGGAAGTGTGACCCTATTTGGAGGTAATTAAGGGCCTTTATTTAAGGAGGTAATTAAGATTAAATGAGGTCATAAGGTTGGGGCTCTATCCCAATATGACTGTTGTCCTTATAAGAGAGACACCAGGGATATGCACAGAGGAAAGTCCAGATGAGGACACAGCAAAAAGGTGTTATTGCAAGCTAAAGGAGAGAGGCCTCAGGAGGAACTAAACTTGCTGACACCTTGATCTTGGACTTCCAGCCTCCAGACCCATGAGAAAATAAATGTCTGTTGTTTAAGCCACTAAGTCTGTGGTATTTTGTTATGGCCGCCCTAATAGACTAGTACAATAGTCAAAATGTCTTCATAGAGAAAGGTGAGAAGGTCAAAGCTTTGGTCAAGATTTTGACCAAATTTATCATTTGTGCATTCTGTGGATTTAAGTTGGTTGCTTTGGACAAAAATGATTTGGTCCTTTTATTAAAATAATAATATCAGAGCACCAATAAGAAAGCACAACTTTGTGTTCCCTACATGTTCAAATCAAAATCACCTGATTAGTGGAGGTTTTTTGGTGTATTCAACATTGTGCTAGGAGCCTGGTGGAAGTGGGCATGATGCTTTCAACTAGAAACATCTAAAGAAGGAAATTTACCAGTATCCTAACTGTGGTTGTATTATGTTGACTACTCCATGAGCTATGGCTTTCTCCTTCCTATCTGTTATTTCTCAAATTTTCTTCAGTATGCTGGTATTTCTTCTGTAATGAAAAACTAAAACATAATTGACTTGAAAACATTACATGTATGTGTGTGTCTATGTAATTACACTGTATAATGTTTTCAAGCTAATTACATGTTATTTGTCATGTTTCATACATTTATATTACAGATATAGATAGAAACAATATATTGTAATATCATCCACAATTTATCTAGGGGGTCAGGAATATTTAATTGGGGAAGGATTGTAAGAGAAGAAAGAAATGATTGTGAAAGCAATGGCATGAGAAAGGTCATGGGGGAAAGAGAACAGGATATGCTTGAGCAAAGGTTCAGTTTGTCATGCCACTAATGTGGTGAGGATACATGTATTATATAAAATAAGGCTAGAAAGATTAGACAAATAACTGAACATCATAAGTGCTATGTTAAGGAGGTTGGACTTTATTTGGCAGCAGTGGAATGCCATGGATGGTAGCATGAATGGTAGTGTGAAGGCCTAGAGCAGAGAGCGTAGAGCCTAGGAGACGGGTTAGGAAGGTATGAAATAGCTTGAGGAAAATAGAAAAGGGATGGAGAAAAATGTCATTGCATAAGTGGAATGGGCAGGACTTGGGGGTAGATTGGACATGATGGAGAAAAAAAAGAAGAAAGACATGATAATTGTGAAGTTCTCAGTTTGGAGGCTTGTAAGAATGAACTCTTTAATTCAGTGTAGGAAATCCAAAAGGAGAAACAGTAAAGGTTTTGATTTTGAACAAATGATGAGTTAATGTTTATCTCTATAGAAATGTCCAAATACTTTTTGGAAACACAGGGTTAGAACTTAGGAGAGAGCTAGAACCAAGAGAATGGTTGGTTCATCTTTCTTACAGTAAGAGGGTAAACAGACCATAGGACAGAAGCAAGGATGGACCTTAGAGAAGGCCCCCAGATATGGGCTGAAGGTAGAAAGAAACAAGGAGACATGGAGAAAAAGAGCAGAAATAATGCAGCTAGATAGAAGAAGGTCCAGGAGAATGTGATGATACAGAAGGTGTTAAGAAAAGCTTATTGTATGCTTGCCATGGCGTGAACATACTTGTTTCTTTAGCCTGACTGAATAAACAGGCTCTAGTAACCAGGGAAACCATTTAACTCCCAGAATCAACAGTAGGATGGAGCCATGCTGTCTAGGATACGATGGTGTTGGCTATTCATCTTAAGACCTTTCCTTCCTGCTTCTTGACCTGTAACCTGGCTTCCCTGTAGCTCTCTTATCTTCAACTTGTGGGGAGCATATTCCAGCTAAGAGAAAACCGCCTCTCTCCTCCAGGCATCTCCTCCTGTTTCTATTATCTTTTGTCACTGTGATACCATCCAAGGTTATGATTCCAGACAGACAGCAATGGGCCTGGACATTCCCTGTCCAAGACCAAAGGTTATCCAAACAGCCAATGGACAAAGAGAAATAGCTCTGAAATGATAATAATTTAAAGCATTAACAGCTAAAATTGAGACTTCCCTGGCCACCCAAGAACACAATTGTGTTGATTGAGCTCATTCTAAATTCATGACCACTAACCTCAAATGGGCAACCCTACCACACATGCCTCGTTTATTCACTTTCTTATTCACCTAAAATACTAGTTCACATTTCTCCTCTACCCTCAAATCTCCTGCTCCCCCAACATTCCCATCATTCTCAGAGATGATATTTACAGAGATAATAGAAGTAGTCATCATCAGCTTTCCACCATCAAATCTATCAAATTATAACTGTGTTCACTACCCAAACTCTACATTTCTTTAGCTAAATACACTGAACTTAGTATCATTGCTGTGTCAATATCCAGTCCCTCCACCTGGATCCCATACCCTCTCACCTCCTCAGTCACTGGTTCTGTGATTATCCTCTCTACACTGGAGGACTTCCATCAGCACAGAAACATGCTCTGATGTCTCCCATTAACTTCTCAGAGCCTCAGCTCCACCAGTGAGAATAAGAGTAGAATGTCTATTCTCTAAACATTTAGGTTCTTCCAACAACTCTGTCTTTGACCACCCCCTCACCGCCCCCTCACCTTTCTTCTTCAAGGTTGTCTTGTTTCTGCAAAGCCATATACTACTTTATTTTATTTGACTTAGTGCAAACAAAATTACAATTGTGAATTTATGGTTTTAGCCAATTATTCTCTCATTGGCTTATGGATGTAACACATTTCCTTAACCTTGGCCAACCTTCCAGAGAATGCTTCCAGGAGACTGGTAAGGACATATAATGTCAATTCTTTATTGTTAACAATCAGGAGAATATTAACTAAAACTTGGTCTATTTTAAGATAAACGAAGCTTGGAAAAGAGTCAAAAAGATTGTTAAAAGGGTGAAAAAATTACACCTGACTTATAAGTTGAAGTACTAGGCCTTTTAAACCTGGAGATAGGTAAACGGCAGAACAACGTCTTTTTTTTAAGTAAGAGAATTATTCAGAGGACAATAAATCCTGATTATCAATTCTATTAATAACAAAAGCAAAAATAGGTTTTGATAAAAGTGTATTTCTTAGTTGTCTGTAATTGAAATACATTATGAAATAAGTTTTAAAATCTCCTTCTCTAGGGTAGATATTTTCATATAAAATATAACTGTCTCATTTAGGAAGGATTCAAGAATGACTGTTCTTGAAATCAGTGGAAAATAATAGATCACCTCCACATGTGGTGTGATACACCACGAAGCTCTTTTGGTTTTTTGCCTCTTCTGTTTCTGTCCCTTTTCTTTTATGAATCAAAGTGGCAGACACCATCAAGGTTTAACTATTTTTAACATTTATAAAACTATGTGTGTTCTTGTGTTAAATGTACAAATACCACAAAATGGTATTAATTACTGTGTGATGTAAATCTTTAACTAACAATAGATTTTACTGTACAGTAGTCATGAATATGAAGAATACATTTGATCCTCAATTAATCTGTTCCCCGTTTTAGTTATTAGGCCTCAGAAGTCCAGATATAATGTTACATTTCCGTAAACATGAAGGCATGGACTCTGGAGGGAACTTTGATTTTTTGTGTGCTTCTGTCATGCTTCTAGAGGATTTGGACCTTTATGTTATATGGTCTATGTGATTATCTTTTAAATGACAAGATATGGAAAAATTGAATACCTGCCAAGACACACTAACCATGACAAAGTCAGAATACACTATGCACTATAGAAGAAAATCAATAAATTATCTGGATAATGTGAGCCAAAAAGCCACACTCCCATGAAATATCCAAGTAATTCTAACTTTGAACCCATATTTATCTAGATGATGGCACCTCTACATAGTGCCTTATAGACCTAGATAACACCTTCAGTGGTAGACATGTTTCATATTTTGAGGGTGATTTTTTTTTAATTTTTGTAAACCATTGAAAGTCATTTTGGAGTGAAATCTGATAAGTAAAACATCTTACTAAGTTGTGTTTCACAACTTAGTAAACTTAAAGTAAAAATATGAATTATCTTATCTGGTCCATAACTGTCCCTGGAGGCAGTTGAGCCACAGCCACTGTGCTGGAATAAGGGGACAAACCCTAAGGGCACTATTTTTTTTTTAATTGAAGTATAGTTGATTAACAATGTTCTAGGTGTACAACAAAGTGATTCAGTTATATATACATATATATATATTCGTTTTCAGATTCTTTTACATTATAGGTCATTACAAGATATTGAATATAGTTTCCTGTGCTATACAGCAAGTAGGTCCTTGTTGTTTATCTATTTTATATATAGTAGTCTGTATTTGTTAATTCCAAATTCCTAATTTATCCATCCCCCCCACCTTTCCCCTTTCGTAACCATAAAGTTTGTTTTCTGTGTCTGTGAGTCTATTTCTGTTTTGTAAATAACTTCATTTGCATCATATCCACATGTAAGTGATATCATGTGAAATTTGTCTTTCTCTGTCAGACTTACTTCACTCAATATGATAATCTCTAGGTCCATCCATGTTGCTGCAAATGGCATTATTTCATTCTTTTTTATGGCTGAGTAATAATCCACTGAATATATATATATATATATATATATGTATACACACACACACACCACATCTTCTTTATGCATTCCTCTGTCGATGGACATTTAGGATGCTTCCATGTTCCGGCTATTGTAAATAGTGCTGCTGTGAACATTGGGGTGCATGTATCTTTTTGAATTAGAGTTTTCATCTTTTCCAGATATGTGCCCAAGAGTGTGATTGCTAGATCATACGGTAGCTCTATTTTTAGTTTTTTAAAGGAAACTCCATAGTGTTTTCCATAGTGGTCCCACCAATAGTGTAGAAGGGTTCCTAAGGGCACTATTTTGAAGAGCAATATTATTGATATGTTTAAGTTTTTCTTGTTTTAGAATTTTTTTAAAGTCTTATTTCTCTTTTTTTCAGCCAGACCTCTTACTTTTTTACACAAAAGTAGATCCAAATATTTTTTCTTGAGAATTTCTCTGGCATCACTTACGATCATTGCCAGCCTCTTGTAGCCACACTGAGAATTTAGTGTTCTGTGAGCAGGAAGGGAAGTAGAACTCTTCTGGCCTCAGCTTGCCAAACAGCCCTCAGGTACAATGTCTTTGCCCTCACTGCTCCTCAGTATGCTGTTCTAATGAAATGCTTGTCACCAGGTGAATTGTTCAAGCTACATAGCTGGCGAAGTTGGGGAGAGGACTCTAATCGGAGTCTTTAAAAGCAGTGGTAAAGGGCTTCCCTGGTGGCGCAGGGGTTGAGAGTCCGCCTGCCGATGCAGGGAACACGGGTTCGTGCCCCGGTCCGGGAAGATCCCACATGCCGCGGAGCGGCTGGGCCCGTGAGCCATGGCCGCTGAGCCTGCGCATCCGGAGCCTGTGCTCCGCAACGGGAGAGGCCACAACAGTGAGAGGCCCGCGTACCACAGAAAAAAAAAAAAAAGAAAAAAAAGCAGTGATAAAGTTCAGTGTCACTCTGGAAACCAATGTATTTCCAAATTTCCTGGAATTTTCAAGAGACATACATAGACATGTTAGTACTGTTTTATGAGACATTATTTTCTTTGTGGAGTGACTACTACCAGTGCTTGCCTACCATTTCGGTGTGACCCTCCCCTGGACTCTGTGTGCTCTTGCTTCCAACAGCTTACACCAATGACTTCCTTTGGAGGACGACTAGAGTGCTCCTGAGCCTCTCCCACACAGGCAGGGAGCTGGAAGCCCCCCAGGCAGCCCTCAGCCAGTGGCTGACCTGTGCAGGAGTACTGAAGGAGCTGCTTCCTTGCCCCAGAGTCAGGACAAGCTCTAAGATAGAAACAGAAATGGCATGCAAGAAATTCTACTTTCTCTTTTGTCACTGATCAACCCTATACTAGTGACCTTGAACAGCTCATAAAAATATTAGTAATGATCCCCTATAATCTGTTATATAAAGTTTTACTCAAATTAATTCATGTGAATGCATGTTAGTCAGTCAATAACTTATACTGAGAATTTCCAAAAAACAGAATGCTGTGCTTATATTTAGATTCTATAAAAGATGGAGAACATCTGCCCTGAGGTGTAGATTGTTACCAGTATATTTTATTTGTTGTTGAAAGGAGTGGCTCATTCCTATGAAGTTCACTCAACCTTATAATCTATTACAATGTATATCTCTCAGGTCTGGATTTTGGTGATAGCTAGAGACTAGAGGATGGTTCATTCTAGGAGAGAAAATGTAAACAGATCATGAGAGAGGGGTGAGGATGGGGCCTTAGAGAAACCTCTCAATTAGGGGGCTAGAGGTAGAAGATTAGGCATAGAATAAAACAGACTACGTAGGAGAACCTACTAATTAGGAGAAGGTAGTGTCACAGAAGATGGAAAGAAGTGTTTTGAGAAAGATGCATCAAGAAAGCTTGTTTCTTCATGAACAAAAGCAGTATCATCCTCTCTCCCTCACATTACTAGGGCTGCTCCTTCCACACAGAGTCCCCATTGCTGCCACATTTCCCAGGGGACTTCCATGTTCCTGATTTTATCCTTGCACCCAACACTATGTTTATATGACATTGTATCTGCTAGCCGAAAACATATCATCACCTCTTCTGAAATGAGTTTGTCAGTCAGTCTTCTCTTGTAAATGTTATTGTAAGCCCTACTGAGTCATAGGTATACAAGGCTTCGTGGGTCTCTCCTCCTTCTTTGCTTCAGCTCTTGACATTTGCAGGCCAAGCAGCAGCATCCATTGTAGCAGAAGCAGCCAGAGAATACACAAGTTAAAAAGACAAAATGAACTTTTTCGTTCATTGAAATAAAAAGAAGCAGGTACTCGATATAAATAAAAAATGTACACAACATCTTATATTTTTCACTGTTGACTTGCACCAAATAAGCAAGAACATTTTCAAGTACAGCTCTCTCTGGGTTGCTGTATTCTGGTCCTGTTGTTGCCCTTAGAAATATTCACATCTGCAAGTTGCACCAGATACCATCAGATCTAATTGTCCCTGGGGCCCAAAGATACTTTTCTTTTTCATCTTTAATTTTGATTGTTGATGTGTTTTCACAGAGTTTATCCCCAATAGTAAATTACATTCCAATTCTTTGAGTCAGAGCAACGTTTTAACATGCACACCAACATCAAGGTTGCTGTTTTGCTACCAGTTTTGCCTGGAGATGGGGGATTTTTTTTTAGAAATTAATTTAAAACATCTCAAAACCACAGGAACATGGGACAATGAGGATTAGCGATGATTGAAAGACATTTTTCTGGGCTTTGAGGAATTATTGCCTAAAAGATGAGAGCCATTAGCTATTTTCACTTCACAAGAAGAAATAAACCTAAGCACAGTGGTTTAAATTAGAAGGAAGAAAGTCCTGACAATAAAGGCTGATATATGGTACACATTAGAGGTGGTTCCAAAAGGTGTAGAATCTTCTTCTCGGAAGGTGTTAGAAATTGAATAGATTTGTACCAGTCTGAGAGAGTTTGGGTAAAGAGAAGTTAAGTGATCTCCATGTCCTTTCCCCAATATGCAACTCAGGTTAATGTTGAATCATTATGGGCCTCAAGGTCTTGGTCTTTAGCTCTCCAAAATGATTCAGGGAAAAGTATTCATTGCAGTGTAGGAACTACTTTTTCATGGTATTCAAATAGCATAGTATTTTCAGTTGGCATTCAAAATTAGGTGGAAGCAATTCTGGACTTTATAAAAATTAAAGTAAAACAACTGAGAAATATTATCTGGAATATATATTGAAATTTATTTCCAGTGAGATCTAAAAGCTATATGATATTGTCACTTCAATTAGACTTAACAACTTTGAAGGAACTCAATTTTTCATATTCAGCCTGTTATTGAGCCTGTAATTGAACCTGTAATTGAGCCTGTAATTCAGGACCCTGTACTAGGTGTTGAATATACAGTGATGAATCAAGTATCTGCCTTCATGGGTTTACAGTCTCCCAGAAATAGAGACATTAAACAATCAAAAAAACATTTAAATTATATAAATTACAAAATTCTAAGGATGAAATAAATTGGATATTGTGATGGAAAATAGTAGGGAAAACTTTTAGTAATCGGAAACAGCCTTCTAATTCATTTTGGGTTATACCAAAGAAGCCAAAATGTTATTTTAAGGTAATATATTAAGGAGAGCTATATGAAATTGCTGGTATTTGGCCATATTTAAGCTACAAAAATGACTATATCATATGGTTCAATCTAATGAAAAGAAACTGTATCTTCATAACTAAACTAGTCAGTTTGGGCAAATTAGTAAAAATAGTAGAACATATTTTCTAGACATGTACATACAAACAAACAAGTAAACCTGTTGTAGAATGTCTTTCCATTCTTTACTAAAAACCTGAAAACTGGCAAAAGCTGGAACAGATAGAAAAAGTTTGAAACAGGACAGATTTTTATTTCTGTATTTAAGACGAGAAAACTAAAACCAAGAGACGTTAAGTGACTTACAGAAATCATACAGTGATTGGATGATGTAGCACATGTTTAAAACCCGATCGAATAGCTGCTCTCTATTATACTTTTCACTACATATTATTTAATGGACTGTACTTCATATTAGAATTTGTTCATTATTTTTCCTTGCCTCTATATTTTTATACTTTATCAAAAGATAGACTTGCCCAATTGTGGCTGAGACTGCTATGTATTAGTAAAATCCCAGATTTCCTTTACTTCAAAGACACAGAGCTAGACTGCCTTTCCTGACCTCCATTTCAATTATGTATGCCCATTTACCTGACACTGGCAATGGAATATGGGTGAAAGCAATATGTCATTTCCAGGCCAGGCTCATGAACTCCTCTGACACAATTCTCCGCATACTCTCTCCTTCCACATCTGCCAGTGAATAGAAAGGATTTCAAGGTCTTCAAGAAGAAGCCACGAGATGGAAAATGACCAAACCTCAAACAACTATAATGGAAGGTGAACAGACCAGAACTTCTATCTGAATTCTTTGGGTTAAGTAATAAATTTTAATTATATTAAGTCATGAGACTTTTTAGAGTTTGTTCCTGTGGTTGTCATAGCAACTAATATCGCTTACCCTAACTAGTGTACTGACATTGTTATTTTTTTAAGCTTCTTTTGTTGGTGTTCTTCAGACATAACCTGAGTTGGAAGGTATATTACTTTTCTATGGATGCTGTAACAAATTACCACAAACTTAGTGGCTTAAAAAATAAATTTATTACTTACAATTCTGCAGGTCAGAAATCCAACCTGGGTCTCACTAAGCTAAAATCAAGGTTTTGGCACAGCTGTATTTCTTTCTGGAGGCTCTAGGAAAGAATCTGTTTTCTTACCTTTTGCAGCTTCTAGAGAATGCACACATTCCTTGGCTTGTTGCCCCCTTCCATCTTCAAAGCTAGTTATGGCAGTTGAGTCTTCTCTGTATCACATCGTTTTGACGCTGAGTTTTCTGCCTTCCTCTTCCACATATAAGAGCCCTTGTAATTACAGAGGGCTCACCTGGACAATTTAAAATAATCTTCCTATTTTAAGGTCAGCTGAGTCGCAGTCTTAAATTCATCTGCAACTTTAATTCCCCTTTGCCATGCAACCCAACATATTCACAGGTTGCAGGGATCAGGATACAGACACCTTGTCAGGGTGGGGTGGGGAAGGGTTGGGGGAGGTGGCATTATTTTCCCTACACTGAAGGATATCTAAGACATGGCTTATTCAGGTGAAATTTCACCTTAAACTTAAACTGTGGAGGAGCTTCTTTACTCAGATATTACTTATATTCTGATATCTCTCAGGGTAAAAATTAGTATGCCTCTTGTAAACACCAAAATGACACTTGCTGTGAAATGTCTTTTAAAATAAGTAAGAGTATATTTAACATCACATAGTCATTATTTAATTTGTATGTTCTTTAGAGTTCCATATTTTTCCAAGATAAAATCTGACCCCATTTGAACTACATTTAGGGATAATCTCACCTAGGGGAAAAAACTCAGCAAAGTAATGCTATAAACATCTTTATGTCAGGTAAAGGTTATTTAAAGGTTCTGCTTTTGGATTCTTAATTGGATTTTTTGGATTCTTAATTTTGGATTCTTAATTAGAACTTCTAGCTGTGTGTGTGTGTTCCTGTGCACAAATCATGCCTGTGCGTGCATCCACGCGTGAGAAACAACGGCCCCCTTCCCGCAAAATAACAGAGGTTGGGGTGGGTGAAGAAGAGACAAAGTTATAATGAGAAAAGACACTGCAAAAATAACACTGTGGCTTCTGCGGGCTCCCATATTTATCCTCTCAGATGCTTCCAGAGCAAACATAGTCCATTTATAAATGAAAGGAGGATTTTGCTGTCAACCTAGAAGCTCCACCTGAGATCCGGGGAAGAAAGACCCCACCCTCATTCTTTTAGCCTCTTATGTCATTGCCTGCAGCAAACACACCTCCCCACACCACCTTAAAAATCAGTCTTGGTCTCTGAAAATGTGGACGTTGGCATCTAAGCTCACTTTTGCAGTACAGGAAAGGAAAGCATTTAGCATCTAAATCTACTCAAGAAAGATGGAGTCAACGTGGTCATTATTCCAACCTCAACAATTATATCTGAAATGAGATTCAACTGAAATCAAATAGTATATGTTCATGTACTCTAGTCTTAGAATGGTGTACAGAGACTCTGCCTGTGTCACTCAGAATTGACCTGGGAACCACAGGAGAGGTGAAAAGGAAAAGTGAGTAGTTAGGAAGGAGATGTGCCTCGTCCCCCCACAGCCACCCGTCTCCTAAGGGGTCAAGAATGCAATGGAAAGAGCAAGAGGTTAATAATTAGGCACAGGTGGATTTGAATCTGGACTTCACCACACTTAAGTGTCTGACCACAAACAAATTGCGCATACCCTCTGGTCCTGGGTTTTTTCATCTTTCAAAGGGTAATAATTATTCCTACCTTCAAAGAGAGCTTTTGTTATAATTAAATAAGAATATGTTTGTGAGAGATACTAACACAGCACCTGGCCCATGGTAGGTACTTAAGAACATTTAAGTACATTTTGACGGCTCTTCTGGTGGTCCTGAGCCCACCAGCACTCAGATCTATTCCTCACCCTTCCCCTCCTCTTCCTTTCTGTATTGCAGAAGGAATAACCACTGCAGGCCATCTTCCCTGGCTTCCATATCACAGTTTGGGTTTGACCCATGGAAAAGGCTATGAAAGTTAGACAGCAAGGGCTACAGGGAGAATCCAAGGGATACCCCACCCCCTCCCCGGCCCCTGCCTTTGGTGGTTTCTCTGGCAGCAGCTGCATCTCCTTTCTTCTAGTAGACGGGCCCACCACAATTCCAGCTCTGGTCAGATGATCTCAGCCCTTTAGGAACAGTTAATACTACCTCCTTCCAGACAAGGGATGCTAATAGCTAACCTTTGCGTTAGCTCACGCATGATGGCCACGTGGCTTGTTTTGGCTCTCCACTTCTCCATCACTTGTGTAACTACTCCTTGCATTCGGCTCTGTGTTTCAGATACTCAAAGTAATTTCTGTTTTTTTCTGGTGAGACCTCAACTGGTACAGTTGTTTTCCTCTTTCCTGAGCAGTGACCGTTGAGGGCGTGATATGAAGGTCAGAAACTTGGCCTGCCTTGGATTTATTTTATCCAGCAAACTCTTCCAATCCTCATTTTGACTTACCCATTACCTGCTTCCTTTATGTGATAATTATGACCATGATCTAATGATCTATGGAGAGGAAAAGGACCAAGAATCACCCACCAGTATCTAAGTGGGTGGTTTGAAGGGTACCATCGAATGGAAGAGTTAGGCAGTTTAGTTATTCGTCATCCTAGAGGTCAGAGAGCAAGGCTTTACAACAGATAAAATAACTAATAGGCAACAGGCTAGAAACTTGATTGTGCAGAGGAGGTGGAAAAGATTGGGAGCATTAGGTAGCTGGTGAAAAACACTTGAGGGGCCATCTATTCATTTCACTCTGGTGTCTGCTCAAATGACACCTCAGAGAAGCCTTCCCTGACCATCTAATCTAGACTAGTTTCATCACCATCACCACTTCTTTCTTTGCTTTTACTTCAAAGCACTTATGAATACTGGATTTCACATTATACATTAATTTGTTTATCCTCTACTGTCTGTACTAGTAAGGAAGCCTCAGGAAGTCAAGGGCTTTCTTACATTAGTCCCTAAATGTCTAGAACCTAGCACTGTACCAGGCATATAGTAGGAAATCAGGAAACATGTTCAGTAAATGAAAAAATGTGAGAACACTGGGTGTATTGTGTCTGAATCTGCCTTCTCCCCCACTACACATCCCCTACCTCAGCCAAGAGTAATCATTACCTACTGCTACCTATAAATTCCAAGTTAACCACCAGTAGGCCCTCTTTGTGCCCTAACAAAAAATGTGTAATATTTCTTGAGTCTCAAGCAATGGTTTTTACCACTTCTAGGAGCCTCTTGAAAGCTGTTTACTTACCCCAGTTCACCTTGTTTTGCCTCTTTAGTTCTTAACGGGTTTTTTGCTTCCTAAATATCTCTCTGGACCTTTTCACCTATGCCTTGCCCATCTATTTGCCTGGATACCTAGCTAGCCTCTGACTTAAGGTTTTAAACTGGTCACGAACACATTTATATGTCTTGACTTCTTACTATTGACCTGCTACCAACACCTCACTTAGGCCCTCAGCTCCTGGTTTTCCTTTCTAACATATACCCATGTTCCATGTATCCCAGTGCTGGCATGCTAAAATAAGGGGAGGAAGGGGAAGATTAATAGGGGAAAAATAGGAGATAGTGAAAATAAAACACCTTCTGCTTTAGCATTTTGTCTAGACCTACCAAGAGGACCTTGAGGTCTGATTTGTTTGAGCTGATAACTTAATGCATAACCTTGAGGAAGGTTGTTTGACCTTGTGGTCTAGCTTGCCCCAATGTAACTCTGGTATAAAGCAGAAAGCTCGATGCTAATGCTGAGCTGCACATTCCAAGAGGAGCCTCTAATCCTGGACTGATAAATAATAAGTAAAATTAGCCCTGCTAATCCCTAATTGCTGCAGGCTTTAGTGAGATATTCACGCTGTTGAAGTAACACTTTTAAGTTCCTTTCTTAACAGTATTTTGAGCTTGGAAACAGCTTCGTTAGTCTCCCTGTTTTATGGAGCTAATGTGCCTGTTGGTGGAATGGAAAAGGATTTGGCCTAAAAGTTAAGAAAGCTAGATTCTGGTCCCAACTCTGCAACTTATTAGCTATGTGACTTTGGACATTTCACCTCTCTAGAGCTTAATGTCCCTATCTCTAAATGAAAGGTTTGGACTTAGATGATCTCTGAAATTATTTCAAGCTTTATAATACTGTGCAACTTAGAAAATAAGTAAAAGCACTGGTATATGTAGGGTTTTTGCCAAAATGACACTCAAAATAGTATCCTTGATTATGATATGGTGAAAGAAACCCTGGAATCCCAGGGCTGTTGTTTCTAGTGATTCCCTTTTGCCTTCTTAGCTTCCATTCCTCTTCCTGTAAAAAGTCAAGAGTTTGAGCAGGAATATATCTAAGCTCCCTTCTTTTTCTAAGATCTTATGATTCCTACATTTCTATGACTATACAAAGGCTATTTGCCTGGCATACACTATGAACAAATTTTCACATCTTTGAAAACTGATAACTATGAAATGGCACTTGGAATTTGAGTAAGAGCGGTATAAAATCCTTTTCACCTTGATAAGGGCTTTTCTACCTAGTAAATTTCAGGATGAGAAAACATTATTTAATTATTCATGATGATGGATGGATAGACAGATAAATAAAACGAGGTAGAGATTTTACAATAAAAGGACAAGAAAAAAGAGGTGTAGCTAACATGAGTATGTGATTGCTGGTTTCAGACCGTAAGCCAGATTTCATCTTTGATGAAAAGTGGTCCAAATAGATCCAATCTTTGTTCTTATTTCTCACATTTTCAAATTGTACCCATTCTCCAGAGCTTGATCGGCTAGAGCCAGTATAGAGCCAATATCTCTAGCATTGATTGAAGGGCTTTTTTAAAAAACTAAACTGTCAATATTTTCCTCACAAGAGCCTCTCTATTAATTAACATTGAGAAGTGTTGATTTCTTAAATTTATTGTAAAATATTAATTAAAGTTAGATTATGAATCACAAGTGCTTAAAACCTATGATTCAAGTTTCTATTATTTTGCAATAAGGCAAATGATACTATGACAACAAAAGAAAATAGGCGGGGAAGGGGAAGGTAGAGTTTTCTATTTCTTTCTTAACAAGAAAGCATGTGAATACCATTGCCTATCTTAAAGAAAGATTGTCATGGATAATTAAAAGGAAGGTATATGTAAAAGCACTTAGCACAGGTCCTGGAACATGGTAAGTTTTGTGTCTTTTTTTTTTTTTTGCGGTACGCGGGCCTCTCACTGTTGTGGCCTCTCGCGTTGCGGAGCACAGGCTCCGGACGCGCAGGCTCAGCGGCCATGGCTCACGGGCCCAGCCGCTCCTCGGCATGTGGGATCCTCCCGGACCGGGGCACGAACCCACGTCCCCTGCATCGGCAGGCGGACTCTCAACCACTGCGCCACCAGGGAAGCCCCTGCAGTGTATATTTTGTAGGCTATTTTCTTTGTTCACCCTCACCTTCCTTCACATTTAGCACTGATTTAGATGATTTGGAATGGAAAGCTTCCCCTTTCTCTAAAAAGATATTTCTAATACAGAAATTTCACTGGTATCACACCTTAATCAATAAGAGATACTATATAGTTCTCAGCATTCCCTGCTAAGAACTTTACTAGCGTGATTGATCCTCTTGGCATTAATCTTCCTTTTTCTCTGCTCTGTGATCTAGGTTAGGATGGGGCAGCGCCTGAAAAAGCTGTAGCACCAGTGAGATGGATCCTAATTTCTACTGTAAAATTTCATTTTTCTGGTAGGGGTTTCAAGCTTAGCTTTTTACTGTTTGTGTGAAGGCAAAGTGTGGCCGACTCAAAAATATTCTAATAGCACATCCTGGGAAGGCCAACCGGCCAAAAACGTCATTGGTTGTTCATTTTGTTCCCCAGTTCCCAGACCGGGGCACGAACCCGTGTTCACTGCATCAGCAGGCGGACTCGCAACCACTGCGCCACCAGGGAAGCCCCATGGTAAGTGTTTAACAAATGTGATTCTCCTTCCTTCCTTTCTTCCTTCCACAAATTCCTAGACAATCTTCAAGATGATCCTTAATCCTGAAAGTTTAAATCTTCCCCACTCCATAATTCACTATGCCTCTGCTCTTTTAATAAACCCTAATAAATATCTCTGTGCTTCATATACCTTTAGGGTGTTCATTTTATTTCTACTAGTGTCTAAACAGATGAAAGGTACAAGACATGCAGAGCCAAGACTCAGCATGCTTTAAGGATGCTGCCTTTCAGAGCTCTATTTTTAAACTATGAGCTCTGAGAACACATTGTATAAGGAAATGAGACTGAAGGCGTGTTCAGTCTTTCTCCGTTTTGGACCTTCCCCAACTCCTTCTAGGACAGTGAAGTTCCAAAGATGTGGGTGGAGATCAGCATCCTCTGTGGGACACACCTATGAAATCTGTTGTTGGACCCCCTGAGTTTGGGGCACAAACTGGCAGATTTAACAGGTTTCTAATATCTCTCTTTCCCTCACCTATACCAAAGATGACTGAGTTTCATTTTCTCAGTCACTGATTTATGCCTTACCAAGTTCTTTTTTTTTAATGGTAACTAAAACTGTCTAAGACTGTACTTAGTCTATTTATGTGTATTGATTTGTGGTAACAATATTATATATTTAGTTTATTTATGCCCATCTTTTTAAAAATTTTTTAATGAAGTATAGTTGATTTACAATATCATGTATGTTTCAGGTATACAGCACAGCAGATTCTTTTGCCCTGTAGTTTATTACAGAATATTGAATATAGTTCCCGGTGCTATACAGTAGGTCCTTGTTGCTTATCTATTTTGTACATAATAGTGTGTATATATTAATCCCAACTTCCTAATTTATCCCTTCCCTCACTCGCCTTTCCCCTTTTCATAGCTACCCTTTTTATCACAAAGGATTGGGATGACTTTTAACAAAATATATGATAAATTTATAAGACAGAAAACCAGGGCCAGAGGAAGAGGAGAACGCAAACGTACCAGCCATAAAGGTCAACATGGTTGTTATGACTGAGCTTCCCATTTAATTATGAACCCCTTTGTAGCCAGGGCCATAATTCTCATCAGAGAGGAAGAAGTATATCAGTGTCTACAAAATAGACAAAACTATTTTTAGTACTAAATTCTAAATAGAGTGGTACATAGGACTTTACATAAGTGATATTGAGGTATTTGTGAACCAAATCCTCAATATATTTAAAGCAAATTCAGAAGTGGGTTTTGGCATGTGGATATTTTAGTATGTATTTTCTTAAACATTAGTCACTTACTTAAAATGTTTCTGCTTGAAGTATGGTTTTTTCAAATATATTTATCTCTCAGTGACCAGAGCAAAAAGAAAACACATAGCTATTCTGTTAACTATTAACAAAATAAATAAAAATTTTGAATTATGCAATAAAATGTGTTACTTGGGAAAAAAAGAAGTGAGTTTTGGATGACTATTTTTGGTGATAACTCTCAATAAAATGCTCAAAGTGTAAGATTAAAGAATAAGTTGAAAAATGAATATGTGATAATTGGTGAAGACCGGTTCTGAAACTGTCTGGAAATGGAGCAACTGCTCCAAGGCAAGAATGAAGGATACCTGGGGAAATGAACAGACTGTGTCTCTTAGATAGCCAACCCAGAACTCCACTTCTCACAAGTCACCTGCTAAAAGAAGATGTAAGAAATTACATTCTCATGTGATTGATATGAAAATAAAAAGAAATTATATTCTCAGACTAAATTTAGGAGACTGGGCTTCCACACTAGGAATGAACCCTTCAGTATGGAAACTCAGTTGAACAGGTGCCTAACTCATGCTTCAGTCTGAATTAAAGACCACCCCAGCTCTATACAAGATTTGACTGTGTACGTATATGAAAGCATTAGATTAAGAATCTTCACAATAATCTGACTTTACTTAGCCACACTAGAATATGGTCTATTAAAGTAGACGTGTAAAATCTTTTTATTAATCTGGGCTTTCCATACACCTTCCCCTCTCAATCCCGTGTGTTGCTTCAGCAGGGGGCTTTTCTGACCCCTTGTACTAAAGATGGGCCTCCCTGATGCATGTCCCCCAGGCTATACTACTCATTATACTTTTGTTATAATTGGTCATGGAATGTTTTTCCTCCCCTTCAGGCAGCAGAAGCATAGGAAATAAATCCACCTTTTTCATTATTGATATCCTTTTGTGTCTAGAATAGTGTCTGATTTATTACTGGTCTTCAAACTCCATTTGTTAAATGTGTGGATACATAGATAATGTTGCTATTTTTCAATGTCATTTCATAGCTTTTATTAAATGCTCATTCTACTCATTAGGAATGACCTCATGTGTGTATGTGGGATGTAATAGCAGGTAATAAGTATGGCAGTATTTAATCCTTAAACCACCCTACCAGAAAAATATGATTATTATCTCCATTTTACTAATGAGAAAACTGGGGCACCAAGAGGGTAAAGAACTCCCCAGAGTTGGACCGTCGGTAAGCAGGGGAGCTGGGATTCACTCTCAGGACAGTCTGGCTGCAAATTCCACAATCCTAACTACCACATAATATGAGACCTATGACCAAGTTACCTTTTAGGGCTTTAATAATTTCACCCTCTCACAAAGTACTCATCTCACTACACTCTTACTGACTTTCATTATTGGTCACTCGTTTAAACCTGATTTTCTTTGATAAAAAGTTGGGATTGAATATTGTTTCATTGTTTATTAGCTCTTTGTATTTCTTAAAGAAATTAGCACCTGTAAGTTTTAATTGATGGAGGTAAAGGAAGAAGAAGGACCAAGAAATAGACTTACTGTTCAGGGTGGACCAACCGGCCAAACTAACTAAACTAACTAGAGTGTTGCCCTTGGGGACTAGGAGGCATAGCGGGAAGGTACCATCAGCAAATGTCTCTGTGTTTAGAGTGGTCATTAATTTATCCTCCAAGCCAGTGTTCTTCAGACAGGAAAGGGGGCACTGTTGATAATACCATCAAGACCACAGGTGTAAACCAAGACTATCCCAGGCAAACTGGCATATAGAATCACCAGACTGGTTCTGGTTCTGAAATGTGGTGGCTGCTCCTGGTTACCCCAGACAGTTTTACTCAGCATATCATGTGGGCCATGTTCATTCTGTTAACATTCCAGGCATTGCACAACTATTTGAATCATCATCTTCAATGTGTCCTCTTGGGAAACTACACACCTACTCCAATGATGTTGCAATTGTTCAAAATATTTTTTTGTAATTTTGTTTGACATCACCTTCTGAACCATTAATGGCTTCTTTAGAAAGTCAATCTGAGCACATCTTGTTAATCTTTTTATTCCACTTAGCTCCTTGCATGTAGAGTGACTCAATAAATATTCACTGAATTCAGCGAAATGGAATTAGATTCCAAAGCACAAAATTACCCTCAGACAATGAAGATTCATTACTGTTGAATCTATCCATTAGGCCACAGCTTAGGAAAATAGACTAGAAAGAAGTATATGTTAACCATGCTTATCTCTAGGTTTTAGAACTGTAAGTAAAAATTCAGAAAACAATAAAAAACAGGACAAAAAAATCAAAGCTTTCAGTATGAATATGTATTCGTTTTAAATTAAGAAAATTTTCATCTTATATTGTTTTTATATACTATACCTCAGGTAATTCTAAAGAAGAATTTCTCAAATATATTACATAATATTACCATTTTGGGAATATGTGTACAACTTTCAGAGGTGATTACTTTGAAAGGGACAACACACATTTAGATGAGTACATTCTGTAATATTTGTTTAAAAAAATAATCCACTACTTTATAATCATGCTTCTATTTTAGACATTTTCATGAATATAAGTCATGCCATGGATGCTGAGGGACATAATTTTTAAAATAAGAGAAATAAACATTCAAGAAATAAGCAGATGACACTTAGGGTCAGGGCACATAGCCAGCTTCCTGGAGAGTAGTCTCCAAAGCTGCGCTATCCTCCAGTGCTGTGAAACAGAGCAGTGACCATGGTTCATCTAGAAGTTCTGCCTAGTGATAAGCAATATGGACATTTGCCCAGCCAGATATTTAGAGACTAAGAACAAGCATTATCCTTCCAGTTGTATGGATTGAAATTAAAGCTTAAAAGTTCCAATAATTTGCCTCCATTTATTAGTGGAACAGGGACTGTTGAGCTTTCAGATCAGAGCACTGAGAGGACATATACAGAGAACCCACATCAATACATGTATATTGCTGTCAACTGCATAACCTACTAAAAGAGCCAGGTCTTCAGCACAAACTGCCCATTAACCAAGAGCTAATTAAACACAGAGTTGCTGTCTCTCACCGGTGGATGCAGTGGTATATGGTAAGGGTGTTCTGAGCAAGAGTGTCCATGTCAATAATGAGACTTTCTCTGAAGAACTTTCTTAAACTTGTTTATGGGAGAATGGGAAAGAGAAGACGGGGAGGGCACCATGGCTGGTGGCTGAGAACTCAAGGCATCCAAAGTGATTTATGTTGAAGGAAGACATTTTACCATTTACCCCCTGGAAGGGGGCCATGTTCAGAGCAGATATTCCCGTGTGGCTGCTGCTTTCTCTGTGTGTGCATAGGGGACTGGGCTGTAGTGAAGGTGGGGACAGTGAGAAGCGAAAACTCGTTCCCCTCTCCTAGTGGAAAGGAGGCGCGTGCTGTCCGTTGTAAAAAGAAAACATTATAAAGTGCCTGCTTATGTACTGAAGTAATTTCTAATTCCTGGAGTCAGGGAACGTGGTCTGGTGTGGTTAAAGGAGTGTGCTCAGCACCAGGACAGTGACCATTCTGTTCTCCTTTCTGCTCTTAGCCTCCTCGTGTGACTGGCTACAAGTCATCTAACCTCTTCCCTCCTCAGACTCCCAGCTACGCCATTTGGGTAAAACTTCCCATTCGTTCAGTACTTTGCATCTGGCATTCTCAAGCACTTTAAAAATTTAGGATAACTAATAGTATCCCTTTGAGGCTGGAAATTTTTAATATGAAGATGATGATGCATTTAGTTGATGGTGATCGGAGGCACACAGACTTTAAGTGATTTCCCTCCAGGGGCTAGAATCCCTAAGTATGGGCAAGAGCTAATCTTGGGCTACCACCACTCAACCCCAGACCCTCCCAGACCACACCAGGGAACTCACAGGGTGCTTTGGGGATAAATGAGCTATTTATTCAGCCTTTGAGGCAACTCAGATTAGGTGTTAAAGAAACACAAAGCATTTCTAATACAGGTGGGGGCTTTGTTTTCACAAAGCCACATCAGTATTCCTAAACCCTTAGCTCACTGAGCAGAGCTCCTTCCTTGTCATTTTCTCTGCACTAGAGACTGTCACGAGGACAGAACGTTGGAACTAGGCTGAATTACCACTCTCTCATTTTAGTTAACTTTTCTCTTTAAAAAATTACAACATACTCCTTGAAAAATAAGGTTTAAATAATCGGAAAGTACACCAAGTAAAGAATGACAGACAGAAAAGAGAACATACTTCCTCCACACATGTCCTAAACCCATCCCCAGCTATCCCTAGTCAAATTTACCAGTGTAAACACTGTCCACTTTCTTGTTTGTCTTTCCAAACAGTCACAAAAATAGATATTCAGGAGGCCATATAGTCTGACTGCCAACTCCATTATTTCCTAACTATATAACCTTGGCCAAGTTCTTAAACCTCGCTGAGCTTCACTTTCTTTATTTGTAAAAAGGGAAAAATTATAATGCCTACTTCATAAGGTTATTTTAAAGACTACATGATAGCCACTTTGTACAGTTAAATAAATGTTACCTATTATTTGTAGAAATATGTAAACTCCTCTATTTTACAAAATAAGATCATTCCAAGCATGAGTTTTGCCAAGTGGCTTTTTTCACACAACCTTCTGCCATAGTCAAAAGAATTTTTTCTCTTGTTGATTTGTAAAAATTGGGCAATATTAAGAGTATTGACAACCAGCCTGGCCCAGACAGTGAGCAGTCAGTAAGGATACACTGAACCATCAGAGTAGATGCAAAAACAGCAGGCAAACAGCAATCAGAGAAGAAAAAGAAATAAAAGGAATCCAAATCAGAACAGAAGAAGTAAACCTGTCACTGTTTGTAGATGAAATGATACTATACACAGAGAATCCTAAAGACTCTACCAGAAAACTGCTAGAGCTAATAAATGAATTTGGTAAAGTGCAGGATACAAAATTAATGCACAGAAATCTCTAGCATTCCTATACCCTAATGAGGAAAAATCTGGAAGAGAAACTAAGGAAACACTCCCATTTACCACTGCAACAAAAAGAATAAAATACCTAGGAATAGGGCTTCCCTGGTGGCGCAGTGGTTGAGAGTCCGCCTGCCGATGCGGGGGACATGGGTTCGTGCCCCGGTCTTGGAGGATCCCACATGCCGCGGAGCGGCTGGGCCCGTGAGCCATGGCCGCGGAGCCTGCGCATCCGGAGCCTGTGCTCCGCAACGGGAGAGGCCACAACGGTGAGAGGCCCGCGTACCACAAAAAAAAAAAAAAAAAAAAAAACAAAAAACACCTAGGAATAAACCTAGGTAAGGAGACAAAAGACCCATATGCAGAAAACTATAAGACACTCATGAAAGAAATTAATGATACAAGCAGATGGAGAGATATACCATGTTCTTGGATTGGAAGAATCAGCATTGTGAAAATGACTCTACTACCCAAAGCAATCTGCAGATTCAATGCAATCCCTATCAAACTACCAATGGCATTTTCCACAGAACTAGAACAAAAAATTTCACAATTTGTATGGAAACACAAAACACCCCAACTAGCCAAAGCAATCCTGAGAAAGAAAAATGGAGCTGGAGGAATCAGACTCCCTGACTTCAGACTGTACTACAAAGCTACAGTAATCAAGACAGTATGGTACTGGCACAAAAACAGAATTATAGATCAATGGAACAGGATAGAAAGCCCAGAGATAAACCCACACACATATGGTCACCTTATCTTTGATAAAGGAGGGAAGGATATGCAACGGAGAAAAGACAACCTCTTCAATAAGTGGTGCTGGGAAAACTGAACTGCTGCATGTACAAGAATGAAATTAGAACACTCCCTAACACCATACACAGAAATTAACTCAAAATGGATTAAAGACCTAAATGTAAGACCAGACACTATCAAACTCTTAGAGGAAAACATAGGCAGAACACTCTATGACATAAATCACAGCAAGATCTTTTTTGACCCACCTCCTAGAGAAATGGAAATAAAAACAAAAACAAACAAATGGGACCTAATTAAACTTCAAAGCTTTTGCACAGCAAAGGAAACCATAAACAAGATGAAAAGACAATCCTCAGAATGGGAGAAAATATTTGTAAATGAAGCAACCAACAAAGGATTAATTTCCAAAATATACAAGCAGCTTATGCAGCTCAATAACAAAAAACGAACAACCCAATCCAAAAATGGGCAGAAGACCTAAATAGACCTTTCTCCAAAGAAGATATGCAGATTGCCAACAAACACACAGAAGGATGCTCAACATCACTAATCATTAGAGAAATGCAAATCAAACTGCAATGAGGTATCACCTCACACCAGTCAGAATGACCATCATCAAAAAATCTACAAACAATAAATGCTGGAGAGGGTGTGGAGAAAAGGGAACCCTCTTGCATTGTTGGTGGGAATGTAAATTGATACAGCCACTATGGAGAACAGTATGGAGGTTCCTTAAAAACTAAAAATAGAACTACCATATGACCCAGCAATCCCATTACTGGGCATATGCCCTGAGAAAACCATAATTCAAAAAGAGTCATGTACCACAATGTTCATTGCAGCTCTGTTTACAATAGCCAGGACATGTACGCAGCCTAAGTGTTCATAGACAGATTAATGAATAAAGGAGATTTGGCACATGTATACAATGGAATATTACTCAGCCATAAAAAGTAACGAAATTGAGTTATTTGTAGTGAGGTGGATGGACCTAGAGTCTATCATACAGAGTCAAGTAAGTCCAAAAGAGAAAAACAAATACTGTATGCTAACACATATATATGGAATCTAAAAAAAAAAAAAATTTGTTCTGACGAACCTAGGGGCAGGACAGGAATAAAGACGCAGATGTAGAGAATGGACTTGAGGACATGGGGAGGGGGACGAGTAAGCTGGGACGAAGTGAGAGAGTGGCATGGGCATATATACACTACCAAATGTAAAATAGATAGCTAGTGGGAAGCAGCCACATAGCACAGGGAGATCAGCTCAGTGCTTTGTGACCACCTAGAGAGGTGGGCTAGGGAGGTTGAGAGGGAGACACAAGAGGGAGGAGATATGGGGATATATGTATATGTATAGCTGATTCACTTTGTTATAAAGCAGACACTAACACACCATTGTAAAGCAATTATACTCCAATAAAGATTTAAAAAAGAAAAGAAAAAAACAGCAGGCAAAATAGCAGGTGGATACCAGCTAAATATCACCATATCTGGGGGGAACAACTGCTCTCTTCTGTTTAAACTATCTCTTCAGTTTCTTTAGAATGTTTCATCATTTTTAATAGTGCTTTGAAAAACACTCGTATACTTTGTTCATTGATTCCTTATTGAATTGCTTTGTGTCAAGGAATATGCTCTATATGACTTCTATCCTCTAAAATTAGTTAAGAATTATTTGGTCCCAGTACATGGTCAAGGTTTTTGAAAATGTTTCATGTGTGCTTTCAAAGGATGCATATTCCAGTTGTGGATGCCTGTTTTTTATATGCCCATATAATCAAGTTTTTATATTGTGTTGTTCTAATTTCTGTTACTTCACTGAGTTTTGATGCTTGTTCTGTCAATTATGGAGAGTGGTATACTAGAAATTTTCCATAATGATTACTGACTCTTCCATTTTTCTTGTTTGTTTTGTCAGTTTGGGTGGAAGTTGCACTAAATGGTAATTTCCAGTTTCCTATATATGTAATTCAAAGTCTGCTACTACCTCCTCATAAACTATTTGGCTCAGTTTTGCCTATATTGTGGTTCATAAGCTAATAATAGTATTCCTAGCTACTTTATATGCCACATGGCTGAACCTTAAAAAGAATTCTAGTAAACTGTTCACTTATTTAATATGTATTAGAAAAAAATAGAAAAACAGCACATCAAACCCAAGATTTCATGGATTTATTGCTTAAAATGAAACCAAAGTTATTTTAGTTTTTAAAAAGACAGTCAATTTAAAGAAAAATATTTAGTATATAAGGTTACAGATTACACTAGAATATGGCAAATATATTGAAGGATAACTCACAAAATACAGGTTTGAGAGACCTTGAACTAAGCAATAAATTAAAGTCTGTTACACAACAAGGAGCATGTCTTTAAATTGCTGCACTCTGCATGCTGTGGGCAGACAGTAAATATAGTGACACCCCCTAATAATGCTATAATAGGGATAGGGACTAATGCCAGATTACAGGCAAATAATGGTCTTAAAGGTCTTGACTTATCTCTGCCTGACTTTTTTGCAGAAACTATTCCAAGTATTTTCTAGATGTACTTAACTGTGCTTTTTCAAGAGATAACATTTATCTTGAATATATTTATATGTTTAAAAATCTTGCTTTACTTATTTAATTAATTGTCTGAAACCACCAAGGTTTTATTTATTTTTTTTGAAATATAGTTGACATACAATATTACATTAGTTTCAGGTGTACTGCACAGTGATTTGACATTTGCATACACTATAAAATGATCACCACAGAAAGTTTAGTCACCATCTGTCCCCATACAAAATTACTACAATATTATTGACTGTATTTTTATACTGTATATTAGGTGGATACAAAAGTGAGGAGTTTGATTGAAGTTTTGGGATCATTTGTGGATGTTAACTTGCCCTTCTTAAGGCCACTGACACAAGTAATAGAGCATTGCCAAGAGTTTGATAATTTTAACTGAAAAGGGTTTTGGCTACAGTTCTCTAATAGTAACACAGCTTATAATCTGTATAGTCTTTAAAAGTTGCAAAGCACTTTCACAGACAATGATTAATTTAATCTTCACACAACCTTGCGAAGTAGGTAGAGTGTTGTTATACAAAGTGTGAGGATGCCCTGGGAGGATTGTAATTTAGATCTTTTTAAGTCAGAGAATTATCTTTTAGGAAGTTTAAAACAGCCAGTGCATTTCAGGAGAAAATGGATTTTATCTTTAGGGAAGGTCCTCCTTTTGTTCTGGGAGAGATTGTTTTTGTCAAGCAAATATAAGGCAGTACCTTATAGACAGTTCTCTGGAAAGCCTGCTGGATTGAAATGTTAAGAATTTAGTTTTAAGGAATCAGACTATACTACAAAGCTACAGTAATCAGGACAATATGCTACTGGCACAAAAGCAGAAATATAGATCAATAGAACAGGATAGAAAGCCCAGAGATAAACCCATGCACCTATGGTCAACTAATATATGACAAAGGAGGCAAAGATATACAATGGAGAAAAGATCATCTCTTCAATAAAAATACAGTCTCTTCAATAAGTGGTGCTGGGAAAACTGGACAGCTATATGTGAAAGCATGAAATTAGAACACTCCCTAACACCATACACAAAAATAAACTCCAAATGGATTAAAGACCTAAATGTAAGACTGGACACTATAAAACTCTTAGAGGAAAACATAGGAAGAACACTCTTTGACATAAATCACAGCAAGATCTTTTTTGACCCACCTCCTAGAGAAATGGGAAAAAAACCAAAAATAAACAAATGGGACCTAATAAAACTTAAAAGCTTTTGCAAAACAAAGGAAACTACAAACAAGACAAAAAGACAACCCTTAGAATGGGAGAAAATGTTTGCAAATGAATCAACAGACAAAGGATTAATCTCCAAAATATATAAACAGCTCAAGCAGCTCAATATTAAAAAAACAAACAAGCCAATCTAAAAATGGGCAGAAGACCTAAATAGACATTTCTTCATAGAAGTCATACAGATGGCCAAGAAGCACATGAAAAGCTGCTCACCATCACTAATTTTAGAGAAATGCACATCAAAACTACAATGAGGTATCACCTCACACCAGTTAGAATGAGCATCATCAGAAAATCTACAAACAATAATTGCTGGAGAGGGTGTGGAGAAAAGGGAACCCTCTTGTACTGTTGGTGGGAATGTAAATTGATACAGCCACTATGGAGAACAGTACGGAGGTTCCTTAAAAAACTGAAAATAGAATTACCATATGACCCAGCAATCCCACTACTGGGTGCATACCCAGAGAAAACCATAATTCGAAAAGGTACATGCACCCCATTGTTCACTGCAGCACTATTTACAATAGGCAGGTCATGGAAGCAGCCTAAATGCCCATCAACAGACGAATGGATAAGGAAGAGGTGGTACATATATACAATGGAATATTACTCAGCCATAAAAGGGAACGAAATTGGGTCATCTGTAGAGACATGGATGAACCTAGAGTCTGTCATACAGAGTGAAGTAAGTCAGAAAGAGAAAAACAAATATCATATATTAATGCATATATGTGGAACCTAGAAAAATGGTACAGATGAACTGATTTGCAGGGCAGAAATAGAGACACAGATGTAGAGAACAAACATATGGACACCAAGGGGGGAAAGTGGCGGGTGGGTGGGTGGTGGGATGAATTGGGCAATTATGATTGACACGTATACACTGATGTGTATAAAATGGATGACTAATAAGAACCTGGTGTATAAAAAAATAAATTAAATAAAATTCAAAAAAAAAAAAGATGTTAAAAAGAAAAGAATCCACCTGCCAATGCAGGGGACATTGGTTCGATCCCTGGTCTCAGAAGATCCCACATGCCATGGAGCAGCTAAACCCGTGAGCCACAACTACTGAGCCCATGTGCCACAACAACTGAAGCCCAAACACCTAGAGCCCATGCTCCGCAACAAGAGAAGCCACCATAATGAGAAGACCATGCACTGCAACGAAGAGTAGCCCCTGCTCTCCAGAACTAGAGGAAGCCCATGTGCAGCAACGAAGACACAATGCAGCCATAAATTAATCAATTAATTGATTGATTTTTAAAACAGAATTTTGTTTTATAATGTAAAATAAGTCTACTAACTGGGACTTCCCTGGCGGTCCAGTGGCTAAGACTCTGCTCTTCCACTTCAGAGGGCATGGGTTCAGTCCCAGGTCTGGGAACTGAAGAGCCAACATGTCAAAAATAATTAATTAATTAAAATAAAATAGAGAAGTTTAAAAATAAGTAAATAAGCAAACAAATAAATAAAATAAATCTATTAACAAGACTATAACACCAAAGATTTAGACAAATTTTAAAATTTGTTATGTTTCCCTTTGCTGAAAAATATCATTTGTTCTTGGCAGATGTATCTATATCCTTGCCTAAACACTGGCTCATAGGAAAAGGGCTAATGGTCAAGAGGAACAAACAATGTTGACCTTTTCTTTCACATCACCCTAAACAACAGACTGTGAAATGCATGAGACCTGGGTGTGGAGTGCACTGGCTAAACCAATGATTTCTCAAACCTGGTGTCATTGAGGGCTTTAATACCCCAGACTTGAGGGTTTGGTACATACACCATGACCTATTGTGATTGCCAAGTCCATGACAGGTTAGCTAGTCTGCGTCTTGGACGTGAGGGTTGGCATTTCCTTGAAGGAAATGGATCTCCCTACCATGACTCATCCTGGGGAAGAAAAGAGAGCCTGTGGGGATGATTCTCCAATATGCCTATTGAAAGGCGCTGAGGTGGCTCCACATCTCATGGAAGATGAGCTATACACATAATCAGAGTTTGGAGGTGGGTATTTACTGGAGCAGCTATAAGCAAAGGATTCACCATGAAGCCAATGAAGCTTAGTCATCAGCGTCCCTTACTTTGCAGGACCCCTTAAGAGGTCTTGGGAGGAACCTTAGCAATGTGTATATATGGTCATGTTTTTAAAACTTGCAAAGTAAAATTTTTTTGTATTATTTTTCTTACAGAGAGCCCCAGAATTATATCAATTTCATTCCCCACAGAATCTGGGTCTGTCTTGATTCTAAGATAATCTATATTGAACTTTTGTTATCGCCAAGCCTCCAGTAAAGTTCAGTGAAATGTTGCAGCCTTGTCTTGGCTATTCTTTGGAGAAATTAAAGGAGATTGGGTTTACACTGAGAGTGAAATGGTACAAGATTATAGCAATATCCTGGAGAAGCTGCTTATTGTGCAGTAGTTGACCAATGGAGATTGGAAGAGTGATCTGGGCAATGACCGTTAGAAGTCAGATGACCCTGGTAGTGCTTGGGAAAGTGTGCGCCGATGCAGGAGTATGCCTTGACCAAACACTCTCACCACCAATCCTAAATGTATTAGAGGGAAAGGAGCCTTGAAAGAAATGCTTAACCCTACTCTTTATGTATGTAAGAGCTATTGGTGTTATACTCATTTTAAAGAATAAGGAACCAAAGAGATCAGAGATGAAGCAAATAACAAGCAAGACTATAAAATAGTTAGTAGAATTCATAGGAATGGAACCCAAGTCTTCTGATTTCATGGTAAATTTTTACCATCCTGAAAGTGGTGGAATCTTGAAGGTCAGAAGTTCCCATCTAGGAAAACTGAACAAAAGTAGAAAAGCAGCTTTAAGCTAATTTAGTTGCTGTTGTAGTGAGATATTTACAATTTTGGATGAAGAGCTTGATAACATTTGGGATTCTTGTTTGAGCAAGAATTTCAAACTAGACTTTACTGTCAAAGCTGTGTTACTGTGTATCCACTTCCTGATTCCATTTTTAAGAAATCCAAAAGCAGGTAAAACTAACCTGTGGTGAAGGCAATCAGAAAGTGAGTGAAGAGGGGGCCAGGGGAACTGATGGGAAAGGGAATTTTCTTGTTCAATATCTTATTACAATCGTCAGAACTTATCAAACCAAACACCTAAGAATTGTGTATTTTGTTGTATATGAATTAAGCTTCAGTAAAAATATAAAATGAAACTAACCAAAACACCCATAAAAATAAAAATTAAATTAAATTAAAACTCTGTTACTCTGCAGAGTCGTGAGTTAATCCTCTCAAGACTCCAGGAGGTAAGATTAAGATTCTCTGTTCTTCCTGTTGCAGGGGAAAATGTTGCCCCACAGTAATGTGTGTCACACATCTGTCTCCCTTTTATCTCTTACTGTCACTGGAGACCAATGCCATTGGCAGACACAGTATGATTATCAGGCAAAACAATATTATTACTGGAAAAATTGGCAAGTTGTTTTCAGCAAAATCTTTTCCCAATCATAGGGTCGCATTTCCTTTCCTTCTATTCTCAGATATTCCAGTCTCTCTGCTGCAATTTTTAAAAAAATAAACTCTAGAGTGGCCCTATAATTCTAAGTGCTATGTATTTCTGTTCTTCTGGGCTCTGGCTCAACAGGATTAATTCCAAGTAAAGTAAATACAGACTTGGTTTTGTTGTTGTTTACTTTTGAAAAGTTTTACATTAATTACCTTATTGGTCTATTTTTTTAATAAATGTATATATTTTTCTGAAATGTAACCTTGGTGTAAATAAATTTATTCCCAGAGATAACCACTATTCACATCTAAATGTACTCTTCTTTTGTTGTATTCCATAGTTGAGATCATGAGATCATTTTTATTCACCTTTTCTAACATAACATTATAGCATAAGAATTTTCTGAAATTATTAGAACCACTTTTTAGGGTGGGATATGCTTGATAATTATTGCTCCTTTATTTTTGAATTGGTCAAATAATTCTATCCACTTTCAGATGATAATTATTTTCCTGTTATATCAATTAATAAATCAATGTCTGTCAACAGCATTTTTTTCAAGTTCCCAAGTAAATCAAAATTAGAAACATTTGTCCAAAATAATAGGCAGATTTTGAGCAACTGGAGGCCAGAGATAATATTTCCTCCATCTTCGAATTCTCCACAGTGCCAACACATAATAGGAATTAAATAAGCACTTGTAGATTGAATGAGTGAATGAATGATGACCATTAGATAATATTTCCAGGAATCAAGACTCGAGAGGTAGGTGGGTAGACCTCAGTGCCTACGACTTGCCTTCTGGAAGTAAGTGTACTGAGGGACTCTCAATCAACAGTAGAATGCCTTTTAGACTAGTTCTCTAGACTAGCTCTGTGTTTATAAGCCACCTTGTAACACCAGCATGAACTCTACATTGACACTGCTCAACAAATTTTGCTTAAAGATTTTAGATGTTCCAGCCATAAGTTTTCTAGTTTTTTTAAACTAATTATCAGTGAATATAATTTCAAATTGCATGTTGTGTGATGCCCCTTTGTATTATACCAGTTGCTTATTTCTTGAATATCATAGAGGGCTTTCAGAACAGAAATTCAGGATATTCTAGAGATTCTTTATTCACAGAATTACTGAATCTTAAAAAGTTTAGATCTAGAGAAGACATAAGTGATCACCTATTTCAAATTCTCTTTTTAAAGAAGAGGGAGGTAGTCAGTTGATTTACCAAGGCCATTGAGCTAACCAGAACTGGCGTAGCAGCATTTTGACTCCCTTTTTCATGTTCCGTATGTTACAATACACTGCCTCATGTGGATCTGTTCTGTGGTTCATTAAGAGCAACTCATGTTGGGGAAATATTATTTCCATTTTTGATAAAATTACTAAGATAAGCGTAATGCATAAAAATATAATGCATCTGGACTTAAGCAGGACATTTGACAAGGTATTTTATATCTTTGTGCTTATATAGAGCAATATAAACTGGATGCTGGAACTGTTATCATTTTTTAGTGATTTATTTTATTTTTTGACCTTGTGAAAAATAATATAGATACATAAATATGGAAAAAGCATAAATGTACAGCTTAACAACTTATTATAAGACAGACACATGTATAACCACCAACCAAATCAAGAAATAAAACATTGTCAATTCTAAATTAGGGCTGTTATGAATAATAGCTGGGTTTTTTTTTTTTTTTTTTGCGGTACGCGGGCCTCTCACCGCCGCGGCCCCTCCCGTTGCGGAGCACAGGCTCCGGACGCGCAGGCGCAGCGGCCATGGCTCACGGGCCCAGCCGCTCTGCGGCACGTGGGATCTTCCCGGACCAGGGCACGAACCCGTGTCCCCTGCATCTGCAGGCGGATTCTCAACCACTGCGCCACCAGGGAAGCCCAATAGCTGGGTTTTTTAATGCATGCTGGTATACACATATATCCATTTCTGTTGAAAATGCACATACTTTATGATCCAGAAATTCTGCTCCTCGGATCATCATGTATATGTATCTTCAACTTTGGTAGACAATGCTGAGAGTTTTCCAAGTTGCTTTTACCTATTTACACCTTCACCAGTTATATATGAGATTTACCATTGATCTACATCCTCACCAAATGTGGCATTTTTCGTTAGGGTTTTAAATTTTTGCCAGTCTGATTTCTGTATATCTCATGATAGTTTTGATTTGCATTTACTTGGTTACTAGTGAGATTGAACAACTTTTCATATCTTTATTAGCTATTTGGCTTTCCTATTGTAATGTGCCTGTTCAAATCTTTAGCCTACTCCTCAACTATGTTTGCTGGTATTCTTTATATACCCTGGAATGATATTCATTGACTGTATATGATGAAAATATCTTTGCAACTCTTTTCATGCCCTTAATAATGCTTTTTGATAAGCAGAAAATTTTCATTTTAACATAGTCAAATTTAGCAGTTTTTCCCTTTATGATAAGTACTTTTTGCATCCTATTTAAGAAATCTCTTCCTACTCGGAAAATATTCAGAGTGAAGATATTCAGTGAAAATATTCTCTGATATTAATTTCTAAAATCTTTATTGTTTTGCTTTTCACATTTAGGTCCACAATTCACCTGCACTGTGGTGTGGTATAGAATCAAATTTCATTCTCATCAGTATGAAAATTCACTTGTCTCCGCACCATTAGTGAAAAGACTTGTGCTTTCCTGAATGAGCTGCAATGCTGTGTTTTGCATAAATTTTCTTTATGTGGGTCTTTTTCTATGGCTCTATCTTCTGTGCCAATGATCTATGTATCTCTTCTCACAATACTACACTGAAGACTAATTAGAGCTTTATAATACAGTTTTATATATGGTGAAACAAGTCTTTCCTTCCTGATTTTCTTCTCTAAAACTCATTGGTTTTCTGGTCATGATAGAGTAACAGAGAAAAGAGAAGAAAGAAGGGAGGGAGGAAGGAAGGGAGGGAGGGAGGGAGGAAGGAAGGAAGGAAGGAAGAAAGGAAGGAAGGAAGGAAGGAAGGAAGGAAGGAAGGAAGGAAGGAAGGAAGGAAGGAAGGAAGGAAGGAAGGAAGGAAGGAAGGAAGGGTGGGTGGGTCAGGGACGGAGGGAGGAATAGATCCCGCACAATTCCTACATCTTACTCCTACAATCGGGAATGCTTTAAACAGGTTTATGAAGGTGGCATTGTTGGTTTATGTAATACTGTTTCTTAAATCTTCTGTTCAGCATTCTTCAATTTTAGAATCTAAAATATTCAGCTCAACCCACTAGTATTTATTGAACATCTACTAAGCACCCAATCTTGTAGTAGGTGTTATAAAGCATTCAGAAGAGTCTAAGTTAAAAATCAAAATATTTAGAGCTCAACTACTCATTTTTTTTTCATTTATAAGTTTGAACTATGAGGGTTAAAAAGAGTAATGAGTTTCGGATTTTACTGTAATTTCTCCAGAAAAGAGACAACTAGATTCCATCTAAGTACCTTAAGCCTAAGAGAAGTTAACCCTTAATCCAATCTGAAATTTTTTTTTTAAACTGAGAAAATAAAAACAAAAGCAACCTAATAAACCACTTAAAATATTTAGAGAGTTCAGGACACATGTACGTTGACCATTGACCAACACTAAAAATGAATCACTACTGTCTGTCAAAGCTTGAAGCATCAGACCAATCACACAACATTCAGTGAATATCTCAGTCATTCTTAGGATTGATTCTAACAGGCATAATTTTCTATATTTAAACTTTTTTAAACTTTATGTTATTTTTATACAGCAAGTTCTTATTAGTTATCTATTTTATACATATTAGTGTATATATGTCAATCCCAATCTCCCAATTCATCCCACCACCACCACCACCACCACCCCCACTTTCCCCACTTGGTGTCCATACGTTTATTCTCTATATCTGTGTCTCTATTTCTGCCTTGCAAACTGGTTCATCTGTACCATTTTTCTAGATTCCACATATATGTGTTAATATACAATATTTGTTTTTCTTTTTCTGACTTACTTCACTCTGTATGACAGTCTCTAGGTCCATCCACATCTCTACAAATGACCCAAATTTGTTCCTTTATATGGCTGAGTAATATTCCATTGTATATGTGTGCCATATCTTCTGTATCCATTCATCTGTTAATAGACACTTAGGTTGCTTCCATGTCCTGGCTATTGTAAATAGTGTTGCAATGAACACTGGGGTGCATGTGACTTTTTGATTTATGGTTTTCTCTGGGTATATGCCCAGTATGGGATTCCTGGGTCATATGGTAATTCTATTTTTAGTTTTTTAAGGAACGTCCATACTATTCTCCATAGTGGCTGTATCAAGTTACATTCCCACCAACAGTGCAAGAGGGTTCCCTTTTCTCCACACCCTCTCCAGCATTTGTTGTTTGTAGATTTTCTGATGATGCCCATTCTAACTGGTGTGAGGTGATACCTCATTGTAGTTTTGATTTGCATTTCTCTAAAATTAGTGATGGTGAACAGCTTTTCATGTGCCTCTTGGCCATCTGTATGTCTTCTTTGGAGAAATGTCTATTTACGTCTTCTGCCCAGTTTTTGAGTGGGATGTTTGTTTTTTTAATATTAAGCTGCATGAGCTGTTTATATATTTTGGAGATTAATCCTCTGTCCATTGATTCATTTGCAAATATTTTCTCCCATTCTGAGGATTGTCTTTTCATCTTGTTTATAGTTTCCTTTGCTGTGCAAAAGCTTTTAAGTTTCATTAGGTCCATTTGTTTATTTTTAGTTTTATTTCCATTACTGTAGGAGGTGGGTCAAAAAAGACCTTGCTGTGATTTATGTCAAAGAATGTTCTTCCTATGTTTTCCTCTAGAGTTTTATAGTGTTTGATCTTACATTTAGGTCTTTAATCCATTTGGAGTTTATTTTTGTGTATGGTGTTAGGGAGTGTTCTAATTTCATGCTTTCACATATAGCTGTCCAGTGTTCCCAGCACCACTTATTGAAGAGGCTGTCTTTTCTCCGTTGCATATCCTTCCCTCCTTTATCAAAGATAAGGTGACCATATGTGTGTGGGTTTATCTCTGGGCTTTCTATCCTGTTCCATTGATCTATATTTCTGTTTTTGTGCCAGTAGCATATTGTCTTGATTACTGTAGCTTTGTAGTATAGTCTGAAGTCAGGGAGTCTGATTCCTCCAGCTCCATTTTTTTACCCTCAAGATTTCTTTGGCTATTTGGGGTCTTTTGTGTCTCCATACAAACTTTAAGAATTTTTCTTCTAGTTCTGTAAAAAATGCCATTGGTAATTTTTTTAAATTTCAAGTCCTCATAGAATTTATTTGTAACACATTTTAATGAAGTATTAATAAAATTGATGACATGACTTTGAATAGATTTCCTTTTTTTTTTAACATCTTTATTGGAGTATAATTGCTTTACATTGTTGTGTTAGTTGCTGTTGCATAACAAAGTGAATCAGCTATATGTATACATATATCTCCATATCCCCTCCCTCTTGCATTTCCCTCCCACCCTCCCTATCCCACCCTTCTAGGTGGTCACAAAGCACCAAACTGATCTCCCTGTGCTATGTGGCTCCTTCCCACTAGCTATCTATTTTACATTTGGTAGTGTATGTATGTCAATGCCACTCTCTCACTTCATCCCAGCTTACCCTCCCCCCACCCTCTGTCCTCAAGTCCATTCTCCACGTCTGCATCTTTGTTCCTGTCCTGCCCCTAGGTTCTTCAGAACACTTTTTTTTTCTTAGATTCTATATATATGTGTTAGCATACAATATTTGTTTTTCTCTTTCTGACTTACTTCACTCTGTATGACAGACTCTAGGCCCATCCACCTTACTACAAATAACTCAATTTCATTTCTTTTTATGGCTGAGTAATATTCCATTGTATATATGTGCCACATCTTCTTTATCCATTCATCTCTCAGTGGACACTTAGGTTGCTTCCATATCCTGGCTATTGTAAATAATGCTGCAATGAACACTGGGGTGCATGTGTCTTTTTGAATTATTGTTTCCTCTGGGTATACAGTAGTGGGATAGCTGGGCCATATGGCAGTTCTATTTTTAGTTTTTTAAGGAACGTCCTTACTGTTCTCCATAGTGGCTGTATCAATTTACATTCCCACCAACAGTGCAAGAGGGTTCTCTTTTCTCCACACCCTCTCCAGCATTTATAGTTTGTAGATTTTTTGATGATGGCCATTCTGACTTCTGTGAGGTGGTAGATACCTCATTGTAGTTTTGATTTGCATTTCTCTAATGATTAGTGATGTTGAGCATCCTTTCATGTGTTTATTGGCAATCTGTATATCTTCTTTGGAGAAATGTCTATTTAGGTCTTCTGCCCATTTTTGGATTGGGTTTTGTTTTTTTAATATTGAGCTGCATGAGCTGCTTGTATATTTTGGAAATTAATCCTTTGTCAGTTGCTTCATTTGCAGATATTTTCTCCCAATCTGATGGTTGTCTTTTTGTCTTGGTTATGGTTTCCTTTGTTGTGGAAAAGCTTTTAAGTTTCATTAGGTCTCATTTGTTTGTTTTTGTTTTTATTTCCATTTCTCTAGGAGGTGGGTCAAAAAGGATCTTGCTGTGATTTATGTCATAAGAGTATTCTACCTATGTTTTCCTCTAAGAGTTTGATAGTGTCTGGTCTTACATTGAGGTCTTTAATCCATTTTGAATTTATTTTTATGTATGCTGTTAGGAATTGTTCTAATTTCATTCTTTTACATGTAACTGTCCAGTTTTCCCAGCACCACTTATTGAAAGAGGCTGTCTTTTCTCCATTGTATATTCTTGCCTCCTTTATCAAAGATAAGGTGACCATATGTGCATGGGTTTATCTCTGGGCTTTCTATCCTGTTCCATTGATCTATATTTCTGTTTTTGTGTCAGTACCATACTGTCTTGATTACTGTAGCTTTGTAGTATAGTTTGAAGTCAGGGAGCTTGATTCCTCCAGCTCCATTTTTCTTTCTTATGATTGTTTTGGCTATTCGGTGTCTTTTGTGTTTGCATGCAAATTGTGAAATTTTTTGTTCTACTTCTGTGAAAAATGCCATTGGTAGTTTGATAGGGATTGCATTGAATCTGTAGATTGCTTTGGGTAGTATAGTCATTTTCACATTATTGATTCTTCCAATCCAAGAACATGGTATATCTTTTCATCTGTTTGTGTCATCTTTGATTTCTTTCATCAGTGTCTTATAGTTTCCTGCCTACAGGTTTTTGTCTCCTTAGGTCAGTTTATTCCTAGGTATTTTATTCTTTTTGTTGTAATGGTGAATGGGACTGTTTCCTTAATTTCTGTTTCTGATGTTTCATTGTTAGTCTATAAGAATGCAAGAGATTTCTGTGCATTAATTTTGTATCCTGCAACTTTACCAAATTCATTGATTAGATCTAGTAGTTTTCTGGTGGCATCTTTCAGATTCTATATGTATAGTATCATGTTATCTGCAAACAGTGACAGTTTTACTTCTTCTTTTCCAATTTGTATTGCTTTTATTTCTTTTTCTTCTGTGATTGCTGTGGCAAGGACTTCCAAAACTATGTTGAATAATAGTGGCGAGAGTGGACATCCTTGTCTTGTTCCTGATCTTAGAGGAAATGCTTTCAGTTTTTCACCATTTAGAATGATGTTTGCTGTAGGTTTGTCATACATGACCTTTATTATGTTGAGGTAGTTCCCTCTATGCCCACTTTCTGGAGAGTTTTTTATCATAAATGGGTGTTGAATTTTGTCAAAAGCTTTTTCTGCATCTATTGAGATGATCGTATGTTTTTTATCCTTCAATTTGTTATTATGGTGTATCACATTGACTGATTTGCATATGTTGAAAAATTCTATATTTAATCTTTTAAAAGCCTTTGAAAATTTTTCTTGAAAATAAACATATCTCAGAACGTCAATGTTGAAAACCGATAGAAGTAAAGCTCCTCTAATTGACAGATAAGACCCTGTCCTCAAACTGCTCCACCCTCCCTCTGTTACAACCCATAGCCTCTGAACTATCTCCAGGGCATCTCCAGTTATCTCTCTTGGGATACCTGGATGCCTAACAGGGGTTACTAAAAATGATATTCAGCATCAGAAATGGTTATCTAAAGTACGAAAATTAAAAACTAACCTTGAATTAGAAAATTGAGTTGTTTCCTTCTCTTTTGATTCTAAACTGGTTTTGAGAACAGTGCCTGACTCGTGATAGATTATCTATAATGACTTGGATAACTTCTTGAACTATCTAGAGCAGCGGTCCCCTACCTTTTTGGCACCAGGGACCGTTTTTGTTGAAGACGATTTTTCTACAGACCAGTGGTGGTTGGAGGGGATGGTTCAGGCAGTAATGCGATCAATGGGGAGCCCCACATGAAGCTTTGCTCACTCACTGCTCACCTCCTGCTATGCAGCCCCGCTCCTAACAGGCCATGGACCAGTACAAGTCCGCGGCCTGGGGGTTGGGGACCCCTGATCTAGAGGAAAGTCTCTAAGGAAGCCAAGAAGTTCCACTTAAGAAGGTTTTTTTGTCTCCCTATTTTTTACTCGAAGGTACGTTTGTAGTCCATACCCTAAATCCCTGGTTAGTCTACAGAACCATATGACGTAGACTAGAACCTTGTATCCTGGAGCATTATGTAACTCACATGTCACAAGGCAGACGAGCACTGAGCTCCATGTTGTCTTTCCTCTAGAATGAGAAAATTGCAGAATCTATCCCCTTAATTTCCGGGCTAATGATTTCATAGAGCTTAACTGAACCTCAGGCAGCGTGAAGAAGAGCTTCACAAGGAGGCTTTTCCTCTAAATTCAGGAGAACATATAAACCTGCATCTAGGCTTAAAGACTGTTGGATGAGTTCGCCAAAGGAAGAGTGGCCTTATTCTGGTCTCCCTCATCTCTCAGTTTAAGGTGGGCCTCTCACCTGTCTGGACCTTTTCCTAAACCAGGGGTAACAGGTAAAACTGAGGAAGCATTAACACATATGTGTAGGAAAGGTAAAAAGAAGTGAAGAAAAATAGAAAGACAAATTATAAAAAAAAATTAAAAGAATCAAGCAAGATAGCTTGCTCACCCTTGGACACGTAGCGACCTTTCTTTTCTATGTGGTGCCTCATTCTCCTTGCATCCAGGTGGTGGCACTGGTGCTCTTTCTGCCTTACCCTGTGGGCCGCATTCAGCTTGTGTCCCTAAAATAGGAGGAACTCTAGGAGGTAAAGGAAGAGATGAGGGGCACTTGGCTTCCCAGTTATGGGTCTGTTGAAACAAATCTTCCTGAAGGACCATTCCTCTGTAACGCAGTGCTTTAACAAGGATGTGGCAATCTGTGAGCAAGGGAAGAAAAAAGGAAAGCAATTGGGATTATAATGGAATGTAGACTATGGATGGAGCATTCAGGGACTGAGAAGGGAGAAGTACTCCAGTTTTTAAGGCAGTCTTAAAGATGGTTGGATTAGACAATATATATCCTAAATTATGCAGATGGTAGTCACAAACACACAGTTCAGTTTCTATCATTCACAAAAACTTGTATAGTCCCAAAGCCTATATAAATTTCCCCATCTGTTACTCTATACGGTGCCTGATTTTACAGATGGGAAGAAAAAAAGCATAGAGAGATCTGCTCACTTAGGCAAGGTCACATAGCTAGACAATGATAAAGTTCTCTGGAGTCCTTTACTGGGTGAGCAGAAACACCAAATGATAAAGACAGAGCTGCATGACTGTGTTGGACTCTGACTTGGAATTTTTTCTGATTAAGCTAAGAAATTCTCTATATCATAGGTGCTTTTGGACACACCCCTTGCAGATAAGCTTTTTTCTATGTGTATCTAAAACTTCAGACTCAAACATAGAAATGTAGAAATGGATCTAAATTGCCAAGGACCATGTCAGGCTTTCAAGTGACCCTGGGAGAATGATCACTAGTCTTGTTCGTCAAGCAAATATATTGCATCATGGCCTACAAATGAGAAAAAATAGCATTTTGAATACTTCCATTTGGGGATTCTTCAATTAAGCTACAGAGAAAGGATTTCAAATGGACACAGTAGTAAAACCTACAAAAACTTGGGTCAAGACACGTTGGTTTCTAGTTCTTCCCTCGTCTCTATCAGACTACGATCTTGTGTAAACCGCTTAATCTTCCTGCACCCCCAATTTTCTCCCCTTTAAAAATGATGACTTCAGCTGGATTAATCTTTAAATCCCATCTATCCATCCAGCCATCATGATTCCTCCTAAACTCTTTGTGAGCAAGTGCTCCTCCGCTGAAACTTTCTCGGCGGTTTTTCTTCACAGTATTTCAATACCACTATAACACACTGCTGCAACATGTAAACCTAAACTTTGACCAGCGTTGTCCATGGGGCTAGTGTATTCAACTGTGTGTCTTGTTTAAATACTCACCATTTCCGTGGTTATTTAGAACTCTATTGTCAACTCTCAGTTTTTGCAGACAAAGAGAAAACAGGGCTAGAATAGTCTAGGAATGAACATGAGTTCCTGGAATGAATGTCACCCAAGATCCTACCATCCAACTAAGGTAAGAGCGACCAGAACACACAGGGAAAGTGAAGGTACATGTTTCGTTGGTAGCAAAAGTTACTTCTCTTTTCTTTTCCTTTTTTTTTTTTTTGGCCAAATATTCATTGTTCTTAGGTAACAACATGCTACGTTAACACAAACTGTATTTGTGTGTAGTTGTGTTCTCTGTATAGGAGAAAACATTTGTGTCTGTAGAAGATTTGAATTGATCACTAAATAGTATTCATACTAACTAAGGGAGAATAACACTTCAGAGTTCAAAGGGCAGTTCTATTCTGGGCAATTGACACCATCTTGTTCATAATGACGTATATATTTCCCTTCTACTACATGACTTTGTGCTTCCTGGAACTATGAGGTTATTGGTTAGTGCTGGTTAATGTTCATCTGCCTAAATCTCCTGATTTAATGAGAAATTAGGCAGGCAAAAGATATGATTCTGTTCTGACTTCTCAAAGTCTACATTTAGTCAAAGGATCTGATCCAAATATGGTTGGGTATTTATCTGAAAAGCAGACCAATCACATGAGCACGAGTGACTCAAGAATCATTAATGACTATCTGTTAAGTTTGTGGCATCTTCTCTCTCACAGACATTATGGTAAAAAGATATTTGACTGAATCTTTTAAAATGCACTGCTAAAGTAAAACTGAGAGGTATGTAAACTGTTATTGCTTGGATAATGGGTTGTTCCAGGTTTCTCAGAATTTATATACTAACACTGTCCACATTCAACTTCCCCTTTGGCCCCTTTTCCCTGATTTGCAAATCGAGCCATTTTCCTTTAAGATGAAAAGTGATGTAAAGAATGTTTACACACCTTTGATAATTTTCATACTCTGGAACCCTAATAGATGTGTTAATGGCTTTTGGCAGGAAAGCAAGATAACCTTAAGCTCACCTAGGCTCTTCTAACCCTAAATTGTGGTGCGGTGCTTTTGTGAGGTTTTAGACTAGTAAACAAAGTGCACTTTAACCCTTTCCTGCTTCTACTCTTCCTGAAACCTTGCTCTTTTTAAGTTCTTTGGTTAAACGGGTAAAATAATTAATGCGGGTGGCCCCCCCACTTGGCAGAATTGTTGTCCTCCCCAGCACGTGATTTCTCCTTCAAATTTTATCTTCCTTCAGTACTCTGAGCAAGTATTTCCTGACTCCCAGCCCAGTGCCTTTCAAATATTTACACGTTGCAGTTCTCTTTGCTCAGACATAATCCTCTATGGGCATTCACTGGCAAAGCAGATAAAGTGTTGTTGAAATGTATGTAGAGGGCCCAGAGCCCCACTTGACTATCTTCTTCTCCCCATCACCCACAGCTGCCCATGAAAGGGACTCATGAACCCCTGAGATAGGCAGAGCTAAGTTTCAGCACTACTGTCCTGCTCAAAAATATTTTCCTTCTTCCTCTGGACTCCTACTTTATTACTGTTTCTAACATTCATTCATTTATTCATTCATTCAGCAAATATTTATTGAGACCAGCTATGACTCCCTGGCCCTTAGTTATGTATGGCCTGACTATAACACCTAATTATGTTGGAATTCTCAGTTTAAATGTCCACCTCTCCATAGACTGTAGGTTCTCCTTGGATCCTCTGATCCTACACAGAACTCAGAACATAATACCTGCTTGATTTCCCATATATCCACAGGTCTCTGCCCAAATGCCATCTTATTTGAGAGGCCCTTGCTAACCATCCAAACTCAAATCATACCTCTTTCACCCTGTCTCCCTCTGTGCCCTTAGTCTGCTTTATATTTTTCCCATAACACTTGTCACCATTTGGTAAATTTTATATATATATATATATATATATATATATATATATATATATATCTGCTCTAGAATGTAAGCCCCTTGTTTATCCTCTGTTATATCCTCAGCATATAGAACAGTGCTGGGCACTTATGTTTGTACTCATTAAATATTTGTTGAAGAGATGAGTGAATAAATGAACTGAGAAAATATGGCTATATATTTTTAGCTATTAGAAAGATATTTACATTAAAATGTGTGTGTGACTTTTGTCCCTCACTGGAATGACACTTTCTTGAGAACAAATCTATGTCTCATGTTTCTCTCTATCCTATACTGTTTCTATCTCCCTCTGTGCCCAGCACAGCATCTTGCTTATGGCAGATGTTCCATATATTTCTTTAGTTGACTGATTAAAGGGAGGAAAGAAGGGGAAATGATGCTGTATTAGTTTGCTATGGCTTCCATCACAGACTACCACAGACTGGATGGCTTAAACAACAGAAATTTGTCTTCTCACAGTTCTGGAAGCTGGAAGTCCAGGATCAACAGGAAGGCAGGGATAAGAGGCCTCTCTCCTTGGCTTGTAGATGACCATCTTCTCCCTATTTCTTCACATTATCTTCAGTCTATAGCTGTGCTCAAATTTTCTCTTTTTATAAGGACACCAGTTATATTATAATAGGGTCCACCCTACTGACATCATTTAACTTAATCACTTCTTTGAAGCCCTATCTCTAAATACAGTCATATTCTGAGGTACTGGGAGTTAGGGCTTCAATATATTAATTTTTTGAAGACACAATTCAGCCTGTAATAGAAACTATCCTGTAGTACAGGTGCCTAAAAGGGCCCCACAAGCCAGTAAAGGGCTGTATTCCCAAGAGGAGCATGGAGGCACTGAGCTTAAAGGAGAGAAACAATGAGAGGCAGAGAGAGACAGAGAGAGAACCGTCTTTGGTGGAAGCCAGTGAAGAATACCTATCATTTCATAGGAAAACTGCGTAGAAATCTCTTTTGCCCTACTTTCTGATTAGTAGGTAAGGTTGGGGAGATAATTGGGGAAATTGGGAAACAGAAAATAGTAAAGTAAATCTTTTTTTAGCTGTAACTAAGGAGTTAGTACTGTGTTATATATCTATTTTTATTTACTTGAAGTTTCCAGTTGCCAATAGCAGTTAAAGAGCTATGAGAACACCTTACAGATTGTTATATACCTAAGTGACAGACTTTTTAAAATAAGCAAACATAGCTCTGCATTACTAATTCCTATTAAGCCTATAGCTGTGAAGAATCCTAGATCTTTCTTTTCCCACCTGAACCTATAGATATTCAATCTCTCTGGTGTGAGTTCAGTTTCACACAACCAAATATTGATCACTTCTCTAATATACCTAGAGCATACTGAATTTAAACCTCCCCCCAACAGTTAGTTATTTGGTGGGAGCTAAGTAAAGGAATTTAGAGCCAGACAATATTTAGGAGAGAGATCTCATCTGATGATTTCTCTGTAGCTTCTGCTGTTTTTCAAATATTTCATTCACAGGAAATGGATTATAATGATGGTGTCCCAGAGACGTGTAAACATCTGGGGTAGCCTTGTCCAAACAGACTTTTGTCACATACTCCTCTTCCCTAACACCTTCTCTGCCTTTCTTTTGCCAGAATATAAAGCCTGTATTCTTCAGCCCAATATTCAAAGCTTCCATTCTCAACTTACCTTCTCCTCTCCCCCATGCAAACCATTCCAGCCAAGCTCAGGCCGAGAGCTCTCCTAGCAAGTTAAGCTCATTCCCACCGCTGTGCCTTTGCTCATTCTATCTCTGCACCTGAAGTGCTCCGTTCCCTCTTCATCTGCTTAAACTCTGCTCACTCTCCTTCCACAGCTCATCTAGAATCTTCCTCTTCATAAAGTTGTCCAGGCCACCACGACCTCCCCCCCCTCCTCTGTATCCTCTGTGTGCCCCACTACTCAGTGACCCAAGCCAGCATCACCTGGAGCTGGTTAGAAACACAGAAGCTCAGGCACCATTCAGACTTCCCACTGGAAGCTGCATTTCAGCAAGATTCCCGGGGGGACCATAGCACACTAAAGCGTGAGAGGCCCTGCAATCTGCCGGCCGAACCTCCTTTGACTCTTCCACACCGCCTTCATGGTATCGCTTACTTTATTGCTTTGAATGGTTTGATTTTCAAACATGACATTATACTTTGTAGCACTCTGCCTCTTTCAAAATGAATCTGTAAGTCAACTAACAAACATAATCTGAACATCTATATAATAGGAAACTAACCCCTGAAAAGTTAAAGTCTGACACAAATTTTCCTTATGGGAAAACATGCAAGAGGACTCATCACATGGCATTCAAAGCAGCCCCTTAAAGAGAGAAGGGAGAAGGGCCACTGCCACCCTCTAGGCCATTAGCAGAGACATGGGGCGAGGCAGAACCTGGGGAGTCTGGGGCTATGAGCACTGAGGAGCCTCATCCCCAGCAAAGCTTTGACAAATAGCACAGTCTGCAGCTGAGTTCTGTGGTCTCAGAGGGGTGGCCTCTGTCCTCCAGATTTGTCTTCTCTGAAGTCATAGTAGTCGTGGCCTCTGAGGAAAGGAACAGGGAGTGACAAAGGAAGACTGATATTCTTTAATACCTCAGAGGATGCATGAGGAGCTTGGTCATTAGAAAAATGCCAAAGACATTCTTGAGGTGGTTGGGCGTGGGGAGGAATGAAAGCGGGGAATATTGCTTAGGCAGCAACCTTCATGATACATTTCCCCCTGCGTGTGTGAGCTTGTGTATGTGCACGTGTTCATGTACTTTTTTCACCTTTGGATGTGGAAATAATTTCAAACATTCAGAAAATGCAAGAAATGTCACCTATTGTTAACAAATTGCCCCATTTACTTTATCAGTTATGTGTTTCTCTCTCCTTTGCTTTCTCCCTCTCTCCCTTTCTCACTCCCTGTCTATCTGTATATATGTTCACACACATATATAAAATTATTTTTTGAACCATTTGAGAGTAAGGTGCATACATCACGCCGCTTTCTCCCTATATATCTTGGTGTATTTTTGTTGTTGTTGTGGTACGCGGGCCTCTCACTGTTGTGGCCTCTCCCGTTGCAGAGCACGGGCTCCGGACGCACAGGCCCAGCGGCCATGGCTCACGGGCCCAGCCACTCTGCGGCATGTGGGATTTTCCCGGACCGGGGTACGAACCCGTGTCCCCCACATCGGCAGGCGGACTCTCAACCACTGCGCCACCACGTGTCCCCCACATCGGCAGGCGGACTCTCAACCACTGCGCCACCAGGGAAGCCCGCTTGGTGTATATTTTTAAGAATATGACATTCTCTTACATAACCACAGCTGTAACTTTAAACCTCATAGTTTCTCATGTGACTGCATTTATCTTGGTCTTGTTTCACCACTAAGATGACCACTTCCTCCTTGATTAATATCTTTGGAGTTGAACTCATGTTCTGACTCTTGAGCATTTTTCACTGTGATTTACTGTTGTGAGTAAAAAACCTTCAGTATAACAACCAACTTTTTCCTACACGCGCCTGACTCTTCTGTGTTCCCATTATGCCCTCTACCAGATAAGTGCTAATAACTGGGCTGTGGTAATGCAGAGTGTGGAGGTGTTCTAAAAGTTTCTATGTACTTCATGGGCCCAGTTGAAGCATTTGGTCTGAAATCCATCCATTAACCTTAGAGAAAAATCAGATAATATATTTGAGGAAAAAAACCAAGCCATTTTTATCATAAGCTGTGTCAGGCTTTGGGCTGCAATTTTAGATTACAGTGTCCGTCCCCCTTATCCACCGGGGATATGTTCCAAAACCCCCAGTGGATGCCTGAGGTCACAGATAGTACCAAACAAACTGTATATATATATATATATATATATATATATATAATATTTTTTATGTTTTTTCCTATACATACATACCTATGATAAACTTTAATTTATAAATTAAGCACAGTAAAAGATTAACAACAATAACTAATAACAAAATAGAACAATTATAAACAGTATACTGTAAGAAAGTTTTGTGGATGTGATCTCTCTCTCTCCCTTAAAATATCTTATTGTACAAATTTAAAGCCTTTTCCATCTTAACTAAGCACTCGTCATGCACTGCAGCCATAACTTTTGCAGTTTGAGATGGGACAACAAAACTAACACAGATTACTTTCCTTCACAATTTCAGGGATAGAAGATTCATTCTTACTGTAGATCTTATCAACCTCAGCACACAATTTTTTTCTTTCCTTATTAAATAGAGAACTTGCACCTTTTCACTTAAAGGAAGCACTCTGGGGCCATTATTAAGTAAAATAAGGGTTCCTTGAACGCAAGTACTGAGATACCATGACAGTAGATCTGATAACTGAGACGGCTACGACGTGACTAATGGGCAGAAATAACTGGACAAAGGGATGATTCATGTCCCAAGTGAAAAGGAGCAGGACAGGGTGAGATTTTATTATGCTACTCAGAATGGCATGCAATTTAAAACTTATAAATTGTGTATTTCTGGAATTTTACATTTAATATTTCCTAACTATGGTTGACCATGGGTAGCTGAAATCACAACAGGTGAAACCATGGATAACGGGAGAATACTGTATTGTCCCTTAAGAGCTCTATGATATGGAGACAGAACTGAAAATGAAAGAAGTCACACTTTGAAACATGCACACAACTGTATTGATTTTATAAATTAAAATGCTAAAGCTCAGATTTTCAAATCATTAAAAGTAGCATTTCTCACCTGATGTATTATTTTTTTAAAATATAGTTGAGCTGAGCCGTAATATGCCCTTCCAAATGAGAAAATGCCTTAATGTTCAAAAGGATCAAATTGTGCGTATGATTAGACTTCCCTAGTGGCCCAGTGGTTAAGACTCTGTGCTTCCACAGCAGTGGGGCGCGAGTTCGATCCTTGGTTGGAGAAGTTCCACATGCCGCCCAGTGCAGCAAAATATATATATATATATATATATAGTGCACATGATTAGTAGGGCAGCTCTTTAAAAATTGTTCTGAAGGGAACTTCATGAAGTCTCTTAAATCCTACTGAATCTGTGCCACTTTATAAGCCCCAATGTCATCAATAAACATAAGTGATATTTTACTCTTTTTTCACACGTGTATCCCTGTGATTCACAAAAGAGCTTCTACAAAGAAATGTCTTCTAAATTTAATAAATTGCCCAGGTGGTTTTCATCATTTTGGAATGTCAGAACTAAATTCTAATCACAGTCTTATTCATGTGTGGAGACCTAGAATCAGGGAATAATTTGTTCAAACACCTAGTTAGCGTGTAGTGTCTAAATTTACATAAAAGTGGGCTTCCCTGGTGGCTCAGTGGTTAAGAATCCGCCTGCCAATGCAGGGGACACGGGTTCAAACCCTGGTTCAGGAAGATCCCACATGCCCTGGAGCAACTAAGCCCATGTGCCACAACTCCCGAAGCCTGTGCGCCTGGAGCCTGTGCTCCACAACAAGAGAAGCCATCGCAATGAGAAACCCTCACGCTCGCCACAACTGGAGAAAGCCCACGTGCAGCAACGAAGACCCAACGCAGCCAATAAATAAATAAATCTATTTTTAAAATTTTTCTTAGATAATAAATTTACATAAAAATTAATAGACTTTCAAAAAATAGGGATTCTTCCAATCACCATTCCCCATTAGGCTATGAAGTGACTTTTATTAAGTTAGTCTTTATAAATATATAAGTTATTGATAAATGTTTCATCAAGGCTTAATTCTTGAACTGCTTTTTTTTTTTTTTGGTGGTTCGCGGGCCTCTCACTGTTGTGGCCTTTCCTATTGCAGAGCACAGGCTCAGGACACGCAGGCTCAGCGACCATGGATCACGGGCCCTGCTGCTCCACGGCATGGGGGATCTTCCCGGACCAGGGCACGAACCCGTGTCCCCTGCATCGGCAGGCGGACTCTCAACCACTGCGCCACCAGGGAAGCCATGAACTTCTTTTTTTATATCTCCATTTGCTTCCTTGATGATCCTCTCTAGTCTCATGGCTTTAAATACAATATATGTGCTGATGAATGCCAAATTTATGTCACTAGTCTATCCTCTCTCCTGAACTCCTGAACCATATATACAGCCATCTGTTTGACCATACACTTGCATGAGACCATACATCTCAAATTAGTCCATTCAAATCAAGCTCCTAGTATTTCTCCCAAACCTCCAACTCCTGCAGTTTTCCCATCTCAGTAGTGGAGTGTCATATATACATTGCCACTCTAATTTACAGCAAAGGCGCCATTGCAGTTCATTCAGCGCAGTGAAGAATAGTATGTGTAATAAATAGTGCTATAGGAATAAGATATCAAAATGGGAAAAACATTCATATCCCCTACCTCAAACCATATATAAAAATTAATTCAAGATGGATCATAGACTAACTATAGAAGCTTAAACAATCAGGTTTCTAGAAGAAAGCAGATCTTTGCTTCTGGCCTAGGCAAAGACCTCCCTAGTGGGATGCATACAGCAGTAACCACTTTTAAAAATGATAAAGTGGACTTCACTAAAGTTAAGAACTTCTGTCCCTTAATATGAATTATTAGGAAAGCAAATAAGCCAGCCCCAAACTGGAAAACTGTACTTGCAATACATGTAGCTAGAAAAGGCTTGTATCTAGAATATATGAAGAACTACAAATCAGTAAGGAAAAATAAAACAATGAAAACAGACAAAACTTGAACACCTGCTTCATATCCAAATGACCGATAAGCCTATTAAAAAGCACACATCATTACCCATCAGAAAAATGCAAATTAAAATCACAAATATGGTACCAATGCACACCTACCAGAATGGAAAAAAAAACCCCACAACAACAAGGACTGACAATATCAAGAGCTGGCAAGGATGCCTAGCAACTGGAACTCTCTTATACTGCTGATGGAGTGTAAATTTGTTCAGCAGCTTTTGTTCAAAACTTTTTGGCAGTATTTACTAAAGCTGAACATATGTCCAACCTGTGACAGCATTTCCAACCTAGGAATACTCAAGAAAAACTAATACATATATCCACCAAAAAATATATACAAGAATGTTCACGACATCTTTATTAATTAATTTATTTATTTTTGCTGTGTTGGGTCTTCGTTTCTGTGCGAGGGCTTTCTCTAGTTGTGGCAAGCGGGGGCCACTCTTCATCGCGGTGCGCGGACCTCTCACTATCGCGGCCTCTCCCGTTGCGGAGCACAGGCTCCAGACGCGCAGGCTCAGTAGTTGTGGCTCACGGTCCTACTTGCTCCGCGGCATGTGGGATCCTCCCAGACCAGGGCTCGAACCCGTGTCCCCTGCATTGGCAGGCGGACTCTCAACCACTGCGCCACCAGGGAAGCCCTCACGACATCTTTATTCATCATAGCCAAAACCCAGAAGCAACCCAAATGCTCATCAGTAGGAGAATGGATAAATAATGGTATATTAATACAGTGGAACACTACTTCACAATGAGAGAGAGAGACAGAGAGAGAGCAGAGCCTCTGATATAGGCAGCAACATCAGTGAATCTCAGAATATAAAGTTAAGCCAAAAAAGCCAGAAAAGCAGTACATATTCTGTGATTCCATTTAAATGAAGTTTAAGACCAAACAAAACTAATCAGTGGTGTTAGAAGTCAAAAGAGCAGTTGCCTTGTTGAGGAGATGTGGAACAGACTGAAAGGGACAAGAAATCTGAGTTGATGGCAATATTCTATATCTTGATCCAGGTGTTGGTTACATGGGTGGATACATATGTAAATTTATTAAGCTATACACTTAAGATTTGTGTACTGCATTCAAGTTATGTCTCAATTTTTTTAATTCTTCAGAAAAAAAAAATTCATGTCAGATCACGTCACTTCTCTATTTAAACCTTCTGATGGCTGGCTTCTCATCTCACTCCTAGAGAAAGCCCAAGCCTTTACTATTTACCACGGCCTACACGATCTCCTCCAACTGCCTGACACTGGATTCCAATCACATTCTACCTGAATAGTTCTCAAATGCACCACGCATTCTTCTATCTCAGGGCCATTGCTCTTGCCTGGAAAGCTCTTTGTACTCATTGCTATCTAGCACACCACATATTTACAAATTTTTTACTGTCTGTCTCCTACACTTGATTGTAAGCTTGATGAGGACAGAGATTTTTGTCAGTTTTGTTCACCACTATATCCCTAGCATCTAGAAGACAGCCTGACATATGATAGATGCTCAATAAATAATTTGTAATGAATGACGAAGCTGTCACCACACCATTTTTGTTAAACATCAGACATCTTTTGTACACACTTCATATTCTTTCAGCCAGCCCCCTACTCTGACCATCCTGCAGCCATTAATTACACACAGATTTTGACCAGATAGTCCTGGCTTTAATATGACAGTGACTCACCTTGGACCATACAATGGATCTTTCATTTCTTAAACTGAGGCTTCTCTAATGCCAAGGTATGGGAATCTGATTATAAGACGAGTAACCCAGAAGAGTGGAGGCGTTTACTCCGCTGAGGCAACCCTTGACCACTGGGGAGTAAAGCTTATGGATAAATGCTTTCTCCCTTTATCCCCTGGGGCAGAAATAGGAAAACTTTTTCTGTAAAGGGCCAGAGAGAAAATAATTTAGCCTTTTTAGGCCATACGGTCCCTGTCTCAACTGCTTGACTTTGCCGTCATAGCCTGAAAGCAGCCATAGAAAATACGTAAATGAATGGCATGGATTTGTTTCAATAAAACTCTATTTTCAAAAATAGGTAGTCAGCCAGATTTGCTCCAGAGACCATAGTTCGCCAATTCTTGTTCTAGGCAACAGTCTGAGACATATGTCAAAAGACTCATCAGAAGTTCCCAGCAGGAACTTTCCCTCCTTCTCTGTTTCACTCTCCCGTCCTTCCCCAGAACCACTTCCCAAATAAACTACCAGCATGCGAGTCTTAGTCTCAGACTCTGCTTTCCAAACGCAGGCTACAACATCATCCTTAAAAACATGATTGCATTCTTATTATAAGTCAGATATTGTTTGATTCCTGGTAGTTAAGTATAAACAGTCCTTAATCTTATAACAGGCTATTTTACTGGAAAATATGCCATAATTAAAAATTTTGTACATGAAACCAGATTTTTCTAAGAAACAATGTAATGCTAGCTCTTCTGGTTTCAAGGACCAGGTGTCACTTCTTCCACAGAAAGCATTTTTAAACTAACATTATTGACCTGGCCAAGACAATAAATAAATATAATATATTATTTAATAAAATAACTTAGATGACCAAACCATACAAAATTCTTATTTTTGTGACTCCTCCCTCAATTTTATTCAACATTATAGAAGAACATTTTTTTAAACATCTTTATTGGAGTGTAATTGCTTTACAGTGGTGTGTTAGTTTCTGCTGTATACCAAAGTGAATCAGCTATACATATACATATATCCCCATATCTCCTCCCTCTTGCGCCTCCCTCCCACCCTCCCTATCCCACCCCTCTAGGTGGTCACAAAGCACCAAGCTGATCTCCCTGTGCTATGTGGCTGCTTCCCACTAGCTATCTATTTTACATTTGGTAGTGTATATATAGGTCCATTCCACTCTCTCACTTCATCCCGGCTTACCCTTCCCCCTACCCGTGTCCTCAAGTCCATTCTCTGCATCTGCATCTTTATTCCTGTCCTGCCCCTAGGCTCTTCAGAACCTTTTTTCTTTTTTTAGATTCCATATATATGTGTTAGCATATGGTATTTCTTTGTCTCTTTCTGACTTACTTCACTCTGTATGACAGACTCTAGGTCCATCCACCTCACTGCAAATAACTCAGTTTAGTTTCTTTTTATGGCTGAGTAATATTCCATTGTATATATGTGCCACATCTAGAAGAACATCTTATGTGAGGAAATTCTGACAGTCATCCGTGAGGAAATGCCAAACCATTTAATGGCTGTTGAAAACCCGATCCAGGAATATTATGTGTCCTGCTATTATGCTTTTTTTAAAGTTTCATGGGGTAGTGTTTTCAAAATTTTCCTCATAATTGTCTGCTTTTGCCTTCCATAACTTTGATAAGTGGTAACACGGTTATATCTGGCAATACACCATAAATATGAACTCACTAACTTGGGTCACTGTAATAAGTCGGGGACAGTGTAATAAAGTCCCAACCTGCTACTGCAAGCAAACACTGAGAACATTCACACTTGCAATCTATACATTTTTAACCATAGGCACCCATTTCACAAGATTTGATATTGTCCACAAAGATATTTCATCGAGAAGTGTTGATGGCATTACTATTAGAGAAACAGCCAAAAAACAAGTTCTTCTGACGGTGGACTTTCCAACCTGTATGGGCTCATTTTAACTAGAATATGGGGAATCAAATCCTTTCCTCAAATTAGGATGCCAGAGTTCAATGTCTGCCTCCTCCATTTCCTAACTCTGTGGCCTTAGACAACTTACTTCAATTCTCCAAGTCTCAGAGCTTTTTAAATCTGAAAAATCAGAAGAATAATAATAATACCAATCTCACAGGAGTTTTGTGAGGATTAAAGAATAATTTATAAAAAGGAGTCAACACAGTGCCTGACACACAGCAAAAGTCTAGTTAATGTTGACTGCTGCCACCACCACCATGTCTTTCAGCAGACCATTTGAACTTCCTTTATCTTCTCTGGACCATTTAACTCCTTTTTTTCTTTTATGAGGTTTGCTTCCCAAGATGTGAAGCAATGTTTCTCAACCCCTTTGACTCCATTTCTGTAAGCATAAAACTTCATGCAGTACACTCCACATTTGGATAGGCTACCATCAGCATCATTGAAAATCTTCTTAGCTAATTGAGGTAGTTCTTTTGAATTTTTATTTGGCTTTACTTTCTACAGCTGCTGTTATGAAATTATTTAGTCTTATTCCTCCAGGCCTCCATGCTCCTGCTACCCTATCCCATACTGCAACTCCCGCAGCACCTGCATCCTCCTGCGTCCTCCAGTTTCTTACCCTCACTCAAGGAGTTCACCAGGGGTGAAAGACAAGCAAACCAGTAACTGTAAAATAGTTTCTAGAATTTTTCAAGTGCATGCAGTAGACAACTAAAGGAGGGTGCAATAGATTCAACTTAGGATAGAGAGCAGATGCCTTGTCATACAATTCTTCTGCCTTCTAACTGTCCCCAACTTCTTATTAAAGTAGTCAGTCCTCCCACTCACTTGAAAATTGTCTTTTGCTCATCATCGCCAGCCCCTGTGGTGCTACAATCCTCAACCACTATCCACTCCCCCATTAAAATTCCAATTAGCTCAAAAATAGGATTTTAATAAACTATTTTAAGAGTAAAAGAGTAAACTAGTTCACTCTAAAAGGGATAAATGACTCCTTTCTCAATGTACTAGCTCATTCTACTTTCAGCTCTTTATATTGAAATTCCTTTCCCCTTCATTTGGTAATAAAAATATGAAGGGAGAGTATCAAGAAATGCCAGTGTCCTCCCAAGGTATCTGCATTAAAATCTTGAGCTAGTTATCCCTAAGGGCTACCTTCCCAAAGGTGGAATTTCAGTGTGACTGGCCCAAGTATATGTGTGTTTGGAGTCGGGGGGAGTGGGGAGGTTTGCCTGGATGTGAACAATTGCCTCTTACATAGCTCTTTGGAAAGTATGAATTTTTTGCATATTGAGTGGTCTTAGAGGAGGCCTTATCTATGAAGAGAAAATGTCAAACCTGATACATGTATTGCTGAGGCATATAAATGGTCCTTTGCAAATGTATAAGTATCCTTTTTACAGTAGGTAGCTTATGTAAGGGAGAGACAATTTAAAATGAAATGTAGAAATATGGAATGATTATGAAGTTTCAAGGCAGATTCTTGTGCTGTTGGCATCTTTGAGAAAGAAAACTTAATCCAAGATGATTTGAGAAGATGAATCAGAGGTCAAAGAACACTACACAAATACTTCTGCGGTCTAAGGTTAAATTGCTTTTGGGCATTCCTCCATCTGTAAAGAAGCAGGAGACAAGATTAATTTTTGTTTGACATTCTAGCTATTAGATATAAAGTTTCGTCTTCAGTGAGGAAAGGGAATCACTTGTAGTTTCAAAAAATGGGAAACAAAAAGCCTTCAGCTAAGGAAGGAAAAGTTTAGACTAGATATTAGGAGAAAGAATGTTCTTATGAGCAAGAGCCACAGAGTATTAGAGTAGGTTCCCAAAAGAGGTCAAAAGAGCTGCTGTGCAAAAAAAGAATGGTTTCATTAAGATGTTATAGGAATATAAGGAATGGCTTGAAAAACGCCAAGTAGAGGCAAGGCCTTTTTCTGATACTATGGCCTAATAGGTCAGGAGGCTGGACCACTCAATAGCAAGCTATGTTCATGGCCATAGGGAAAAACAATAAGTTCTGGAAGAATGGCATTCTACTAATGAAGACTGTAGAGACTAAAGAATCTCCTCCTTCACAATGACATCTAAAACGTCTTTCAGATATCCACTAAGATAAACATATCAGGTCAGAGAGGAAAGAGTCAAAGGTGAGCACAAAACCCAGAACTTCACAGAATTTCAAACAGATGGACACATACATTTTTAATTTCCTGAAGTCTGGAAACAGAACACTTTACGAACTGGCAGATCACTTCCTAGGAAGGCCAAAAGTCAGGAATTTTTGTACATACATAATAGATCAGCTTTTTCAATGACAAATCTTTGGACATTTGAGATTTGGACAATCTTTAAGATTTCTTAAAGGCAAATCTTTAAGAAGGACATCTGAAGTTCCAGCTTACCATCCAAAAGTGACACACTGTATCCCTGTTACCAGATCCATATCACATGTCCCATTAAAGTCTGAAGAACTTATTCCAAACTACACTTCTAAAACCCCAAATAAGACTATAAAACTGGGATTCCCTCCTCAGAAAAAAATCTAGAATATGTACCTGAGCTTTAAAATGTGAACAGAAGAACTTCCTGTGTGTTGGCCAGTGGGTTCTAAAATGAAAAATTCACTCAGTCGGCCACTTGCGTAGACACAGATCCTAACATTTAATTTGACATATTCTTACTGATTAGTTTTGGTACAGATTTATAGTTACAGTGGTTTTTGTGAGGCCACAAAGTGTGAGGATACATGTGAGCAGTCAGTCTGAGACATCTGTCACTCTGTTAATGGGCAGAGTTGATTTGGTTCATCTGACTGGCTAAGCTCATGACACTTCTACCCCTCACTTCCACATTTCTCTCTCGTTCCCCTTCAAAGAAGATGAACATCCGTGAGAGTAGAAAACTCTTAGAAATTTTAAGAAGTCTCAGTGTTCCAGTTAGTATGGCTGTGTAACATACCCAAATTTAGTGGCTTAAAATAATAATAATCATTTATTATTTCTCACAATTTTTAGAGCTCAGAAATTCAGAATCATCTTAGTGGAGTGCTTCCGGCTCAGGGACTCTCATGGGGTTGCAGTCATCTGAAGGCTTGACTAGGGCTGCAAGACACATTGAAGGTAGTTCACTCAGTTTTCTGGCAAGTCTGTGCTGGCCTTTGACTGGGACAGCTTGAGTGTCTTCATGGCATTCCTCCAGAGCAGATGATCCAAAAGAGCAAGGCTAAAGCTGCAATGCCTTTAATGACCTAGATTTGGGAGTCACACACCATCACTTCTTCTGTATTCCATTAGTCACTCTAGGCCAGCCCTGATTCAGTGTGAAAGGGACCACACAACTACATAAATAATAGGAGACTAAGTTTATTAGGGACCATCTCAGTAGCTGGCTGTCACACTCATGTGTAAGCAATATACTGACAAGTCATTTGTGGATACATAAATTATTCACTGAGTCCAAAGTTTCCCTCAACCACTTGGGATAATTGTTCTGTTATCATTGTTTTTGCTGTTTCACACCCAAGCTGGGTAGCTCTTTCTTCTCCTTGGTCTTGTGGATACCATGTCTTCTCTTCCTCATATCCAGGTAAAACTTATCAGATTCATGTTGAAATACCTATTTTTACAGACACTAGAGCACCACTGGAGATTCTAGCTTCCAAAGGATTCTGTTCAGCCCCTTTGGGGATTGCTGGGTCATATGGTAGTTCTATTTTTAGTTTTTTAAGGAACCTCCATACTGTTCTCCATAGTGGCTGTACCAATTTCATTCCTACTAACAGTGTAGGAGGGTTCCCTTTTCTCCACACCCTCTCCAGCATTTATTGTTTGTAGATTTTTTTGACGATGGCCATCCTGACTGGCGTGAGGTGGTACCTCATTGTAATTTCGATTTGCATTTCTCTAATAATTATAGATGTTGAGCATGTTTTCATGTGCTTTTTGGCCATCTGTGTGTCTTTTTTGGAGATGTTCAGCCCCTTTTGAATTCATTCATTTAACAAATATTTGTTAAATGCCTACTATGCACAAGAGATACAATGTTGAACAAGACAAGCAGAAAAGAGGCTGTTCACTGAGTGATTGTTCGAAATGAGGGTCTGAGTTATAGGGCAGCTTCTGCCCAGCAGTTGGAATCTCTCTTTCAAATGTGAAGATCTTCTACATTTGAATGAAACTGAAAGAATTTTTAAACTGTTCATTGGTTAAAGTTTCAAATGCCATCATTCAGTCTTTAGACTCTGAATTCAAGAGCACTGTGTGTCCCTCTTGCCTCTGACAGGAAGAAAAGTTGTATAAAACATTTACAAATGTCTGTCTACCTTGTGCATTGATATTGCATTTTGTCATGTGTTTGCATTGGATTTATTATGTGAATGCACGTGTATATACCCATAAGAGTGGGAGGTGGCTAAAGCAGGATATCCCTGTAACTTAGGGATCAATGCAAGAAGCTATAAAAGCTCCTATGTTGGGTGCATATATATTTATAATTTATAAATATATAAATTTATAACATTTAAAACATATATAACATTATCCCTTGATCATTATTGTGTTACTGTACAGTAACACAATAATAGTGGGGGACTTTAACACCTCACTTATACCAATGAACAGATCATCCAGACAGAAAATTAACAAGGAAACACAAGCTTCAAATGACACAATAGACCAGATAGATTTAATTTATATTTATAGGACATTCCATCCAAAAACATCAGATTACACTTTCTTCTCAAGTGCACATGGAACATTCTCCAGGATAGATCACATCTTAGGTCACAAATCAAACCTCAGTAAATTTAAGAAAATTGAAATCATATCAAGCATCTTTTCTGACCACAATGCTATGAGATTAGAAATCAATTACAGGGAAAAAAAAAAAACATTAAAAAACACAAACACATGGAGGCAGACATATATCTTTCTTCTCTGACAGTTAGCAGCCTCTGGCAGGCCAGAGCCCTAACCTTATAACTAAGTCCAGTGGTTAAGACTCGGTGCTCTCACTGCCAGGGGCCCAGCTTCGATCCCTGGGTGGGGAACTAAGATCCCACGAGCCATGCAGCACAGCCAAAGGAAAAAAAAAAAGATGGATGCTTTATGTTGAACATAAATTATAGCTCAGCAAAGTTGGTTTTTAATATGTCTTTGTATCCCTTCCAGAATCTAGAGCTGTATCGTGCTCATATGTGGAATCAACATGTATTTTCAGATTGAACTGTACAGTTGGGATTTTTGTTTGTTTGCTTGCTTGCCTGTTTTTTTGTTTTGTTTTGGGTTTTTTTTTTTTTTTTTTTTTTGCCACAGCCAAGACTATTCTCAGGATCTCCTGACTTATACATCCAACCACATGCCCCCACCCAGATTTTTCATAGGCTCCACAAACGACATGGTCAAAACAGAACTGTCAGTATCCTGGCATTGCACCAAAACCGGTCCTCCATTCACTTCCCCATCAAAGAAAACCACCCTAACCCAGCTGCAAAAATCCACATTCCAAGAGACACACTTAATTCCTCTCTATCCCTTACCACAAACACGGACTTCATCAACAAGTTCAGTACTTCCAAGATACATCTCATTTCAAACCCCTTCTCACCCCTTCCATTGTGATGACTTTGTTCTATGAGACTGTAACCTCTCACTCTCATGTCTGTAGTAGTAGCCTCCTAAACTTGTCTCTTGATCTTACAGTTGCTCCATTTCAGTCTGTCCTCCAAAGAATATTTAGAATGAGCTTTAATAAAGAAGATTATAATAATAACTTCCCTCCTTTCAGAAAGCGCCCAATGGCTCCATCATAATAAGAACAAAACCCAGAGTCCTTACCATGGCCCACAGGACCTTCTGTTATTGGGCCCCTACTACCATTCTAACCTCATTTTCTAACACTGTCCTCCCAATACACACTGGCATACAAGCTGTTCCCTAAAACTGCCAAGCTTGCCCATATCTTAGGGCCTTTCTTCTTGCTCTTCCCTCTGCCTTGAGGGTTCAGCTCCTATATCTTCCCACTGCTGATTATGTACTTCTTGTTATTTGAATATTAAATCTAAGTCACGTCTTCAAAAAATCCTTCCCCACCCTCGTCATTCTCTGTCACATTTTCCCATATTATTTTCTTAATGGCTCTTAATTCTTGAGTGTATCAACCCCTGTAGAATGTGAGCTCCATGAGAACTATGACCCTATCTGTCAGGTTCTCTGATTTATCTCCAGTGCCTATCACAGTACCTCACATATCATTGGTAACCAAAAAATATTTGTTGAATGAATGAATGAGTGAGAGAATGACGTAGATTAAACATGCTAAGTTGTGATGACTCAGGCATAGTCTGGGACAGGGGATTTGGGAGGATGGGAGAGTGAGCTCAGGCGTCTCTGAAGCAGCAGTTTTGTTTGAACCTGTGAAAACTGTGGTTGGAAAACTGGGTAGAAAGGACACGATAATTGAGGTAGTGCTTCTAGCTGCCTTGGGTATGAACGTGTAGCATATATTCTATACCAATTCTCCTTCTTTCTTAATAAAAGAATCCCAGGGCTTCCCTGGTGGCTCAGTGGTTAAGAATCCACTTGCCAATGCAGGGGACACGGGTTCGAGCTCTTGTCCAGGAAGATCCCACATGCCGCAGAGCAACTAAGCCCGTGCGGCACATCTACTGAGCCTGCGCTCTAGAACCTGTGAGCCACAACTACTGAGCCCGTGTGCCACAACTGCTGAAGCCTGTGCTCTAGAGCCCGTGCTCTGCAACAAGAGAAGCCACAGCATTGAGAAGCCCACGCACTGCAATGAAGAGTGGCCCCCACTCTATGCAACTAGAGAAAGCCTGCACCCAGCAACAAAGAGCCAATGCAGCCAAAAATAAATAAATAATATAAGTTTATTAAAAATAAAAAAATTTTTTAAAGAATCCCAAATTTATTTGGTACAGTAATGTTTCCAGTAAAAGACCACATTTATAGCCTCCTTTGCAGCCATGCATGGTCATATGACCAACTTCTACCTAATGACGTGATGGCAGAAGTGTTGTGTAGTAATTCCAGGAAGGTAGCTAAAAGGGAGATGAATTTCTCAGACCAAGGTATTTCTCATACCATCTGTTGTGGACTGAACTGTGTCCTACCCAAATTCATACGTTGAAGCTTTAACCCCCAGTGCCTCAGAATTTGACTGTGTTTGAGGATAGGGCCTTTAAAGAGGTGATTAAGTTAAAATGAGGCTGTTAGGGTAGACACTAATCCCATATGATTGGTTTCCTTATAAGAGGAGTTTAGGACACATAAAGAGATACCAGGGTGTGTATGCACAGAGGGACAACCATGTGAAGAAGGAGTAAGAAGGAGGCCATTTGCAAGCCAAGGAGAGAGGCCTCCGAAGAAATCAAACCTGTGGACACCTGGATCTTGGACTTCCAACCTTTAAAACTGTGAGAAATAAATTTCTGTTGTTTAAGCTAAAAAAAAAAAAAAAAAATTCTATGTTCATATAAAACACAAGAACACATTTAAAAATCTATAAAAAAACATAGATCTTAGGAAAATAGGGAATTATATCACTCTCTTGATTCTATTTAGGAATGTTGTGGTAACAGTGATTCCTATCTATGAGAAGCAAATGCTGTTTAACTTCTTAGTGATTAGTGTACAAGCTACAAGTGACCAGTAAACAACCAGAGGTTTTTCACTTTGTCCTTAAGCAAACAAGACTCCTTAATGATATTGGAGAAGCAGTGTGGTCTTATGCAAAGACCACTAGGATTGGGTCTGAAAACCTGATCCTGGTCTCAGCTCTGCCACTTACTGACTATATAACTTTTAACTTGTTACATATTCTGAGTTTCCATTTTCTCACCTGTAAAATAAGTGCAAAGTACTATTTGACTTGCTGATACCCAGTCTTGTTTTGATGATTGGTATGTCTGTTATGGGTTGAATTGTGTCCTCCCAAAATTCATATGTTGAAGCCCTACTCCTACTACCTCAGCATGTGAATGTATTTGGAGATAAGGCCTTTAAAAGGGAGATTAAGTTTAAATAAGTATATTAGTATGGGCCCTAATCCAATTTGACTGGTATCCTTATAGAAAGAGGAAATTTGAACATTTGAGATATACCAGGGATGCAAGCACACAGAGGAAAGGTCACACGAGGACACAGTGAGAAAACAGCCATCTATAAGCCAAGGAGAGAGGCCTCTGGAGAAATCAAACCTGCCAACACCTTGATCTTGGACTCCCAAAGCTGTGAGGAGACTAGTTTCTGTTGTTTAAACCACCCCCAGTCTGTGGTATTTTGTTATGGCAAGCTAGCAAACTAATACAATGTCAGAGCTGTCTATTAAAACTATTAGTTACTGAAGAGGTATAAGAGATTGCTTTTGAAAACAGGGTAGATGTTATCTACATTTGGAAAATGGTTTCAAATTATTTAAATCTCTCTCTTTTTTCCCCTTGACTGATTCTTTCCAACTTCCGGAAAGTAATTTGTTGCTACTCTTCTAAAACTTAAAACCCAGCTAAATATGAGTTGAAAAGTATTTTTTAATCATTCTACTCCAACCCCTTATTTTGCAGAATGGAAATTGAGTCTCAAATCACACAGCTGGCCATTTCTGTAAAAGACAGCCATGGAGGATAACCGAGTACCTCCGTCATGGGGGTATTGTGAAGAAAATCGTGGATAGTACCAGTGGGGCACTTAGCACAACACCTAGTAGATAGCAAGTGCTCAGTCTAAAGTAGCTCCTTATCATTGAGAAAGGGCAAATACCTTGGTCTGATCTGAGTCACATTGCTAATTGTTGATAAATCCAGATTTCCAATGCTTTGGGTACTGAAATTCTCAGATTTCCCCCAAACCCAAGCCCAGTAAATTTTCCAAGTAATGGTAAACCTGATCTGATTTGGAGTAAACTTGTTAGGAGCCTGATGAGCTCTTCCATTGGAATTCTTCAGTGGGAACCTCAAAGAACTTGTGGGACTGAAGGGTGCAGACCTGCTCACACACCTTTCACTTGGTCCTTGGACTCAATCAAAGCCACACTAAATATTGAGCCTAAAGTTAACAGCCAGCCCCTTAGGGCCCCTTCCCATTGGAAGAAAAGCAGATGCAAAAAGGCAGTCCAGTGAAGGCTAGCTGGCCCTTCAGCTCATTTCATGGGGCCATCACCAGGGGAAAAATGAATAGCTGGGGTTCCATGTGAGCCAGTCATAGTCCACCATTCCCCCAGCTTGGTCTACTCCTAAACTTAAAAAAAAAAAAAAAAAAAAAAAAAAAAAAGCCCTGGGTTTCCGTTTGATGCTTGTGCTTGATTATCTACTTGGATTCTCTCCAGCTGTGTTGAAGCATTCCTTTCTACCTTTTTATCTTTGCTTTCCCAGCATTTCCTTTGCTAAGGAGCACAGACAGATGCCCAGACTCAAAACATTTCCCAATTTGCAGTCTGGATTTCAGTGGAATACTCTTTCATGTTAAGCTTTGAAGGCTATAGTAAAGACTGCATTAGGGACAGTTACCTGCCAGCTATTAACCATGGCCTCTGGTCCGACCTGAATTCACAGAGGGCATGGTCACCAGACAACTTAATCAATGAGCCCCTTTGGCTTTAGGGTGGCAGGGGCCAAGAGCTCCATCAAAGAAGTCTATGTGCTTTCAGCAACTCAGAAGATTCCAGTTGTTTTCAGCAGGCCTGAGAGGTTAAAATAAACAAATATGAAAATGCCAGATTACCCTCTCATTTCTTCTCATACCTGGTGCCAGCCAGGGCCAGTGCCAGACAGGCTGCCCCCAGAGAGACGGTGGTGGTGCCCGTGAGGCCCAGCCACACCACCAGAGCTGTCACTGCACTAAGTACCTGCTTTCTCTCTTCACCCCACTCTCCATTTCTAAAAATGCATGGAATACCCATTACTGTATAATTACCAAATGAAGAAAAGGCCCTCCAACCCTTTCTCCTGGCACAGATTTCACCCAGCTGGAGGCTGCAGTTGGCAGCCTTTGGCTACATGAACACTTTCAACAGTGATTGAACACAAAGCCTTGTGCAGAAAGCCCAGCAATTGTTTGTATTTGCAAGTATCATTGGTTAGGATTCGCCCATCCTGTAGCTGTGCAGCCAAGATCATGAGTGAGATCTCAGTGATGGCACTTACAGTCCTCAGCCTTTATGTCTTTGCATTTCTTTTTCAAAAGCTCATAAACATGTCTGGCTGCCAGACAGCTCACAGGAAAGAGGCTGTTCACTGAGTGATTGTTCGAAATGAGGGTCTGAGTTATAGGGCAGCTTCTGCCCAGCAGTTGGAATCTCTCTTTCAAATGTGAAGATCTTCTACATCTGAATGAAACTGAAAGAATTTTTAACTGTTTATTGGTTAAAGTTTCAAATGCCATCATTCAGTCTTTAGACTCTGAATTCAAGAGCACTGTGTGTCCCTCTTGCCTCTGACAGGAAGAAAAATTGTATAAAACATTTACAAATGTCTGTATACCTTGTGCATTGATATTGCATTTGTCATGTGTTTGCATTGGATTTATTATGTGAATGCACGTGTATATACCCGTAAGAGTGGGAGGTGGCTAAAGCAGGATATCCCTGTAACTTAGGGGAAATATTACAATTCAGTCTCTGCCAATGATCCTCTCAAAAGTCACCAGTGATTTCCTAATTGCCAAATTCAATGGCCACTTCTCAGTCCTGAATCTCCTTGATGTCCTAGTAGCACTTGACACCACTGATGACCTGCCTCATCTTTCTTGAAACTCTTTTTTACAAAAGCATATAAAAAGCTGCGTCATCATGATTCTTTGTGATCGCTCTGATTCCTCTTTCCCTGGTCCACATTCTCCTTCTCCTGTTGCGGAGCACAGGCTCCAGACGCACAGGCTCAGCGGCCATGGCTCACGGGCCCAGCCGCTCTGCGGCATGTGGGATCTTCCCGGACCAGGGCACGAACCTGTGTCCCCTGCATTGGCAGGCGGATTCTCAACCACTGCGCCACCAGGGAAGCCCTGTCTTCTCTTCTTTTATCTAGTCTCTCTTGGGGAACTCTATTTCCTCCCAAGACTGCAAATGTTGCCACTCTGTGAACGATTCCCAAGAGGGCAGAGGCCCTGCCTCTGCTCTCAAATCTTATTTCTTTCTCAGCTCAACCTGGATATCATACAGGGACTGTGACTGAAAGTGGGGTCTGGCTGCTCACCACTCAAAAGCCAAAAAAGAAGCAAGGTTGGTGGAAAGGAAAGTTTCCTTGATTTTGGATGCTGGCAACCTGTGAGGAGGGTGGACTCCTGTCCAAAGGCCAACTCCCCCCTACCCTCGACAATCAGGGGGCAAGAGCTTTTGTAGACAGAGGAAGGGAGCTACATGCAGAAACAACACAGTCAGCTCTGACAGTCATCTTGAAATTGGTCATCGGTGGTCTGACAAGCATCATCTTGATGGTTTTAAGTACAGTTAATCTTCAATTCCAGGGTCAGTTTGTTTCCATTTCTTGAGGCCAGTTCTCGAAATTGTGGCAGCTTACATATCATGGCTTCAGTCTGGTCATCATGTAGTTAACTTCTCCACCAGGTGGAGAAGTATCTATAAGACAACTCACAGGATATGGCTCAGAATATTATCTATAGCCCTTGAGAGGAACTAAAGGTCCTTGACTATGCTTAATGACTAAACTATTATTATTTGGTCTCCTTTGACTGTTTTCCTTTGTTTCTGCATGTTCTCACTTCTCTGATTCTTTGGCTAAAGTTTTTCCACAGACAAAAAGCAGGCAGAGAACATGGGGGGGGCGAGGACCATAGGGGCCTGCTCCATTTCAGTACCTCAAACTCAGCATGTGTGCAATACAATTAAACATGACCACCCAACTCTTCCCTAAGCCCAGCTTCCACACCTGCTCCTGTTCTTGTATCCCCTGTTTGTGTTTGGATCACCAATATCAGTCTTACCACTTGAACTTAAAACCCCAGAATCATCTTTGATTCTCTCTCCTATTGCTCCCTCATATGTAACAGTTAGCAAATCTATCCATCCGGTCCCCTGAAACTCTTTTGTAATTTTTCCTTCTCCGTTCCCTCGGCCACTGCACTGGTCAAGCTTTTAGTATTCTCACCAAAAGTATTATTACATTCTCTAAGAATTTCATGGCTCCCTTCTCCCTGTCTTCCATTCCATCCTATGCATTACACTCAGATTAATCATCCCATAACACAGTTTTTATAACATTACTCCTTATCCCCAAAATCAATGGCCCCACTCCTGATACAATGAAGTCCAAACTCCTTAGCCTAAAATTAAAGTCACTCCAGGATCTGGCCACTGGCCATTCTATATTCAGTCAAATGGAATTTTCCAATATTCCCTAGAAACATTTAACATTTATGCCTTTGTTCTTGTTATCCCCAATATCTGGTATCCCCCACCCATCTCTTGGTGTTCATATTTTCAGACTTCTGAGACTTGGTGTAAAAACCACCTTCTCCATGGATATTCTTCAGATATCTCCCTTCCCTAGCCCCCAGCACAACACAGAGATTACTTACCTGGATTCTCAGTGGCTTATCTGTAACTTCTTATGGCATGCTCTACCAAAGATTCAAACATACACATACACACACACACACACACACACACACACACACACACACACACACACACACAATCTGATTTTCCTATCTAGACTACACATCCCTTTAGAGTAGGTTACATCTCTTACTCATCATTATAGACTGAATGTGTCCCCAAAAATTCATATATTGAGCCACACACACAGCTCCATGAGATGATATATGGAAACAGAGCCTTTGGGAGGCAAGAAGGAGTAGATGAGGTCATAGGGGTAGGACCTTCATAATGGGATTATTGTCCTTATAATAAGAGACATGAGGGACATGTCTGCTTGTCTGTTTCTCTACCTCTCTCTCTCTTTCGCTCATTTTCTCTCTCTCGCTCCGTCTCTCTCTCTCTGTGTCTCGCTCTGCAACTCTCCCGTTCTCCCACCTTCTGCACACATATGCACAAAGTAGAGATCATATGAGCACACAGCAAGAAGCCAGGAAAAGAACCCTCACCAAAACTTGGCCATGCTGGCACTCTGATCTTGGACTTCCAGCCTCCAGAACAATGAGAAAATAAATGTGTTCTTTAACGATCCACTCACTCTATTATTTTCTTTTTTAAATTTTATTTATTTATTTATTTTTACTTTTTAAAAACATCTTTATTAGAGTAAAATTGCTTTACAATGGTGTATTAGTTTCTGCTTTATAAAAAAGTGAATCAGCTATACATATACATATACCCCCATATCTCCTCCCTCTTGCGTCTCCCTCCCACCATCCCTATCTCACACCTCTAGGTGGTCACAAATCACTGAGCTGCTCTCCCTGTGCTATATGGCTGCTTCCCACTAGCTATCTATTTTACATTTGGTAGTGTGTATAAGTCTATGCCACTCTCTTCATTCCAGCTTACCCTTCCCCCTCCCTATGTCCTCAAGTCCATTCTCTATGTCTATGTCTTTATTTCTGTCCTGCCCCTAAGTTCTTTAGAACCATGTTTTTCTTCTTTTAGATTCCATATATATGTGTTAGCATACGTATTTGTTTTCTTCTTTCTGACTTACTTCACCCTGTATGAGAGACTCTAGGTCCATCCATCTCACTACAAATAACTCAATTTCATTTCTTTTTATGGCCGAGTAATATTCCATTGTATATATGGGCCAAATCTTCTTTATTCATTCATCTGTTGATGGACACTTAGGTTGCTTCCATGTCCTGGTTATTGTAAGTAGAGTCACGATGAATATTGTGGTACATGACTCTTTTTGATTAATGGTTTTCTCAGGGTATATGCCCAGTAGTGGGATTGCTGGGTCATATGGTAGTTCTATTTTTAGTTTTTTAAGGAACGTCCTTATTGTTCTCCATAGTGGCTCTATCAATTTACATTCCCACCAACAGTGCAAGAGGGTTCCCTTTTCTCCACACCCTCTCTAGCATTTATTGTTTGTAGATTTTTTGATGATGGTCATTCTGACTGGTGTGAGGTGATACCTCATTGTAGTTTGATTTGCGGTTCTCTAATGATAAATGATGTTGAGCATCCTTTCGTGTGTTTGTTGGCAATCTGTATATCTTTTTTGGAGAAATGTCTATTTAGGTCTTCTCCCATTTTTGGATTGGGTTGTTTGTTTTTTATATATTGAGCTGCATGAGCTGCTTTTAAATTTTGGAGATTAAATTTACAAAACTACAAAAACTTCCAAAACTTTGTTGAATAATAGTGGTGAGAGTGGACAACCTTGTCTTGTTCCTATCTTGGAGGAAATGATTTCAATTTTTCACCATTGAGAACAATGCTGGCTGTGGGTTTGTCATATATGGCCTTTATTATGTTGAGGTAAGTTCCCCCTATGCCTACTTTTGGAGGGTTCTTATCAAAAATGGATATTGAATTTTTTCAAAAGCTTTTTCTGCATCTATTGAAATGATCATATGGTTTTTCTCCTTCAATTTGTTAATATGGTTCATCACATTTATTGATTTGCATATATTGAAGAATCCTTGCATTCCTGGGATAAACCCCATTTGACCACGGTGACTGATCCTTTTAATGTGCTGTTGGATTCCTCTTGCTAGTATTTTGTTGAGGATTTTTGAATCTATGTTCATCAGTGGTATTCACCTGTAGTTTTCTTTTTTTGTGTGACATCTTTGTCTGGTTTTGGTATCAGAGTGATGGTGGCCTCGTAAAATGAGTTTGGGAGTGTTCCTTCCTCTGCTATATTTTGGAAGAGTTTGAGAAGGACAGGTGTTAGCTCTTCTCTGAACGTTTGATCAGAATTCGTCAGTGAAACCATCTGGTCCTGGACTTTTGTTTGTTGGAAGATTTTTAATCACAGTTTCAATTTCAGTGCTTGTGATTGGTTGGTTTATATTTTCTATTTCTTCCTGGTTCAGTCTTGGAAGGTTTTGCTTTTCTAAGAGTTTGTCCATTTCTTCCAGCTTGTCTCTTTTATTGGCTTATAGTTGCTTCTAGTAATCTCTCATGATTCTTTGTATTTCTGCAGTGTCAGTTGTTACTTCTCCTTTTTCATTTCTAATTCTATTGATTTGTGTCTTTTCCCTTTTTTTCTTGATGAGTCTGGGTAATGGCTTATCAATTTCCTTTATCTTCTCAGAGAACCAACGTTTAGTTGTACTGATCTTTGCTATTGTTTCCTTCATTTCTTTTTCATTTATTTCTAATCGGATCTTTATGATTTCTTACCATCTGCTAACTTTGGGAATTTTTTCTTCTTCCTTCTCTAATTGCTTTAGTGGTAAGGTTAGGTTGTTCATTTGAGACGTTTCTTATTTTTTGAGGTAGTATTGTATTGCTGTAAACTTCTCTCTTAGAACTACTTTTGCTGCATCCCATAGGTTTTGGGTCATCATGTTTTCATTGTCATTTGTTTCTAGGTATTTTTTAATTCCTCTTTGATTTCTCCAGTGATCTCTTGGTTATTTAGTACTGTATTGTTTAGCCTCCATGTGTTTGTATTTTTTACAGATTTTTTTCCTGTAATTGATATTTACTCTCATAGCAGTGTGGTTGGAAAATATACGTGATATGATTTCATTTTCTTAAATTTACCAAGGCTTGATTGTGACCCAAGATATGATCTATCCTGGAGACTGTTCCATGAGCACTTGAGAAGACAGTGTATTTGGTTGTTTTTGGATGGAATATCCTATAAATATCAATTAAGTTCACCTTGTTTAATGTGTCATTTAAAGCTTGTGTTTCCTTATTTATTTTCCTTTTGGATGATCTGTGCATTGGTGAAAGTGGGGTGTTAAAGTCCTCTATTATTATTGTGTTACTGTCAATTTCCCCTTTTATGGCTTTTAGCATTTACCTTATGTATTGAAGTGTTCCTATGTTGGGTGCATAAATATTTACAATTGTTATATCTTCTTCTTAGATTGATCCCTTCATCATTATGTAGTGCCTTCTTTGTCTCTTGTAATAGTCTTTATTTTAAAGTCTATATTGTTTGATATGAGAATTGCTACTCCAGCTTTCTTTTGATCTCCATTTGCATGTAATATCTTTTTCCATCCCCTCACTTTCAGTCTGTATGTATCCCTAGGTCTGAATTGGGTCTCTTGTAAACAGCATATATGTGGGTCTTGTTTTTGTATCCATTCAGCAAGCCTCTGTCTTTTGGTTGGAGCATTTAATCCATTCACGTTTAAGGTAATTATCGAGATGTATGTTCCTATGACCATTTTCTTAACTGTTATGGGTTTGTTTTTGTAGGTCCTTCTCTTCTCTTGTGTTTCCAACTCAGGGAAGTTCCTTTAGAATATGTTGTGGAGCTGGTTTGGTGGTACTGAATTCTCTTAGCTTTTGCTTGTGTGTAAAGCTTTTGATTTCTCCATCAAATCTGAATGAGATCCTTGCCAGGTAGGGTAATCTTGGTTGTAGTTTCTTCCCTTTCATCACTTTAAATATGTCCTGCCCCTCCCTTCTGGCTTGCAGAGTTTCTGCTGAAAGATCAATTGTTAACCTTATGGGAGTTCCCTTGTATGTTATTTGTTGTTTTTCTGTTGCTGCTTTTAATATTTTTTCTTTGTATTTAATTTTTGGTAGTTTGATTAATATTTGTCTTGGTGTGTTTCTCCTTGGGTTTATCCTGTGTGGGACCCTCTGTCCTTCCTGGGCTTGATTGACTACTTCCTTTCCCATATTAGGGAAGTATTCACCTATAATCTCTTCAAATATTTTCTCAGTCCTTTTCTTTTTCTCTTCTTCTTCTGAGACCCCTATATTTTGAATGTTGATGCATTTAATGTTGTACCAGAGGTCTCTGAAACTGTCCTCAATTATTTTCATTCTTTTTTCTTTATTCTGCTCTGTGGTACTTATTTCCACTAATTTATCTTTCAGGTCAATTATCCGTTCTTCTTACTTAGTTATTCTGCTATTGATTCCTTCTAGAGAATTGTTAATTTCATTTATTGTGTTTTTAATCACTGTTTGTTTGCTCTTTAGTTCTTCTAGTTCGTTTTTAAACGTTTCTTTTATTTTCTCCATTCTATTTCCAAGATTTTGGATCACCTTTACTATCCTTACCCTGAGTTCTTTTTCAGGTAAACTGCCTATTTCTTCTTCATTTGCTTACTCTGGTGGGTTTTTACCTTGCTCCTTCATCTGTTGTGTGTTTCTCTGTCTTCTTATTTTGCTTAACTTACTGTGTTTGCAGTCTCCATTTCGCAGGCTGCAGATTTGTAGTTCCCGTTGTTTTGGGTGTCTGCCCCCAGTGGCTAAGGTTAGTTCAGTGGCTTGTGTAGGCTTCCTGGTGCAGGGGACTGGTGCCTGTGTTCTGGTGGATAAGGCTGGATCTTGTCTTTCTGGTTGGAAGACCCAGTCCGGTGGTGTGTTTTGGGGTGTCTGTGACCTTATTATGATTTTGGGCAGCCTCTCTGCTAATGGATGGGTTTGTGTTCCTGTCTTCCTAGTTGTTTGGCATAGGGTGTCCAGCACTGTAGCTTGCTGGTCGTTGAGTGGAGTTGGGTCTTAGCATTAAGATGGAGATCTCTAGCAGAGCTTTCATTATTTGATATTTTGTGGAGCTGGAAGGTCTCTGGTAGACCAATGTCCTGAACTCAGCTGTCTCACCTCAGAGGCACAGGCCTGACAGCTGGCCAGAGCACCAAGACACTGTCAGCCACATGGATCAGAAGAAAACAGAGAAAAAAAGAAAGAAAGAAAAATAATAAAAAGAAATAAAGTTATTAAAATAAAAAATTTTTAATTATTATAAATGAAATAAGAAAAAAGAAAGAAGAGAGCAACCAAACCAAAAAACAAATCCACCAATTATAAGAAGTGCTAAAAACTATACTAAAAAAAACAAAAAAAGCAGACAGAACCCTAAAACAAATTGTAAAAGAAAAGCTGTACAGACAAAATCACACAAAGAAGCATACACATACATGCTCACAAAAAAAAGAAATAGGAAAAAAATATATATATATCTGTACATTTTTAAAAAGGGAAAAGAGCAACCAAATCCATAAACAAATCTACCGATGATAATAGATTCTAAATACTAAACTAAAATAAACATAAAACCAGAAACAAATTAGATGCAGAAAGCAAACCCCAAGTCTACAGTTGCTCCCAAAGTCCACCACCTCAATTTTTGGGTGATTCATTGTCTATTCAGGTATTCCACAGATGCAGGGTGCATCAAGTTGATTTTGGAAATTTAATCTGCTGTTCCTGAGGCTGCTCGGAGAGATTTCCCTTTCTCTTCTTTGTTCGCACAGCTCCCGGGGTTCAGCTTTGGATTTGGCCCCGTCTCTGCGTGTAGGTCTCCAGAGGGTGTCTGTTTCCTGCACAGACTGAACGGGGATAAAGAAGAAGCTAATTAGGGGGCCCTGGCTCACTCAGGCCCGGGTAAGGGAGGGGTACAGAATGCGGGGCAAGCCTGCAGTGGCAGATGCCAGCATGATGTTGCAACAGCCTGAGGTGCGCCATGTGTTTTCCCAGGGAAGTTGTCCCTGGATCACCGGACCCTGGCAGTTGGCGGGCTGCACAGGCTCCTGGGAGGGGAGGTGTGGATAGTGACCTGTGCTTGCACACAGGCTTCATGTTGGCTGCAGCAGCAGCCTTAGCCTCTCATGCCCATCTCTGGTGTCCGCGCTGATAGCTGCAGCTCGTGCCCATCTCTGGAGCTCGTTTAGGTGGTACTCTGTATCCCCTCTCCTCACACACCCCAAAACAATGGTCTCTTGCCTCTTAGGCAGCTCCAGACTTTTTCCCAGACTCCCTCCCAGCTAGCTGTTGCGCATTAGCCCCCTTCAGGCTGTGTTCATGCAGCCAACCCCAGTTCTCTCCCTGGAATCTGACCTCCAAAGCCTGAGCCTCAGCTCCCAGCCCCCACCCACCTAGACAGTGAGCAGACAAGCCTGTCAGGCTGGTAAGTGCTGGTTGGCACCGATCCTCTGTGCGGGAACCTCTCCGCTTTGCCCTCTGCACCCCTGTTGCTGCGCTCTCCTCTGTGGCTCCAAAGCTTCCCCCTGCCACCCCCTGTCTCTGCCAGTGAAGGGGCTTCCTAGTGTGTGGAAACTTTTCCTCCTTCACAGCTCCCTCCCAGAGGTACAGGTCCCGTCCCTATTCTTTTGTCTCTGGTTTTTCTTTTTCCTTTTGCCCTACCCAGGTACATGGGGAGTTTCTTGCCTTTTGGGAAGTCTGAGGTCTTCTGGCAGCATTCAGTAGGTGTTCTTTAGGAGTTGTTCCACATGTAGATGTATTTCTGAGGTATTTGTGGGGAGGAAGGTGATCTCCACATCTTACTCCTTCACCATCTTGAAGGTCTCTCCCACTCGATTTTTTTGTTGTTGCAGCCTGAGCTGACTAAGACACTCATGGTACATCCCCATTGCTTCACATAGTGTCTGGCACATCACTGAAACTGCTAAATATTTGTCAAATGAATGAATGAATATATGTGTGGATTAGGTCTCTGAATTATCTTTGATTAAATAATTAATCTGATATCCAGCGGGCCTGCCACTCAAACTCCTCTGTGTTCTAACTCCTCTCTATTGCTCCTCACACCCCTCCCCCAGCTTCACCTTAACTAGTGCAAGCTCATCCCTCCTACGAAGTCAGAGAAGGTAAACTGGCAGCCCTGGGGTCCACAATTACTTTCTTCCCAGCATCATAATGTTTTTCCAAGTTTTATTCAGTTGCCAGTGTTTAAAAATTAGGAGATTTCATGTGAAAATATGGATTTGAGGCAATGGTGGTATGTCTCCTTGAAATTAGGCTATGTCAACATTGTACTCTCTTGCTTTTCTCATTTCTTCAGGTAAAGAAAGTTAAGAGTAAAACTTCAGAAAAATGACCAATGGTGTTAATTCTCACAAACGGTGATTGATAGAACTGATGTTCAAACCCAAGTCTTATGACCTCAGGTTTTATTTTCAGGTTTTGTTTCTTTTTCTTAATGATGAGTTCTTCCTTTACCAGTTTGTGCTGTCTCCTGCTATCCAAGGTAATTCAGCAAATATTTATTGAGTACTGAATATATTAAAGGAACCCACTGCTCTCTAACCTGATGTCAATAAACATTCTCATTCTAATTATTGAGAATTCTCATTCTTTAACTAGATACCCTGCCCATAAACAGTCACGAGAGGTAAATTCTCTCCTTCACTCAATATGTAATGACATCTACTTTCTTTAAGCACTGTGCTAGATCCTAGGCATACAGTGGTAAATAAAGCCAATATTTCCTTGCCTTCATGGGGCTGAAATGTATATTCTGTTTTTCCATCAAATTAAAAATTTCTGTAGGCAGAACCTGAGTCTTAACTCTCTTTGAATGATATAAAGGACTGAATTATTCAGTAGGTGCTTAACTTTTGTTATTGATGACACATGTTCTCAGTTACTCCTGGGTGGAAGCACTGGTTTCCTTGTCTTCTCTGCTGCCCTTCAAAATCTCACTCTGACTCCTAGAAGCTGGTTCTCATAGAACCCGTGTTCCTAATCTGAAGAGTAGGAAAAGGTAGGACCAGTTTCATGGTTTTGTGACCTGTGCAGTTACACAGAGTCCTGTGCCCAGAAGGGCCCTGTACTTGGCTTAATAATCTGCTGTTACCACCTTGAAATTCTTAATTTTTTAACAAGGAGCTCAAGTAAACTGTCCTGAAAACAGCTGGGGATGACAGCCGGTATGACTTTAATCTCAATACTATGAGTTTGCCGATAGGCTCTTTTCGGTATGTATTTAGTCCTACACAAATGCAGAAAAATATCAGGGACATAGTTTGAAAGATATCTTCATATTTTAAGTTATTTATATTCTGTGGTGCCTAACAGAGTGTTACATTTCAAGATCCAATAGAAATAACAATGGCTCTAAGATAATAATGTCATGCTTGTTCACCTAGACTACTGGTATCTTTAGGTTCTCGGTATGACAATGGTTCTTAAAGTATGAACCCTGATATGATACCAATAGCACCAGTATCACCTGGGGACTTGTTAGAAATGCAAATTTTGGGGCCCCACCCCAGACTTACTGAATCAGAAATTCTAAAGGTGGGACCTAGTTATCTGTATTTTAACAAGCCCTTCAAATGATTCTGGCCTATGATGAAAACTGGCCGCCGCTGGGTTTTAGCATTGTCGGCCTCTTGAGAACACTGTCTCCTACTACTGTTTCTCAGCCAGGTAGGGATTCTTTAACAGACCCATCGAAGGACAACTGAGAGATATTCAGGCTTAGAAAACTTTGCTTTAATGAGTTTTTATGAATAGAGGGGAAAACAGCTGAATTTTTTCTTGGACAACAGATTTGTTTATCCTGCTCCTTTGAAGTCAGAGCCAATAAATCAGAGCACAGACACATTTTGGAGATAACACCATAGAGCCCTCTTCCTGAGAGTGACCTTAGAGTGTTAGGCCCCACCCCCACAGTTTACAGACGAGAACATCAAGACCCAGAGCAATGACTTGCTAGAGGTCACCCAGTTCCCAGTCCCACTGCTCTGCACACCCCCCACTCCCCAGCATTCACTAAAAGAGAAAGGTTTGTTAAAGTAAAAGTCAGAATTACCTTGCTGATCATTTGGTACCCTTCATGTCTGGGCACTTAGGGAAGCAGACATTCTATTCAGGAGCTCTAATAACTGCATTGCCATTGTGGATTCATTTCCTCCCTGTCTACTTTTAGGCAATTTGATTTCAGAACACAAACATAATTTTAAAGAGACAGACTTTATGTTCTCCTCTACTTTCAAATGCTCAGTTTTTCCTCTGCAGTCAGGAAGAGAAGACAGTGTCCAGGTTGTGTAGTTGATGACTGATTCTCACCCTTTGGGAGGAAGAAGAGCCCTGCTTATAGGTGGCCATGCTCAGCTCCAAGCTGCTTTTCTCCACACCTGGTTCTCATTTGTAACTGAAAGCAGTTCATGCTTATTAAGCATCATCTGGTCCCAATTTTTAAACCACAAGTTTGGCCTGGTTTGTTTTTAATAAGCAGTTACAACAGAGTCCACCTTTTCAGTGTGATGATGTCTCTTAAACCCAGATATTGGCATCTTGGAAATTTAGATTAATATGACTGTTATAGGAGGTTAAAAACGTGAAAGACACAAATCCTGAAATTTCTGAAATTTTCCTGCCTAGATATGACACAGGTTTATTTTCAACACATGTATTTGCAGAAAAGGATGATCATGTTTAAAGGAAATTGTGTAAAATGGTCTTTACTTTTGCATGATAGTCCACGTCTCCATTTTTCTTCCCCAATTTTGAATTTAAAGAATTCCTAGATTTTATGCAAAATTATTTCGGAGGGATAAAGTCAATAGAACTCTTCATTGTTGCTCAATTTCTATTTTTCAGTATTTTGCAATTGGTATCACTTAGTTTTTTTGACAGCCAGTGGTTCTTTATGTGGTATTTTGTCACTACACTTGGCCAACATAAGAGAGCAGAGTTAAGACACTCATCTTCTCTTAAGAAGAGGAAGTCAGGAGTCTGTTAGTTCCAAGTTAAATATAATTGTAAAGTCACAAGGTTTAAAAAGGATATGTAACTGATAGTTAAATTTTAACAGGATTTTCAAGCTTTCTTTATAATTCATTTTTAAATGCCCATTGCCTGGTATTAAACACTAATAACCATTCATGTATTGGGCAGGGATATTTTAAATCTAGCATGTTAAATTCCTTGACGTTGGGTTAGCGTCACAGGTTTGGACCAGTGTGGCACAAGTCTGAAGCCAACTCAGTTCTCTTTCTTTAAACCAAAGGCTAACGTGAATTGGTGAAAATGTTTAATTTTTCTTCTAAAATAAGTGGAATGTATGTTTCCAAGTTCTCCTACCTACAGGAGAAATAGCCCCCATATGAATGACCAAAAACTGAGTCTAAATCCTCTTCCTGTGTGCTTTCAAAAGTTTAGTCCTCTCCACAAGTATTTCCAAGAAACTCTAAAACATGCTTATACATTTCACAGATCTGTCCTACTATAGTCTTTACTCCACCCTGTTGTTCTGATTTCAATGTCCAGTGTCATCATCTCTAAGCTACAGTAGGTCAAAGTTCTTTTCTACCTCTTCACCACTGTATCCTCATGTAGGCCTAGCACAGTGTCTGGCACACGACAACTTAATCTCTTAGTAATGGATTGAATGGGTGACTAAATCAGTGAATACTTTGGACACATATCTACCATAGTGATCCATCCTTAAAATTCAAAATTTAGATTTTAGATGAAAATGAGAGAAAGGTGGAGAAATCGCATGAATAGTGATCTTAATTTCTACGTTATTCCTAGGGACTGTCTCTAAATTAATATTGCCATTCAGTAGTAATATATTAATTAAATTTATTGTTTGGATTATATGGTCTAGTTATCATTGCAGTAATTCCTACAGATAGGGGATGTTTTTATTCAGTGTTTATGAATTGCTGTGTGACATTTTTCTCATAGCTGATCTCTTAATATATTTTCTCATGAGCAATATAGAAATTTCATTTTCCTTTCCCAATATGTTGTGCTAATTAGTGGAGGGATGTAAGAGCTTTACAAATGTCCAATAGCATGTTTTCATGTTTGTTCCCTTTGGAAGTCTGAGTTCATGGCTAAAAGAGATCACAAAGAAATTGCTTTTTTACATCCATCCATCCTTTTATATTTCAAAATTCCAGATTAACAAATCAAAAAGACCAAATAAAGATTATTACTATTAATTATCACACTTTGTGATAGACTTGTCTATCAATGCTGTCAATAATTACCCTACAATATGAGTTAAACTGTAATCTTTGAATAAAATATGTTTCTGCTACTCTTCCCTTATACCTTCAGCTTTTGGCATTAAAGGCATTTCTTAACTCTGGAGTATATACATATTTTCAAAACTTTTTTCTTCCAATATTCACCATACCTCTCAGGATGATTTTAATCTCAATAAGAAATGGAATTGCCCTCCTTTGGGAAGGATTTAGACTCTAGGTGTTATTTCTCATAAAATCTGCTCTCTTCTACATCAGCTATATCTTTTAGGAAAATCCTAATCTTTATGCATCTCACATATTAATGGCCAAATAAAAGGATGCTGAGTCAGCTCACAAGCCCAGATATCTTTATTTAACTGAGAAAAAGTCAGATTTAAAACAAAGCATTGAAAAAATATGTTATAATATCTTCTCAAACAGTATGATGATTTCTGGTATTCCTATTCATGGACTCAACTTTTCTTTTTTTTTAACTGACCCTTCTTGGTGTGTTACATTCTTATAAGCATATGGTACTTTTCCATACATCATCTCATTTGACTACAGTACAGTCCTGTAAATTGTAAAGACAGCACGCTCTAATGGTTAATGGGCCCAGGCTTTGTGCTAAAACTGATTACTCTGATTTACCTATGATTACTTCTGTGAACTTGAGCAAATTACTTACCCTCACTGAGCTCAGTTTTCTCATTGTAAAGTAAGAATAATACTGTTTACCCCACATAACTATTAAGAGAGTTAGATGGGGGAAATGCATGGATAACAAGGGCTACATCTGTTGATGCTGAGGTTCAGTTTAACCTACATGTGAATTTGGTTGATATGTACATTGGCTTCAAGCAGTGTGACTTTTTCACTCAAACATGACTTGGAACTCTGTGCATCTTGGTACAATGAGATTGGCCTCCTGCCTTTTAAACAATCATGTAATATTTTGTAGTATAAATGCTCCACTTTGGTTTTATTTGTGTTTATGTTTCTGCTTTTGCTTTTATTTTTGGCTTTTCTCCTACAGATAGCCATTTAGATTGCTGCACATTTTTGCTATTACAAAAATATTACGATGAACCTCAAGTATATTCCCTTAAACATTTGTGATAGCATATACTAGGGTAAATGCCAATTTCTGGGGCATAAATTATCCACATTTTTAGTTTCAATAGATAATATCAAACTGCTCTCCAGAAAGGCTCTTCAAAAATGCATTTCACCTCATCTTTAACAGCATTTCAAATGTCATATAATTATCAAAGTTTTAGACCAAACACTCAACAAACTAGGAAGAGAAGGAATGTAGCTCAACATAATAAAAGCCATTTATGAAAAGACCACAGCTAATATCATACTCCACTGTGAAAGACTGAAATCTTTTCCTCTAAGAGAGCAAGGCAAGGATGGCTCTATTCAAAATAATATTGGAAATCCTAGCCAGAGGAATTAGGCAAGACAAAGAAATAAAAAGTCTCCAAATGGGAAAGGAAGAAGTATATTATCTCTGTTCATAGATGACATGATCTTATATGTAGAAAAGCCTAAAACTCCCTCTCTCTCTCACACACACACACACAAAGCCTAAAGGTTCCACAAACAAAAGAAACTAATCAACAAGTACAGCAAACTTTTGGGATACAAAATCAATATGCAAAAAATAGTTGCATTTTGGCTTTTGGGTTCAAGATGGTGGAATAGAAGGACGTGCGCTCACTCCCTCTTTTGAGAACACTGGAATCACAACTAACTGCTGAAAAATCATCAACAGGAAGACACTGGAACTCACAAAAAAAAATACCTCACATCCAAAGACAAAGGAGAAGCCGCAATGAGATGGTAGGAGGGGCACAATCACAATAAACTCAAATCCCATAACTGCTAGGTGGGTAACTCACAAACTGGTGAACACTTATACCACAGAAGTCCACCCACTGGAGTGAAGGTTCTGAGTCCCACATCAGGCTTCCCAACCTAGGGGTCGGGCAATGGGAGGAGGAATTCCTAGAAAATCAGACTTTGAAGGCTAGCGGGATTTCATTGCAGGACTTTGACAGCACTGGGGGAAGCAGAGACTCCACTTTTGCAGGGGACACACAAAGTAGTGTGCGCATCGGGACACAGGGGAAGGAGCAGTGACCCCATAGGAGACTGAAAAAGACCTAGCTGCTAGTGTTGGAGGGTCTCCTGCAGAGGTGGGGGTGGCTATGGCTCACCGCAGGGACAAGAATACTGACAGCAGAAGTTCTGGGAAGTACCCCTTGGCATGACCCCTCCCAGAGTTCACCATTACCCCCACCAAATAGCTGGCTAGGCTCCAGTGCTAGGTCGCCTCAGGCCAAACAACCAACAGGGAGGGAACCCAGCCCCACTCATCAGCAGAAAAGCAGGTTAAAGTTTTACTGAGTTCTACCCACCAGAGCAACACCCAGCTCTACCCACCACCAGTCCCCTCCCATCAGGAAGCTTGCACAAGCCTCTTACATAGCCTCATTCACCAGAGGGCAGACAGCAGAAGCAAGAAGAACTACAATCCTGCAGCCTGTGGAAGGAAAACCACATTCACAGAAAGATAGACAAAGTGAAAGGGCAGAGGACTCTGTACCAGATGAAGGGACAAGATAAAACCCCAGAAAAACAACTAAATGAAGTGGAGATAGGCAAACTTCCAATAAAAGAATTCAGAATACTGATAGTGAAGATGATCCAGGACCTTGGAAAAAGAATGGAGGCAAAGATTGAGAAGATGCAAGAAATGTTTAACAAAGACCAAGAATAATTAAAGAACAAACAACTAAAAGAATTAAAGAACAAACAAAAACAGATGAACAATACAATAACTGAAATGAAAAATACATTAGAAGGAATCAAAAGCAGAATAACTGAGAAAGAAGAATGGATAAGTGACGTGGAAGACAGAATGGTGGAATTCACTGTGGCATAACAGAATAAAGAAAGAAGAATGAAAAGAAATGAAGATACCCTAAGAGACCTCTGGGACAACATTAAATGCAACAACATCCTCTTTATAGGGGTCCCAGAAGGAGAAGAGAGAGAGAGAAAGGACTCGAGAAAATATTTAAAGAGATTATAGTTGAAAACTTCCCTAACATGGGAAAGAAAATAGCCACCCAAGTCCAGGAAGCACAGAGAGTCCCAGATAAGATAAACCCAAGGAGAAACTTGCCGAGACACATAGTAATCAAATTGACAAAAATTAAAGACAATGAAAAATTATTGAAAGCAACAAGGGAAAAACAACAAATAACATACAAGGGAACTCCCATAAGGTTAACAGCTGATTTCTCAGCAGAAACTCTACAAGCCAGAAGGGAGTGGTATGACATATTTAAAGAGATGAAAGGGAAGAACCTACAACCAAGATTACTCTACCCAGCAAGGATCTCATTCAGATTCAATGGAGAAATCAAAAGCTTTACAGACAAACAAAAGCTAAGAGAATTCAGCACCACCAAACCAGCTCTACAACAAATGCTAAAGGAATTTCTCTAAGTGGGAAACATAAGAGAAGAAAAGGATCTATAAAAACAATCCCATAACAATGAAGAAAATGGTAATAGGAACATACATATCGATAATTACCTTAAACATGAATGGATTAAATGCTCCAACCAAAAGACACAGGCTTGCTGAATGGATACAAAAACAAGACCCATATATATGCTGTTTACAAGAGACCCACTTCAGACCTAGGAACACAGACAGACTGAAAGTGAGGGGATGGGAAAAGATATTCCATGCAAATGGAAATCAAAGAAAGCTGGAGTAGCAATACTCATATCAGATAAAATAAACTTTAAAATAAAGAATGTTACAAGAGACAAAGAAGGACAGTACATAATGATCAAGGGATCAATGCAAGAAGAAGATATAACAATTATAAACATATATGCACCTAAAATAGGAGCACCTCAATACATAAGGCAACTGCTAACAGCTATAAAAGAGGAAATCAACAGTAAAACAATAATAGTGGGGGACTTTAACACCTCACTTACATCAGTGGACAGATCATCCAGACAGAAAATGAATAAGGAAACACAAGCTTTAAATGACTCAGTAGACCAGATAGATTTAATTGACATTTATAGGACATTCCATCCAAAAAAAAAAAAAAAAACAGATTACACTTTCTTCTCCAGTGTGCTTGGAACATTCTCCAGGATAGATCACATCTTGGGTCACAAGTCAAGCCTCAGTAAATTGAAATCATATCAAGCATCTTTTCTGACCACACTATGAGATTAGAAATCAACTACAGGGAAAAAATGGTAAAAAACATGAACACATGAGGGCTAAACAATACGTTACTAAATAACCAAGAGATCACTGAAGAAATCAAAGAGGAAATCAAAAACTACCTAGAGACAAATGACAATGAAAACACAACAATCCAAAACCTATGGGATGCAGCAAAAGCAGTTCTAAGAAGGAAGTTTATAGCAATACAATCCTACCTCAAGAAACAAGAAAAATCTCAAATAAACAATCTAACCTTACACCTAAAGGAACTGGAGAAAGAAGAACAAACAAAACCCAAAGTTAGTAGAAGGAAAGAAATCAAGATGAGAGCAGAAGTAAATGAAGTAGAAACAAAGAAAACAATAGCAAAGATCAATAAAACTAAAAGCTTGTTCTTTGAGAAGATAAACAAAATTGAAAAACCATTAGCCAGACTCATCAAGAAAAACAGGGAGAGGATCAAATCCATAAAATTAGAAATGAAAAAGGAGAAGTTACAGCAGACTCAGGAGAACTACAAAGCATCATAAGAGACTACTACAAGAAACTCCAATAAAATGGACAACCTGGAAGAAATGGACAAATTCTTAGAAAGGTATAACCTTCCAAGACTGAACCAGGAAGAAATAGAAAATATGAACAAACCAATCACAAATAATGAAATTGAAACTGTGATTAAAAATTTTCTACCAAACAAAAGTCCAGGACCAGATGGCTTCACAGGTGAATTCTATGAAACATTTAGAGAAGAGCTAACACCCATCCTTCTCAAACTCTTCCAAAAAATTGCAGAGGAAGGACCACTCCCAAACTCTTTCTATGAGGCCATCATCACCCTGATACCAGAACCAGACAAAGATACTACAAAAAAAGAAAATTACAGACCAATATCACTGATTAATATAGATGCAAAAATCCTCAACAAAATACTAGCAAACAGAATCCAACAACACATTAAAAGGATCATACACCATGATGAAGTGGGATTTATCCCAGGGATGCAAGGATTCTTCAATATAAGCAAATCAATCAATGTGATACACCATATTAACAAATTGAATAATAAAAACCATACAATCATCTCAATAGATGCAGAAAAAGCTTTTGACAAAATTCAACACCCATTTATGATAAAAACTCTCCAGAAAGTGGGCATAGAGGGAAACTACCTCAACATAATAAAGGCTGTATACGACAAACCCATAACAAACATCGTTCTCAATGGTGAAAAACTGAATGCATTTCCTCTAAGATCAGGAACAAGACAAGGATGCCCACCCTCACCAGTATTATTCAACATAGTTTTGGAAGTCCTTGCCACAGCAATCAGAGAAGAAAAAGAAATAAAAGGAATACAAATTGGAAAAGAAGAAGTAAAACTGTCACTGTTTGCAGATGACATGATACTATACATAGAGAATCCTAAAGATGCCACCAGAAAACTACTAGACCTAATCAATGAATTTGGTAAGGTTGCAGGATGCAAATTTAATGCACAGAAATCTCTTGCATTCCTATACACTAAAAATGAAAGGTCAGAAAGAGAATTTAAGGAAACAATCCCATTCACCATTGCAACGAAAAGAATTAAATACCCAGGAATAAAGCTATCTAAGGAGACAAAAGACCTGTATGCAGAAAACTATAAGACACTGATGAAAGAATCAAAGATGACACAAACATTTGGAGAGATATACCATGTTCTTGGATTGGAAGGATCAATATTGTGAAACTGACTTTACCACCCAAAGTAATCTACAGATTCAATGCAATCCCTATCAAATTACCAGTGACACTTTTTACAGAACAAGCACAAAAAAATCTTAAAATTTGTACAGAGACACAAAAGACCCTGAATAGCCAAAGTGGTCTTGAGGGAAAAAAACGGAGCTGGAGAAATCAGCCTCCCTGACTTCAGACTATACTACAAAGCTACAGTAATCAAGACAATGTGGTAGTGGCACAAAAACAGAAATATAGAGCAGTGGAACAGGATAGAAAGCCCAGAGATAAACCCACACACCTATGGTCAACTAATCTATGACAAAGGAGGCAAGGATATACAATGAAGAAAAGACAGTCTCTTCAATAAGTGGTGCTGAGAAAACTGGACAGCTACATGTAAAAGAATGAAATTAGAACACTCCCTAACAGCATACACAAAAATAAACTCAAAATGGATTAGAGACCGAAATGTAAGACCAGACACTATAAAACTCTTAGAGGAAAACTTAGGAAGAACACTCTTTGACATAAATAACAGCAAGATCTTTTTAGATCCACATCCTAGAGAAATGGAAATAAAAATGGAAATAAACAAATGGGACCTAATGGAACTTAAAAGCTTTTGCAAATCAATGGAAGCTACAAACAAAACAAAAAGACAACCCTCAGAATGGGAGAAAATATTTGCAAATGAATTTACCGACAAAGGATTAATCTCCAAAATATATAAACACAGCTCAATATTAAAAAAACAAACCACCCAATCCAAAAATGGGCAGAAGGCCTAAATAGACATTTCCCCAAAGAAGACATACAGATGGCCAAGAAGTACATGAAAAGCTGATCACATCACTAATTATTAGAGAAATGCAAATCAAAACTACAATGATGTATCACCTCACACCAGTTAGAATGGGCATCATCAGAAAATCTACAAACAACAAATGCTGGAGAAGGTGTGGAGAAAAGGGGACCGTCTTGCACTGTTGGTGGGAATGTAAATTGGTACAGCCACTATCTATGTAGAATAGTATGGAGGTTCCTTAAAAAACTAAAGATAGAATTACTATATGACCCAGCAATCCCACTACTCAGCATATACCCAGAGAAAACCATAATTCAAAAAAACACATGGACCCCAATGTTCATTGCTGCACTATTTACAATAGCCAGGTCATGGAAGCAACCTAATTCCCCATCGACAGATGAATGGATAAAGAAGATGTGGTATATATATACAAAGGACTATTGCTCAGCCATAAAAAGGAACAAAATTGAGTCATTTGTAGAGACGTGGATGGATCTAGAGACTGTCATGCAGAGTGAAGTAAGTCAGAAAGAGAAAAACAAATATCATATATTAATGCATATATGTGGAACCTAGAAAAATGATACAGATGAACTGGTTTGCAGGGCAGAAATACAGACACAGATGTAGGGAACAAACGTATGGACACAAAGTGGGGGAAGTCGTGGGGGTGGTGGTGGTGGTGGTGGTATGAATTACGAGATTGGGGTTGACATGTATACACTAATACATATAAAATAGATAAATAATAAGAAATTGCTGTTTAAAAATAAATGAAATAAAATTCAAAAATTAAAAAACAATAGTTGCATTTCTATACACTAACAATGAATAATCCAAAAAGGAAATTAAGAGAACAATTCCACTTGTTATCGCATCAAAAAGAACAAAATTCTTAGGAATAAACCTAACCAATGAGGTGAAAGACATACATTGAAAACTACAAAACATTGCTGAAAAATTAAAGAAGACACAAATGGAAAGACAGCTCATGTTCATGGATTGAAAGATTTAATATTGTTAAGATGTCCATACTACCCAAATTGATTTACAGATTCAGTTCAGTCCCTATCAAAATCTTAACAACTCTTTTTGCAGAGTAGAAAAATTCATCTTAAAATTCATGTGGACTCTCAAGGGGTCCTTAATAGTCAAAACAGTTTTAAAAAAGAAAAACAAAGTTGGAGGACTCACACTTCCTGATCTGAAAACATTACAAAGCTACAGTAATTAAAGCAATGTGGTACTAGGATAAAAACAGACAAATAGCTCAATAGAATAGAATATAGAACCCAAAAATAAACCCTTGCATATATGGTCAAATGATCTTTAACAAGTTTGCAAAGACCACTCAACAGAGAAAGGGCAATCTCTTCAATAAATGTTATTGGGAAAACTGGATATCCATGTTCAAAAGGATGAAGTTGACCCTTATCTTAAACCATATACAAAAGTTAACTCAAACAGTAAAGACCTAAATATAAGACCTAAAATTATAAAACTCACAGAAGAAAATATAGAGGGAAACCTTCATGGCGTTGGACTTGGCAATGATTTCTTGGATATTACAATAAAAGCACAGGCAACAAAAGCAAAAATAAACAGAGGGGACTACATCAAACTTAAAAACTTTGTGCATCAAAGAACATAATTAACAGAGTTAAAAAGCAACCTATGGAATGGGAGAAAATATTTACAAATCATATATGTGATAAGTTGTTTATATCCAGAATACATAAATAACTCCAAGGACTCAACAACAAAAGATCAAATAACCCAATTCAGAATGGCAATATGATTCCACTTATATGAGATTCTTAAAGTAGTCAAAATCTTAGGGATGAAAAGTAGAATGGTGGTTGCCTTGGGCTGGGGGGAAAGGGGAATAGGAAGTTATCATTTAATGGGTATAAGTTTCAGTTTTGCAAGATAAAAAGTGTTCTGAAGATGGAAGGTGGTGATGGTTATACAACAGTATCAATGTACTTAATACCTCTGAAGTATGCACTTTAAAATGGTTCAGATGGTAATTTTTATATTATGTGTATTTTACCACACTAAAAACGTAGGCAAAGGACTTGGATAGACATTTCTCTAAAGAAGTTATACAGATGACCAATAAGCACATGAAAAAATTGAAAAGATGCTCAGGTTGTCAGGTAGCATAAACATTTTTTGGAGGATTTTTTATTAGGATCCCACTGATTTTACTGATTAATTTGAGGAAAATAGGCAACTTTACGATATTGAATCATCCCATTCACAAACATGGTATATAGCTCTTTTTCATCAGATCTTCTTTCATGTTCTTCAATAAAGTTTTAAAGTTTTTTTCTGTATAGTTTTTCTTGCATACTTATTATTAGACTTATTCCTAGGCACTGCAGAGTCATTGCTGTTGTGAATGAGACCTTTTTTTCTATTATATTTTCTAATTGATTATCACTGGTACATATTGTTTTTATGTTTAACTTGTTTTCTGAGTAACTCAGGACTATATTCCCTTATTAGTTCCAATAGCTTGTTTAATGATTATCTTGTGTTTTCTAGATGGATGATAATACCAAAGATCTCACAAGACTGCAATCAAGGTGTCAGAAGGCTTCGTTCTCGTCTGGAGGCTTAACTAGAGAACAATCTGTTTCCAATCTCATTCAGGTTGGTAGAATTTATTTCTTTGTGGTTGTAGAACTGAGAGCTCAGCTTCTTGTTGGCTGTCAGGTAAAAGGCCCTGAACTCCTAGAGGCTGCCTGCAGTTCTTATAGGCTGTCCACAGGCTTTTTCCAACATGATCACTCACTTCATCAAGCCGGCAGCTAGAATGTCTAGAAAGGATCTGTTAGTAAGACATAGTCATATATAATGTAATATAGTTATGAGAGCGACATCCATTCACTTTTGCCATATTCTATTAGTTAGAAAGAAATCACAGGTCCTGCCCATACTCAAGGGGAGGGAATTACATGCAGACGTGAACACCAAACATCAAGGATATTATAAAAGGAACCACCTTAGACTCTCTCTGCCATAGCCTGTATTTGATATCAAATTATCATATTATGTTAAGATGTCCTATTTAGGCTAGTATTTAGATAATATTTTGTAAATATTTTATGCATATTTAAAGATAATGTGTAGTCAAATTTGAAATTCTACATTCAATTACCAGATCAAGTTTACTCACATCTTTTCTATACTTACTTACCTTGTTTGCTTGATCTGTAAGTGTTTGAGATGTTCTATAAAGGTGTTTAATTATTATTGTCAATTTACAAAATTATTGTTGTAGTCTTTTTCTTTTCTTGGTAAGCACTCTGAAGCTATGTGATAAGGTCTATAGTTTAGAATGGCTATATCTTCATGGTAGATTATTCCATTTGTCTGAACTCTCTCTCTGTCTCTTTTAATACTCCTAGTCCATGGATTTGCTTTTGCCTGGTATTAATATGACTGTACTAGGGTTTTTATTACAAGAAAATATGAGCATATTAATTTATTAGTAATTTGATTTTAGTTGTTTTTTAATCAAAGATACATTTTTATATTATTCAAAGAACCAGACCATTTCACCACACTTATTATGAAATTTTACAGTCCCTCCAACTTCCCCCCCAACTTTCCATTGCACACATACACTAGTTTATGGTGCCAAGAGGCAAACATTTTCAATTACTTATCATTCAATGACATGCTCATAATGCTACTTCTTGATTTTTCAATTTTAATCATAAAAAGAAAGTATTTCCCTTCACACACACACATAGCCACACACCCCTTATCCCCACGACTTGGATACACCTTTAATTTCTCTTCTCCCAATATAGCTAAACCATAATATTGCTTGAATCAATAATTAATGTTTACATTATTCTGCTAATGTAAATGTTACTTAGAACTGAGATATATATTATGCTATAAGGAGCTTTCCTTATTTGGACTGCTTTTGATTTTTCCTGGAATTAATAATTATTTTGTTTTCATTTACTTATTTTTCCCTCTATTTATTATTTATCACCCAACTCTCCCCCAATTTGGAAATCCCTCTGGGTACATTTATAATCCATTATTCAATTTCTCTTTGTGAAAAATTCTCTCCCAAAACCTCTGATATACTCTAATCTGGATTTGTTCAGCATTCAGCCTGTTGCAAGGCTATCCTCATAAAATGACTTCCTGGTGTATCAGTCCCTTCACCATCCTTGGGTTTACCTTAATTTCTGCCTTGTGTGGGATTCCTATTCCCTGTATCACATGCTTCCTCTTTCTTACTTACTCCTACATTTTAGTGGAACGCATGCTCTTCTAGCTTCCTTACAAAAGACGAATATGTAGTAAATTTTTGAATTCTTGAATGTCTGAAAAAGTTGAAGGTGTACTGTGCAAAACAGTATGTTAGTAAGAATTCTAGAATTGAGTCAGAAGCCTTGTTCTCTGGTACTATCTTCACTATCTCTGTGATCTTGGGAAAACCACAGAGCCCTCTGGGCCTCAATTTCTCTTTCTGAAATGGATAATAATCCAAACTGTACCTGCTCAGAAGGTGCATGGGAAGGGACCTTGTATGGTGAAAAGTCTGTACAAACACCACGTGCTGGAACCAACTCATACTGGCTCATACGAGCCAATTGTTAAACCATTGGATAGTTTGAAATCAGCCATGCTGGGAGTATTTACACCAAGGATCTACTGTATAGCACAGGGAACGCTGTTCAATATTCCATAATAACCTAAATGGAAGAAGAATTTGAAAAAGAGTAGATATTGATACACGTATATGTATAACTGATTCACTTTGCTGTACACCAGAAACTAACACAACATTGTTAATCAACTATGCTTCAATATAAAATAAAAATTTTTTTAATTAAAAAAAATAAATTAAGAGGGAAGGGTGAGGACTGTAGCCTCAATTTGAAGCTAGAACTTTGGATTTCTTTTTTTCATGAGAAGCTGGGAATCTGGAATTTTGCCTCCTGAATTGTAAATGTTGGTCACTAGTTTTAATTAAAAATTTAAAAGACTCTTGAGATAAAACATCTGTAAACAGGCTGTCTTTGGGTTTGCAAACTTTAATATACTGTGTTCCCCAAAATAAGTTTTGAGCAGCCAGGGGGCAGCAGGAGGGTGTAGACTGTCATTGGAGGATGAAATGGATAGACGGGAAGGCAAGACTAGTCCACTTGGCAGTTTGGCCCAGAGAGCAGAAGCAAGAAGCAGGGAGGTCCAGCTATCACCTTGCAGAGCAAGGGCCCACAGGGACTGGAGGAGGATGAGGTAAGGCCCCACTGTTGTTGCACATTCTGTCTTCTCCAGGCATCCCTGGGGAGGGCACATTCCTCATGGTCAAGTGGCAGAGCTGTTGATTTAAAAGATTCTTAGAATATTCTGTTCAGTATCCCAGTGGGTTTTTCTTGCTTTGGAAACATATCTAGGCGGTGCCTTGGACTGTGGGACCTCCATAAAAGTGAATAGGAAGATTGGCATAACTCTAGGTCCCTACGCAGAACTTCCTGGGGCCTGACAAGTCCCTTCAGGTCCTGCATCTATTGATTTCTTTTTTCCTTTCCAGAAAAGAGTGCTGGTCACACCACCAAGTCACAAGTTAATTCTCTGTTCTTTCCCATAAATTTTAGCTTTTACAGAAAATTGGAAGATTGACTCTTGTCATATAGAGAATGTTCAATTTCTTTTTCAATAAAGCTTTTAAAAATTACTTACAATCACCTCTCAAAAATATAAATAATTAATCAATAAGCCCATCCTTCCTTGAATGCAACAGGCTCCCTGAGATTCTTTAGAGGATTTCAGGCCAGATGAGAAATGATGGAAAATGCAAAGAGAAGGTTTCCACAGATCCAGGTATAAGAGAGAGGAACCTGATTCAGTGATTTGCCTGCAAGTTGTGAAAGGAAAAACTGGGCCTAGATGTGATCATTGCTTCTCTCATTGGGGGGCCAGTTACCGAAGCCCACCTGGACAGGCTGTTGGCGTGTTTATTTTGAAAAAGCTTTCCTCCTATTTCTAATATCCTCTCTCCCTACCACCCCTCAAAAAGTCCAACTGAGAACCCCTATGGTTAAAAAAAAAAAAAAAAAAAGAGAGAGAGATGAAAAAAATCATTCTGGGATAGCCAGGCTGTGGATTGGCCAAGCTGGACACAAAGCGAAGATTGAAATTGCTCCTAGGAAAGATGTGAAAATGTCCTTTACTGTTTACTACAACCTCATTGTGACTTGGTTGTGTTCTAATAGTCCCCTGGGGAAATGATAAATAGATACAATGCTTCACAGAGCATTGCTTCTATTGTTCCTTACTGCACAAGGCTTCTCAGAGATGGTGCCCTGGAGCTGTAACCCTAATTTCTTTATAACATTTAAAACCAACACAACAGTGCTTGCAGATAAAGACCCCAGAGATATTGTACTGCTTTCTCAATGAAAATAAATTGAGGCTAAGTTCTGCTGCAGAACAGAGCACAGTATAATACATTCCATTATGCATTTATTCCTTCCACTGTGGGCATGTACTATAGAAACAGTGTCCAACATATGCATGGTCTGGTCCTCCATTGGTTCTCCTCCCATGCCCTCTCCCATCCCACCTTTCTCTTCCAGTTCATTCCAGACAATAACCAGCCAGTGCTCTGTCTCTACTGCCTCTGTGCATACTCCCACCCTGCTGGCTCACAGCAACAGCAGCATCAGAAGTACTTTTATTGATGACTATCATTTATGAAATCCCCTACTCTCAGCCTCAGCTACATTCTCCCATTTAATCCTCACACCAATCTTGTTGTTAGTTTCAACCACTAAGTGTTTTAGGGGGGTTTGTTACTGAAGTGTAATTGACCTAACCTTATATTAGTTTCAGGTGTACAACATAGTGATTCAATATTTTTATACATTACAAAATGATCACCACAATAAGTCTAGTCACCATACAAAGTTATTAAAATATTACTGACTATATTCCCTGTACTGTACATTACATCCTCCTGGCTATTTTTTTTTTATAGCTGGAAGTTTGTACCTCTTAATCTCCATTACCCATTTCACCCATCCCCCCACCTCCCTCCCCTATGGCAACCACCAGCTTGTTCTCTGTATCTATGTTTATTTCTGTTTTGTTTTGTTTGTTCATTTGTTTGATTCTATATATAAGTGAAATCATACGATATTTGTCTTTCTCTGTCTGATTTATTTCACTTGGCACAATACCCTCTAGGTATATCCGTGTTGTCCCAAATGGCAAGATTTTATTCTTTTTTATGGCTGAATAATATCCCATTGTGTGTGTGTGTGTGTTTTATATATATATATATATATGTATATATATATATATATACCACATCTTCTTTATCCATTTATCTACTGATGGCATTTAGGTTGCTTCCATATCTTGGCTATTGTAAATAATGCTGCAGTGAACATTGGGGTGCATATATCTTTTTGAATTAGTGTTTTCATTTTCTTTGGATAAATACCCAGAAGTGGAATTGCTGGATCATATAGTAGTTCTATTTTTAATTTTATGAGGAAACTCCATACTATTTTCCATAATAATTATACCAATTTACATCCCCACCAATAGTGTGTTTCCATTTCTCTGCATTCTGACCAATACTTGTTATTCATTGTCTTTTTTGATGATAGCCATTTTGACAGCTTCAAAATGGTATCTCATTCTGATTTTGGTTTGCATTTCCCTGATAATTAGTGATGTTGAATAGCTTTTCATGTGTCTGTTGCCCATATGTAAATCTTCTTTGGAAAAATGTCTATTTAGGTTCCCTGCCCATTTTTTAATTGGATTGTTTGGTTTTCTGATACTGAGTTGTATGACTTCTTTATATATTTTGGATATTAATCTCTTATCAGACAAAACATTTGCAAATGTCTTCTCCCATTTCATAGGTTGCCTTTTCATTTTGTTGATGGTTTCATTTGCTGTGCAAAAGCTTTTTAGTTTGATGTAGTCTCATTTGTTTATTTTTTTCTTTTGTTGCTCTTGACTGAAGAGACAGATCCAAAAAATATTACTAAGACTGATGTCAAAGGGCATACTGCCTGTGTTTTCTTCTAGGAGTGTTGTGGGTTTGGTCTTACATTTAAGTCTTTAATCCATTTTTAGTTTATTTTTGTATATGGTGCAAGAGAGTAGTCCAGTTTCATTCTTTTTCATGTAGCTGTCCAGTTTTTCCAGCACAATTTATTGAAGAGACTGTCTTTTCCCCATTGTATATTCTTGCCTCCTTTGTTGTGAATTAATTGATCATATGTGTGTGGGTTTATTTCTGGGCTCTCTATTCTGTCGTCTCTATTGATCTATGTGTCTGTTTTTGTTCCAGTGCTATACTGTTTTGATTACTATAGCTTTGTAATATAGTTTGAAATCAGGGAGCATGATATCACCAGCTTTGTTCTTCTTCCTGAAGTTTGCTTTGGCAATTCAGGGTATTTTGTGGTTTCATGCAAATTTCAAGATTATTTGTTCTAGTTCTGTGGAAAATGCCATTGATTTTTTGATAGGGATTGTGTTGAATCTGTAAACTGTTTTGGATAATATGGACATTTTAACAATATTAACTCTTCGAATCACAAACATGGTGTATATCTTTCCATTTATTTGTGTTGTCTTCAATTTCTTTCATCAATGTCTTATAGTTTTCAGAGTACAGTTTTTTTGCCTCCTTGGTTAATTTATTCCTAGGTATTTTATTTTTTTTTGATGCAATTGTAAATGGGGTTGTTTTCTTTATTTCTCTATCTGAAAGTTTGTTATTAGAGTATAGAAATGCAACAGATTTCTGTATATTAATTTTGTGTCCTGCAATTTTACTTCTCTAAGAGTTTTTTGGTGGAGTCTTTAGGGTTTTCTATATATAGTATCATGTTATCTGCAAATAGTGACAGTTTTACTTCTTCCTTTCCTATTTAGATGCCTTTTATATCTTTTTCTTGTCTGATTGCTGTGTTTAGGGCTGCCAATACTATGTTGAATAAAAGTGGCCAGAGTGGGCATCCTTGTCTTGTTCCTGATCTTAGATGAAAAGTTTTCAGCTTTTCACCATTGAGTATGATGTTAGCTGTAGTTTTGTCATATAAGACTTTATTATATTGAGGTATGTTTCCTCTATACCTACTTTATTGAGAGTTTTTATCATAAATGGATGTTGAATTTTGCCAGATGTTTTTTCTGCATCTATTGAGATGATAATATGATTTTTAAAATTTATTTATTTTTTATTTTTGGCTGCGTTGGGTCTTCATTGCTGCATGCGGGCTTGTCTCTAGTTGCAGCGAGCAGGAGCTACTCTTTGTTGCAGAGTGTGGGCTTCTCATTGCAGTGGCTTCTCTTGTTGCAGAGTACAGGCTCTAGGCACGCCGGCTTCAGTAGTTGTGGCACACAGGCTCAGTAGCTGTGGCTCACGGGCTCTAGAGTGCAGGCTCAGTAGTCGTGGCACACAGGCTTAGTTGCTCCACAGCATGTGGGATCTTCCCTGACCTGGGCTCAAACCCGTGTCCCCTGCATTGGCAGGCAGATTCTTAACCACTGTGCCACCAGGGAAGTCCCAATCAAATGATTTTTATCCTTCATTTTGTTGATATGGTTTATCACTTTTGATTTGCAGGTATTTAACCATCTTTGCATCCCTGGAATAAATCCTACTTGATATTGGTATGTGATGTGTGATGCTTTTGGTGTATTGTTGAATGCAGTTTGTTAATATTTTGTTAAGGATTTTTGCATCTATGTTACATCTACGTTCATCAGGGATGCTGCCTATAATTTTCTTTTCTTGTTTGTTTGTTTATGTTTTTGTAGTGTCTTTGTCTGGTTTTGGTATTAGGGTAATACTGGCCTTGTAGAATGAGTTTAGAAGTGTTCCTTCTTCACATCAAACTTATAAGGCAAAGACTTTGTCATTTTACAGATGAAAAAAATTAAGTCATAAAAGTAAAGGGAGTAATTTGTCCCAAATTACAATTTGTCCAGAATGCAAATACAAGTCAATTTGGATTCCAAAGCATTGCTGTTTCTATCAACCTGCACTGGATTATCCACACACTCAGTCTCTTCCTTTCTTTTACACATCTCCAGCTCACTCATTAAGTATGTTCTCTTTTCTTAATTAATTTTATTGAAGTATAGTTGATTTACAATGTTGTGTTAATTTCTGCTTACAGCAAAGCAACTCAGTTATACATATATATATTCCTCTTCATATTCTTTTCCATTATGGTTTATCATAAGATATTGAATATAGTTCCCTGTGCTATACAGTAGGATCTTGTTGTTTATCCATCCAATATATAATAGTTTGCATCAAGCACATTCTCTTTTCTTTTGCGGTATGCGGGCCTCTCACTGTTGTGACCTCTCCCGTTGCGGAACACAGACTCCGGACATGCAGGCTCAGTGGCCATGGCTCATGGGCCCAGCCGCTCCACGGCATGTGGGATCTTCCCCGACCGCGGCACGAACCCGTGTCCCCTGCATCGGCAGGCGGACTCTCTCAACCTACTGCTCCACAGGGAAGCCCAAGCACACTCTCTTTTTAAGCCACATTTTCTGTGACCCCTTCCTCTTTGCTTTCTCTTGCTCAGTTTCCTGTTAAAAATTCCTCTTATTTTTTCCATTCATTTTTGCTTGACTTGTTTGATATGTGAAAAAGTAATAATAGGCAGGTACCTATGAAAGAAAACAAAATTTGTGCTTTTACAAGTAAAAAATAGACATAATAAACAATACCACTATTCAAAGACTGAGAGATACCCAAAATTCCTCCAGAATTTCTACAGGGATGTGCATCCATTTTCTCTCCCTTCTCAAATGAAGTATTTTTCTCCTTAACCGTCAGCAGTTAACTGTACTATTTTCAGTTTGATCTAGTTTTTACTCTAAAATCAGGTTATTTGGGGTTGAAGAGACTTTTGCAGGCTGACCTGAACATGCTATGTTAACCCAGGAAAAGGAATTTTGAAAACGCTGTTTTAGTTGATGATAGTTTGTATAGTTTTGGGAAATGTATAATATGAAAACATATATGTATAATGTCTCCAGTCAGTCTGTGCAAGCTCCTGATTAATTCAGGACAACAGCCTCCCCTTTCCCATAATCTTATACACCAAAGGACGGTCACTTATTTTTTTCACAGCAGTAATTATCTAAATGTGTTTATCCTCTTATCCCTTTCAGTTGCCTGCTTGCTTGATCAATGAACGCATAGTTCACATTCCTTCCCTTAGATTCCTGTTCTTCCTCATTATTTCAGTCCCACCCTGTCACTTGTTCACACAGCATGAAGTTGGTACATGACATTATAGATAATTGAGAGATGAGACGAGGTCCAGGATTTTATTTCTTATACCGTGACTGATTCCTTAGCTTGGTGTCAGGAAGACTTGCTTTGGTGTCCTTAGAAACTACTTAGAAACTACATTTTGCCCTAAATATATATTTATAAATGTCTCATTTATTTATAAATTCAGTGTCTACATTTTGGGCACCTTCTGTGGTGCTCCAAAATGGTACTTGCTCAAAAATAGAGTCCTGGACTAAGATTTATGAAAACTGGATCCGATTCTATTTTAAGACCATTTGTGTGACCTTGGGCAATAAAATAATTCTATAATCCTCTCTATGAATAAGACACAGTTACTTTCCTCAAAGAGAACTTGGCACCATGGACTTTTCTTTGTTTCAGGCTCTGCCCTCATAAAACAGTTTATACCTCATGTGGGGAGATTAAATGTGCACACATAAAACAGATAACAAGTCAATGCAAACTGTAGTCAAACTCTGAAAGTTGTCATGTATCTAAAAATGCTACTGAAAGTCAGAAAATGGATGTTCGTGTGGACTTACATAGTTGGCAATGGCTTAATGGAGGAGGAGAGACTGAAGGTGAGCCTAAGCACACGGGTAGATATATTAGTCTGCTCGGGCTGCCATAACAAAGCACCAGATACTGGGTGGCTTAAACAACAGGAATTTATTTCTCATGGATCTGCAAGCGAGAAGTCTAAGATCAAAGTGCGAGCTGATTTAGTTCCTGGTGCAGGCAATCTTCCTGGGTTGTAGCTTTCTTGCTGTGTGCTCACCTGGCCTTTGCTGGGTGCGTGAGCAAGAATAGAAAGAGAGAGCAAGTTCTCTGTTGCCACTTCTTATAAGGACTAATCCTATAGAATTATGATGCTTATGAGCTTATTTAACCTTAATTACTTCCTTAGAGGCCCCTTCTCCAAATATAGCCACACCGGTATTAAGTCTTCAACATATGAATCTGATAGGGGGACACAAACATTCAGCCTATAACACTTGGGTACGACTAAAGAGCGTGGAGAAAAGTGGTTTGGAACAAGGACAGCATGAGAGAAAATGAGGAGGTAGGAAAAGAGTGTGTGTATATATATATATATATATATAGCATTAATTATTTCTAAACAAATACTTATTGAGCACCTGCTCAGGACCAGGCGCTGTTCCTGGCACATGGGCTGCCCTCATGGAGTTATTTCTAGCAGGTGGCAACACACATAAACATAATAAGTCAATTATTTAGCAATGTTATCAGGTGTGTAAAAATGATGAGTACTATGGAAATAAGAAGAAAGTCAAGCCAGAGATGGGGGTCAAGGGTAGACATGCTGAGGAGGAGAGGTTGAGAGGTTGAATAAGGGTAGTCAACACAGGCCTCGTTGAAAAGAAGAGAACTGAGCGAAGATGAGGCAGTTAGTGAAGTGGCTAAGTCCCAGACAGAGGGAAGATAAAGCAAATTTTCTGCCTAATAAGCAGAAAATTCCTGACATTCAACAAAGAAGGAAGATGCCAGTGTGACCAGAGGGGAGTGAGTGAGGGCGGGGCTGTGGGAAAGTCAGAGTGGGTCTCAAAGGCCACTGAAAGAACTTTAGGAGACAATTCAGGGTTTGAAACAACAAGATCCAACCTTTTGAAGGCCCACTCTAGCTGATGCGTGTAAGGTTAGGAGCTGGGAGGCCATTAGGTATTCGTTGCGATAAACTAGACAGGATATGATGGTGGTTGAGACCAAGGTGGTAGCAGGGAGGTGGGAGAAGCCATCTGATTCTGGATAGACGTTGACAGCAGAGCCAAGAGAACTGACTGCGATTTTGAGTATTGTGTTTACATATCGCACTAGATTCATTTCACTGTAGTTAGAGCACTTCTACTTTCCTACCCCCACTCCACCGCTGTTACTTTGTAGGTGAGAAATGCAGGACTCGGAGAACCTCACTGAGTTTTCAGAAAACTCTGTGTTAAAGGATTGAGAACCAACATTGTTTCTGTTTGTAATACATAGTACAACTTCATTTTACATTGGTTTTAGTGCTCTCTATACTGTTAAATATGAACAGTACTTGATCACCCTTTGAAAAGGTGCAACTCAACTCTCCCTATTTCCCTTTCTTCATTTATTTTTCTCCCAAGCAATTGCCAACATCTAACATGTCGTACTTGTATATCTTGTTTATTGTCTGTCTCCCACACAAGAATATAAGCAGCAGTTTTTCTTGGTTTGTTCATTGCTGTATCTCTACAGCCTCAAGAGGTGCCTGGTACATGTAAATACGTATTAAGTGAATGTGCTCGTGCATGACTGTGTGGAAGAAAGCAGGAGGGAGGGAGAGAGAGAAGAGAATGACAAAGGAGAGGAGAAGGAGAAAGAAAAGGAAATTAAATGACAAAGCTGCTTTAGGAGCACATATTCCTCAGTGCCCTTTACTAAGGGACACAGGAAATTCAAACTCTCCAGCTTTTCAGGTCTAATATATCCACATACATATACACAAACAAAATAATAGAACTAAAATATAAAAGTAATAAAAAATAAATGAGAGAATTGTTAGTTTTTAAAAACAAAATTCAACTTTTTATATATTCCTTTCCCACAGATGATATTGAGTCTGGGCACATTTTCTTTACTCCAGAAGATTTGAAATCCTGTCAATTTCCACTGGAAGGGAGATGAAAGCTGTGGTAGGAGTTAGCGAAGCTATGACACAGATTTTTTTTTTTTAATGAGTATTTGAGCAAATAAATCAAGTGACACCATTCTTCTCAGTACTGCTCAACTAGTGGCTTATAATTCTAAAGCCCCTCACAGAAGAAAATGTGCTACATGCTTATATATAAAGTGAAAAAGAACTGAAATTTCAGGTCACAAGTTCATAACTCTGAAAGCTGGCCTTTCCAATCTACAGCCCCCAATAAATCAAAATGCAGTATAGCCAGCATGGGAGTGATTTCCTGCTACTGAATCAGTGTCACTGTCTACTGCAGTTCTTCCTAGATCTGCAAATGGGTTGAATTGTATGAAAACCTACCTTTGGAAATGATGAGTGAATATTTTCAGTTAAGCTATATTTCAGTTTGCAGTTTACAAAGCAAGTTTTCTGTATTTCACCTATTCACTCTCTCACTTTGCCTCAGCTTACCCTTCCCCTTCCCCGTGTGGGGTAGGTAGAGCTCCCTTCCCAGAGTGAGAAGAAAATTACTCAGCTGGAGTCTTTCCATGGTCCTTGTGCTGGGTACCTTCCGTGTGCCACTCCAGACCCGTTCTCCTCCCTTCTCCACCCTCTCTTCCTACTCTGCCCTCTGTGCCTCGAAAGCCATCAGCCTGCAGTTACCATCCCCTGGGCTTCTGGCTTCTCACCAGGCTGGGCCAACGGGAGCCACTGGTAGGAGAGGGGAGGGCAACGGACAGTAGGCCCTGGGCATTTATTTCTCCTGCTCCCTTCTTACTGGATCTCGGTGCATGAGCTCTATCCCTCTAGCCAAGCACAGTTCCTTTCTGGTGGCCCCTCTGCATTCCAGACATGGCCCCCTTCCCTCTCCCCTTCTGGCCTAGAGGTGGTAACATGTCAATAGCCCCCAATACTGCATTTGTTGTTTTCCTTGAACTTGGCTCTTGCTTTGTAAACAGTCCTTGTATTAAACTCTCCTCAAATTACCTGATTTGAGTGTACCCTCTGTTTCCTGCTAAAAGCCAGTAATGCACACACTTAATAAATAAAGACAAGAGCAGGACTTGCACCCAGATCTGTTAACTTCAAGTCCAGTCCTCCTACCCTGGCTCATAGTCGAGGCTATTCAGGGGTAAACCTGATTGCCCCCTTCACCGTTTGACAATATCTCATCTCCAGAGGCAGATCCAGTTTCAGCCCTCGGGGGCAGGTGCAGGATGAGGCGAGTGGAAACTCAGAAGGAATTGATCATTCCAGAGGAATCCTCATTCCACTGTGTTTTATGGCATGAGTGTAAATCAGTCCCACCTAAGATGCCCAGAAGGGAAGGATTCCTGATTCTCAGGCTTTTGCTCTTTCACCATGCTAGCCAAGCCCATCAAACTATGCTCTTCTCTGTATGATATAAAACTGAGTAAGAGGGCTTCCCTGGTGGCGCACCTGCCAATGCAGGGGACACGGGTTCGAGCCCTGGTCTCGGAAGACCCCACACGCTGCGGAGCAGCTAAGCCCGTGCGCCACAACTACTGAGCCTGCGCTCTAGAGCCCGCAAGCCACAACTACTCAACCCAAGTGCCACAATTACTGAAGCCCGGGCGCCTAGAGCCCTTGCTCCTCAACAAGAGAAGCCACTGCAATGAGAAGCCCGTGCACCACAACGAAGAGTAGCCCCTGCTCGCCTCAACTAGAGAAAGCCCTGCGTGCAGCAATGAAGACCCAAAGCAGCCAAACATAATAAATAAATAAATAAATAACCGAGTAAGACAATTTAATCTGCCTCTGAGGAATCAGAAGGATGTTAGGATTCTACAGCTGCAACTGTCAAACACAAAAAAGTCTCTGGGTAAACCAGTTGCGCAAGCACAGTCCTGTGCTGTGACAAATTCAAGCTTAGCGCTGAAGGAGACAGCTGGACATGTTCATGCCCGACATGAGTTTCGTTCCTTGATAAACGTTCCTGTCATGTCAGGTTGGCCTGTGAAAAAACATTACTCTAGACACCAATGTCTTCTCAAGAGTCTGTTTAGATGACGGTTTAGATTTACTAAGGACAGTTGACTATGGCCCTTAATGCTGGTTAACAGGCTTGATCTTAGTTGAACTGTATAGAATTTGTTTGTCAAAACATGATTTTTTTCTCCCTGAGTTAGATAAACACCCCAAGTTCAATGTGCTTGATTTAGACCATTAAAGTGTTAATTGTATGTCAATTTTATGTCACTGTGAAAAAGAAGAGGCTGCACACTTGGGTCCTTCCATTTCCCTGAGACGCGCCCTTGAGTTCTCCTCACGGGCTAGGGAAATTTAAAGATAAAATTCCATACAGAACATTTTGCTTTCTTCCAGGGAGTAAAATGAGAACACCAAGGGGAAAAGAAAGCAGCTTTGGCCAGGGAGGAGCCCCATGAGGGTCAGAGTTGAGAACAACCTCAGTTTGTCTGTGCTGTTGCTATAGATTTAAAATATATAGCCGTGCAATGGTTTTGGCTGATTTCCCAGGGGCATATATGTTCCAAATTCCTAGCTCATCTATCAAGAGCTATAAATTGTTTAATGTTGCTTAAGACAAGCTGGGTGTTGCCAATACATCCTTCCCTTCAGGGAGCGCTTTTCTCCTTGAACGTTTTCATCTTGGCTTGTTTGAGGCAAAGGCCTTAGGAACACATCAAGTGCTTTGCACTAGGTATCACCACACTCTGAGGGCTCCTCCATACTCTATACCTCATAACATATAGAAATGAGTCTTTTCGTCCATTCTTTCTTTCACTAAGCCTTTAAGGATTATGCTTGTTCCAAATACTAAGCTTAGAGGACTTTAGCAAGTGGGAGAGGTCAACAAGTCAACACAAAACCATAATCCAAGCTGATTATTGCTGAGAGATTTAGAACAACGTGCTTTGGAATATTTTTCAACAATCTTGTCCACAACTAAATTATGGGCTCAGCTCTGTGATTTTGACTTCTTAGACTCTTCACTGTGCCCCCAATATAAATATCTCCTTTAGCCCAGTCCTTTCCAGAAGAGAGCACTATCAATTATTTCTAATGGATGGGCTTGGAAAGTCTAAGTGTGTCTTCCGCAAAGCTGTTTGTTCTATTATAGTTCCGTCAGACTCCCTATATCACAAAGATCATTGGGAAATTTTGACTCTTTTCTCCGAGGTACCACGCCATTCCAAATAATAGCTAAGAAGAATGGCTTTTGTGCCATGGAATTCATTCAACAGGAGGAGAGGCCTTTCTCTTGAACAATTTTATGTAGAATATTGAAGATGTTAACTCAGTCATTGGCCCCTAAGCAGGGGCTTCTTTCGAAACAGAAAGGACTGGCAGCTAAATGTTCTTTTAGTTAAATCGTCTGAAAGTATAAACACAGGAATTCCACTACCTTATCGATTTATCTCCAATGCTTCTGACAGATAAAAGAGGTGATCTCACGTTGTTGATTGAGATGGGTAACTATTTTACTTAAGCTCTCCAGCAACAAGGCATTATTTGGAATATGTTAGAGGAAAGAAAAAGTAAAGCCAATTCTTTAGGACAATTATGGAGAAACTGCCAATGGAGCTGGCATTTCTTTATAAACAGTTGGCTTCAAATGGTCCAGAGATCAATTGACTGGAAGCAAGAATGGCCTCATCAGCCTTCACTTTGACGTCATAAAACTACTGTTGCTTGCTCTTCCCTCCATCAAACGAAGGGACTCACAGCTCTTCGTGGGTTCACATTCTTATTCCCATCACCAAAATCCCTCATGCATTTAAATGTCAATGCCTCTGAAAAGGGACCTCAGCCCTGCTGAACCAGGAAGAGAGCAAACAGACGCTTATCTGCAGGACCAGAGGAACAAACTGCTCCCTGGTCTGAACCTGAGTCTACAGCCAAGCCAGGGACCAGGAGGATACCGTCTGGCAGGAGGCCACTGCACAGCCCTCTGCGGAGTCCAGCGCCCTGAAAGAGTTCATTCACTCCACATGGGTGAGCAATTTCCTCCCAAGTGGCTACTCACCAATGGCAGCCTCAATTACAGACAAGATTGATGGGTCTGTCTGGCGTGCTAAATCTACCTTAGTTCTTTTTTTTTTCTTTGAAGAAAAATCTTCACACACAAGAACTAAAGCTCTGGGACAAATTTCATCTCAAATAATGGGATGATTTCTTTAAATGGAAGAATAAAGGAAACAAAGAGGGAAACCACAAGAAATATTGCAGAGAGTGACTCAGGAAGCACTGACTTCCACACCTCCGTCCTGTACACATACACACACACACACACACACACACACACACACATACACACCCCAGAAGGGCAATAACTCTCAGGGCCAAGAGCTGAAGACATTTTCTTACCAGAGTGGGAAAAGCCATAAGCTCTGACCATGGGAATGCCATGAGCTCTGTGTTCACTCTCTCTCTTCCTGCTGCCTGGGTCTGAAGCTAAGGGGATGAGTTTGCCTTTGTCTGGTTTTATCTAGAATAACTTTTTGGTAAAGCTGTCTTGGACCCTAAGCCCTCTAAATTTCACCTACTAGAATTTTTCTTCCAGAGCCAGCTGCATAATTTATGGGGCCCTGTGTAAAATGCAAATGTGAGTTCCTTGTCCACAAAAGCAGAGAAAAAAGATATTTCTTTTGTCGTTTCTCTTTCAACCTTCTTCAGGTGTTTTTTATTGGCTATTCAATGTTGCACATGCAACAGAGCACTTCAAGGTGAGTGGAGACCCTCACAGGTGTCTGGGGCCTCTCCCCACAATGTGGATTGCATATGCTTGACCACCAAACCTCTGTCCACCACATCCATGCCCCCACCAGAGATAGAAGTCAGCAGCAATAACTGGGCAGTCTCAGGGAGTGGGAGGCCAAGAACCCATGCAACAGAGGTGGCAGGAGACAGGAGCACAAGTAAATCAAGGCTCCAAGCCCCCCCGTGCATGCTCCAGTGTCCCATTGGACTTCACTTACAAAACACAAATTCAAAGATAAAATTAAGAGTTTCAAGATGGTGACCACAGAGCATTAAACTCCAAGCATGAACCCTTGTGTGAATGTGGGACCCTGTATAACTGCACTGGGCACCCACTCAAGGAGCCAGCCCTGTTTTCTTCTAATACAGGAAATATGGATATGAAGCTAAAAATTACAAGTTTCTATAAACATACAGATTTAGATAAACCGAGGATACATGCACTTACATATGTAGAACTGACTCTTCCCTATCTTGTTCTCTTAAACTAGTTGCTTAGATGCAGGGTTACTGAGACAAAGGTATAAACATTGCTGGGATTCTGAGTGTACGTTGACAGATTACTTTGATGAAGGGTGTGGTGACTTCCAATGCCACCAGCAAATCCTGGTAGGACAGGTTGACTATATCCGCTTTGGCACGGGACAGAGGACGGGGTGGACACGGGTACTGTGTGCTGGGCAACAGTTTTGTTCATTTAACAGGAAAAAAAAGTTAGCCTAATATTATTCTCATTTGGGTTAAAATGTTATTTTATGTACTTTTTGTATGTCTGAAATATTTTGCAATTTTTTTTTTTTTTTTTTTTTTTTTTTTTTTTTTTGCGGTATGTGGGCCTCTCACTGTTGTGGCCTCTCCCGTTGCGGAGCACAGGCTCCGGACACGCAGGCTCAGAGGCCATGGCTCACGGGCCCAGCCGCTCCGCGGCATGTGGGATCTTCCCGGACCGGGGCACGAACCCGTGTCCCCTGCATCGGCAGGCGGACTCTCAACCACTGTGCCACCAGGGAAGCCCGATTTTGCAATTTTTAAAAACCAAAATTTTTAAAAATTAAAGCATGCTGTTTAGTGATGTCATTCAGCAGACACTAATTTTAAATGTCACCTTTCGAGTTCATCTTCATGGGCGAGTCTGCATCCAGCAGAAGAGGAGAGGATAGGAAAAAAGAAGAGAAAAAAAGAAAAGGAAAGGGAAAATTAAACCTCAGTAGGAAAGTATCTTACCTTGAGTCATCATTGTCACTTGTAGCAGGTGGAGCTATCACTTGTTATTGTAATTGGACAAACGCATCTGGTCTCATACATTCGTTATCAGTATTCATCCAAAGTCCTTTAACACTTGCTGCTTTTACTGTGGTTACTCTCATGTATGTTTTATCCCGCAGCCTTTCACCCTCAAACAAATCATAAGACCCTTGAGTTTTCTGTAGCTTTGCATGACACAGTGACAGGTACACAGACATCACCAGACTTTCTAAAAGCATGAGAAAAATTCAAACAGCTTATACACGTTGAGGTCCCTCACCCTATCCTCTCACCATCATGTGTAGCTATTACTAGATTTATTAGTTTCAGGTAGAATTTATGATAACCATGAATTAAAAGATAGACAAATTCAGAAACATATATATACATATATACACAGACACACACAAGAGAATGACATTTTGTGAAACTAAAATACTTGCACTATTCAGAGCATACCATAGTTGTATTCTGGGCTTCCCTGGTGGCACAGTGGTTGAGGGTCCGCCTGCCGATGCAGGGGACACGGGTTCATGCCCCGGTCCGGGAAGATCCCACATGCCATGGAGCGGCTGGGCCCGTGAGCCATGGCCGCTGAGCCTGCACGTCCGGAGCCTTGCTCCGCAACGGGAGAGGCCGCAACAGTGAGAGGCCCGCGTATCGCAAAAAACAAACAAACAAAAGTTGCATTTTTACCTAAATTATTTCCTAATTAATATGTAAATAGAGGAAACAATATGTAATCAAGAATAGTTTTTAACTTTAATTTGGCAAATAAAACTCTGACTATATTAAAAGTTTATAATAATTATACATTAAAAGTTTACAAATATTATGATGAAGCTAACAAAAAATGAAGTTAAACATACCTATGTTGAAATATTTTAAAACTGAACACTTTTTCTTAAACCAGAGCTGAAACCAACAATAATAAATATAGACAACTTAATACAAAACCTTCTACAAATGGAGAAAAATATTTTTAAGGAGATTCACCGGACAATGCAGTTACTACATACAAGTGTCCTGGCCAGTAAGAAACTCTGAATATAAATACAGATGTAAATACAGAGATAGACATAGACATAGATAAGATGTATTATGGATAATTGAAAGTGTTATCATCTCTGTGTTCTCTGGGAAGTGGAAGCCATATGTGAAAACACTAATATTAAAAACAAAGTTTATTGAGGACACGGAGAGAGGGAACGGTAAGCTGGGATGAAGTGAGAGAGTGCCATGGACATGTATGCACTACCAAAGGTAAAAAAGATAGCTAGTGGGAAGCAGCCGCATAGCACAGGGAGATCAGCTCGGTGCTTTGTGACCACCTAGAGGGGTGGGACAGAGATACAAGAGGGAGGTGATATGGGGATATATGTATATGTATAGCTGATTCACTGTTATAAAGCAGAAACTAACACACCATTGTAAAGCAATTATACTCCAATAAAGATGTAAAAAAAACCAACAACAACAAAGTTTATTGAGCACTTATCGTGTGGAAGGTATGCTGAATTATTTAATTCTCACAACAATCCTAGGGAAATAGAGACTGTTACCTGCTGTTTTGCAGAGGAGGGAACTGAGACTTAAGAAAGTGAACTAAGCTAGTAAGCAGTGGAACCAGAATATGAACCCAAGCAACAAAGTCCTGCTTTAGCTTCTACATTTGTCTACCTCACATTGCATTATTAATGGATTTGCTATCCTTAAAGCTCGGACCAGGCCACCAACTGTTTCTTGCCCTTGGAAGCTAGCTTGTAGGGTTGCCAGATTTAGCAAATTAAAAATACAGGATACTCAGTTAAAATTGAACTTCAGATAAACAAGGAATTTTTTTTAGTTTTAATATGTCCCAGTGTTGCATGAGGCATACTTATATTAAAAAAGATTCATTGTTTATTTGAAATTCAAATGGAACTGGGTGTCCTATATTTTATCTGGCAACCCTACCAGCTTGCCATCTCCCAGGACCTCTGAGTGACCATCACAGTTTCTGAAATGACAGCAGTGTGGCTTTTGAGAAAGATAGAAGAGTAATTATAGGTTAAAGTTCACATCAAAGACAAGGACAGACCCTGTTGCCATAGACAAAATCTCCACTTAACAGCAGCCAAAATGAACATCCCTCTTAAGCTTGCAGATTGGGCCAAACGGCCTCACTGAACCTCTCCTCTCTTTGGCCCTGTAAACCTTAATCAATATTTACAGAATGAGTGCCTTCTGACCTTCAGACTTCTCACCTTGTAAATAATGATAACTTTTCACTGGGTTGTTTTGAAGAGCAAGTGAGGTTATGTCTGTAAACATTTACTGTAAATGCTGTTTTGGGACTCGTGTTTTTGAACATATGAAATTAAGAAGTTATGTCATTTTTATCCAAGAACCAAGAATAAATACTATTAATCCAAGCCACTTTCAGTGAACATATAAACCAGGAAGCCCAATATTTAAACAAATTAAGATAAAAACTAACGTACTTGAAAGTGTATTTTTTTTAAAAGACAGGTTTAAATTCTGAAATCAGCTGTAAAAATGACTTAGCATCTGTTCAGGCAGTTACGCACAAGTAAAAAATAGTCCTTTTTATTCTTTATATCCATTATTATGAAGTGTCAACTATTTTTAAATAATATGATATCAAAAGCAAATAATATTAATAAAGATCATCCTTTTTTCTCTTAACTGAAAAGTTACCAAAACACAATTACATAGAACAAAGATTTCATTAAAGATGCTAGCAGCCAAGAGTAACATGGGAAGAGGAAAGTAAATACGTTATATACATACACAGTGATAATGAAACAATGAATTTTGAGGGATTTTTTTTTTTTTTTTTTTTTTTTTTTTTTTTGCATTGGGTCTTCGTTGCTGCACACGGGCTTTCTCTAGTCGTGGTGAGCGGGGGCTACTCTTTGTTGTGGTGCACGGGTTTCTCATTGCAGTGGCTTCTCTTGTTGCAGAGCACGGGCTCTAGGCATGCAGTCTCCAGTAGTTGTGGCACGTAGGCTCAGTAGTTGTGGCTCACGGGCTGTAGAGCACAGGCTCAGTAGTTGTGGCTCATGGACTTAGTTGCTCCACAGCATGTGGGATCTTCCTGGACCAAGGCTCAAACCCGTGTCCCCTGCATCAGCAAGCAGATTCTTAACCACTGCGCCACCAGCGAAGTCCCTGGGTGAATATTTTAATTTACCAACATTTTTCAGATTTTTGCTCAATTCTTGCTTTTTACACAAGTCTTGTTTTTTTGTTTGGTTTTTTTTGCGGTATGCGGGCCTCTCACTGTTGTGGCCTCTCCCGCTGCAGAGCACAGGCCCCGGACGTGCAGGCCCAGTGACCATGGCTCACGGGCCCAGCTGCTCTGCGGCACGTGGGATCCTCTCGGACCGGGGCACGAACCCGTGTCCCCTGCATCGGCAGGCGGACTCTCAACCACTGTGCCACCAGGGAAGTCCCAAGTCTTGTTTTTTTTAAGAAACCTCCTTCATCCTGTAGATGGGAATTTTGACTGTTCTGTTCAGAAGGAAACGTTTTTCTTGAAAAAAGAGAAAACACCTCTGAAGAAAAGTTAATTGAACAGAAGACTCAAATATTCAAGTTGGATTGATCAGCAGAGGCAGCCTCTTCCCCAAAATTCCTTTGTAGACCATCAGCCCTCAGTCTGATGAGGGTTAGACTACTTGAAATATAACTTCTTCTAATAGAAACTTCTGAAAGAGTTTTAAGAAACTCTAGGGTGTTTGAAGAGAAATGATAGAGCTATAGAGAAGAGGGAAATAGCTGAAGCTGGGGGACCAGAATGTAATCCTGTGGCTTCAGAGAGTAGGCAGTGGAAGAGATAGGGTTGTAAGGAAGAGAATATAAAACTTGTGAGGCAGGAAAATCTGAATTCTTGTCCTACTTCCACTACTAACTTGCTGTGTGATGCTGGGCAAATCACTCAATTCCTCTGAGCCTCCATTTTCCTATCTTCAAAATGGAGATGGTAATACCTCACAGGGATATTATGAGGAGGAAATGAGATCATGTGGCATAAATGTACTTATTTGAAGTTGATAAACGGTTGTTATAAAGAGTGTTCTTGCATTAATTATAAGGAAGTAGAGGGACTTCCCTGGTGGCGCAGTGGTTGAGAGTCCGCCTGCCGATGCAGGGGACACGGGTTCGTGCCCCGGTCCGGGAAGATCCCACATGCCACAGAGCGGCTGGGCCCGTGAGCCGTGGCCGCTGGGCCTGTGCGTCCGGAGCCTGTGCTCCGCAACGGGAGAGGCCACAGCAGTGAATGGCCCGCGTACCACCAAAAAAAAAAAAGGAAGTAGAACCTGAAGGCTAGATCCTCAGGAAAGAGAGGATTCAGTGAGGAGAGATATAAGAGGCAGAATTCAACTTTATACAGTAGAGTTCATGTGGGTACAGGGAGAAGAGACTGAGGATGAGAACATAGATGTAGAGACCAGAAAAAGAATTATAGTTCCCGAAAGTTCTGATGTTAACTGGGACATAGACCTGGAAATTATTGTAACAACCTCCACTGTCTGTGCACTCATAACTCAAGTCATTGTACATGTAGCTGGTCCTACAAAATCACTTCACACAATAATAACTCCCATTTGTGCTGTGCCTGAGGGTTGAGTGGAGACAACCCAGAATGGGAACAGTGACTCAGGAGAGTACAGAAGAAAGGTCATGAGTTTGAAGGAGAAATACATGATTGGATGCGATAGAGGAAGGTTTCCCAACTGTCAGCCAAACCGGATAGATGCATTCTGCCTGGATGAGTTCATGTTTTGCATCAGTTCCAAATTGGAAACAGTTGGCAGTCAGAGAGGAAATCAAGTCAAATCAAATCAAATTATGAGTTCAGTTTTGCTCTTCCTCCTGCTGCCCTGCAGGTAGGAATGAGGAATGAATGAGGTACCAGATACCACATCCCCCAGATTCCAGTGGATGCAGTGAAGGTCATCGGAGTGATTTTCTTGAAGTCCCCTCACCCCACTTGGCTTAGGGTGAAAGGGAGTGTTCCCTGCCCCCACGCCAGGATCATGCTGAGAATCTTCCAGAGATGTGCTCCTATTAACCTTGTCAACCTCCTCATTAATTCATAGCCTTTAAAAAAGATATAACCTCTTATATGAGCTAATCATAGCAGATCTGGATCACTCACTTTGCAAGTCCTGCAAAAATGGTCTGATAATCTCACTCCATAATATAGGTATTCACACTTATTGGGGGGGGGGGTTATATAAATTTATATTTTATTTACTTATTTTTGGCTGTGTTGGGTCTTCGTTGCTGTGCACAGGCTTTCTCTAGTTGTGGCGAACGGGGGCTACTCTTCGTTGAGGTGCGCGGGCTTATTGCGGTGGCTTCTCTTGTTGCGGAGCACGGGCTCTAGGCGTGCGGGCTTCAGTAGTTGCAGCACGTGGGCTCAGTAGTTGAGGCTCACGGGGTCTAGAGCGCAGGTTCAGTAGTTGTGGCATGCGGGCTTAGTTGCTCCGTGGCATGTGGGATCTTCCTGGGCCAGGGCTCAAACCCGTGTTCCCTGCATTGGCAGGTGGATTCTTAACCACTGCACCACCAGGGAAGCCCACACTTATTTTATCCTTGATTTTGGGGGCCTCTAGAAAAACTGAGACATCAAGAAAATTCTCAGTTGACATCCCACTTCATTAGTATATTGATAGAAAATTCTAAAGGAATATGCACAAAACCATATAGTATCGTGATTTTCAAGGAAGTGGGAGTGATCAAAAGAGACTTTAACTTTCTACAAGACACAGTTCTTCTAAGTTCAGATTTGTATGTGTATTTCTTACTTTTGCAAGAAGAAAAAAAGTCATTGATATAAATGTCCCCAGGATCTTAGGCTAAGGTATTCACAGGGAATGTTGAATTGAATATGAAGTCCACGGAGAGTGCAGACTCTGACTTCAAGGCATGGTGAAGCTCTAGATTCAGAAGTTGACATCAGCTCCCTGCCCTCTCTCCCTCCAAAACTTGGCCTTGCCTTCCTCTGAGTTGGCATCATTCCCAGGCAGACTGTCTCCATGTGGAAGGAAATATACCTCCCAGAAGTTCCAAGTTCATCTGTGAGCACAGGAGCACCAGGTCTCTTGATGCTCACAGAGTCAGGAATAGGGAGAGTCTCTCCTTCATAGAGTTCATGTTGCTCTCTCCCACCCCAAAGATTCTCAGTGGCCCTGCTGGGACCAATCGCTATGTTCAGGGAGTAGAACACTTTGATTGGCCAGCCTGGGTTAAGTGGCTACCAAGTGACAGGTGGGATAAGATCCACTGGATTATTGGCCCAATCTGTAATATATGTTAAAAAAAAAAAAAAAACTGATGTGGAAAGAAATCAAGTCAGATGCAAGAATTTTTGGATTGTGGAATGAACAAGAGTTACTAAGAGAGATACTGAAAAACAAACAAACAAAAATAAATAAATAAAATATACATAAAGGGGAAGAGCATGTCCTCTAAAGTGACGTAGGGCAGAAGAAAAAAAAAAGGAAGGAGAAGGAAAGAAGGCAGGAAGGAGAGGAGATAGGAGGGAGGAAAGGAAAGTAAGTACATGCCTACTGCATGCATAGTACTGAAGATCCTTGGAAATCTAGCATTTAACATTGGAAGTTTTAGCTATAAGGGACTTCAAAGATCCAATATATGATAGCATATAATAAATTCTATAGTCATAATGTGTCCTACACCAGTGGTTCCCAAACTTTAGTATGCAACGGAAGCACTTGGAGGACTTGCTAAAATACAGATTGCTTTCATCTCCAAAACAGCATGTTCTTTCTCTTTGGTTCACCCACTGTTTCTGACGGAAGTGAAATGCTTCTCTGGCTTCCAAGAAGGATTTATGACTGAAAAAGAACAGATTTTACCTGGCAGCGGTTGCATGCGAGGTTTGCTCTGTTTTATGGCAGGCCCAATTGCTCTTTATTTTGCAGATGCTAATATTAGACTGGGTTAATCGTTGCACATTCCTTTTATTAGGTGACGAGCTACATTCTTGAAACCACTCTCGGGAAAACAATCCTTCACTTCCAGACCACCCTGATTTGTAGGCTTGGGGTTTCGGCAGCGGTAGCACTGCTAGGCCACGTGGCAGACGTCTGGGCAGCCCAGAGACATCTGTTCCTCAGCCTCAACCCTTTGCAAGTGGTTCAGGAACTTCCTCTTTTCTTGTTCACTTGGTCCAAAGTTGCTCCTTCTACAAACATCCAGAAGGTGTTAGTTCCACCAGAATATCAGACTTTATTGCCTCTTTCCCTATGAGCAAACCAGCCTGTAATGAGGGCAAGCCTGTTGGAAGAGGATGTATTCAATCTACTTTATTTGAAGGCCCTAATTCAGACAAGTTACAGCCGTCTGAGTTTTGTGCGAAAATCTGAAATAGTTAGGTTAGCTCTCAGTGAATATGTCTTGATTCTAAAAGTCATTTCTAAGTTGATTATTGGCAAATTAGTAGTCAATTTGCCACAGAAACATTGTGGTTAGATTCTGAGCCAACCCCCAGAATGCTTCCTGAACTCATTTTGTGCCTGGAGTGTAGCAGGCCACTAAGAGTACCGTGAAATCTCATCACCACTTTCAACTCTGCTTTTGAAATTAAAACATTCCAAGTTCCGACTCAGGACATCGGGATGTGGTTGCTGGGGCTCCCCTGTTCCAGCCACAGTAGTCTGCAGGATTCCCAACAGTGAGATGGGGATCCCAGAAAGCAGACAGTGGGTTCCAGGGGAAGACTCGGGGTGATGGCAGCAACAGAAGCCGAGGTCTTCACTGAGCATCAGCAAGCCGCAGCAGCTGTCCACATTTCACATGGTGGTCCCCATCCTTGCTGGATGACAACGGTGGAGGAAATGCAGAGTCAGGAAACAGGAGGAGGAAAAGGTGGCCCCTCACAGAAGCAGTTATGCCCATAGGGAGATGACCCTCTGGCTTGGCCTCCAAAACAAGAAGTAAATACTGCAGAGTCTTGAATTAGGAAGTGGTCCATATGATGACCACAGCAGAACAAAAGAACGTGTTGCCAACAAGATCCGGTTTCACATTAAAAAAAAAAAAAAGATTTATAACTAGCACATCAATTCAAAACATAAATGCTGGGGCTTCCCTGGTGGCGCAGTGGTTGAGAGTCCGCCTGCCGATGCAAGGGACACGGGTTCGTGCCCTGGTCCGGGAAGATCCCCCATGCAGCGGAGCGGCTGGGCCCGTGAGTCGTGGCCGCTGAGCCTGCGCGTCCGGAGCCTGTGCTCTGCAACGGGAGAGGCCACAACAGTGAGAGGCCCGCGTACCGCAAAAAAAAAACAAAAAACATAAATGCTTCCCATATGCTTGAAAGTAATTTATTCCCTTAAATCTTTTAGCACCTACTTCTCTGCCTACCCCCAGTTTCCATTATCAGACCTCACCCAGCGACATTTACAGACTACCTACTCTGTGCCAAGGCCAACCTCATGTATCTACTGTTAGTTTGCACAACCTGCAAAACATTTGCTGTGCATCAGAAATAAACGTTTTTTCCCTAACACCTCTGGGCCTTTTTCTCTCCTTTGCTATTTCTTCTCACCTATTTAAATTCACTCAATCTGACCAGCCCTCCTAGGGGGACTTGTGGGTACTGCTCATTCTATGAATTCCACTCCTGGTCATATCCCAGATGGACAAGATCCCTGCTGCTCCCCGGACAAGGAAGCAGGCATCAGTCCTGGCTGCAGCCTGATGGTCAAACAGGATAAACAAAGCCTGCCTCTATTTCTGTCTGCATTCTCTTTTCTAGGCTCTAATAGGACTTACTTCTTTTACTTTCTTTCTTTTCCTTCCTGCCGTTTTTTCCCCATGTATCCTTTGCCTTGTATTGCCTTTCCCTTCCCTTTCATTCTTCCTTCCTTCCTTTCAGCCTTTATCCATAGAACCCCTGCAATCCTGCTACGCAGTGTGGGGGAAGTGGGAGAAATGTTACATATACTCATATCCAACTCACAGAGAGAAGAGATGCACAGGTTAGGCTCCCAGTGAAGAACACAAGAATACAGGATCACATTCCCAAAGTAATCCTACTTGAAAGACTCCTCACAGGCATTCGTGGAAGTCTCCAGCCTCTCAGACCTCATTTACATTTCATAGCTTTTACTAAATTTTCTTCAACTGTCTATCCAAACACGCTTCTCTGGTCCATAAATCATTTCCAGTGAAACCTGGATCATATTTGTTGTAATTCCTGTAACTTTGCTAGAACCGGAGACAGACCATTCATTTCTAAGCAAACCTCTACTTAAAAGATTACCTTTGCCATGTCTCAGTCAACATTGTCAGTAGCTCCATCCTCCCTCCTGATAATCATGATGGTCTGTATCTCCCTAAAATAGTGGCTACTGCGACCCTTGTTGCCACTTTTAATTTCATTGCTTCTTTATAAACATTTATTTATTAAACTATGAAACACGTCTGTTCAAATTGCATGGGGCCAAATGTGAGAGAAATGCTGTAACGTTTGATATTCCCAGCCTTCCCCAACCTTGTCCTTTTAAGTAAAAAACCTTTTATACTAAAATTTAGATAACAGGTAAGGCTCAGAGGTGACTCCTTCCAGTATATGAAATTTTCATTGGGGCTAATGTAAGGTGGAACTTCAGGAAGGGAGCATCCAGGCTATGTTCTGAAGCTCTTGAAATATTGATATTATAACATTAAGGGAACCACTTACTCCCCTGGGTCTGAGGGCTCTGAGAAGCCAGAGGAATTGCTCACTGTGCCACTGCTACCTGGAGTTTCACTTATTTTTAAAAATTTTTATTGGAGTATAGTTGACTTAAAATGTTGTGTTAGTTTCAGGTGTACAGCAAAGTGAAACAGTTTTATATATATATATATATATGTATGTCTCCATTCTTTTTCAGATTCTTTTCCCATGTAGGTTATTACAGAATATTCAGTAGAGTTCCCTGTGCTATGCAGTAGGTCCTTATTAGTTATCTATTTTACATATAGTAGTGTGTATATGTTAATCCCAATCTTCTAATGTATCACTTCCCACAATGTTTCCCCTTTGGTAACCATAAGTTTGATTTTGAGATCTGTGAGTCTGCTTCTGTTTTGTAAATAAGTTCATTTGTATCATTTTTTATTAGATTCTACATATAAGTGATATCATATGATATTTATCTTTCTCTGGCTGACTTACTTCACTTAGTATGATAATCTCTAGGCTCATCAATGTTGCTGCAAATGGCATTTTTTCATCCTTTTTATGGCTGAGTAATATTCCATTGTATATAGGTACCACATCTTCTTTAGCCATTCCTCTGTTGCTTCCATGTCTTGGCTATTGTAAATAGTGCTACAATGAACACTGGGGTGCATGTATCTTTTTAAATTACGGTTTTCTCCAGATATATGCCCAGGAGTGGGATTGCTGGTTCATATGGTATTTCTATATTTAATTTTTAAGGAACTTCCATACTGTTCTCCATAATGGTTGTACCAATTTACATTCCCACCAACAGTGTAGGAGGGTTCCCTTTTCACCACACCCTCTCCAGCATTTATTGTTTCTCGATTTTTTGATGATGGCCATTCTCACCAGTGTGAGGTGATACCTCATAGTAATTTTGGTTTGAATTTCTCTAATAATTAGTGATGTTGAGCATCTTTTCATGTGCTTTTTGGCCATCTGTATGTCTTCTCTGGAGAAATGTCTATTCAGATCTTCCAGACATTTTTTGATTGGGTTGTTTGGTTTTTTGATATTTAGCTGCATGAGCTGTTTGTATATTTTGGAGATTAATCCCTTGCCAGTCACATCGTTTGCAAATATTTTCTCCCATTCTGAGGCCAATATCACTGATGAACATAGACGCAAGAATCCTCAACAAAATACTAGCAAACCGAATCCAACAATACATTAACAGGATCATATACCATGATTAAGTGGGATTTATCTCAGAGATGCAAGGATTCTTCAACATACGCAAATCAATGAATGTGATATACTACATTAGCAAACCATATGATCATCTCAATAGATGCAGAAAAAGCTTTTGACAAAATTCAACACCCATTTATGATAAAAAAAAAAACCTCTCCAGAAAGTGGGCATAGAGGGAACCTAAATCAAAACAATAAAGTCCATATATGACAAACTTACTATTAACATCATTCTCAATGGTGAAAAACTGAAAACATTTCCTCAAAGATTAGGAACAAGACAAGGATGTCCACTCTCACCACTTTTATTCAACATAGTTTTGGAAGTCCTAGCCGTGGCAATCAAAGAAGAAAAAGAAATAAAAGGAAACCAAGTTGGAAAAGAAGTAAAATTGTCATTGTTTGCAGATGACATAGTACTATACATAGAAAATCCTAAAGATGCTACCAGAAAACTATTAGAGCTCATCAATGAATTTGGTAAAGTTGCGGGATACAAAATTAATACACAGAAACCTGTTGCATTTCTATACACTAATGAGGAAAGATTAGAAAGAGAAGTTAAGGGAAAAATCCCATTTACCACTGCAACAAAAAGAATAAAATACCTAGGAATAAACCTAAGGTGGTAAAAGACCTGTACTCAGAAAACTATAAGATGCTGATAAAAAAAAAAAATCAAAGATGACACAAACGGATGAAGAGATATACCATGTTCTTGGATTAGAAGAATCAATATTGTCAAAATGACTATACTACCCAAAGCAATCTACAGATTCAATGCAATTCCTATCAAATTACCAATGGCATTTTTCACAAAACTAGAACAAAAAATTTCACAATTTGTATGGAAACACAAAAGACCCCGAATAGCCAAAGCAATCTTGAGAAAGAGAAATGGAGCTGGAGGAATCAGGCTCCCTGACTTCAGACCATACTACAAAGCTACAGTAGTCAAAACAGTATGGTACTGGCACAGAAACAGAAATATAGATCAATGGAACAATATAGAAAGTCCAGAGTTAAACCCATGCACCTGTGCTCACCTAATCTGTGACAAAGGAGGCAAGAATATACAATGGAGTAAAGACAGCCTCTTCAATAAGTGGTGCTGGGTAAACTGGACAGCTACATGTAAAAGAATGAAATTAGAACACTCCCTAACACCATACACAAAAATAAACTCAAAATGGATTAAAGACCTAAATGTAAGGATGGATACTGTAAAACTCTTACAGGAAAAGAAAGGCAGAACACTCTCTGACATAAATTGCAGCAATATCTATTTTGCTCCACCTCCTATAGTAATGAAAATTAAAACAAAAATAAACAAATGGGACCTAGTTGAACTTAAAGGCTTTTGCACAGCAAAGGAAACCATAAACAAAATGGAGTTTCATTTTTTAAATGATCAGAGTGTAGTTAGGAAGCAGCCTGATCCATAAAGACCACCTACGACAGGGAACTCCACAGCAGGAGAGGCATTCTCTCTGCCTTCACCCCTCCTGGAACACAGAGAACATACTAAGGCAAGCTCCTCTTTAAGTCCCCTGGAAGAACAAAGTCTCTCTCCTGGGAGTCTAAGCAAAGAAAAGAGCACTTTGTCAATCATTACTCATCATCAGTTTGGCCAAAGAATTGGGGGTTGGGGGTAGTTGTGGTTTTTTGTTTTGGAGTGAGTTTCAGGGGTTTTTTATTTGGGGGGGTTGTTTGGTTTTCAGTTTTGGTTTTTTTGTTTGGTTGGTTTTTTTTGGGAGGGGGGGGTGTTGCATCTGGGTGGCACAGAATCTGGGCAAATTACATCATGTAAACAACCAGTTTACAATTCTGGGTGGTTTCCCTGAGGCAGAAACTCTCAAACGTGTCTTTCTAAATTTCCAGTGGGATCTATATCACCTTAAACCTAATAGAGTTGGCATTTTCAGTCATCCTCTTGACCTGGTGAAATGGAATTCTCCATGTACCTCTTCAGAGCTCAGGAGGCTTCTCTGGAAAAAACAAAAGTTTTCTACAGACTATCATTTCCAGGTGCATTTACCTTAAAATGGAAGAATGAATAAAAACACTTCTGTGCATTCTTCTGCTCCCATCACCTGGTGCTGTAGACCCAAGGGCTCAGCTTGCCTTTGCCTTTGGGAACAGGGGAATGCTTTGTGATACTCGTAGTGGGTCTAGCTTTTCTTCCTCGAGATTAGTTATTCAGTGACCTTGTTTGATTTAAACAAGCCCCATTGGTTCTTTTGCCTTCGACAAATGGAAAAGTCCAGTAAGAAATCCATGTTTACTCTTGCGGATGGCAGATATGCATTATTGACTCTAATCCTCAAAGGCTCTTAGAAACACTGAGTCACATTTTCATCTCTTATGATGCTCCCTGGGGAGATCTCAGGCAAAAATCATTTGCTTAGGTAGGCAGGAAACGATTGTTAGTATTTCATTTTGATTCATTTCCTGAGAGGACTTGGAAAAACTGAGAGACTTCCTCTCCTCTGATATAGGACATAGAAAAAAAATCAAAATATTCTGCTTAGAATCCACAAGGCAAGCTGCACTAGCCAAGACTGTCCCAATTCTAAGAAAAAGCCAACAACTCATTCAGACAAAATTAAATTGTAGTTTCTAGAGGGTAAATTTAAGACAACATTTTTCAAACTTTAGTTTTTACTATAACCCACAGCAAAAATATATATATTTTTACATCACTTATACACACGTATATATTTGCCTGAAATATATTTTGTTAAACATAACTTACCCTTATTACATGCTGTGAACTCTGACATTCATCTCTTTTATTCCATTCCAGTCAATTCTATTTCATTCTTTTAAAAAATGCTAGCTGTGACCCACAAAATTGATTTCCCAATCCACTACCCACAGTGTGAAAAAAAACTCTTAGGGTGGGGGATAAAGAAGTTAATCCCTATCACAAATCCTCTTTTAAAAAAAAAAAATTAATTTATTTAGGCTGTGTTGGGTCTTTGTTTCTGTGCAAGGGCCCTCTCCAGTTGCGGTCAGCAGGGGCCACTCTTCATCGCGGTGCGCGGGCTTCTCACTATCGCGGCCTCTTTTGTTGCGGAGCGCAGGCTCCAGACGCGCAGGCTCGGTAGCTGTGGCTCACGAGCTTAGTTGCTCCGCGGCATGTGGGATCTTCCCAGACCAGGGCTCGAACCCGTGTTCCCTGCATTGGCAGGCAGATTCTTAACCACTGCGCCACCAGGGAAGCCCCACAAATCCTCTTAATCCTCTCACTTCTGTTAGAGATGTTCAAAATTTCCCACTGAGGATGTCATTGGTTTGGCTAAAACTATTCTAATTAAAATGTAAACGAACACTGTATGGGTAAGAAATTAAATCTGGTTCATCATGTACATCTTTATGATTCTGAGTCTATTACATTACATCATCTCACGGCCATCACATCACATCCCACAGTAGACAAAGGAGGTCAGGTTGGATAAGGGAGGAGGTGGGAGTGAGGACACGAACGCTCCAAGGAAGACGTGGGTAAAGAAAGGGCTTCTTCTGAGGGCACCTTGGTGATCCTAGACCTTTGCACTCTCCCCGTATGAAGGTGAGGAGAAACCAGGCTGAAGGCCTCCTCAGCACATCCGGAGTTCCCTGGCTGCCCCGCTCCTCTCCAGCATGCATCGTGGGGCAGGAACGGGAAGTGCAGGGCAGAAGTGGAAAGAGCAGAGCCAGCGCGCCGCGGGGGCTGCAGTGAGGCTTCCATCAGGCTGGGGAGCAACCTAGGAGCAGGCGCCACCCACCCCACCCGTGGCCCCAACTCCTTCCCTTCGCTCCACTCTTTCTCCCTCTGGGAATGTCCTTCCCATTCCTCTCCACCTTGCTTATCTTTTCCAATAAGAAGTTTCCAGCTCTGCCAGCCCTTCTCTGGGCCCCAGGAGCACTTTCTGCCAGTACCAGTCCTCTGCCCTTTCAAAGCGGCATGTGCATACATCCACCAGAGCACTGTGTGCAAGGCATCACCACTGCTTGATCAGCTGCCTTGGTTATGAGATTGTCAGCTCCGTGAGGGTCCTATGGCCATCTCTAGTACCTGGCCCAGTGACCGCACCTATTCGCTCATTCATGTATTCTTTCATTCATTTAACAGATATTAATATAGTGCTAGGGGCTTCCCTGGTGGCGCAGTGGTTGAGAGTCCGCCTGCCGATGCAGGGGACACGGGTTCGTGCCCCGGTCCGGGAGGATCCCACGTGCCGCGGAGCGGCCGGGCCCGTGAGCCATGGCCGCTGAGCCTGCGCGTCCGGAGCCTGTGCTCCGCAACGGGAGAGGCCACGACAGTGAGAGGCCCGCGTACGGAAAAAAAAAAAAAAAGAAGAAGAGTGCTAGCACTCTGGGCCAGGTGTAGGTAGTACAGTGATGAGCTGCCTTGTAGAACCTGTTGTCTATTTGTTAATGTTATCTGTTCGTTAATGAATAAATATTTGCAGAATAAGTGAAGGGTCGAAGGAGCGAATAAATGAACCCCATACTGCCTATGTTATTGTCTCACTGCTTCGTCACATACCCCCAGCCATCCAGGACAGCTTTAACTGTGAGGAAGTCCTGATGTTGGATCAAAGTCTGTTGCCCTGAAGCTTCTATGTATTAGTCCATAAAGAATAGGAGCAGCTGACGACAGCTGCTATGTCCCTGGGCCTTCTCCTCTCCAGTCTAAACATCCTCGGTGTTTTCCGGGGCTCCTTGAGATAGCTACATCAGGATAGCATGGAATGGTTTGAGCTGCCCCACCAGTCTCCTTGCTTGCCTCAAAATTCTCTCCACTTGGTCTATAAGCTCCTCTGAGCATGATCTCCATAACAGAGCCCCTGCCTCCAGGTATGCTGACAGCTGCACCTGCAACTCCACATTCACAGACCCAGTCTCTGGTCACATCAGCTTCTCTGAAAAACACATTCTCTTGCTGACTTAATATTAACAGTGTTGACCACACGCTTATGCTTAGACTATAGGGGGCTATTTATCCAGAAACTCCCTTTACTTCTTGAAATTTGGGAATTTCGAAGACATTTAAATGGCTCTTTTGAAAACTGCCCTTTTTTGTATGGTTCTGTTTCCCTGGTAACAGGAGAGACCTTACCAGGTTTCCTATCAGAAATCTTCCACATAATTTTTCTGAGCCTCTCTCAAGTCCAATAGCAAGTCCAATAGCAAAATTCAGAAGACGTGAGACTCATAAGCATTTAAGGGCCATGACCCTGCCTAGTGCAAAAGGATGGTCTGTAGTGAGAGAGAAGAAAACCCAAAGGAGAGAATGCCACCCTAAGGGAAGCTGAGATTAGAATGGAGAGAGCCCTGGGGCTCTTGTGTCCCTTGCCCCATTTACCCCTGAAACCCAGCAGCCTCCTTTCCTTCCCTCGGTCTGGCTGTTCTTGGATTCCGAGAGCCAATCAATTCCCTTTCTGCCCTTTTGCCTAATCCCAGTTGGGTTTCTGTAAGTTGGCAACCAAAAAATTCCTGACTAAAACAACCCCTAATTTTTTCTTCCTGAGTACTGCTGTGCTGTTCCTAAACCAAATATTCACAACCTGTACTTACAGATTTTTGAACTCAAAAGCAGGATCATTCACTGCTATGGAACATCATCTGGTTTTATTTGATTCACAATTCTAGTGTAGCTGGTCACAAATTTGCACACACTACCTTCAGCTGTGCTAAGAAAAGGTGGCTTTTGTAAACTTTTGGTAACAGAGCTAGTCACCCTCATAAGACCCTGCTGGGTGGCAGGAAAAAAAATAAATTTTCCAGTAATGATGTCTCATTAAAGAAGACTTTCAAGCCAGAAGAAACTGACTCAGTTCTTTTGAGTAAATTTTCAGTCCGTTGGGGCACTCCAGCCCTTCTTCTCCAAGATGTCAACTAGCTGAAGGAGGGACTCATGAGACCTCATGACGATGGAAAAGGGTCCCCAAATCCAAGTGGCATCCTCTGGTTCTCACTGGTCTAACCATGGAGCAGCTTATCCAGTCTCATCCCCAAGAGATCAATGGCCCCAACTGAGCCTTCGGTTATCATACTGGCACCCACGGCTGGATCAGTAGCCCTGGCCATTTGCCTCTGGTCACAAACTCACCGTATGCTGTTGTCAAATAAAAACAAATCCAGACTTAATAAGATGAGACTTTATCCAAAGGGTTGTTGCAAAAGGGGGAAAGGCTATTGCAGGAGGAGGAGGGGCTATTGTAATAGGAGGACTTTGTGACCATAGATCTGCAAGCCTCTTAAGAATTCAGCAAAAAATAATTTTTCTTTTATAGAGAGGAGTAAACAGGGCTAAAAAGAAGTGGGTGTGGGGAAGTAGGATGAGAGGACGGTGTGATGGAATAGCAGAGCAGAGAGTACATTGTACTCTGAGACCAGCCTGTTCTCAGGAGGGGTTGTATTCTGGCTCAGGCTGAGGGTAGGCCAAAGTTCAGTGACCTGGGAGAAGGAGAGAATCCTAACTCTAACTAAACCAGTTTGCTTAACAAGTTATTTTGTTCCAGTTGATCAGTGTACACAAGCAGCTTAGCTAATCATTTATGAGGCAAAAATGGGAATTTGGAGACTGCGTGTCTGGTCTTGTCATAGGTAGACGAGGTGGCATCAGAAAGTCTTCTCTAGGTCCTCTAAGGGAGGCTGGTTCTTTGTGGTGATCCCTTTCCTGGGACACAAAAGGATGGGGGATTTCTTATCCTTCCCTTGTTTTCCAGGGTCACAGGGCTCGGGTAAGGTCTAACACTATCACTGTGAACTTTCGTTTTCACTCTCAGTCCTCTCAGCTCCTCCAGGTGCCCTCCTTGGGGCACGGGAGAATGTCTGGGCTCTGAAAATGAAACAAACAGATCATAGGAGGCCAGCAGTGGTGTGTCTGATCCTCCCATCAACCTGCCTCTCTGTCAGGGATACACCACATTGGAAACTGGGCCTGCCCAACCCACTGAGAGGCCAGTTCCAGAATTTTGCAAGTTATCTCAGTCTACATCTAAGGAAGCTGACCAATCATCCCAATACGACTGGGTTTATGGAAACCTATCTGGATATTTCTTCAGTCCTTGCATTTTGGGCCTTGAATAAAGTCCCCAAAGCCCTTACATCTGACTTCCATATCTTACTCTAGCTCCTTCCTCCTTCCCACAGCCCTCTGAGATTGCAAGGGATGAGATTTCCTTCCTTCTTTAATGGCAGAGGCTTCTGAGACATCATACCTAAGTTCCCTCTGCTCTGTTACTTATAATAAACCTCAGTGGTCTGAGACCAAAGAGGAGCAGTGTACTCCTAGTTATATATCCAGGAGAAATAAGACATATGTCCACACAATAGCCGGTTCAGGAACATTCAAGCAGCATTATCCATAATAGCCAAAAATGGAAACAACCCGAATGTCCATCGATTGATGAAGGGATAAATCAAATGTGGCCTGTCTTACAAAGGAATATTATTTGGCAATAAAAATGAATGGGGGCTTCCCTGGTGGCGCAGCGGTTGAGAGTCCGCCTGCCGATGCAGGGGACATGGGTTCGTGTCCCGGTCCGGGAAGATCCCACGTGCCGCGGAGCGGCTGGGCCCGTTAGCCATGGCCTCTGAGCCTGCGCGTCCGGAGCCTGTGCTCCGCAACGAGAGAGGCCGCAACAGTGAGAGGCCCGCATATGGAAAAAAAAAAAAAAAAAAGAATGAAATACTGACCCATGCTACAATCTGGATGAACCTTGAAAATGCTATGCTAAGTGAAAGAATCCAGTAACAAAAGACCACATGTTGTATGATTCCTTTTGTATGTAATGGCCATGATAGGCAAATCTATAGAGAAAATAGTAGTGATTGCCAAGAGCTAGGGGAGGGAGGAAGCGGGGTTGCCTGCAATAGGTACAGGGTTTCTTTCTGGGGTAATGAAAATATTCTAAAATTAGATTATGGTGATGGTTGCACAACTGTGAATATACTAAAAGCCATTGAATTGTACACAGTGTTTTGTGAGCTGTCTTCAATATATTTGCCGTATTATAGTGTAATCTGTAACCTTATATACTAAAGGTGATGATGGCCTCTAGGAGCTGAGGATAGCCTCTAGCCAGCAGCCAGAAGGAAGCTGGAGCCCTTAGTCTCACAGCCACAAGGAATAAATTCTGCCAACAACCTGAGAGAGCTTGAAAGAGGATACTTTTGCAGTCAGGCCTCCAAATGAGAACACAGCCTGGCTGATACTTTGATTGTTGCAGCCTGAATCCAGAGAATCCAGCTAAGCCTTGATCATATTCTTGACCCACAGAAATAGTAAGATACATATAGTCTAGAATATATATATAGTATGTAAATATATATATAAAATAGTGACATAGTAAATGTATACTGTTTTAAGATACTATGATTGTAGCAATTTGTGACATGGCACAGAAATCTAATACAGGGTCACATAGTGAAGGGAACAAACTGTTCAGACATGTGCCTTTGTTCTGCTTCAGATTACATTGCCCCTTTAGTCAGGTGGCTGAATCAGAACTCAGAAGAGCTAGGATCCCATTAGACAATTCCCACTAAATTGTGACCAGCAGTTTCCTTCTCTTCTCTATGCCTCATTTTTCTCACCTGTAAAAAGAGGATATCATAGTGGTTGAACTCTAAGGAACATTACAGCTCAAATATTTTCTGTCCTATGGCCCCAAAAGAGGAAGATACCGTTGAAATGCATTTGAACTGAGGTGAAGCATAAAAGAATGAAGTTTGGACATAATGGAACAGAAATGAGCAAGTATTGACGACTAAAAGGAAATTCAGCTCAGAATAGAAAGTTTCAAAAGCCCATATACTGATGGCTCCATAGAAATCAGTGAAATGACCCAGACTAATTACAGACATGATGCTGGCACGTCCCGCCAATGGGACATGGGGCCCTTAGTACTTCCCACCTTTGGTTTTATGGACTCCATTCTGAAGACATCCATTGTTTGCGTGTGTTTTTAATCTAGCTCAAATATTTTCCAGTGAAAGAAAAAAGAACTTACCTTTAACCCAACTCTGAGAAACTCTGTGGAAATCCTCTTCATGTTCTCCACCCCTAATAACAGGCATTGCTCAGTTACTAGACCACTGTCATGACTTCTTGTTAGTCAGAAGAGCAGAGCCAATGTTCCTAGAAGTAAACCAGAGCAACAACCTCATGTGAAATAGTTTTGTGGGTCTCCATTTTCTAATGCTACATAAAGAAAGGCTTTGAATAGTGCTGGATTCTGGGAAGAACCATGGTGAGTATTTTCTAAGATTTCAAAGTCAATGGGGGTAGAACTGAGAACATAAATTCTAAAACCATCGTAAGCTGAATGTTGGAAAAAGAGAAGCAAGTGTTCTTTTCAGTGTGAAAAAAAAAAAAAAAGCCCTGCTCATTAAGGCCTTAGCATGAATCTACTCTTACAAGTCTAATCCATGAATAAACTAAGAAATAGAACTTTGCTGAAAAATTCCTCATGGATTTACAAGTTGCTGTAAGTCCCCAGGGAGTAGGGTTTGAGCTATAAAGTTGCCTGAGGTACACAAGTCTGTACAGTGTAGTGAGAATTTGAAAACTGACATCTGTCCACAACAAAGACACTACTGATACCAAAAACCAGACCTATCTGGCTTTCTGTCCCCTGTGTTACATAGCACTTAGTGTGGGTTTAAGAGTAACTTAATGGTTGCTGTCTTAAGAAAGAGGGAATTTTGAGGGATTGTTGGATGTATGAAAGCAGAAGAGCCAACCTAGATTTCTTAAAAATCTAGGACTTTAAATCATTTAATTTAATTTTATCTTAAATTTATCATATAATTGGTCTAATAATATTCAAAATTCTTAACTACTTAGAAACATATAGGTAAAACCAGAAAACAAATGTACGTATACCTTTATTCCTCTTGTCAAATGAAATAACAATATTAAAGAGCCCAGCAAATAGAAGGTATCAATAAATGTAGGTTTCCAACAAGGACCTACTGTATAGCACAGGGAACTATATTCAATATCTTGTAATAACCTATAATGGAAAAGAATCTGACAAAGAATATATATATGTATATATATCTTATATATTCTCATATATATTCTTTAATATATATATGTACCTTTGCTGTATACCTGAAACTAACACAACACTGTAAATTAACTATACTATACTATACTATACTAACTATAAAAAAGGTTAATTTTTTAAAATTTAAAATTAAAAAGTAAAAATAAATGTAAGTTTCATTTCATCTTCCATTCTGTGCTTTATTCATATGTCCCATGATAATGGACCAATTCTTTGCCAACTCTTAGATTTTGTAATGAACTAACCTGAATGTTAAATGTGTTGTTTTGGATGAACATCAGTCAAAAACACAGTCACAAAACTGGACTGTAGTAAGACTAAGCTGAGAATATTGACTATCCAATCTCTGATGCTACATCCATTTGTGAAGCTTGCGTTGGTCAAATGCAGCATTCCTTTCTTCCTCAACTGAGGAAGAATCTAATTTGGAAGAACTATGGGAGATAGGAAAATGAGTAACTTTGGGGACATAAGAATGCCTGGTCAGAGTAAGGATTATTTTATCTTTGTATATTTTGCTAATTAGACTGAATCAAAAATCTGGAAGTCAGCAACTGGTAGTGATCTTACCACCCTAAACAGATAGCCGCGTGCTCATCAGACGGAGGGTTCAGGGAAATGTTTCGTGACCCTTAGATCTCTTCAGGACGGGCTTTTTACTTACCTTGGAGTTCATTCAGACTTTCTAGCTCACATTCAAGAATTCAATAAAAGAAAATTTTTAGCAATTTCACTCAGTGTATTTAATTACATATCATATACTCATTCACCAAAAAATGTATTGGTGTCCAACTACATTCAAAATGTCTTGCCAATTAGGGAGAGCAGTTTGGAGAGAAACATAGGAAATAAATAAGACATAATTCCTGGCCTCTAAGAATACCTAGTCCTGGTGGGAGAAATGAGACATAGTCACGTACAATCACAATACAGGTAAGATATGCCGTAAGAGGAATACAGGCAATATAAAATGTGAGTTTGAAGACAAGGATTATTTGGGATTGGCAGGAGTCAAAAAATATTCAATAGTATTTGCCATTGACTTCACAATAAGGAGCAATCAGATTTATCTTAGAATCAAGGATCTCTGAGAAATCTTCAAGTCTAATCCTTTATCCCATGGGTTCGTTTTGTGTGTGTGTGTGTGTGTGGTAAACGGGCCTCTCACTGCTGTGGCTTCTCCCATTGCGGAGCACAGGTTCTGGACGCGCAGGCCCAGAGGCCACGGCTCACGGGCCCAGCCGCTCCGCGGCATGTGGGATCCTCCCGGACCGGGGTACAACCCGCGTCCCCTGCATCGGCAGGTGGACTCTCAACCACTGCGCCACCAGGGAAGCCCTATCCCATGGGTTCTTAAGTAGAAATCCATGTACTGACTTTAGGGTATTTAGACCTTCTACATTGCTTCTCATTCTCTGTCTCCTTTGGAGACTCACCCTCTTCTACCCTGTCATTAAATATTGAAGTTCCTCAAATATTCATCTCAGGCCCATTCATCCATACCCATGACTTCAATAGCTATAAATATCAATGATTCCTAAATTTATCTCTCTAGTCAAGATCTCATCTCTAAGTTCCATATATTTCACTGCCTACTAGGCATCTCCACTAGGAAAATGCACCACTTCCAAGATGTACCTCATAATCTTCCCCCTTAAACCTCGTCCTCCTTTATAGTTACTCCCTGCCGCCATCCTTAAACCCCTACAACCCTATCTCCACACACTATCTTTTTTCCAACTCATAGCTGACCATGTCACACTTTTGTTAAGATCCTTTAACAGCTTCTCATTGTTCATCAGTTAAAGACCAAACCCTACACAAGGCTTCATGATTTTGGATGCTTTTGGATGCAAATAACAGAGAACCCTCACTCAACTAGCTTAACTAATAATGATGACCTTTCCATGTACTTGTTAAGGACTTAACGAGAAGTCCTTAAAATGGTGGCTCCAGATGGATCATCAGCATCTTCAAGGACCCAATTTTCTTCCATCTTTTTTCTCTGCCATTGAATTTTTTTAAGATTTCTGGTTTATGTTCACCATAGTCTGGTCATGAAGGAAAAATTTTCTTCCCATATCAATCCTTCATTGAACTGTTATTTAAAGTGTCTTCATTTTGTCTTTTAATTATGGTGGGGGCATTTTGCAAGGCACTTTCAAGTGTGATTAGGTAGGGTCCTTGAGATATGTTGTTTCACCAAGGTGTACTTTTTTTTTTTTTCTTGCGGTACGCGGGCCTCTCACTGTTGTGGCCTCTCCCGCTGCGGAGCACAGGCTCCGGACGCGCAGGGTCAGTGGCCATGGCTCACGGGCCCAGCCGCTCCGCGGCACGTGGGATCTTCCCGGACCGGGGCACGAACCCGTGTCCCCTGCATCGGCAGGCGGACTCCCAACCACTGCGCCACCAGGGAAGCCCCAAGGTGCACATTTTTGAGAACAACCACCCTGGTCACATGACCAAAAAGAGTCATGGTTCCATACTAACTTATCTGTAAAGCAGCAGCAGCCAATGAGTTTCAAGGTCAGAAGCATTCAGTTGTATTGCACTGAAATGTTTAATAGTGTTCAGTCATGAATAGGTTGGCACACTGTGTTTCCTTCAGGCTACCTCCCAATAAGATAAAATATTCATTGATTGTGAATCATAAATTCTCCCCTTGCCATGTACTTTGTTGTGTTAAATGGGTACAGGGCTGTAACTCAAGAGATAATAAGGAAATAAAAGGGAATGTAAGAAGTACAATTTCTTATTTTAGAGCCATGGTCTGGGGAGAGGCACACCAGGCAGAAATGCACCATGAGATACCCTCTTTGGGAATGGCATAATGTTGACAGGAATACAGCTTGCAAAGCTAAATACACCAGGTTCTAATCCAATATTAACTGCAAATAAAATCTGATGAACAGAAAGTCATTTGCAGTAAAAGGTCTATGGTGCTTGTAGTCATTACTTAAAGGTAACCAAGGCAACCTTTGCGACCTCCAAAAAAAAGCCAACCACCCTAGCTTGAGGAGAGACCGAGACTGAAAATCAGAAGGGAGTGGACTCCTATAGTTCTAGTCTAGTCTGTTCCAAGCATACAAAAGACATGGCACAATGACCCTAGCGTGAGCTCACAGAGGAAGAGCAGAAGCCAAGATGAAATGGTCTTTCCCTCATTAGGAAAACACAGAAGGCTTATAAGGAGAGCTCTATAAAGCTTATGTAATGAACCCAGGTGGAATTTGGTAGTGAACATTAACTGAGTGATAATTTTGGATGGAAAGCAAACATGAACTTTCTGGATGCTTTCTACTCTTGAACAGAAAACTCTTAATTTGTAACAACTTCTTTTAATTTTGAAGATCATTTGAATACCCGTCGCCATTGAAAACTGAACTAAGCAACTAGAGACTTACTGATGGGATATTTTCAAAACATCCATAATTCCAGGAATCTTATGAAGAAATATAAGAAGGATATTGCCATCTCACATCCATTAGGATAGCTACTGTCAAAAAAACAGAAAATAACAAGTGTTGGCAAGGATGTGGAGAATTTGGAACCCTTGTGCCCTATTGGTAGGAATGTAAAATGGGTAGCTGCTATAGAAAATAGTACAGAGCTTCCTCAAAAAATTAAAAATAGAACTACCATATGATCCAGCAATCCCACTTGTGTGTATATATCCAAAAGAATTGAAAGCAGGATCTCAAAGAAATATTTGCACACCTGCGTTTATATCAGCACTATTGAGAATAGCCAAGAGATGGAAACAACCCAGATGTTCATCGACAGATGAAAGTAAAAACAAGATGTGATGTATTCATACAGTGGAATATTATTCAACCTTAAAAAAGAAAGAAATTCTGACACATACTAAAACATGGATGAACCTTGAGGACATTATGCTAAGTGAAATAAGTCAGTCCCCAAAAGGCAAAAATACTGTATGATTCCACTTATATGAGGCATCTAGTAGTCAAATTCATAGAAATAGAAAGAAGAATGGTGGTTACCAGGACCTAGGGGGAAGGCAAAAGGCGGAGTTGTTTAATGGGTAAAGAGTTTCAGATTGGCAAGATAAAAAACGTTCTGGAGATCCATTTCACAACAACGTGAATATGCTTAACACTACTGAACTGTATACTTAAAAATGGCTAAGAAGGTAAATTTTATGTTATGTGTTTTTTACCACCACCATAACAAAAAAGACACTGCCAATTCCTTCACTGGCAATTACATTCAGGAGAGACTTGGCGAGAGACTTCCTCACAGGTAACGGGAAGATGGATGGGGGAAAGGATACAGAGAGTTTAAGGGGTCTGGATTTGTCTGTCCTCCCCAGTAACTTGGGAACTATTGAGGCTGCAGAGCGTAAATGAAGAGAGAGCTGAGATAATAACCTTGGGATACAAAAGGGATTGAAGAGGCTTATGCAAGACCTCCTTCCTGCTAACTTCAGGTCTCCTCAATTCTGAATCTCTTGATAGATCTGCATCTTTTGATACCACACACCCACTCACTCTGTCCTTCTTAGAATCTGTACTACCTGAACTGTCAAAGCAGAGTCTTCATATGATTTGCCTCTATCATGCTGGGGAGAAGACTCAGAGAAAGTACTGCATCCTGAGAGCTACAACACAAGAGGCAGGCGAGCCATCTAAGGGCGGAAACACATGGTTCTTTAGGTTGGATCGAGGCAATAGTTCAAAACATTCAGGCACAGGCTAACACAATAAACCACGGGATTACAAAGAAATGAAAAGAAGGCCAGCCAGTGGGTCAGAGCCTAAGAAACAGAGACCAGTAGTCTGGACCATGGGGATGACTAGGAGCCTCCCTTCCCCAGGTGGGAAGTAGCAATGGAGCTTTAGGGACTCAGCCAGGTGGTCCAGGCAGCAGATGCAGAAGCCCTGCAGCAAAATGTAACTGATGCCCCTGTGAGAGAGCTCTTCCCAGGAGTAATACAGACCACCCAGTACCTAGAAACTGCCCACTGCAGAACAGCTAGAAATGCCGGATAACTCTAACAAACATTCCTTTAAATGCATACCTGAGCTCACCAAAAAGTCAATGGAAAGCTCAGGAACCCAAAGTGCATAAGGAACGGAATGACACTGGAGCAGTAAAAGCATGAGCCCTGGTACTAAGCAGGTGGGGATTTGTCAGTTTACAGAAACCAGGACTTGGGTTTTAGCCAGACAGGAACAGAGAATGAATGTTTCCGAGAAAATATGCCATGACTAGGTGTCTCTCTTAGGTGACCCTGGGTGACTTCTAGCCTTCTAGTCAGAACCAGTGTCCAGATCTTTCTTCCCATTGACTGGTCCTGAGAAAGAACCTGGTCAACTTTCTTTGGTGGTTCTTCTGGATATGTTTATCTCTTTCAGAAAGCAGAGGACATTGAAGACACTTAAGTACAATTTTAAGAGCTCTGGAGACCCTCAGAGCCCTCCAGCTCTGGGCATTTAGTCACCTGAGAGACTTTAGCTCCTCATTTTCTCACCCAGATTCACAAAGTTTAGGGCTACATCTTCCACTCTTCCTGCCTGCCCCGCTCCCAGGCACCTAGAGTCTAGAATCTCTAGCCCAGAGGACCCTGAGTTCAGAGCCTACTTTGCCTTAAAATGAGCAGTCAAGCCTAGAATGTTCTTTCTGAAAAATTAAACAATTATTCCTTTTAGAAGGCAGGAGCCATTCTGTTTTTAAAGCCAAATATGATGCGTTTACTTTAACAAGTCTCCGTAGTGACACCTTTGGTCATGGCCACCTCAAGTCTGGAACCAGCATCTGGGGGAGCATTTGGTGGTCTCAGGACACGGCACCAAACTGTCAGGTCAGGAGACCAATAGGTACCTTGGAAGGAACAAAGGAGCGCACAGTTACAGTAAAAAGAGAACTCCTTATCGGTGATGTTCGTTCCTAAACAAGGAATTCCGTGTTTTCCTGAGAAGGTAAACATGAGCAGTTTATTAGCCCTGAGATGACTCACTGAAACGCACCCAGAGTAGCTGTATGTTCACTGGGAGACCCCCACTGGCATTGCAGGCTGTAAATTATGGTCATTCCTAAGAGGTAACAAGAGAGGTTCTGTCAGCTGTGCGATTACTTTGTTTTGGCAGGACACTTTGGAGTCAAGAAAACATTGGCTGGAGTTCAAGGCCAAGATTTTGGATCAGCTGCCTCCATAATTTTTCAGAAATGTGATGACTGTTCCTCAAGAAATAGTTTCCTAAGAAAGCTGCAGGAATGTCTCCTGTACATGTTCAAATGGGATTTAAAGAATGAAGCCCTTGGGGACTGACCAGTTCAACTGAGTTACCATGGGCTTCTCAAGCAAGGGGTGAGACGGCCAGGTCCCATCAGGAATCCTGCTCACCAAGGGGAGTGAAAGAATCAGCGATTTTCATTGAGATAAGGCAGGCCTGGACTCTGTATCTCCTACATGATATATGAGAACAGAAATATAAAATCTATTGAGGTTACCCAGATAGATCTTCTCTCTTTGAGTTCTGTGTTAAACTAACCGTGCAGTACACTTCCTACCCTTCTCCATATCCTGTTTGGATGTAATCATTGTAAAGGGGAGAATCATGTGAACATCTAACTGGCCCCCAGCCCTCCAGAGGGCCACTGGATACACTCACTCTTTCTTGCCTATACATAGTCCTTGATTTATATAGCAGAAAGAGTCATTCATACTTTAAAAATTCAGATAATCATTGCAATTTGAATAACCGAGTCTATGGCTTGGTGTGAAGAACATTCCCTGCTCTGTTTTATTTAGCATAACATTGCATCTATGTAAACGCTGTATTAACACTGTATATTGGGTTCGTCAACAGAAACATTTACAATGCACCTGAGTTCCTAAGATAGAAAAGAAGATAAAGTTTGGGTTGTTGGAGGTTAGGTATGAAACTGAGAGTCGAATATTGAGTCAGAAATCCCATCACGGAAGCGTAGGTAAGATGCCTGAGGAGGATTGAACACGCTTAGCAGTGAGGGCAGAGGGGAAAATGCCAGTCCTTTGAGGCGGTAGCTGGGCCATGCAGATAATAACCTGAAAATTAGCTTATTATCAGCTATTACAGTCACTTTACTGATTTTATAGGAGTAAAATTAAGTGTATTAAAAACACCGTTTGGGGCTTCCCTGGTGGCGCAGTGGTTGAGAGTCCGCCTGCCGATGCAGGGGACGTGGGTTCGTGCCCCGGTCCGGGAAGATCCCACATGCCGCGGAGCGGCTGAGCCCGTGAGCCATGGCCGCTGAGCCTGCGTGTCCGGAGCCTGTGCTCTGCAGCGGGAGAGGCCACAACAGTGAGAGGCTCGTGTACCACAAAAAAAAAAAAAAAAAAAAAAAAAAACAAAAAACACCGTTTGCTCTCTAAGAGACTAAAAAAAGATGGTAGCCGGTCTCTGAGAGTTTATATAGTTCACACAGATGGTTTCCAAGATGGAGGCTGATGATGGATTTCTCATTCTATTTAGGAAGTTATATTCATTTCTCTTGGGGAAGCCTGTAAAAATTTCTCTGCTCTACTATGAGTTTACTTAGATAGTTTCTACATTAGAATACAATATTTAAAATGTCACATGATAGTGTTATGCAAATGGTACGGACTGAGATCTTACTTGGAAGGCCTACTACATTTCAATTGTTTTGAATTGAGTTATTTATTTATTTGTTATCTATTTTTTATTTATTTATTTATTTTATTTTTGGCTGTGTTGGGTCTTTGTTGCTGCACGCGGGCTTTCTCTAGTTGCAGTGCACAGGCATCTCATAGCCATGGCTTGTCTTTGTTGTGGAGCACAGGCTCTAGGCATGCAGACTTCAGTAGTTGCGGCACACGGGCTCAGTAGTTGTGGCTCGCGGGCCCTAGAGTGCAGGCTCAGTAGTTGTGGCACACGGGCTTAGTTGCTCCGCGGCATGTGGGATCTTCCCGGACCAGGGCTCCAACCCGTGTCCCCTGCATTGGCAGGAGGATGATTCTTAACCACTGCACCACCCGGGAAGTCCCTTGAATTGGATTTTTAGTTTCTATATTTTTTATCATGTTGCCAACTTTACCATGTGTGCCATGTGGTGAGTGGGGGTGGATGTACATTTAAGGAGGTGGGAGAGTCTAAAAAGTTCAGCAACAAAGCTTCCAATTATCAGATCTCCAGGGATTCTCATCCTTTTGTGCCATTCTCCCTTTGCCATCCCACAACTTGCAATCCATACACAAACCTCACTAAAATACTAAGGGTTTCTTGTGAGACAACAATTTGGGAATATTAGCTGAGGCCGCAAAAACATTTTCATATTTTAAGGATTTCTGTTATAAGAATCGAAATCTTTGCTCTCTCAGCAGACCCTTAGGGCAGAACTCTCTCCAGGGCTCTTGTTAAACTGGGAAGTTCATCCTAACACTCAAGATTCTTTTTAGGGTCTGAGGTGTTTTTCATCCGCTAGTATAAAAGAAGCACTAGACTTTCGAAGCCCTGGGTTCTAGACCTGAGATTATTGTTTGTCAGCTGTGAGAGTTTGAACAGATCATTTAACTTCTCAGAACATCAGTTTCTTTATCTGTGAAAGAGAAGTGTCATTGTTGGGTTGGGTTCTGGGTTCACCGACTAGGAAGACAAGAATGGCAGACAGTTGTGTGCTGGTGAGCATTTAACAACCGTGTCTCTCAAGGGAACGTGCCATGGTTTGTAGTGTTTGTTGATTTCCGTGGTGTAGATACTCGTACCATGGCCCATTTCTAGCTACCTGTGTGACGTCGCTGAAGGTGGAGCTGGCAAGAGATGTACTGTGGCAAGCACACCATTATTTTGTATTTCCGTACAGATACCTTACAGATGGAGTAATGTAAATAACCTCAAATGCATAGGTAATGGAAAAATGTAGTAATTAGAAAGTTATGGTTTGAGTCTTTATTTCCTTTGTTTTTAATAAGATTTATTTCATTGTGATCTAGTTTTTAAGAATGGCTTTGTTTACCCACCAGCTCACGGAGTTCCTGAAAATGTAATAAACTGTTGTTACAAGCCAGTAGGAGCCAGCTGCAACACACCACCAGTGGGTTTGGTTTCTTTATATGACAGAGATGAACCAGAGACTGGCAATTAATTCTTAAATAAGATCTAAGAAAGGCTTTCAGCCAAGGCTTACTTGAATGAGAAGATATAGGATCTTGGATGGGTAGAAATGAGAATAAAATGCAAAAAAGCATCCACAGTGATATGCAGGACTTGGGCGTCAGAGGCTATTCTTTTTTCTCTTAAGTCAGAGCAGCTGAGTTAAACAGGGCTTAAAGTAAGAAAAAAAACAGTTTCAGTGTGATGGTTTGGAAGCACACACAAAGTGGAGGTCTCTAATGTGTAGTCATATTATTGTCACTATCCTTATTGTTGTTATTATAATAAGCTGATAATTAGTGATCTGTCTCACTATAGAAGCTGCTTGTAAGGTAGCTAAAAGTTCAACATTGGGGACTGGTTTTGAGAAACAGCTATGAAACCTTTGAAGGAAAGAGCTTCAGTCTGAGATGTTTGTTCTGCCAACAGTTTTGGTTTGAAGATGACTTAATCATGACTAGTCAGAATGTGACGGGTCGCTCAAAGAAGGGCAAAGATAAACTATTAAGAATCTGGGCTGGGGGCTTCCCTGGTGGCGCAGTAGTAGAGAGTCCGCCTGCCGATGCAGGGGACGCGGGTTCGTGCCCCGGTCCGGGAAGATCCCACGTGCCGTGGAGCGGCTGGGCCTGTGAGCCATGGCCGCGCTGAGCCTGTGCGTCTGGAGCCTGTGCTCCGCAATGGGAGAGGCCACGACAGTGAGAGGCCCGCGTACCGCAAAAAAAAAAAAAAAAAAGAATCTGGACTGGGACACAGGTTTTGTGTGGCCCTTAAAAGAATCAGCCAGCAGGGATTTACTCAAAAAATATCTCTAAGCTCCTGGGATACACAAAGAGGGGAAGGCTGGCCCAGAAGACAAGATACAGTCTCGGGTAACAATGAATAAACAAGCGGACATTGTGTAATTCCATCAGACAACAGACTATGTTTCTAGACTGGTGGATTTCAGGAATTTCAGCCATTATTTGCCAACTTTTTATTTTGTCTAATAAAGACATTAAAAAAACAAAAACCGGGGCTTCCCTGGTGGTGCAGTGGCTAAGAATCTGCCTGCCAATGCAGGGGACACGGGTTCGATCCCCGGTCCAGGAAGATCTCACATGCTGCGGAGCAACTAAGCCCTTGTGCTACTACTACTGAGCCTGCGCTCTGGAGCCTGTGCGCCACAACTACTGAGCCCGCATGCCGCAACTACTGAAGCCCACGCTCCTAGAGCCTGTGCTCTGCAACAAGAGAAGCCACCGCAATGAGAAGCCCGTGCACTGCAACGCAGAGTAGCCCCCGCTCGCCGCAACTAAAGAAAGCCTGAGCGCAGCAATGAAGACCCAACACAGCCAAAAAAAAAAAAAACAACCCGCTACTAGTGTCACTACCATTTTATAATAGAAAAGGTATTTTTTTCACAACTCAGACACAAAATCACTAAGTTATAATCTCAGAAAAAGAGCCAGTGCTTTAAATACTGAATCAACTTGTGTTTATGAACATTTCCCTATTATTGTCCTAATTTTTCTTATTTCAGCACAAACTGGTAAAACTCCATGGATTGACACCAGTCTGAGAATGGTATTGATACTTGGGAACCTCTGAGCTACAGTCCTACATTCTGCTATAAACATACTATCCTTTTCTTATCATAGTGATTGATGTGTGGTAGGACAGGAGGTGACAGAGGATTAAAGGTGGAGGGTCTTTGGGGGTCTTGTAGACATACTGAGGACATTAGGACACCGAGTGTGCCTCTGGTGTATTTCAGAGGGAGGAGAGCTTGGGCTCTAGAACCAGATTTGCTACTTTCACGCCTTGGTGCTGTCATTTCCTGACTGGGGATCAGGGCAAGGTGTTGAAGCACTCTGTGTCTCAGGTGTGACCACCGTGCCAGCCTCGTAGGGCCGTGGTGGGATACAGGACTGCGTAAGATACAGGACTTAGAACAGCCTCTGGCAGAGTGTCTGTGCAACAGACACAAGCTATTGTAGCTGCTCTGTGCCTGGAACCTCACAGCCACAATCTTGGTACCCCCCCAGCATCCTCATCTATGAAATGAGGATAAGGTTAGAAGGATGCATGTCTACCACAGGGTTCATGGCAAAAAGACCCCTTGTCCTCTGTTTGGGACCAGGCTTGACATCAGGAACCCAAGAACTTGAGGCAATAAGTAAAGCTGCCTCATGAAAATAGTAACAGCTCCAATTTATTGAGCTGCTGCTGCATATCAGACATTGCTTGAACCCTACAAAGTAGTTAATATTCTTCTGATTGTACAAAGGATGAAACTGAGGCTGGGAGAGGCCTGTGGTTTGCTGGGCCCCAGAGCTAGTAAACAGAAAAGCAGGGATTTAAGCTCTGGAGTCATCCTTGTGGGAGGACATTTAAGAATATCCCAGTTTTGGGCTTCTCCGGTGGCGCAGTGGTTGAGGATCCGCCTGCCGATGTAGGGGACATGGGTTTGTGCCCCGGTCTGGGAAGATCCCACATGCCGCGGAGCGGCTGGGCCCGTGAGCCATGGCCGCTGAGCCTGTGCTCTGCAGCGGAAGAGGCCACAACAGTGAGAGGCCCACGTACCGCAAAAAAAAAAAAAAAAAAAAAAAAAAGAATATCCCAGTTTTTAGAAAATTTCACAAAGCAGAAAGATTATGGATTGAGTATTAACATTACAAAACTACATGGAGTCTCTCAGTAATAATTCCCCTGGGGCAGGAAATATTTTATTTTGGAATCACTTAGCACTTGACAAAGATGATAAAGGAAGAGAAACAAATCTAAAGTGTTAGAGAAATCTTTGAAGACCAGCAGCTTGGAAGTTATGATGTTGAAAAGATAAGTAAGGTGGCAGTAGAAGAAATGGGGCAAAGCTCCACGGGATTGTCCAGTTAGCTGTACATGCAGAGTTTGCAAGCCCCAAAGCCCTGATGTAAATCAGCCCTGATGTAAATCAGAAAACTGGGTGTAAGAACATCAAGAGTGTAGATATCTGGCAAACTGGAGAGCATTTGCCCCATCCAAAAACATTCAAATTACTTTTGATTTTTTTTTTTTCCTTTCTAAACACTGGCTGGCCAAACAAAACACATCTGCAGACCACCCATTCATAACCCCTGCGACAATAAATGCCACAAAATGGAGTAGCGCTCATCCGAGGCGAGGGTGGATGAGGAAGCTTACAGAGGAGTCGGGATGTGAACTGCAGATAAAGGATGGGTGGACCTGACTAGAAAGCAAAGGGCGTTCCAGGTGGAAGGAACAGTGGGACTAAAACATTGCCGGCAGGAAAGTGCAGGGAACGTTTAGTGGATGACAAGTAAATCAATTTGAGTAAGTCAACTTCAGCATCATTTGACTGAACAAGGAAGAGTGAATAATAAGGCAATAAAGTAAGACTGAGGGGGTTAGGGCTGTGACACCAGGAACCGAATATGGAAGCTGACCTCTGAGGACTGGGAGTCATTATAGGTTACTGGACACGAGAGAAGCATTATCACAGCAGTATTTTAGGGAGACTGACATGGCAGCGGTGAGACAAATGAGCCAGAAGAGGAGAGCTTAGAAATAAGAGTTAGGAGGCTGCTCCCTGCTAATTTGGGGTGAGGTGATAAAGGCCTTGTTCAGCGGCAGTAAAGATGGAGAGGGAGAGATGGATGAGAATCTGATTGGACGTGGCAAGTGAAAGGGGCGCAGTGATAGAGACTGAACTGACCACGAGCCACGGGATTCAGCAGCTTGGCGTGGCCGTTGCTGCAGCCACCAGTCTGCCTTCAAACCCCAGCCCTGCCGCCTAGTAGCTGGGAGGCCTTGGGCAAGGCCTCATGAGCCCCTCATGAGCCTGAGTTGACACGCCTCTAAAGTGAGGCGGTTGGGGCTTCCCTGGTGGCGCAGTGGTTGAGAGTCCGCCTGCCGATGCAGGGGACGCGGGTTCGTGCCCCGGTCTGGGAGGATCCCACGTGCCGCGGAGCGGCTGGGCCCGTTAGCCATGGCCTCTGAGCCTGCGCGTCCGGAGCCTGTGCTCCGCAACGGGAGAGGCCACAACAGTGAGAGGCCCGCGTACCGCAAAAAAAATAATAAAATAAAATAAAGTGAGGCGGTTGACGACCATAGTCCTGCTTCGTAGGGGTGACATATGGCGAACCACGTCTGGTGAAATAAGCGAGCACAGTTTAGGTGCTCGGCGCAGTCTTGGCATGTAGGGAGCTCTCCATAAATAGCCACTGGGATTGGACTGAGATGGGCACACGTTCCTTCTCATTCTTCACTTTCCTTCCAGATAAAACGCTGAGAATAGTCATCAAGGGTAGATGACTAAGATACCAGGTGGCAAGTTCTATTTAGATAGGGCCTCTTGCTGGATTTTTGCCTGAAAGCATAAAATACCTTTGACGGCACCCAAGACGGCCACTGCTGGGGGAGCACAGCTCTCACGCACAGCTGGTGCTTCTCAAGCATTTTACGGAGCCGGTCCACCCCCGCCAGAGGGTGGCCAGCACCGGCCCCTGCGACAAGGGATGTGGAGGAGGGGCCACAGCCTGGAATGCAGCCTCCCAGACCTGCCTCGCCCGACCCTCGGCACTGCGGCAGGCTTTCCAGAAGAGCGCTCTGTCTTCATCTGGTCTCTGGGGCCGCTAGGTCCCATGGGGAGAAGCCCCGCAAGCACCAGGGATTTCATGGCTTTGATGAGGTCACTTTCCAGCAGCCTGCATGATGCCTGGTGTCTCTCTTGGCCCACTGGAGCGGCCATGGAAAAAGAACCCCCTTTTGTCTACACTGGAAAATCCCCCCCATCCTCGAACACACTTATGAGGTGCTGCTGTTGCATTTGGGACAAAATCCCAGCATGAGGGCAGCCCCTGGTGGGAAAGATGTTCTTTTTTTTTTTTGCATTACGCAGGCCTCTCACTCTTGTGGTCTCTCCCGTTGTGGAGCACAGGCTCCGCGGCACGTGGGATCTTCCTGGACCGGGGCACGAACCCGTGTCCCCTGCATCGGCAGGCAGGCCCTCAACCACTGCGCCACCAGGGAAGCCCAAAGATGTTCTTTAGGGCACACGAGAGACCCTCATGTTGCAGGGGAGAGCGTACTGCTCCGACTGATGCCAGCTGCTAGCGTCGTTGCCCAGGGGGGATGAGGTCCAGGGAGCGGTCCTTCAGGTGCTCTCAGCCAGCGGCGGCAATCAGGATGTGTGTGGCAGGTGTGACACACCGGTCCAGCTGAGGAGCAAACAGATTTGAATGAAACTGCTCACGCCCTCTGAGAGCTTCATCACTGTCCCCTCCTGTCCCTTGTCTGGACCTTTTGGCGGGTGGGGGAGACAGTGGACAGAAAAGGGACCTCTTTCTCTTCATAGTCTCTCATTTCTTCCTCTAAGAAGACAAGACTAGGTGTCATCAAGCCAAATTGTCTTGAAAAGGCTCAAAAATGGCCAACTGAGAGTTTCCTCTCCTTATCCAAGGAAACAGGAGAGTGTGGTAATCGTTCTATTGAACGCTTCACTGTGTGGCAAGTTTGAAGTCCTCCCAGCAGCCTGATGAACTCGGCACTATGATTATCCCCATTGTCGCACAGGTTACACAGCCGCAAGGATCAGAGCCAGGATATAAACCCCAGGAGTCTGGCTCCGCTGTGTCATCGTCTAAGAAATGGGAATGATAGGGCTTTGGCAGCTATGACAGTCAGGGATGCACAAAGCCTGCAAAAGGAATTATTTTTCTTGGTTCTAGTTCGGTAATAATAGATGGTTTATTAAATTGCTATTTTTTTAAAGACCCGCAGCCATTGGTACCTCTCCCAATAGTAGATGCTATTTAAGTCAACCTCAGAAGCCCATGACTTAGGGTTAAGGTGAGGCCCTAAATCAATAGTATTCAGAGCTCCCAGGGTTCTTCCAGGGACATACCCCCTGCTCGTTGCAGTCATGAGGCATCTTTGGCCTATTGCGGGGTGTTGGGTGTTCATGAAGAAATTCAAAATGGGTCGGATGTGGAATGGAAAGATTCAGGGAGGCCATGGTCCCCAAAGTGATGTAGGAAAGTAGTGATAATACTCTGTGCTATGGACTGAATGTTTGTGTCCCCCTTAAAATTCATATGTTGAAGTCCAAACCCCAGTGTGGCTGTATTTGCCTCCAAGGAAGCAATTAAGGTTAAATGAGGTCATAAAGATGGGGCCGCATCATAGGATTAGTGTCCTTATAAGAAGAGACACCAAAGAGCCTCCCTCCTCCTTCCCTCTCTCTCCCTCCCTCTCTCTCCACACACACACACACACACACACACACACACACACACACAGGACAGGCCATGTAAGGATGCAGGATGAAGGCAGCCATTTACAAGCCAGGAGGAAAGCCCTCATCAGGAACCAAACTTTCCAGAACCGTGAGAAATAAATTTCTGTTGTATAAGCCCGAGCCTATGGTATTTTGTTACAGCAGCCCAAGCAGACTGAGACACCTGTGTTTCCTGGAGGTTCCCTGGCCCCGCCTTTCATTCCTGCCAGGACTGCCCACATTCTGCCCCCCACTCCAACCTCCAACCCTAGGGTCAGCATCCTGATGCAGAATCTTCTCAAACTCCAGTACCCAATGTGTCATTGGTGGTATTGTATTGCCAGGGGACCTCACTGGCAGTGGCGGCAGCAGCAGCAGCAGCAGGGCCCGGGGCACATTGATCCCACCCTGAGGATTGCTATGTGTCTCTTGGGCTTAAAATAAATCATGACTAACTTCCCAGAGTGAAGCAGCTTTTTACAAGCCAGAGTCACCTGTAGATGCTCCAGGCTATTGACTGGTTTAGTACCCTAGAAACTGAGGAGCTCTTTAGAATGACAAAACTGACTTAGGACCCCTTCAGAGTGGGCAAGGGACATAATAATATGAGGTCAGCAGGTAGCTACAGTGGTGTCCTCAAGCTGTAGAGACTCGGGATATCATTCACAAAGATTTCTCCCCTTACCTGCCAATTCAAGATTTGCTCCTCATTTTAATAATATATTCTTTTCTTATTTCTGCAAATTTCCCTTTCCTAGGAAGAAATTCTGGAATTCTTTCATGGGTACCATTCAGACAGCACAATTCATCACATCTGCTAATTAATCTTTTACTTAAACTGGTCCCAGGAGAACAGAAAGTCCTCAGAGAATATGGGTATGTGCAGTGTATGTTGGTTGAATTATAAACAGAAAAAGGTTTCTGTGGGATGTATTTTTTTAATGAGAACACGTTATACTGTGAGCATGTGGCATTCTTGCTTAACAGAAACATTTACAAGAGCACATACACATTTATATCCAAACACCAAATGCAGATATCTTAAATGACCAATTTGCACCAGAAATAAAATATATTATACAAAACAGGGGTTATATCCACAGTCATTAATTCTCGTTTTCTACACAAAACAACAATAAATTAAATCACATTATATGCAGATAGTTCTACTTACATTAGAATAATAAACTGTATGTAGTTGTCAGCTTTTACTTTTACTTTTCTACCAGACTCGTGGTGGGTGTGTATTGTTCGGTAGTCCTATATAGTAAATTATCAGTGAATAATATGGCCCAGAAGACAAGGCTGCAGAAGTAATCCCCCACGTGTCTGTTCTGTGTCCTCTTGGATTCAATTATGCACCATGCACAGGGAACAGAGCTCCGATTCCCAGGACCCAGCAGAAAGATCTGCAAACTCACAGCATCTCCAGGCTGTTACGGGCACCTCACTGCTGGCTTGTAAGACACACCACGCTGAACATTTTAAGATCTTGGCATTGAATAATAAATAGGACATCCCGTCTCAAAATCCAAATTTTCCTCTTTCTCAACCTTCTCTGAGCAATTATTATGTGCTACGACAGCTTCGTTCTCCTAGCAAATAGAAAACACTTTGGTAGCCTATGTCGTGACTTACCCTGGTGAATGGGCCCCTTTATTCCTTGCACGTAGAAATTTAGGTCTTTAAACATGTGAATCAAAGCAATGCAGCACTTTTGCTAACTCTTAATTCTGCTTGTTCAAATATGTCCCCTAGGAATCATCCCACACCTGATACATCAAAGAGCTATTGTAACATATGGATTTTTACTTCTGAGACTCAGCTCCCACTGAAACCCTTTCACTGTGTTTGAAGTGGCTTAAAATACGAACATTAACAGCATCAGCTGGTTTAGAGTTGCTTTGCCTTTGGTATGGATTAACATTAGTGGTTAATGAGAAATCTGAACAAACTCCAATCCAGCACCTTTTGAAAGTCGATTTAATCCTGGGGTCTAGCTATGGGGGCACACCTGCAAGCTCTACATGCTGCAAACCGAAGCCAGGTTTGTTGGAGTATTTGCACATCAGAGGCTTGAACTGCCCTGGGAGCACGTGGTCAAGTTAGGTAAGGGTTCTGAGCAAAAGCCAGCTACATTCTTACAGCCAGCACGTTGTCTCCTTTCCCCCTGAGGAAGCATGGAGATTCTACTCGCAAGCTGCTACCTGCGTGGGCACGACGCTGATGCATCTTTGGAGCCACGGTGGACAGCGGATAGGGTGTTGGCGGGAGGGGTGGTAAAGGTGCTGGCAGCTGGCAACGCTACCCTCTTCTGTTTCTTTTGGAAGAGCTTGATCCTGATTCTTCTTGCTGGGTGTGTCCCAAGCTTCTTACTGAAGAGGAACTAAATTATAGGTTATTCTACAGTTCTAAAGATCAACTGAAAAAGAAACAGATTCCTCTGAACAGCACCATCTCATTCTCTGTGCTTCCGCACTGCCCCCAAAACATACTCCATGTTAGTAGTTTCCATGTTTTCTACTGAAGAAGAAACTCAGCTCATCTTCAGCTTCCTTATGAAGCACTGAACCACACGGCATAACTAAACAAACCCCGTGAAATGTGGACCGAGGGACCGGATTTTGGCTGGTGTTTGGCTTTATGACTGCATCCACTCAGGATCTGAATGCTTTGTGTCCCAAGAAACATTGGTATGTGTTCCTTTCAGTTTATAAACACTCCCTTAATACCAGTGGCATAATATTCTATTTGGTCTCCTAAGAGACTTCCACAAACAGCTACTTTATGCTCACTCACAAGAAGGTGCTAAGCCCACTGGACCTACTCTGAATTCCTGTCTCTGTCTGTATAAGGTCTATACAGTGGCCTTACTTTCACGGTCAACAACAAATCTCACACTCCCCAAATCAGCGGCAACCAGAAGGAAAGTGGTCAATTAGGGGAGCAAAGGGCACAGGTGCCTTGAATACGTGGATGACACCAGGAGCATGTGAATAGGGAGAAGTGCCTGACATTCCAAAGCAAAAGACTTCGAATTTAACGAAGAAGAGAAAAGGAGGCATTAACTTTCCCTACCTTTCTCCCCTTCCTCCATTAAATATAGCTTCTGAAGTGTAAAGAACCATTTTAAAGCCTGTGGAACCATGTCTGCGGTTCAGGAAAGGACAAGCCGGTGGTTCTTCCAAGAAATGTAGTGTTTACAGGGTCTTCCTTGTGGAGCCTGTGGTCATTCGGGGGGAAGCTCCCTACTCTACACAGAAAGTTCTTCCTGGATAGAAGTGATCACCTGGAGAAAGCTTTTATTTCTGAGTCCAGAAAAGAAAAAAATCTAAGATGATGAGGATGACCATATAAACCTATACTTTACTATAACCTATAGTATATTTCCAACACCGAGAGTATACACACAGAAAGTGTATACTCATTCTGACCTGTATCAATGTCAGCTTATGTTTGGCCAGATAAGAAAATACTGATAAAGTATCCCTTTTGAAATCTGAACGCCCTGGATTTCAGGATCATAATTTATGAACGATTTAAGAACTAAAGTCCTATTTATTTTACCATATGATATGTGGCTACTGGCGAAGTTGCCACATGAATAACTAGTTGTCAAACATGTTAGCAGTTGGGAATTTCAATCCCGATTTATAATCTCCAGAAGTCTTAACCCAGGGTAACCTTGGGCCCAACACGTACCCTTTTAGCAAAGGTTTCCCAACTTAAGGGAGCTTTCAAAACTTAATAGAGTTTTGTAACTCATGTGACAATTTCAAGGAAGAAAGGATAGAAAACAGACATGTAAATAAACAATCTTAAGAACCCTAGAATCGCTTTAAGATTGGAAGAGAATGGCGTCCAAATATCAGAAACCTTATGATTTGCTCCACCATTTTTAAAAGACTAAATTCTCACTTAAAATTTTTAAGATTTTATCTGGGAATATAATATTAAGTTTAGAACTATTCCTCTACCTGAAGTAGAAATAAAAGATATTTGCTTTAGAAAGGTTAGAGTTAACATCCCCTATCTAAATTCTAGAAAGGTTAGAAATGTTTCTACCCAAAGACTCCAGCCGGGTAAGAGTGTTCTTTTCCCTGTAATGAGCACATAGGCTCAAAATTTTAATGTTTTTTACAAACACAAGATAATAGGGAATGAGTATCTCTAAAATACATGGAAAACATCACTGAAAAACATAAATGAGAGAGAAATAGTCTCTCAACTCACAAAAATAAGACGGATGCAACGCTTCCATTCTGTTTTCACGTTGAGGAGTCCCGAGGTGTTACATGGATCGCTTTCCTGGATTTTACATCCCAAACTGTCTTCCTGTGTCAGAATTTCTGGAGTTGGCCTCTCTTGCCTTCTTTTTCCATCCTGTTTTGAATTCAGCACTTTTTCATTTGCACCCAGCACGGAGAACTACAACATAGTTCCTTGAGTTGATCAGAGTGCATTCTTTTATCATGTTCACCAACTGCCTGCGTTCCGTTTTTTAAACAATAGAGGGGGAATGTGCCTCACGCAGAAATAATCCATTCACTTTGACTGGCTGAGGTCGGAGTGGCGGACGCCTCCAGAGAAGCAAGCTCAGGCCAGCTTCCAGGACACGCGGCTCTCGCTCGCCCTGCCTCACCTCCACCATTACCAGTGCGAGCCACAGCCTCCATCACTAGCTAGGAATTGCTCCAATTCCGGTATTCCCCTATTTTCTTAAACTGCCCTATTTTCCTCCTATCGATGGTCTTTTCCAGACATTAAAACTATTTTCCAGCTGCTCAAAACATTATTGAGGAAAAACCCTCGTGACGTCATGATAAGATGGTACACTGATCTGGCAACTTCCCATTCTTCCCTCACTGTCTATTTTCTCCACAAATTATACATGAAAGCAGCAACGTGAGTTTAAACCTATGAGCAGAGTACTAGGTACAAAGTAGAGATTTGGTATATACTTATTCAACCCTGTCCAAATTCCTCATATCCCCACCCCTGTTACATGGGTTATTAGTGGCTGGCTGCAAGGCTCTCTGGGGTTTACTAAAAGGGAATATAGTAGCTCTTTAGATTCCCTCTTTTAACCAAAATCATCATTGTGAATTTTGGTAAAATGTCATTTATTAAATGTATCGTTTCTGTGCTTACTGTCAAGTTCTAACTCTGTAAAGTTCTTCTTGAGAAAAAAGGACCGCCTTCCTTTTATAAAACCTGACTTAATTAAATTCTATTAAATTTCATCCTTCGTCTTGATACTCATCACTGGCCAGAACTGGAAGGAGTCTATCCCTAAAACAAGTTGCATTTAAAACAGGTAAATTGATGTATTCCTGTAGAGTTTATAATCTGAATACCTTTCCAGATCTCTGTAATTAAAGCAGCAATTCGTATTGGGCTACAGCCACGGGGAAGAGAAAAACAGGGAGAAAAAGAGAGGCATCTTTCATCATTATTGGTTTGTTGTACACTTTACCCATGCTTTTAAAATATAAGTGAAATTTAATCTTCAAAATGAAAAAATAGACACATTTTCTAATAGTAAAATATAAGATTAAAATATTAAAAATAAAGTGTTAGTGTGAAATAGGGCTTTTTTATATTAAAAAATGAAACATCTTAGATTTGCTTTTCTTGTATAAATCCTCTTAACTTATTAATAGTTACAACTTTCCAGAGTAGCTTTTATGAGACGCTGAAGGAGACGGGGGCGGGGGGGGAGGGCAGGGGGGAATTCTTTTTCGAGATATTAAGTCAGGACCTGAATGTATACATCAGACAGAGCAGTTTTCAACTTCAGATCTGTCCACCAGCACTAGAGAAAGGAATGATGTATTTCCTACCTTGAGATTTTTCATTATGTTTTCTTCTTCTTGGGATTAAATTCTTTTCAAGAATATTCTACTTGTAAAAATTATTTTGTTCTAGCTATAAAACATTTCATTTAAGAAAAACACATTTTATAGCCTTGCATAAAATCCCCACAAAAGCCATCAAGATATGGAGACATCAGACCTTCAGAACATAAATCTGATCATGTGCCCTTGAAACAGTATGGACATTTAACAAAGTGACGTTATATTCTTATATTTGTTTGTCATGAGATGAAAGGCCGGGAGGCATATGGTGATTAATAACAGTTCCTGAGCTTCTAAAGAAATTTTACAACAAAATGACTAACTGCTTAAAAGAATGAGTTTTTCAAGAGCGCCCCTTCTGTTCCATTGATGTCTTTCATCCCATTTATCTCCTTAAAGAATCTCGAGCCAAAAGAATAGCCTTCCTTTTAAGCCACCGAAAAATGGGATCTGATGGAATCTTCCCTTAACTCCCGATGTTTTCCAACGTTGCTTTCTTCTTGCTGGTTTCTCCTCTCAATGGTTATTCTGTATTTCTTCCTGGGTAAAGGGAAAGTGAATGTAGTAATAAAACCTCGCTTGGCTACAAAATACTATGGTTTCTCTTACAAAGAATGCCCTCAAGGGACATCTGGGTTTGGGTTAATAAATGAGAAGTGACACAATATGAAACCCTGGTCAAAGATTAAAGTAGTGTGCCCTAAGGCATTGTGCCCTTATTCAAGGAGGAAAATTGGCCTGCTTTCCCAGATGCCATAGAACAAGCCTTCCCCTTCTTCCCTGGGTGCCTCGTGGGTTAAGTCTTGTCTATTCTGCCACAGAAGCTCTCCCCAGCTCCCAGGATATGCCCTAGATAAAGATCAGATGAAGCATACAGGAATACAATTGTCCCCACAAAGAGTCACATACACCCGGAGTTACAGTTCCATGCAGAAATGAAAAATATCGTGGTCCACTGACTTAAGAATAAGCCACAAACTCAACCACCAAAGATTGCAAAGGAATGAACAGGTCTCAAGATGCGAAACTCGGTATCTTGAACACACATAAATATTACAACTTTACAAGACTCGGGGCTTAACCACAGTGGTCACTAAGCACGTGGGTTCTCAAATACTGAGCACAGACGTCCTGAGAGCATAGACTGCTTGGAGCCACTACATCCTCTACAGAAGGTGAGCCCGGCACCTGTTTCTAAACTGGAGGAAGCCGGAGACTGGGGAAGTTGATTCTCCCTTTGTCCGGATTCCCTGTCCACTTTCGCAGGTAGTGGGTGATAGGAATGGGGTGAGAATATTTGTGAGCCAAGGACAGCAGTGGCTCTGTGGCCCACAGGGGGAGGCAATAGAAACCCTGACCCACTGCCTGGTATGCTAACCCACTGACCACCAAACCAGCGTCACACCAAAGGAATGGCTCAGCTCTTCTCACCACATGCTTTTTGGGTAAGAGCAAGATAGGCACAGGTCACAAGGAGGATGGTTCAAAGGCAAGTGGCAAAGTCAATTAAGGCGAGTGAATTTTAAAACTTTATAAAGTGGTCCTGACCTGAAAAAGTAGAAGGCCATTAGCAAACCAGCTCCTAGTAAGGCTCCCACAACAATTCCTGTCACCGCTGACTCTTCTAGGCCACCTGCTTGAAAAAGAAACAGAGATAATCTGAGTTCATTTTGAAAAATAGCTAGAAATCCCTCATTCTGACATTTCAGTCATTGAAAACTTTCATTCATTGGAAGGTATTTCTCAATTTCCCACTTGGGGCAAGTTTTCCAATTTTCCTTTCTTTTTGAGAACTATTTTCTAGTTTGTTGTTGTGGCAGTGGTGGTTGTGGTTTGGTTTGGGGTTTGGGGGGTTTTTACCCAGTGCAAAGCTTAAAAAGCACTTAAGAAAATACTAGATGAATGACTGTTACAAAAAAAAAAAAAAAAAAGTGAGCACAGTGGGAAAAAAGCAGGTTCAAGGAGGGTTTGAAGAAAACTGGAAACTGAAGTTTTCAGATCTAGCCACACTCTTTTGAGTTTACAGTCAGAGAAGACATCCATGCAGACGCTGGGACTGAGCCCGCTCTTCTCATCTGCAGTGTCACTTGGATGGTGACACTTCCAAGTGCTGGAAGATTTGGTGAAAAAATTCATTGGGTTGATGTTCTGTTTTTAGATGTTCTCTCACCAAAGCCAGAGTTTCATGTCAAAATTTCTTATACAGCTTTGTGAAAATGTAACAGTTTGAAACAATCAAGTTCAGTAGAGTCCCAGATATTACATAAAAATGATAAATAGCTAGCTTGTGTAGAAAGAGTTTAGGACACAGTCTTATATGCATTCGTATTTAATCCTCAAAGCAGTCCCCTAAGAGTGGGATACATTTCTTTCATTTTACATATGAGAAAACTGAGGCTTAAAGAAATGGGTTCACAAAACCAGTAAGTGACAACGGTGGGATTCCAAATCCAGGCCCAGTAACTCCAGAGACTGTGTTCTTAACATATTTCTGCCTTATGTCTTCCCATAATTATTGCATATACACAAATACCTCACAGTTTAAGGACTGTTCCCAAAACATACGGAGCACACATACATTAGCCTAAAGTGAACAAGTTTCCGATACTCACTTTGCCCTCCCTCGATAGCTTATCAAAGGGTCTCGCTAGAGCAATGATTTCCAACCATTTTCCTACTTTTAAGCTCCTTATGAGACCCTCCACTTGCTTCTATATTTATGACAAGGCTGCTCATAAATAACAGATTTCACACTTATTTGCCAATTTGTAAATTTTCAGGTGCCTAAGGGACACTGGCTCTGAGGGGTAAGAGGATAAATACAAACTTTGAAACAAGAGATGAAAAAGTGAGTGACATTTACTATGTGATATTTTAATCTTCCCCCAAAGTGTAAACCTCAAATACTAAGAAATTATAGTAAGAGATGTAAACATAGGGAGAGGCCTTCTACCATTGTGGAAAAGGATGGCAGGAGGACCTAGAAGCCTCTGCTGGAGGTGGATGCCAGTTTGTGAATTGTTCCCATGGGTTTTACCACATCAGAAACAGGAACCTGCACTTTCGGGGCATGACCCCTGCATTATACTGATACCATAGGTGATGAAACACAGAGCGAATTAAGTCTCTAAACTTACATGCTTTGCAAGGAGAGCTGTTTGTGTGTTCCACCATTCTGGTTTCATCTATTCTCAGCTTTAAAGGTCCCCAGGGATATTTGACGTTCGGCCGCATTTCAAAACGACCTTCTTTTCCAAAGTAATCACCAATAACCTACATCAAGGCAAAAAATATATACATATACACACTGAAAGGTCAAAGTTATCTGGTTCCAAAGGAGGCACAGAGTGGGCTCCCCTGTCCTTCACACTGACTACAAATGGTGTGTTTCTGAGGCCTCTGTAGGTCAAGATTGGCAGGCGCCAGCAGCGCTCTTAGGGTGAGCATGGTTTATGGGCAGCGGGCTCCCCGTGGCAGGGAAGGTGGTTATGCAGAAAGCAATAAGCTGGGAAGGCATGGCGTTTCCCTTGCTCGCGGGAGAGGGTGCTGCTTCTCCCACCTGCCACAGAGCAGCCCACGCGGTCAGCCATCTGTCAGGCCCAAGTTCCTTTCGGGCATGAGTGAGGTCAGGACCCGTCTTAAGGGCCCCAGGCTAAGGTGGGCCTCACACCATCTTAAGGTGTGATGAGAAACACCGCTTGGTTAGCTTGGCATATAATTCAAGCATTAAAGAGCGTCTTTAGGAACTTCCCACTTCAACCCTCCTCTCGTTGCAGAACTATTCCCCATCCTGACTTCGGGGGTTACATTCTCCTCTCTGATGACTTGACCCTATTTACACCCCACTTCCAAGCTGAACTCCTTTTCAATTAGTTCCCGTGGCCCCTGAAAAAAATCAGCGTTCTCTTATGGGTCAGTTCAAGGTTCACTCTCAGTTTCTGGTTCAACGGCCGTTTCATCAGCTCCCTGAGGCCTGACCTAGAAGTCCCTGCGCACCCAGGTTCTCGGGATCTGTCTCCCTTTCGTCTGGGCACCGGCACCCTGCTCCTGAGCGTCAGTATCCTGTGACACCCCCGCCCCCTCTCTCTCCTGAAGGAGCCCCAGCAAGCTCTCATAGGCCATTTCACATCAGAGCGAAAAGAATTCTAGATAATCACCAAACTAACAATCCCTGGCATGTACTGAGCACGTAGCAAGTACTTTACACACATGCACTCCTGAATCCTCACCACAACCCTGTCTATAATAGACTTTCACTCTCCACCGTTTATAGAGGGGGAGACTCTAATATACACGAGACCCAGACCATCGAAGAGTAAAAAACCGTGCAGTAAATGCAGCAAGTGCGGGTCCTGCCGGCTCAGCCCCTCCCACAAAGGCCAAGTATGTGTGGACCAAGAGAAAAAGAGCCAGTCCTTTATGCAGGGTCGCATGAAGTGTGACAGGGGCATCCCCTGTGGGTGAGAGCCTTCAGAGAAGCAGAGAGGGAACAGCATTATGTGACCTGAAACGCTGCATACTCCTATAACCTTTATTTATATATTTATCGTGTAAAGTCTATATAGTCCTCTTCTAGGTTCCATTTTATCTGGTGTTCATGGTCATCCTGTGAGATCAGCAAGGGAGAGATTATGATTTCCTCATTTACAGCCGAGGAAGCTGAGGCAAAGAGCTTGCACCCCAGGAAGTGTCAGAAACTCCTCTTTGTGTCCAGGGCACCCTTTTCTCTTCCTGATGCTATCCTGAAATTCCATCATCTTTTGAAATACTAATGCATGTCCAGCTTGTACCCACCCCCGCCAAAAACAATTTTTTTTTTCAAATTTTTAGGGAGGAAGTAAATACACAATTTCACTTTACGTCTCTCAGCTGGTGATGCTGTCCTGCATCTTAGGACTGAGGTGTGATTCTTGGCCACTTGAAAGGTAGGATTTCCCCACTTAGGATAAACGTGGAACCATTTCCTGAAGTCTTCCCCGATACCCTCAAGCAGAAGGAAGCCCTCTCTTGGGAACTCCCTGTGTTCAGCTCCTTTTTATTTGGAGGCTGCTTTGGGGGCAGCTATTTGGACACCAGGACAAATACGTTCCTTGGAATCTCAACAAGTAGAGGAGCGGCTGGTGCAGAAGTCCTGCTTGCTTACCTCCTGGGTGCCCGCTTCCGTGTCGGTCATGGCAATCACAGAGAAATCCCCGGACCGGTCTCCGTTGGCATCTATGGACACCTGCCCGGCAATACCTAGAGGATAAGATGTAAAGAACGCCACTTGGTCACTTGAAATGCCTCTGTCCGCCAACAAAAACAAGAAAATGAATTGACAGGACTTTTTTAAACAAACTCATGCCACAGGGAATCTCATCAAACTCGGAGCATTTTTGTTGGCATTTGAAAAGACATTGTAATTTCATCTGTGTCTGCATTCCTAAATTCTTAACATTTCTCCATTTAAAAATGAAAAGAAAAAGAAACAAATGACCTTCTTTGGGGAATATGTTAAAGAAAAAAAAAAAGATTAAGGCTAATCCTGAAAGCAGTATGCTTATCCCAGAGTTTTGTGTTAATTTTTTTAAAAAATGCAGAGCAACAAGTGGAGTTGTAGTACAGTTCCCAGACCTGTCCTAGGTCCACGTTATCACTGGGCAAACACTATAAAAGGAAACCCCCATCCCAGGCCCAGGACTCAGTGAATGTGCTTGCCTATGGGCTCCTTGGACGCCCAGGAGAGCAAAGGGCCTGCTTCGCAGGTCATGGGAGCCAAGAGCAAAGATGAGCTGGTTTTATGACACTTGTGTTCATTGCTTCATTGTTTGGGGGGTTTGGGTTTTGTCTTCCAGTTTAATGGAGATGTAACTGACATATCTCACTGTGTGAGTTTCAAGTGTACATCATAAAGGTTTGACTTACAGATACTGTGAAATGAGTTTAACATTCATCATCTCATATAGATACAATAAAGCATTCATTGTTTTTCCAGTGATAACTAGGGGCTGAATTTAAGCTGAGGCAAAGATGATCTGGACACTGTGTCTGCTCAAGAGAGAGGCAGCCTGGACAAGGGGTTTATTTTGGTGGCGCTGTAATACAACCGCCTGCATCTGAATCCCAGCTTTCACATTTCCTAGCCTATGACCTTGGGCAAGGGCTTAGCTCACTGAGCCTCAGTCTCCAGGACCGTAAAAGAGGCATAGTAGTAGCTCCCTGCCAAGAGGCTGCTGAAAAGATTAAGTGAGCTAAAAGAGGTAAAGTACTTTAAACATGGGTTTAAGAGAAGTCAGTCGTTTTCTTCTTTTGTTATTACTTCTATCGCTATGCCTGGAATCTGGGAGAGGACATTCTGACTAGGCCCGCACCACTCAGAAGAGGAGCTGGCACATCTAGTTGGAGACTCCTGGGGGACTCAGTAAAAGAGCAGGTCTCTTATAGGAATGCTGGTGAAGCCTCTGATTCGGACAAGCAGCCAGCAGAGTGGGGGAGTGTTCTAGGCAGAAAAGCAGCCCTGTTGGTATTTACAAAGACACAAACGCTGAAAGGAACCCAAGGGATGGTGAGGTTTTGGGGGAGGTGGCCCATGTGTATGGAAGGGAACAGTGAGATGTAAAGCTGCAACAGCTGGAACAGGGTGGCCAGAGCATGGAGGGCCTGGAGGGCCACACAAAGGATTTGGATTTCCTTTGGTTAGCAATGGTGGCTTACAGCAGCTAATCAATAAAAGAAAATATATGTATATACCATTAGTTGATATTAAAATGTCTGTACTGCAATTTTCATTAAGTAGGAGAATTTATATGTCAGCCACATTCTAAGTATTTGTTTTCTTTCAATTTAAACTGCGGCAAAGTTCAGTGTAATTCTTAATTGGCACCTCTACTGATGTGGTTCTCTCCGGAAGTAAAATGAATGTCTGGGAAAAGGGATCCCAAGGGAAAGCTCCATCCTCTAGTGTGGTTTGGAGAGGGCAAGTATTTGGGTTTACTGTCCTCTGGGTTGCTGTTTGAAGGCCCACTGATTTTTCCAGACTTTGGTCTACTTTGCCGGAAACAGAATGGGGCTACTATTCATCTTGATTTCTTTGTCTTCTTAACATAGACTGATTACAAAGGATACACCTATCTCAAGCTAGCTTATCCTTGACAGTCTATACAACTTTTAAGTAATTACTCTCATTTAAATATATATACATTTATCTCCAAACATGTTGGCTGTCCAAAACCATATGCCATTCTGTTCAGAGGTGTTTATGATGGTGTGTTCTGCTATGTGTTTTGCAGAATATTTTATAAGGCAAGGTGGCCCTAGTAATCCAAGACCTCATTACACTTTAAGCTATTACAATTCTGCCAAGAAATGGGGTGTGAACCCTCAGGGTGGCCAATTAGCAAGTGAGACTTCACCTGAGAGTATTGTGTACATAAGGTGAGATCGTCAGGCTGACAGCAGAATTTTCCTGTACATAAGTAATGAGATTTTCCACCCTCATTTCTATTGGCCTGTAGCGGAGCTCAAGGTTTGAGCCACAGTCCTATTTACTTTGTCACTCTGACCTCTTCCACAGAGAGGAAATTCAGCTTCTTCCCAGGCCATTTATTGAAAGCCTTGAGATTTGGTCATAGGTTTCACGGTAATAAAATCCAAATCTGTCAAATAATGTCCAGAGTATTTTTCCCTTGACAACTTTATGGTCACTTACAGTGACCATTAAAATTTAAATTGTTTTTAATTCTAGAACAGTTGGGGATTTTTTTATAGTTCTTTTGGGGGCTACCCTCAGGTTGATCATTGTTTAGCAAATAAAATGGGCTCTTCAAACAATTCAAGGTCAAAACTTATCTTGGCTTCAATTATCTTTACATTTGGACAAATGAGATTCTAAGTTTAGACTGAACTATACAGTTGATTGTTTGGGGACTCATTTCATATTGCCTGTGTAGACCCAGCCCTAGAATGGAAGCATCAAGTTGGCCTATGGGAAAATTTAGTCCATGCCCTCTAAACAAAACTGAGTTCCAGCCATTGTGGGCACCTGCCCTTCCCTTAACAGCATCCCTCAGATGACCAAGAGCAAATGACCACATCGTGTAGTGAGGAATAACTAGGAACAGGATGTGGCCTACCAAGGTCGTGTCCACACATGCCGGTTTCTCAGTGCACAGGACACAACTTCTGGGAAATTTGACTCAGTCCTAATATGCCCCCTGACTTATCCTATTTGATTCCAACTCCTCAGCTGAAGCAGTCAGAGGTTGAGCAAGATAATCCTGGAGGCTTATTTGATTCGTTCATGTCCTACAATCTGTCCAAAGTTAAAGCAGACGTCACTCTAGTTTTGAGTAAGATGTGGCATCCACTGAAACCACCAAGGAGAAATGAAATCCACCAAATGTCACCATAGCTGCTGCCCAGACAACTCTCGCTGGAACTTGACCTCTCTGTACCGTCCTACCCTTTCTAATAACCAAGGGCAAGACGAGGCAGTGGAGTGGGTGGGAGTCCCAAGGGAAAAAAAAATATGTGCCCCAAATCTAGCCTTGATAAATACATGTAGATATAGCCCCAGTGCATTAAAGGGCTCAAAGGGCGAGTCGGCATGAAGCAGAACTGACAGGGTCTTTGTCAGTCATCAGCTAGTCCAACCCCCTTAGTACTGGTGACAAAGAAGCAGCCAAAGGACTGAGGTCACAGCCAGTGGCTCGGTTGTGGGTTTCCTGACCTCTGGTCAGTGACCTGTATGGCAGCGGTCCTCAGATGATACCCACCAGCATACTACAGTTCATTTTCCTCAGCCCCCAGAAAGCCCCCATCTAAAAAAAGACTCAAGACAGATCCTGACCCTCACCCTCTGGGGGCTTTCCATCGCACTCAGGTGGAAACCCAAGCAGCTTCCAGGCCCACAGTACCTCTGGCTCCGGCTACCATCACACTGAGGCTCACATACTGCTGCAGCCACACCGGCCTCCTTGCTCTTACGGGGGCCCTCAGCGCTCTCCTGCCAGATACACTCAGGGTCTCTGCGTTTGCCGCTGCCTCTGGAATATTCTCTCCTAAACTTCTACATAATTTCGTTCACTACGCTGAGGTCTCTACTCAACCACCGCTTATCAGAAAGACCTTCCCGGACAACTCTATCTAAATTAGCAGTCCTACCACACCCCTCCCATCACATGCCAGCTCCCTAACCTGCTTTACTTTATAGCCCCTGAAGTGGTGTATTTATTCGTTTATCGCCGGTTCCCCCTACTACCATGGAAGCTCAGTTATTGCAGGGAATTTCTTTAGTTCACTGCTGAATCCTCAGCACCTTGACCGGTGCCTGGCACATAGTAAGTGCTCAAGAATATCTGATGAATGAATGAATGAGTGAGTATGAAGTTGATATCCGCAGGGCTCCAGCAGCTGGATCATTCTCATATTGAGTCTCATGTTCTTTTTTTTTTTTTTTTTTGACTGATGGGGAGGTGAGAGGAAACTAGCACTCCACATGCTGTTAGCAAGAATATGGACTGGTAGACCTTTCTGGAAGATATTTGGCAATACCTAATGCACTTTAGAAGGTACCAACATACTTTTGGACCCAGATAGGCCATGACTAAGAATGTTCCCTATTGGATGTACTCACAAAAATTCATCGAGATGTGTTAAGATCATAATAGCATTTTGCATAATAGCAAAAACTGTAAACAACTGAAGGGCCCATCAATAGGAGATTGGTTAAAGAAATACTTGTACAGCCAAACAGTGGAAAAATATGGAACCATCATTTAAAAATGTGCTGAATCTATGAGCGCTCATATGGAAAATTCTTCTACTTGACATACAAGTGAAAAAGCTAAGATGAGGAATGGCATTCATAGTATGACCCTTTTGTGTAAATTTTTTAGATAAGATATACAAATGCATATGTGCTGGCAGAAGGCATAAAATATTTTTAGGCTGAATCATAGGAAATTGTTAATAGTGATTACACTGGGGACAGGGGGCTAGGGTGTGAAGGGAAAACTTTCACTTTTCATTTTGTACATTTTTGTAGCATTCAAATTTTCCAGCCAAGAATGGTCTCATTCTTGTACAATGTTTAAATGTCAACGGAGATTGCTTGAGTGATGAGATGACGAGCCATTTTTTTGCTGTTGTTGTTCTTATACTTCTCTGCTCTTAAGCAACAGCTAGTATTCACCATTTTAAAAAATGAAATATAAGCAGAGAGCTCAAATGGACCTGCTTATCATCTCAGACCTCCCAGTTTTGAACAGAGGAATGTATATCTGGGATTATTCCTTTTAAAACTGATCACAGAACTCTTCACAAACTGATTATTTGTTGTGAACGAGGCTTGTGATTAATTTTAAGAAAACTAAAGTTGTCATCTAGTAATCAAGAGACAAGGCACTTCCTATTTCAGTGGGACTCTTTCAAAGCACTTTCACAAGCTTTATCTCATTTAATTTTCACAACAAGCCTGTGAAGTGGGTTGATCTTGACTTATTATCCTTCTTCTACAGCTGAGAAAAGTAAGACACTGGCAAGGTCCCAAAGTTGTAAGTGAGAAAAACAGAACCAGGAAAGAAGCAGCTTGATCAGCTGCACAGCGTTGTTGCCTTGTAGACTGAAACCTCACCTTCAAATGTTCTGTTCCAAGTCTGCTGGATAATTTTCCCTCCATCCTTCTTACTGTAACCAGCTCTGAGTACTTCATGTAAGGCCAGGACGTAGAGGAGGATGGCATCGTGGAATCCTTCAACAAACATGTTAACCTGGAAAGGAAAGCCCAGCTGGGTGAGCGCAGACAACAAATGACTCATATTCAGGAATAATGTGGGCAAATCCAAGTGGTTAACAACTTAGACCCGAGGCCCGTAAGTGATGGCAGAGGCGTGCAAAAGAGTAGCTAACAAGACTCATGCCACAGCTTTCCTCGCACTGGCTTAGTCAGGAAAACCCTTCCCCCGTTTGGGAGTTTGGAGAGCAGACAAGATATTACAGAAGTCAAGAACATTGTACCTGTGGGCCAGGTTAAGTATTCCAGGCGCATCAGCCTTTGCCCATAGATGGCTCTGCACACATGCCCTCCTTACTCCCACATCTGCTCTCTACCTCAAGCCAACTAGAGTCCAACCTTCCCCCTGAGGTCTTCTCCATCTTCACCAGCCCCTGTGATCTCCATGCTCTGAATGTGGAGCATGGCTAAAAAAAACAGTAGGGATCCATTCATTCATATTCAAATACTACTGATCGCCTAGTAGAGCGCAAAGGGGGCAAAGAGGAATGGACGCTGCCATCCCTGCCTGCCCAGCATTTCTGTCCTCTCCTCTACCAGCATCAACATCTCAGTTTCTCTTTCCAATCTGTGTTCTGAGTAGTTCCAGGGCATCTGACCACTCCCTACCTCCAGTCCCTGCCAAGCTCCAAGGACAAGAATGGAAACAGGCCATTGGTTTATCTCAGTTGAGTCCTGGCTCAAGTAAGATAGCCCTTGCGCTCAGAAACATACAACTTCATGTGAAATTGGAGAAGTCACTTAATCCTTCTGAGCCTTGAGTCCTTCTATAAGCACCATTTGGCAAGTTCTGATACCACATTTAAACCCACTGTAACGTTCATTGAACACGAACTGAGCAAATACAATCTTGAAACACTTAGTAGCTTACAGATTAGGTATAAGAGCACCCCCAAATTCCAGCCTTCTTATTTCAGAAGAAAGCATCAAGAATGGAATTCCATGCAGCAGAGTGAATTGGGCATCCCACAGACAACCACGCTGAGGCATTGAGAGAGGCATTCCTGCCCCAGACCTAGAAAGAGACCCCGGAGGAAGAGAGCCACCTGGTTCAAATACACAAACATTCACAGAAGACATGGTTCAATGTCCAGCTCTTCTTGGCCTCATCCCACCCTGAAGGACAATAAGTCCTGTTTGCATCAGAGGAGCGAATATTTCAGAATTGCCAAAGCCTAGTGCTGAGAGGCAGGCTAGAATAATGGTTAAAGAGCCTGGGCTCGCTACCCAGCTCTGCCACTTCCTGGCTATGTTTTTGCACCACTCTGGGTCTCAGTGTTCCCCATCTGGAAAATGAGGAAAATATTCGTGCCTATCTGAAGGGGTTGCTGTCATGTTTAAGTGAACTAATAGATGTAAAATATGTAAAAGTCAGCACTCCCTGTTAGCGTTTGTTGTTATTGTCTAGAGACAGAGAATTATAAACCTGGGAATCCTGCTTAGCTTCTAATTCTTAATAGCAGTGTTCAAAAAATAAGGGATCTACTTACTATTACAACATATCTTATTGAACCACTTTACACTTAATGGAAACTAAGCCTCCTTGTTCATGCTTTCATATTCCCAACAGTTCTCTTCCACAAAGTCACGGCTTTAATTCCACCCAACTGCAATGGGTGCAGCCCAAGCTAGTCAATTCCACTGACCCTCTGGGAGAGGTAGAGGACAGAAGAGTATGGTTTACAGGAGACCCCTCAGTTAGCTGCTAGACACAGAGTCTAATCCTGGCCCTGACATGTTAGTCAATCTCTCTAGTCTTCAATTTCCTTATCAACTAAATGGGAGTTTAGTATCTACTCATCTCATAGAGCTCTTCTGGGGATTAAATGAACGAGTGCATGTAAAACATCTAAAACAGTTCTTGGGGGCTTCCCTGGTGGCGCAGTGGTTGAGAGTCCGCCTGCCGATGCAGGGGACACGGGTTCGTGCCCCGGTCCGGGAAGATCCCACATGCCGCGGAGCGGCTGGGCCTGTGAGCCATGGCCGCTGAGCCTGTGCGTCCGGAGCCTGTGCTCCGCAACGGGAGAGGCCACAACAGTGCGAGGCCCGCGTACCGGAAAAAAATAAAAAAAATAAAAAATAAATAAAACAGTTCTTGGGACTGTGAAAGCAAGTGGTAGACATTAGCTCTTACTCTTAGCCATCAAGCTTAAGTCTCAGAGTCATTACTTTTTTAGGCAAAGCAGAATGGTGTGGAAATAAAATCTACTAGTCAAAGATAATTTGCTGCTGATTGTGCTATGCTAATTCAATTTTCCAGAGGAATATGAAACTTTCACTTAGGCCACAAAGTCATCATGGCTTGAGAAAGTAGCATGCTGATGAGTTAATGAGTTTTAATGAGTGGACTTTAGCTGTGTAACTTAATCCTCAGGCCACAATAAAAACTGTTTTTTCAAAAGATCAATCTTCCCTTTGATAATTGTATAAAAACCACCCTGCTACAGAGGGAAGCATCATGGAATCGTGGAATATGGGAAACATAAGATGCCTCTGAAAAGCCCTGGTCCGATCCACTCCTTACTTTGAGAACCTAAAGACATCACTCATCTGCCATCCCCCTGCATTCTGTAAGTGAGAGTTGTTCCATCTATAGTCCTTGTTCTGAGGGAGCCTAAGACAGACCCTACTTAGACTGTGAAGTACCAGCTGCTGGATATCACCTGTCCACCTCTCTCCCAACTCCTTCTCAAAATCCTAACCCCGGGCCACCACGCTGCCATTGGCCACCCAAAGCACTGGACACATGTCCCAGCACCACCCTCTGTCTGGCTCTTGAGCTTCCTTCCTTCTTGATATGCCCTCTGAGCTTCCCCCTTTACAATCAGGATGGGAAGAATAATTATCTGGCTGAAAAACATGAACTTGGATTACTTCTGTCCTAACAGGCTTAATGGTAGAAGAGAATAGATAGGCTCTCAATGCATGCCCGCGTCCGAAACCTCATTTCATCTGGGTTTGTAAATGAATCGCAAAGTTTACCTTCTTTCCTCTCAAAGTGGTTGAGTGTCTCCCTCTCCTGCCAAAATCAGCAGGAGAGCTGCTGGCCCCCACTGAGGTTCACTCACACCCCAGCCGGCTGCAGGGGACGTTTCATAACACCTACCTCATAGGACCTCAGGCCAGAAGCAAAACCCCAGAGACCGTCTTTTCTCAAGGAGAACATTCTCACATCCACACGTGTTTTTTAATGGGAGGAAAGCCCATTAGCACATTATAGACACTGAAAATTGGAAGTGCCAATTAAAAAAAAAAAAAAAGAGGGAGAAAAATAAATCCAGAGTATTAAGTTGCCTTTGGAACACTTTCCGCTGACCCCCCAGGCTGAAAGGAACGAGGTCATCTGGTCCGTCCCCCCGCCTCTGGCCAGAACAACACTGGGACTTCAAACTCCTGCCTGACAGATCAGGCGGTGGTTACTAAAGGAAGAAAACAGCGTTCCCTCTTCTCACCAACTTGTTCTAGTAGTAAGCCTCATTTCTAGCCGGAAAGCCCTTCCTTACTGTCATTAGCCATGAGTCTTCCTTAAATTCCTAAATGCAGCCATTCCCCTGCTCGATGGCAGAGTTAAGAGAACAAATACAATTCATGAGCCCTAGGACTTTCGTCTCCACCAAACAGCACCGCCGCCCCCACTGGCGCGTAGATGGACTCCACACAAGGCAGCTGGTGAAGTCGACCCCCGTGAGAGACCAGCTCCAGGATGATAATGATTTGTGCTGTGCTTCAAAGTGTCTATCGTTCAAACAAGATGGAAATCGTTCACCATCTTCCGCTCATTCTGGGGAGTTTGTCCAGAACAAGGAAGCGCGCTCTCCCGTCATTTCGTCTCAGTTCCCTTGATTGTGTCCTCTGGTGCTGGCCAGTGGCAGCTATTCCATGTAAAAGAAAGCCGTTTTTGCCTTTGGCCTTTCTCCCTGATAGCACCCGTCAGCCATGTCTATTTGTTAGTGTGGTTTCTTTTTAATTCTCTATCATGGGAAAAGCTGAATACAAATCTAGTTCTTTTCCAAAGTGGACTCACAGATATAGAGAACAAACCAGTGGCTACCAGTGGGGAGAGGGAAGGAGGGAGGAGCAATATAGGAATAGGGGATTAAGAGGTACAAACAATTAGGTATAAAATAAGCTACAAAGATACATTGTACAATGTGGGGAATATAGCCAGTATTTTATAATAACTATTAATGGCATATAACCTTTAAAAATCATGAACCACTATATTGTACACCAGTAACTTATATAATATTGTACATCAGCTATACTTCAATTAAAAAAAAAAAAAGAAATCTAGTTCTTTTTTAACTGAGCATAAAGAGTTGCCATTCCTGACATGGCTCCTATCTGTGACAGTGAGCAGAGTCTTTCTTATTTCTCTTTGGGGAGACAAATTCATAGGTGAATTCCTCAATGCTTGTGCTCCAAACAAGACAGCAGAGAATGCTACATGCCTCAGATGTTCTTGCAAAGTGAGAGTGGACACCCCGGCAGTAATCTCGCTCCCAGGGTCTTCTGGATATCTGAGAAAGCCTGTAAAGCTCTCAGATGGAGACTAGTGGGAGAAAGCTACCAAAGTTAAGCACAAGGCTAGGCAATCGCAGGGCTTCGCTTGTGGTATTCACATGTACTCAAGCATATGGTAAGGTGGTTCTGTCTTTCTCATGACAAACCAACGGTTCCAAACGCAAATCAGGAAAGCAGAGGGTTTGGGGCAGTGTTTCTTAAGAGTCTTTTGAAAAAACATGACCCTTAACGTCCCCTTCAGTTAACGGGGAGATCAGGGACAAGGACATTTTGATGGCAGGCAGATAAGAGGAGAGATGGTCCAGGACCTGCCTCTCCCTATCACAGCAGAAACAGTGGCAGCTTCATCTTGAATTATTAGTAATAAGACCCTGAAAATGAACCTTGTCCTGCCCTCCTAGGCCACTGGAGATGATAGACACAGAAGTGGCCTGGCCATGCTGCATGGGGAGACCGAAGGTTAAAGGGCATTATGCATTTGATGAACACTGCACACATGACCTCCATACAATAAAAATATAGATCCTATCTGTTTTCATTCCATTTCGTTTTGAATCATAAAATTTTAAATCTACAATATAGAGTAACAACAGCAGGAACTTCTATAAATCAAGTGATATCACCAATTCTTCAACATCAAAAGAGGGGTTCTCACTCTTACTGGCATACACCCCAATGTCTGCTCTTCTATACTAGGCCTGCCTTCATGGAATTCACACTTGGCCACTTGCTGACTTATTTTAGCCTTGAGGAAAGTGAAGTTGAAAACGTTTACCCTTATCCTAGTAACTCCGAGGAAATGCAAAGGGCAAGTGGCTTACCAACAGTCAGGCAGCAGACCTGGGAGAGAGCCAGGGTCCAGCACTGTGCTTGGCCGAAGAATTGCCATATCGTCTGGCAGACTTCTTTGGGGTGGGGACGGGCCCTAAGTTGCCCAAATGACTGTCTCCACCCCAGGCTCAGCCCTGGCCCTATAGCAATGCCCTAGACTGGGAAACGAACTTGGGTTTCCTAGCCTAAAGTATGGCTGCCTACAAATAGAAGCAGATTTTTTTTCTGTCTCTCATCACCTAAAACAAAATGGATCATTAAACAAAAGCAGTTCTGGGAAGATCACTAAGTCAAGTTCTGATCCCTCAGGTGTCTCCCACGATACCGCAATCGGCTGCCCTTCTAATGACGGGGACGGCAGTGCAGGCTGCGCGCAGGTGCCACGGTGCTGGTGGACGGCATCCACTTACAAGAAGCAACCTCAGCCAGGAGAGCCGCCCCGAGAAACGAGGTGGAGGAGAACTCCGTGGAACCGGACTCCTGGAATTAGTGGGCATGGGGCACAAGCACGAAAATGACTTTTTAAAATTCTCCCAGTGCTCATACAGGGAATTCGGTCATCGGATACGTGTGCCCTTTGAATGTGTCCCGCACACACGTCATATAAGGATGCTTCTCATCACCTATCACTCTTGAAGGCTTAGTTGGGAAATGCACATACCTAATGACATAATCGTCTCTGGCTTTCAGATGATCAGGTGGGCAATGTCTGTCCTTGGCCTTGATGTCCCACCAGTGCCCGACCAGATGTGGCTCCGGAAAGCCTGGGGACCCGACCCCCACAGACTGCTCTGGACACTTGCTGGCCTTCTTTCCAGGGGTCTATGTTCCTGTCGGGCACAATGTCGAGGTGGGTAAACACACACACCAAACCCCAGGGGGAAGGGCTGAGGCAGGCAGCAAATGCCCTGCTCACTCTGCTGGACGGTGAGGCGGCCCCAAGACTGCAAGTGGGGCGACCAAGCCAGAGTGAGATGGAGACCGGGGGACACAGGGGGACAATTTCTGGCCTCACTCCTCCTGAAAGGCCCAAATCAGAAGAAGCATGTAGACTCTACTTTATCCACCTTGACGACATCCTTGAAAGCTGATCCTGAGAACTTCAGATAGCTTTCCTTAAATTTCTTGAGTCACCTGGAGATGTGATTACAAGGAAGAGACAAACAAAACTCTAGTCTTTGTATAAGGACGACTTTTTTTTTTTCATTTCTGTCTTGCGTCTTAAAATGAAACCTCTCCTTCTTATTCAAGCAGTTTCAAGGTGTGGTGAGGACTGAGTTAAGATCCATAAGCCCAACTCCCAGTTCAAGCAGCACTGGTTTATTCACTCACTGTGAACAGTCAGCAGCTTAATTTTGTTCAATTCTTAATTCAGAGTTTCCGAAGCTGGATTCCATACAGCAGCAGCATTCCTTAAAATGTTAACAGATGGCTCTAGAAATAGCACTATCATAGTTAAACAGGTTTACAAAATGCTAGATTGAACAAAGTCAAGCAGTTCTCTTTACTTCCAGGTATTAACCATGATATTAAACATCTCCTATATTCTAGGAGCTGAACTTAATAGAATTTAAGTTCTATTGTGTTTAGTCCTTACAAAACCTTCATAGATGGACACTGTTATTATCCTATAAGAGACACTCTGACTAACATCCTAAACAGAAACGAGAGATTTTTGTCGATGGATGGGGTCAAAACTGCAGAAAATGTTGGGTGGGCAAGTTCTTAAGTAGGGGTCCAAATCAGGCTTGCCTAGTTATGACATCTATCCAACCGGCATATATGTTCAGCCAGCTAAGGTTGTAAAACAGCTTTGTGCTCTGGTTTCTGCTTCTAAGCGGCTAATAGTTGGGGAGTTCTACGAGTGGAGTGCGTAGGCTGGAAAGACCAGCGAGGGTCTACAAAAGAGAAGACTAACAATGTACTTGAAGATGAGGGAGGGACAGAACCCACACCTAGAGATGGAATGAGAGGGCAGAAGATGGAAGAAGAAAAGAGGAGAGGGCACATGAGGCAACACACTAACTGTTAAGCAGATATTTAAGCCAGCAGCTCAGATCAAGTGAATCAGGATTTCTGACTCAGCTAAAGTGGCCCTTGCCCCATCTGTGAATAAAAAGGCCTATTAAACCTATTAATCCCACTTCTGGGCATATATCTGAAGGAACTGAAGTCAGTGTCTGGAAGAGATAACTGCACTCTGTGTTCATGGCATCATTATTCACAATAGCCAAGCTATGGAAACAACTGCGTCCACTGGCAGATGAATGATTAAAGAAAATGTGTGAGAGAGAGAGACAGATAGAATTTAGTCATAAAAAATATGGAAATCCTGCCATTTGTAACAACATGGATGAATCTGGAGGGCGTTATGCTAAGTAAAATAAGCCATACAGAGAAAGACAATGCTATATGATCTCACCTGTGTGGAATCTAAAAAAGTCAGATTCATAGAAAAAGAGAGTTGAATGGTGGTTGCCAGAGGCTGGAGAATGGGAGAAATGGGGAGATGTTGGTAAAAACTTTCAGTTATAAGATGAATAAGTTCTGGGGCTCTGACGTACAGCATGGTGACTGTTGTTGACAATACTGTATTGTATACGTGTAATTTACTAAGAGAGTAAATCTTAAAATGTTGTCAGCACCAGAAAATTAAAATAGAAAAGGTAACTATATGAGGTGATGGTGTGTTAACTAACCGTATTGTGGTAATCACTTCACAATGTATACATATAGCAAATCACTATGTTGTACACCTTAAATTTATGTGACTTCATTTGTCAATTATAGCTCATTAAAGATGTGGTGGGAGAAGAGTGGTTGCTTATGGGGGTAGAAACTGATTGGAAAGGGACATGAGGAAACTGCATGTGGTCATGCAAATCTCATATATCTTAACAGGAGTAGTAGTTGCATGGACATACACATTTATCAGAGGTGATCAAATAGCACAATCAAGAGCTATGGATTTCATTGTGTATAAATTTTATTTAAATAAAATAATAAACTTATCTTTGAGATACATATTAAAATGCTTAAGATGAAACGAGGATGCCTAAGATTTGCTTCAAAATTACCAGGGCTTGGGCTTCCCTGGTGGCGCAGTGGTTGAGAGTCCGCCTGCCGATGCAGGGGACACGGGTTCGTGCCCCGGTCCGGGAGGATCCCACATGCCGCGGAGCGACTAAGTCCGTGAGCCATGGCCGCTGGACCTGCGCGTCCGGAGCCTGTGCTCCGCAGAGGGAGAGGCCGCAGCAGTGAGAGGCCCGCATACCGCAAAAAAAAATAAAAAAAAAAATTCCAGGGCCTAGGGGTTAGGGTGGGAAAAAAGTTAGAGATGAAATTAGACTGACTTGGTTAATTATTGAAGCTGAGTGATGAGGACACGGAGTTTCACATACTGTGCTCTCCATTTTTAAATGTATTTAAAATTTCCCATAATAAAAATTGTCTTTATTAATTCCCTAAATGAATGTCCCAAGTCTGGAAAATTATGGAAAACTTTCCACAGTAGCTTCTATAAGAACATATGAAAATACATAATCATAAGGTCAACATTCATGTTCTGTCCAGTCCAGTTCTATTTTCTATCATTGAACTAAATTCATTTTTAATTTTTAAACGAATAATTCTTTAAAGGTATTTGTATATCTCAAATATCAACTTTAAAGAATAGGGCCTCACACCAAAAGATCAGCATGCTCTGAATCCCATTTGGGATCCAGCATAATGAACTGATCTAAATCATTCTGGAACCCATGTTAAGACAGCCTTTGGAAAATATGCAAGTAATGAGTTTCATATGCTTACTAACTACCAGGAAAAATAGTCATTCCTTGTCATTATCCTGAAAGTATCCCTTCAGGTCTACTGATTGAGAATTCAGTTAAGTCTTCAGATTTCAAGAAATGCTCCATGGTCTGCACAAGGTTGGATGGTGCAGCATTTCAAAGAGATTGATCTTTTTAAGTCTTTCGTAAGAAAATTGTTTCACTCCCTTGGGCAATTAAAAGATACTCTATTTCTTTTTAAAAACCTTTAGGGCTAACATATTCTACTAATGTGAGGAGACTCGTTTCTCTTAAGAAAATTACCAGAACTATGCAGAGTACTCTAGATGCAGATGTATCATGATTTTGAATCATGGATGGAATGACACTGAGCTTCATAAATATATTGGCCATAATACAAGAGAGACCCTTGGGTACACATCTTAGGGAGATGCATCATTTTAACCTCACAGGCATGCTTAACAGCCTAAAAGAATTACAGAATCACAAGTTTACAACTCGAAGGGAATTTAGAGCTCATATAGTCCAACTAGCATATTATGTAAATGAGAAGCTGAAGCCTATAATAGTTGCCTGATTCACTCAACGTTGCATGGATAGTGAGAACAGAGCTGTGACTGGAACTCAAGTCTCCTGGCTCCAAATCAGTACCTGCATCATCAGTGTTGATTTGTCTATCAAGCAAGGCACCTCCTTAAAGACCAAACTCACACCCAAGGATAGAGCATCAATGTGAGTTCTCTAACAGGTATAAGGTTTCCAAGATGTTATATGCACATCAAGAGAGAGGAAAAAAAAGAGCGAAGAATTTTGCCCTAGCAAACACATTTTGAATTAACTGTCAGGAAAGTATAATCAAAGGAGGGGGGAGAAAAGGTGATATTGGATACCAGATTGTTTAAGTTAGCTCCAGGTTCCCTTTATTTTTTATTTATTTTTTTTTTTGGTGGTATGCGGGCCTCTCACTGCTGTGGCCCCTCCCGCTGCGGAGCACAGGCTCCGGACGCACAGGCCCAGCGGCCATGGCTCACGGGCCCAGCCGCTCCACGGCATGTGGGATCCTCCCGGACCAGGGCACGAACCCGCATCCCCCGCATCGGCAGGCGGACTCTCAACCGCTGCGCCACCAGGGAAGCCCCAGGTTCCCTTTAAAAAAATGTAAATTGACCAAAAGGCTTAATCTGTTTAAGCCCACTGCTCGTAAAGTCAATTCATCATTATTTAAGGATCTGCTATATCTTTTTTAAGAGCTGAGGCACAGAACTTAAAGGGGAAAAATCCTAATCAGAGGCTCTGTTCTCAAAGAACTAAGACGTCAAAAATCCTATGTCAAATATCTCTGTCGTCTGACGCAAGGACCCTCCCTCACTCCCAAGGGCATAATGAATGCATTAAGGAGGTTGGCAGTCAGCTCACATTCTTCCTCTCCACCCACATTATTGCATTCGTACTGAACCATTTCAATCTCCCTGTGCATTATCCATTCATTGAACATTGAACGTTGAACATTTCATCTCCACTGAACATCATCAATTCACTCTCGTGTACGTACCCTAGGCCAAAGCTTCTCAGAACTGTGCACACAGTTCACCTGCAAATCTTGTTCAAATGCAGATTCTGATTCAGCAGGTCTGAGGGATAGAGCACTACACCTCCTCATTTCTACAGTCTCCCAGGTGATGCCACTGGTCCATAGACCACCCTTTGAGTAGCAAAGATCTTATCATCACCCAGAACTGCTCTACTTTCAAAATTCTTGAAAATCTCTTTTTGACTACAGTCTCCTACTTTTTACTTTCTTCTGTGTGCAGAATAAGTTCTTTGAACTCGGAGTTCCATCCTCCTTGACTCCCCCTCTAGGCTTGGTCCAGCGGAGCTCAGAATGGAGCGGTTCTGAATGAAAGGATGAGGCAGGTAGGCACAGTGTTATTCAGGCAGAGGTGCCAATGGGCAATTGGAACTCGGGGCCTGCCACTCAGAGACAGGCTGGAGTTGGAGATAGAAATTTAGGTGTTATCCACATCAGATGAACATCCTACCCAGGCGAGTGGATGTGCTGCCCAGAAAGTGTTTAGAGAAGAAAAAGGGCCAAAGAAAGAATCTGGGAAACACTAATATTTGTGGAGCAAGTGGAAAAGGGGAGTCATGAAAGGAGACCAGGGAAGTCCACAATGTAGGCAGAGAACTTAGACACGGTGGTGTCTTGGCAGCCAAGGGAGGAACAAATTTCAAAAAAGAGAGACCTTTCCAAACTCCTCCTCTACAAAATCCCCTCATTCAAGCCAGGTGATTTTGCTCACTATTCCTTAAATGTGTCTACTGCCTCCTCCTTCTAAGCTGGGATTCCCTATATTGGCCTCTCTGTGGAGGCTCTTCTTATGCATCCTTCAAGAGCCACCCACACAAGTGATGAATTGTCCTCACAGGACACAGTGCCTTGCCTGAAGGAGGCGCTCAGTAAGTGCGCAATGGCGGGCATACAGGTTCAATGAACAACCGTCTGCAGGCTTAACTGTATGACTGGTGATACATAGGGTCAAGTGATCAACAAAAACGCATGTGCATCTAGAGGGCATATGTGCTGTATCTGAAATCTGTTCTACCCAAGAAATTCTTAGACATAAGGTTACCATAAATATACTGCTGAGTATATTTCAGTCACTGCTGAGTTACAAAAAGAGAAAATGGCCCCAAACTGAAATGAATGTAGTTTGCAGAGCAACAGTGGGCAAATTAGAGTGCCAATCTGATGCAGGACTATTTACTAATAAATGAAATCTCTTTAAGACCTTTAGGATAGGGTAAAAACAGAGCTGGCTGACTTCAGTGATTTAGTAATTATCCCACATAGAGACAACAGTAAAGGAAATAACACAGGTCCCCAAATTTAGGCCAATTGTTAAATTGTTCATTATATACACACAAATTCTCTGCTCACCTCCTCCCTATCTGTAAACCACAGTCTGTGGGAGCAAGATCTTTAGAACCAGGACTTCCCTGGTGGCACAGTGGTTAAGAATCCACCTGCCAATGCAGGGGACATGGGTTCGATCCCTGGTCCGGGAAGATCTCACATGCCTCACAGCAACTAAGCCCGTGCGCCACAACTACTGAGCCTGAGCTCTAGAGCCCGTGAACCACAACTACTGAAGGCTGTGTTCCTAGAGCCCGTGCTCCTCAACAAGAGAAGCCACCGCAATGAGAAGCCCACGCAACGAAGAGTAGCCCCCACTCGCCGCAACCAGAGAAAGACTGCGTGCAGCAATGAAGCCCCAACGCAGCCAAAACTAAATAAGTAAAAATTTTTTTAAAAAAAGAAGAGAGGGCTTCCCTGGTAGCGCAGTGGTTGAGAATCCGCCTGCCGATGCAGGGGACACGGGTTCGTGCCCTGGTCCGGGAAGATCCCACGCTGGGCCCTTGAGCCATGGCTGCTGAGCCTGCGCGTCCAGAGCCTGTGCTCCACAGCGGGAGAGGCCACAACAGTGAGAGGCCCGCGTACCACAAAAATAAAATAAAAAAAGAAGAGAGAGAGACATGGTGGCTGATGCCTCTTGTTATTATTTTTTTTTTTTAAAGATTTTTAGAACCTTATAAAATGAAGCAAGTTCTGTCCAGGGGGGAAATCAGATGATAAAAACTAATCCAAAATAATTTCCTACAGCTTAAGCCCCTTTCGAATTTCATAACCAGGAAGGGGTTGAGCCCCCAGCAATATATTATTCCAGTTCCTCCCTTTTAACAATTGGCTGGACCCCAGGAAGGATGCCATTTGACACTGCCACTACACACGGCTCACAGGGCCACGGAGATGCTCTGCTCTCCGCAGCTGGGGCTGTTTTCTTCGGACACTATCAGTCAAAGCGCTTAAGCTTCGAAAACCCCTTTACAATCACTCTTCATAACTTCCAGGAGCAACCTGGTGTGGTTTTCTCCATTTTACAGATTAACGTCTTCGGCACACAAGGTGGCATGCCCCCGGATCATCGATCGTTTTAATGCCTATCAATTAACATCTACTGAACCACTACCTTGGGCTCCTCCGCCATATCCACTCACACGGCCAGAAGCATCCATGGCCAGGCCTTATGAACCCGACTCTGCCCACGGACTTTCAAAACTGTGGCCGCAGTCAGCATCAAACACCAGAGTCCTCTGTTAGTGCAGAGGCCGACGAAGCCGACGGCCTCCCTCCCGTCTTCCAAGCTGGAAGGCTGAACACGTGGGCACTCCTTTCTGGTTCCTGTCAAATTATGTGAAATGCAGCCATTTTGCTGCTGCTCTATTAGTAAAATACACAGTTTCATGTAAGTTTAGAAAGTACCACGCTGCTCTAGCCACAGGGTGGCCTGACTAAATAAATGTTCCTGAGCAGAGCTCTCTGGTAGAAAGACTAAAGCCTGGCATTTGAAAGACACACTCATCTCCTCCACAGAACAGAAAAGTATCACCTTTAGGTTTACTTATGTTGTCTTCCTTTTCCAGGTTCCTCCTTTAAATGAAATATCCTGGTAAAGCTAATCTACTGAACCCCCAATATCTTTGTGGAAATGAGTTCCTCACCAAGTGCAGAAAGAAGGATGCTGAGGCCCCCAGAGCCCAGAGATGTTGGAAGGGAGGAGAAAGGCAGAAAAAAGAACTCTGAGCTTTCATCCTCTAGAGTTTTGCCCCATGCTTCTTCTCTTATGCTAATGGGTATAATTGTTCGAGCGGGTGTATGTTCTTTCTTCAAGCTGAACTGGCAATGCATCTCTAGTCCATATTTTAAGTGACCTGACTCTTCTAGAAAGAATGTGCTTCCGCTGTAAAGAGTTTGGCCAAATGCGTGAACCGCCCTTCTACTCCATTCAGTGACGATACAGGAAGACAAACAAAGGAAAATAGCTTGGCCTTTGGACTGTGAAACTTATTTCCACACTGCATTGCTATTTTAGTCATGCGCATTTGAGTACATTGTCACCATTATTGCAAAATGTCTTTCTAACTGAAACTACCTCACCGCACATAATGGAAAAAAAAAATGCAGTGATTGTCTTTTGAAAGGTCAAAATGAAGTCTACTGCTTGGAAAAATCATTTGTCATAGGTGCTTCGGATCCTCCTTGAACATTTTCCACTTGCACCAGTTCAACAGCATTTTTGCAATTAATAAATCCACACCTGCCAATATGTAGAAATCACAAGCAAATGGATACCTATTTACAATCAAACAAAAATACTTTAGCCAGGAGATTCCCAAGGTTTTTTTACTATTCTAATTTAGCACAACTAAAGCTATTTAAAAGTTACAGAAATAAACAATTTTAAAGCATTTTTCCCTTTTATGTCAAGAAAGTGAAATTGATGTATTTTTTTAGATTTCAGTACATCTTTGTTTATTTTGTGTGTGTGCAGTACGCGGGCCTCTCACTGTTGTGGCCTCTCCCGTTGAGGAGCACAGGCTCCAGACGTGCAGGCTCAGCAGCCATGGCTCACGGCCCCAGCCGCTCCGCGGCATGTGGGATCTTCCCGGACCGGGGCACGAACCCGCGTCCCCCGCATCGGCAGGCGGACTCTCAACCACTGCGCCACCAGGGAAGCCCCAGTACATCTTTATTTAAATGTGTTTTGAAAGCCGACTGATATTTCTTTAGCTAGAAAATAAAAGAATGGCTTTTAAAAAGCCATTCCTCTTGCAGTCCTTATTCTGCCTGATTACATTTTCCTAATAAAACTGATCTTATTAATATGTTGGTATGTGAACGCATTACTTTTCTGTTGTTAAAAGCCAACTTGTGGTTTGCTTTGATTCTTTCACATACAATTAGCAAAGCCCTCCAGTGCCTGAAAGGGCCTTTTCATTTGGACAAATTATTCCCTGGCTGACTTTAAAGAAAGGGGGTGAGGGCACAGGGCAGGGTGGTGTTGGGGGGATTCTCCTATTCTGATGCAGCTCTGGCAAACACAAAAGGTTGCCTGTGTACACCCTCACCAGCAGTGGGGCAAATACTGCTTGCGTCCGCTGCATTTTTTTTTTTTCCTCTTTCATTGGTTTTACTGAAGAGCTAACTGAAAATTTTCAGTAAGAGTATCCAGTTCCAATTAAATGATATTATATAAGACAATAAAGGGGGAAGTGCCCGGCCAAGATTTCACTGATGAGCTGATAACTTCTCAACTGATATCACCTCCCACACTGCATCTGTGCAAAACCAGTGTCAAAACACAAGCTGGATTAGACAGCTTTACTGCTGGGCCTTCCCCTCATTGAAGGAAATGAGAGTGTTGTTTTTCAACATTTCGGACTTTCCAAAATATAATGCCTGGCCTATCTAAACAATGATTTATTAAACCTTGTCTCTGTTCAAATACTGTGGCTAGATAAGCTGCAGGCTCCAGGCTCCCCTTTCGTTTTTGAGTATCAGAGGGAAACCTGGGAGTGGGGAGATGGCCCAATACACATCCCACCTCCCTAGCAATTCTGCTATGCATCAGACACTGCCGGAATATTTGTTTAATTAGTTAAATTTTCAACTTTTAAATAAGGAGAAAAAACGAGCTATGGGTGGCCTGCTAACCTCAAATGAGCAAATATCCAAGGTTATAAAATCACCTCCTGCTCAGAATACCTGGTTAGAAATAAAAACAGCATTTACCAAATTCTACCCCAAGTCAAGAACAGAGGTCGCATTAAGAAGTATGAAACTGAATTTCAAAGCCAGCGTACCGAGGATGCAGCATTATTTCATTAAAAAAATGGACTCTGCACATTCTCTATAACTAAAACACCTTTCTTTAACGACAACATCAAAAAGCCATCTCTGAGATTAACTGGAGAAATACTTTTTAAAAAAAATGCATATAAACCACTCTTAAACACCAGGCTCTCATTTGGTGTTTGCAAAATCCACTTGCAGCTGGATCCCTGCAAATGCAAACTGGACGCAGAACATTGCAATTACTTAGTTTGTGTACACAAAGATGAGTTTTGCACATACAAAGGGTTTTCAGGCTGCAGAATGGTGACCAGTCTGGAGCTGAAGAAAAGTTGGTCCTTTGTATTTTAAAGCTGGAGTAATGAAAATTTCCAAGAGACTTTTATGATGTAATATTATAAGCAGCAGAATACTTTACCGGAATAAAATCCTCCTAAAATGCAGGTGGGTGGGTTGTGATGATTGTTACATTGTGATTTTTCAATAAAGGGTAAGTAAATTCCATATCCAGATACTGACAATGAAGTACAACATCTAAATTAAGACTAACATTAGAAAAACACTTTCAACATATAATAACAGAAACCTGGGAATGGGAAAGCCCCTTGAGGTGGTGGCCCCAATCTCTGGTTTTACAACAGAGGAAGCCCTAAGAAGTAAAGGGACCCAACCAAGGGCCTTCTCAGCCCAAGTCCAGGGTCAGGAGCTCTGCCTCCTCTCCTACAGCTCCTTTCCCAGCTGGATTGCCTTTGGTTCTAGAATAATGCTGTCTGCAACATTGGAGATTACTAGGGAACAGATCCTATTCAGAGGAGATGGTCTCTACTACCCAAGGCTGCACCGGAAGGTGACTGGGTCCCATGTTGGAACCCTCTATACAAGTTTATGTCTTCCAATGTTTTCACTTTTTTCTGAAGTATTTCGTTGTACAATAAGAGAGTCCTAAGAGATTCTAGAAAGGGTGCAAAATTGCTACCACTGCATTGTGATAAATTACAATAACCCACCAGGACGCAAACAGGTCCAATTATTTTTATGTAAATATTCCATTTTTTAACCTTAAAACTTAGCTTTTTAAAAAATCCACTTTAAAACCTAAACTTCTACTTACACTGGCAACAGGATTCCTAGATGATATTCCTATATGTATTCCTTTTTCAAATGACACTGGCATAAGAGCTATATGAGAGGAAACAGTTTAGCCCTGGACATAAAGTAAAATAAAGTCTTCATACACTAGTATGACAAACCTGTAAAAGAACAAGCCTTTTCTTAGTGAGTATATATTATTGTTCACGTATGTTGCTTCTGTACAACTGCTTTTGAAGAATCACAGAGGGCAGGCATATCTGTGAGGGTAAGAAAGAAAGCACTGAGCTAATAAATCAAGATTAAGTAGCCACTAGAAGAGAAACTGTAACCAAGTGGGAATTTCTAAAGGAGCAAGAGCATTCTGGACTGAAAGAGATACACTGATCCCCTCTCTCAAACACACACTCTGTCTCTCTTTTCCTCTTCCTTCTTTGCTTTGAATATAACCAGATTACCACAACTACCACCACCCCCCAAAAATAAAGATGGCACCACCATCTCTGCATACTTGCATGGTACTGAGAGACTTCCAGTAAGTCACAACCACTGAAACATACATTCCCTGCAAAATCCCCACTAAAATGACAGTGAAATTTTTAAGACGTAAATTTACAAGTTGAAAGAGTACAGGAAGGAAATGGTAGATGAGGAAAGTCAAAAAAATTTTGGAAGTTGGAAAGGGGTAAGTGACTCAACAGACCTGAGAAACCTAAATCCAAGTGTGCATGGGAGCATAACAGGGAATTCCAACAAGAAGCAAAGAACTCCAGGCCAGAGGCTCTAAACTGGAGACACTAGTTACCTCTGGAGGTAGGGATGCAGTGGGGTTCGAAATACTGGGATTAGTTGAAAATCTGTACAAGAAGCACTTAAATGTCAGATTCCCCCACCCCCAAGCCTTAAACAGAGAAGAAACTGTCCCTTCCTATCCAGGCAGAAGACAGGAGATTTATTGTCTGAATATGTTGACACAAATATCCAACTGGGAGGGTACAAGGCACAGTTGGAGACTGGGTGAAGCATAATACTGAAAATTGAGGTGTAAGTGAAAAGTCCTCAATCCTAAAGCCTCTTTCTAGGCTCCCAGGATGTAGGGCAGGCTTATGACTCTCAAGAAGTTGTTTGGAGGAGAATTATTTATTGAAACTGACCAGCCTAAGAGAAACAACCCTCACATAATCATATTTGGGATAACCCTTTGAAAAAGCCAACTTGACATGTTATTACCCTACAATAAAGTCCACCACTAGACAAGTTCCCATGCACACAGAACTTAGATAAGGATTACCAACAGTTTAAGAAAAGCTTATAATATGAAAAAGAAAGAATTCAAAATGAATATTTTTAGAAAGGAATTTGAAAGAAACAGGCAAGCAGGAAGTAAAAGAAAACTTTTTAAAAATCTCAACAAATATGAAATACCTGCAATTATATGAAGCACCTTTATTATATGTGCCCTTAGAAAGAAAAAATTATGACAGCCCACTAATTATAAAATTAATCTCAACTTTAGATAAGTTAAAATGTGAAAGAAGTATATTCTAGAACTGATGAAAGAGTATACTCAATGAAAGAAGATATTGCATCCAGGAAACAAGGTCAGTGTGTTATTTTTTAAAAAGAGAGGCACTCAGAGAACAAAAAAGAGGTCTTGTAAATTAACACTATGATATCAAAAATTAAAAATTCAATAGACAGTTTGGAAGATAAAGTTGTGTCAATCACAGAAAATAAAAGAAATTGGAAGAGTTGAAAAAATGGGGGAACCCAAGGAGAAACACTCTGAGACACATATTAATCAAACTAACAAAAATTAAATTCAAAGAAAAAATATTAAAAGAAGCAAGGGAAAAGCAAAAAGTAACATACAAGGGAATCCCCATAAGGTTTTCAGCTGATTTTTCAGCAGAAACTCTGCAGACCAGAAGGGAGTGGCAGGATATATTTAAAGTAATGAAAGTGGAAAACCTACAGCCAAAATTACTCTACCCAGCAAGGATCTCATTCAGATTCAACGGAGAAATCAAAAGCTTTACAGACAAGCAAAAGCTAAGAGAATTCAGCGTCACCAAATCAGCTTTACAACAAATGCTAAAGGAAATTCTCTAGGCGGAAAACACAAGAGAAGAAAAAGACCTACGAAAACAAACCCAAAACAATAAAGAAAATGGTAATAGGAACATACATATTGATAATTACCTTAAATGTAAACAGATTATATGCTCCAACCGAAAGACACAGACTGGCCAAACGGATACAAAAACAAGACCTATATATATGCTGCCTGCAAGAGACCCGCTTCAGACCTAGGGACACATACAGACAAAGTAAGGGGATGGAAAAAGATATTCCATGCAAATGGAAATCAAAAGAAAGCTGGAGTAGCAATACTCATATCAGATAAACTAGACTTTAAAATAAAGACTGTCACAGAGACAAGGAAGGACACTACATAATGATCAAGGGATCCATCCAAGAAGATATAACAATTATAAATATTTATGCACCCAACATAGGAGCATCTCAATACATAAGGCAAATGCTAACAGCCATAAAAGAGGAAATTGACAGTAACACAATAATAGCAGGGGACTTTAACACCCCACTTACACCAATGGACAGATCATCCAGACAGAAAATAAATAAGGAAACACAAGCTTTAAATGCCACAACAGACCAGATAGACTTAATTGACATTTATAGGACATTCCATCCCAAAGCAGCAGAATATACTTTCTTCTCAAGTGCACACAGAACGTTCTCCAAGATAGATCATATCTTGGGTCACAAATGAAGTTTCAGTAAATTTAAGAAAATTGAAATCATATCAAGCATCTTTTCTGACCACAACGCTGTGAGATTAGAAATCAATTACAGGAAAAAAAAAAAACTAAAATACCACAAACACATAGAGGCTAAACAATATGCTACTAAATAGCCAAGAGATCACTGAAAAAATCAAAGACGAAAGCAAAAAATATATACAAACAAATGACAATGAAAACATGATGACCCAAAACCTATGGGGTGCAGTAAAAGCAGTCCTAAGAGGGAAGATTAGAGCAATTCAATCCTACCTCAAGAAACAAGAAAAATTGCAAATAAACAACCTAAGCTTACACCTAAAGCAATTAGAGAAAAAGAACAAACAAAACCCAAAGTTAGTAGAAGGAAACAAATCATAAAAATCAGAGCAGAAATTAATGAAATAGAAACAAAGAAAACAATAGCAAAAATCAATGAAACTAAAAGCTGATTCTTTTTATTCTTCAATTTGTTAATATGGTGTATCACACTGATTGATTTGCATATACTGAAGAATCCTTGCACCCCTGTCCTTCAAAACTAAGGTGAAATTCAACAAAGAAGGAGATTTGATATCCAAGAAAAAGAGGATCCAGTACAGCAGAGAACTAAAGGTTGATACTGAAGAAAGCAATTACTCTAAACTAGAGCAGGAAGACAAAGGGGAGAAAAAAGAAACATCATTATCCAAAATTTTTGGCTGAAGGAATAAGAATGAAATAGTGAGAATTACATGGAAGCAAATAAAAAACCAAGGAAATTACTAACTGCAGAAAAAACAAAGAGCTAGGCAGGAAAGGAAATGTAATCATAGAACACTACATGATTCAGTTGTAAATACATATACATATATATGCATGCCATAATAATAAAAGCTCTATTGTTTTAGCTTCAAATTTTATTTTGTGACTATACCTTTAACTAAAAATTATGTCACAAAATATTTGGGAGGATGGGAGGAAAAAGAAGTATTGGTAGAGGAAGAGTGTATAAAGGAGCTAAATCTTTTTCCATTTTACAAAATCACAAAATAATATCAAAAATTTTAATATGCAAAACATCCATATAAATAAGCTATTTTAGAAATATAAAGGGAAACATCAGAGGCCAATAAAAATGTTAAGGATTATGGCCTCCAAAGAATGGGAGTCAGGAGTGGAGAAGAGCAGAATGGGAGACTTGTGTTTGTTTGTCCTAACTCTCAGAGTATTATGAATTTTTTAATTCAGTGTGGGTCTTCTTTCATTGTCTTCAATCTAGAAAATCATGTATTGTTTTGATTTAAACAACTACAACATCAAGGAAAGAGGGTGAGCTTCACCCAAGGGCAGAGCCAACTGTTAAAGGGCCAGCCAGTGAATGGGTCTCAGAAGTGCCAAACACAATAGGAGAATGGGGCAAAGCCAAGAGTGGGATTTACAGGACCGAGAAGTCAGAGCAGCTGCCAGAGGGGAAAAGAGGTCTCCAACACTGGCTCAGTCTAAACTGAGAAATAGTAGCTGGGACAAATTTAAGTCTACCTCTTAAAGACATCATGTGAAAACACCGGTAGTTGTAAGGACTGGACTGACTCCCTAGTCCAGAATGAAGGAATAAATAAATGAATTAGTATCTCTTTCATCTCAGAAATAAAACTAATGGTTTTAGAATATAAGATTTTAAAATATTAGAGCATTCAGGTGTCTCTTCATTTTCTTCCAGGGGAGTGATTTTTCAATGCAGCCCCGCTTGCACCATGTTGTACGCTATCCATATGAATAAACAGGGCTTGGGACAGTAACTGGTCCAATGGTATGCTGACTAACCCTGGTCTAGTTCAATGATTCTTACCTTTCTGTGACATTGACCCCATTAAAAATCAGATGAAGGGTGCTGGCCCCTCTCTCCAGAAATACACACATGTGCACTTACATACAAAATTTTGCACAGAATTGTTAAGAGTTAATGCACCCTAACTCAGGAAACCCTCATCCACTTAAAGAGGTCATGGAAAGTTGGATGAATTTGGAGGGAGCCTCCTACTAAAGAACTAAGTGAACCCACTCCACCATGTTTGATTTTATTTCTCCAGAAACATGGATATTTTCACACATGTGCCACATTTGGTCTACTGCAAGATAAACTGTCCAGACTTGTGTGAATGCCATCGGTGTGTCAGAGTGCTGACACCGAAGTGAATGATGTTTCACATCCGTGCTGGCACAGGAATGCAGCTCTTGTAGCCTCCCAGAGCTCGTGGCCATGGATATTTATATACTTGCTCAAGTATTTTTAGGTGATGAAGATTCCACCCAAGATGGGACCATTACATGGTGCAGGATCAAGTTCACAGCCATGGTCCCTGGGGTGCTCAATAAACCACCATTTCCTGATTTAGGAAATGGTGGTTTACACTTCAGAAGAAAACAGGCAAAATAGATCGCTGCAGATGGAGAGGTGACAGAGTCCTAGCCATACTTTGTCAAGTATGTGAAAGAGTAAAGGGCTTCCCTGGTGGCGCAGTGGTTGAGAGTCCGCCTGCCGATTCAGGGGACACGGGTTCGTGCCCCGGTTCGGGAAGATCCCACGTGCCGCGGAGCGGCTGGGCCCGTGAGCCATGGCTGCTGAGCCTGCGCGTCCGGAGCCTGTGCTCCGCAGCGGGAGAGGCCACGGCGGTGAGAGGCCCGCGTACCGAAAAAAAAAAAAAAGAGTAAAGAGAAACTGCTATCTTAAAAGTGTGTATCTGGGCAGGCAGGGGGCAGGAAAAGGAAGGAAGTTCTCCTGCCTGTGCGGCCTGCCAGGCTCACTTGTAGGGCCTGAGACACTTAATCTTCGGGTCATGGGTTTGCCCCCATTTGGGCACACTGTTGTTAAAAAGGTCAGACTGATGTAGTGGATAAAGAAAGCCACTGACCAGGAGTCAGGGGATGCAACTAATCTTGGCTTGGCCACCACACAGCGCATTCTAAAACCAAATACGAGTGCTCTAGAATTGGAACCATTCGGTGGCAGAGGCCAAACAGCTCCATCCAGACACCCTGGAGTGAGAGCCACTGCACATGTGGGCGACCCAATATAAACCACCAGAGAGTGTTCAATAATGGCTCCGGGAACCCGGCAAGTAACATGACTAAAAAGAAGCTGGAGAATCTGGGTATCACTCTAGAGATGGATGGGCTGGAGAAGAAGCTGTCACAAGGTCGGAGAGACCTGGAGGCTGTGAACTCCAGGCTCTATGGGGCGGAGCTGAGCTCAGAGGTCAGGAGGTCTCTGGAGAAGGAGAAAAGCAGCCTGATGAACAAAGCCTCCAACTACGAGAAGGACTGCAGTTGCTTCGGCAGGAGAACCGGAAGAACACGCTGCTGTCTGTGGCCATCTTCCTCCTTCGGACCCTCATCTACGCCTGCTGGACCCTGTGAGCCTGAGATTTCTCCAGTCAGCACAGGTTTCCCCTCAGCTCCGTGGTCACGGCCAAGCAGGCCCCTCAAGCCTCAAGAGGACCAAGGTACAAGGGCCATTTCTGCCCGACCCAGACATCGGAGCAGGGCTTCCTGTCGGCCCAGCCCCTCTTGCCTCCCGTTCCTGCTGTGGGGCTTGAGTCTCCAGAAGGACTTTGTGCTGACTTAGCCCGAGGGAAAGGCAATAAAGACCACACTGGCTGCCAAAAAAAAAAAACAAAAAAAACCCACCAGAGGAGGCTAGACAGACACTTGGCAAGCACTTGTCTGAGCCACGCTGAAGACCACTGATATTTGAGGGCCTCTCCAGTGGAGCTTTACTTCTAACTTTAGATTTCTGATGACCCCCGCTAGAAGGGCTTCAGAATCCCCACTGTAAAAACCCATTACTACCCCCAGTACCATCTCCCACAGTATAAGTGGATTTGAACTCCTGGCTTTGTGTACCTGATAAGGTCTAAGCACAGGACTCTGTCACCACCCAGCATTGTTGTACTGACTGCAGTATAGTGGTTACATTTGGAAAAGCCACCTCACCTCCCCGGGCCTCAGTTTTCACCACTGTACAGGAAAGGGCTTGGATTTGAGGTCTTCTGGTCCAATAATAACCCCAAATAATAAGCATAATAATAATAGCTTGCATTTATTGGCTGTGTCCTATGTGCCAAGCATACAGTAAGGGGGATGCAAGAGTGAACAGAAACAGACGTGGTCGCTGCTCTCATGGAACTTACTGTCTGGCAAAGGAGGCCAAGGTTAACTTGAAAAAATCCCACACATAGACATGTGGTTACAACCAGAGAGGCATATGCTATGATAGAGAGGAGCAGAGTGTGTGAGATTCGTCTGGAGTGTCAGGAAAATACATCCTGAGAAAGTGGTATTTGAGTTAACATCTGAGGGATGAGCAGGGGTGCTGGGGAGGACATTGACACGCAGGAGCCTCACGTACATTGGTTACATTGGTCTGGAAAATGAGAAACAAAAGTATGAGAAATAATGGCTGCCATGTATTGAATAGTTACTTAGTGCCTGGCATTGTGTTCAATATTATTTATATACAATGCTTGAGTTCTTTCAGTGACCTTGTCAGTTAAAAATTATTTATCTCCATTTTAGAGTCAGTAAACTAAGGCACAGTTTCAGAAACATGCTCAAGACCAAAACAGTAAGATGCCGAGCTAGGTCTGTGAAACCCCAAGCCTGCACACTTAACCATTAGGCTATACCATCTCCCAATATAATGGGCCCTATTAAAAGATGATGCATCAGAATAGATTAGGTTTCCACCAGGTTCACTAGTAAAAGGACAAATATACTTTAAAAAATACTAGGGCTTCCCTGGTGGCGCAGTGGTTGAGAGTCCGTCTGCCAATGCAGGGGATACGAGTTCGTGCCCCGGTCTGGGAAGATCCCACGTACCGCGGAGCGGCTGGGCCCGTGAGCCATGGCCGCTGAGCCTGCGCATCCGGAGCCTGTGCTCCGCGACGGGAGAGGCCACACCAGTGAGACGCCCGCGTACAGCAAAAAAATAAAAATAAAAATAAAAATACTATTATGGTACCCATAGGTATGGCAGAGACACTGTCATAGACACATGTGGTAATAATGAGACAATTACAGTACATGCAACACCCAGAGCCCCAGTGATAGCCCAGCCCTAAGCAATTCTATTTTCCATCGCATCGCACATGTGTACCCACCCAACTACCCACCAGAGATGAGTGAAACAGGAGTGGACTTCCAACCCAGAGAGCCTAATCTACAGGCTGCCAATAGCCTTTGAGACAACCCAGCATGGAAAGCTCCACCAAGGCAAACTTGTACAGGTTCAACCACAATTATATTCTCCAAGATATGAACTGGGAAATAGAGGAGTTCAAGACTTGATATAGAGAGAGAGCAGAGTTATTCCAGGAGTGCAGATATTATTAAAGTTAGAAAACTCTAGTAATGAAGGAGGTTCAAAGATACAAATGTTCAATTATAAGATAAATATCAATACATTCCAGGGATGAGATGTACAGCAAGATGACCATAGTCAACAAAACTGTATTGTATATGTGAAAGTTACTAAGATAATAGATTTTTATAGTTCTCGTCTCCAGAAAAAAATTTGTTTGTAACTATGTGAGATGATCAATGTTAACGAAACTTATTGTGGTGATCATTTCTCAATATATACAAATATCAAATCCTTATGTTGTACTTACACTTATACAATGTTATATGTCAGTTATATCTCAATAAGACTGGGGTTCAGGGGGAAAACCCTGGTAATGCAACTCATCACATTATAACAGAATAAAGAAAAAAATCTGATTATTTCAATAGATGTAGAAAACACATTTGACAAAATTCAAACACCCCAACCTACACAGGTGATAAAATTCCACAGAACTGAATACCCACAAACATGCACATACACAGATAAGTACAAACAAAATTGAGGAAATGTGAGTAAAATTACTGCATTGTATCAGTGTCAATATCCTGGTTGTGATCTTACATATAGTTTTCCAAAATGTTACCACTGGGGAAAACTAGGCACTATATACGAGGAATGTCTCCATATTGCATCTTAAAACTGCATGTAAATTTGCACTTATCTCAGTTTAAAAGTCACTTTAAAAAAAGAGAAGGCAAGAGTTGGAGATGAAGGTAGGGAGAAAGAGAAGGAGAGAGAGAAGAAGAGGGGGGAGAAACAAAGTAACATTAATAATAAAATTTGGTAAGTTTAAAATATATAATAATAATTTTATTTAAAAAACACCATTACTATTCCATCCTTCTAATGTTTCAGTATAACCTTATAAAATTTTTTAAGCTCCAAATTTTTGCATCTTGAGAAGATCCTAAGCTTTCCAAAGACGCCAACCACATGCTAACCTGATGACTGTGATACTAGCATACACGACATGGGGTCAAGGATATCATATAGCTTACAATGCCTACAATCGAAAGCTGTGTCCTGACATAGAGAACAGAAATGTGGTTGCCAAGGGGGAGGGGGATGGGGGAGGGATGGAGTGGGAGTTTGGGGTTAGCAGATGCAAACTGGTATATATAGGATGGATAAACAACAAGGTCCTACTGTATAGCACAGGCAACTATATTCAATATCCTGTGATAAACCATAATGGAAAAGAAAATGAAAAAGAATATATATATGTATAACTGAATCACTTTGCTGTACAGCACAAATTAACACAACATTGTAAATCAACTATACTTCAATTAAAAAAAAAAAACCTGTGGGCTTCCCTGGTGGCGCAGTGGTTGAGAATCCGCCTGCCGATTCAGGGGACACGGGTTCCTGCCCCGGTCTGGGAAGATCCCACATGCCACAGAGAGGCTGGGCCCGTGAGCCGTGGCCGCTGAGCCTGCGCTTCCGGAGCCTGTGCTCCGCAACGGGAGAGGCCACAACAGTGAGAGGTCCGCCTAGCACACACACACACAAAAAAAACCTGTGTCCAGATCCTTTCCTAATCTACATTATGTGAATCTTTATGTTTTCTGTGCTATTTTTGTTTCAGTTATCCTAATAAAGGGTATCATTTTGCCAGAACAGAACTTCACCAACAAATAAAAACAAATAAAAGAGAACTTCCACAATCTAATAAAGACTCTTTCCCCAAAACCCCACAGTAAACATCACACTTAAATGGTGCTATGAACAGATATGAAATCTGTTGTTATATGCTCTTCACTTTAAAGTTCAGAACAAGGCAAGGACGCCCACTACCACTACTTATATTCAATACTGTATTGGGATCCTAGCCAGTATCATTAAAAGTTTTAATTTAACTAATTATACTTAATTTAATAGACAATGTAATTAAATATCTCCTAATTCAGCATACTTAAAAGAAGAACTGAAAAGAAACAAAAGTGTTACTATTCACGGGTCTTGTGGTTGTTTAGAAAATGCACAGTAAAAATTTAGAATAGAGTCCACCAAAGTTGCTGGATTTGAGATCCAGTAACAAGGACTGAAGAGCTCACGATGGGTGTCACTAACAGAAATTCTAAGTAGATGAAGTAACCCATTAGTACAAACAAGAGAAACAGCAAGAATGAGGAAAGAGCTGAGGCTTAGGATGAAGACCACCAAGTCTTGTTACTCCACTCCAGCATCTCCCACTGCAGGAGATCAAGCTCTAGCCTCTGCGAGGCCCCGTATCTCCCTCTTCCACGATACTCACCACAACCACCTGTCTAAACTAACCTGATAAACAGCTGCAGTGGCACTCAAAAGAGCACAGCTACAACACACATAACTATGAAAGACAGAATGAGTCATTATGAGGAGCTCCAATTTCTACTTTACATTATCATTTTTACTTATCTATAAAATCCGTTTTAATGATCCCACCATCAGAGGGAAGCGATATTGTAATCTACAACTACAAATAATCTCTAAAGCAGCAGTATTTGGTTTGGAACGTATTATGGATCTTTGTAGTAGGTACACCTTCCAGGGAGATTTTGCCTAGACTACCATTAAAATAAGATTTAATATTCTGAACACAGGATAACTAATGACCAAGATGTACCTGATAGTGCAATGGAATGCCAACTTTTGCCCACTAAGTATCATCAGATTGGACAACCTGTACCAAAATACTTGAACTTCAACAACCTTAGGAAAGAGATTAGACAAAATGACACCATTTTTGAGTTTTTAAACCAGAAAATTAATATGAACCTAGTAAAGTAAAATAACATACAGTGGCATAGGTAAAAGACTTGGATGTTTTCAATATTGACACAGGCCACCTCTGGCAGAACTACTGAAGAGAACTACAATGTCCTTTGTGTCCTTTCACATTCCTGAGGCAAAAGATTCGGAGGATGACAATACTATCATAGGTTTCTGTAAACTTGGGCTCTACTTCTTTCATAATTAAGAACACCCTGTCCAACATGGCAGCCGCTGGTCACGCTTCGCTCCTGAGCACTTGAACTGAATTAAGATACTCTGTAAGGGTAAAATACACACTAGATTTCAAAGACTTCATACAAGAAAAAATATATGCAATCTCAGTCATAATTTTACATTGATTAAATGTTGAAATGATTTTTTTCTATTTAAGTGAAATAAAATGTATTATTAATCTCACCTGTTTTTTTTAACTTCTCCTAATGTGGCTCCTAAAAACTTTTTAATTACATTTGTGGCTCACACTACATATCTAAAAGACAGTGTTAATTTAGAAAGTCAAAAGGTATTTTACATGATATGTGTATAATATATAAATCGCATTTAAGACATAAATACATGTTTATAAGACCCTTGGTATGTCGTTCAGTAGCAAATTCCTGTAAAGACAGGTATGATCTTATAACAATAGTACAAAAGAGGCACCATTCACTGAGTTCCAACTTTTTGACCAGACAGTGCTGAAGACTTCAGCTAGATTATCCGTAATCCTCCCATCCTCATCTGAATGAGGGAGGCTGAGGAATCTGCCCCAGATCACACAGGTAGATGTCCCTCTGCTTAATCCTGAGCCCGGCCTGAGCTCCTGACCCCAGTCCACTCTTGGAAAATGAATAACGACCGCAGTAACGGTGTGCGACACTCTGGAATACGTCAGTAGGGAACAGCCTGCAGCATAAGGAGGCGACAACACGGCCACAAAAGAGAGAAGCAGACTGGCCACGAAGCTAAGACAGATTGCCAAAAGAAGGAGCCTTCTAAAATCCAAAATACCTTCCTCCACCAAGCTCCGGAAAAATCAGGCATGCAAAACTTTGGCAATCCTTCATCCGTCTTCTCCCCCAACACGCTCCTAGCACAATAAGTGATGGAAGTCTCCAGATCTCTCCTCAGCATGACCACAAGTACCCACAGAAAGCAATTTCCCTTCCTTCAGCAGCTGGCAAAGTGTAAGTGAAGCGTGGGGTGATGGGCGCCTGGTGGGGAGGAGGGAGGAGAGCTGGCCAGAAAAAAAAAACACACACAGGAAGCAACAGTGACATTCAGACGTGAACCTAGGAATGGTTCACAACAGGACGCTGTATCACAACCGCTTTAATTCGAAGACTGTTTTCAGGATGCTGAAGGTCTAGGCTCATAATCAATTACTTACGTAATCCTCCTCACTGAGCCCTTGCTTCTCAACAGAACTTTTCACCTCCATGGAAAACTTCTCAAACTCAGGTTTCACTGTCCTCAGTAGAGTGATTGTTTGGAGGGATGAGTACGCTTGCTTAGCTTCAAAGTCGTGTTTGTCTCCTCTCCTCCACGAGCCATCTCCTACGGGAGAAGTAAAAATATTTATAATCCCAAGCCAGTCACCATAAAGGGGACATTCTCCCTTTTCAACTGCGATGTGTCTCTACATGTTTCTTTTGGTGGCTGGGGCAGGAGGTATTGTCACAGTTTTGCACTTGGATAGAAAGTGACAATGTCAAGATCCTCAAAGGAGAGGAAGGCCCTTTGGACACATGTTCCTTTGAAATGTGAGGCTGAAAGAAAAGCACTGTTGGGTTAATTGCCTTATAACAACCCTGTTAACTAATTTTCAGCCCCAAGAATTGCAGCACTGCAGGAGTAAGCAGTAGGTCTATTCCTTTCCATTCACACTTAGTTTTTAATATTTTTTAATCAACTGTGGAGGTCAACCAAGATGTTACTGCGCTACAGTAAACGCGACGTTACGGAGATGTGGAAAGCAGGGATGGCTACGTACGACAACAGATTTACACGAGTATTACAAAGTTGGTGCTAAAAGAGAAAGGTTTGAGATTATTGATACTTCTTGAAATGTTTCTCGAATCTCTTCAGACTGAAAAGTAGCTTAGGTGAACTTGAGGATTTATATCTCTCTCTCTAGTGCTGGCAACATCAAAAAGATTATTTATTGGACAAGTCGATCTGTGCATCAATAGTAATAAAATAAAAATTGTTAACATTTATTGAGTATATATATATATTATATAATAATAAAAGCCTATTTATTGAACACTTTATAAACTCATTTAATCCTCACAAGATCCCGTGACTGCGGGTACAATTACCCTCTCTATTTTACAGATGAGGAAACTGAGGCATTCAGAAGCTGGGTACCCCATTGCTTCACGGCTCTCCCTTTCACAAAAGCAAAGGCAAATTACATGGATAAGAATCATTCCTCTTCTCTTCATTATTTCATTTTTGAGAAAACATGTGGCTTGCAGGACCCCAAAAGGAAATATAGACCTCTAACTTTTGACCATAATAATAATAATTCTGTGAATTATCATTATGATTCCTTGAGATCTCTGCAAATACAACAAGGAATTCAACCGGCCGGAGTCCAACATTACATTCATTCGTTTGCCCTGAGCCCGGAGTCCATAGCAGATGCCCAGAGCCCAGCGGCTAAACAGAGAGAATGCTTCTGGAATGTGCAGCCAGAGCTCCGTGGCCCTTGCTCTACTCTCACAGAAAAAGTTCAGTTGAGAGCTGGTGGTTTTGGAATTTCTATCATAGCTTAAAGCAGGCAAACATGGATTAACTGAACTACGTGCAAGTTTCTGTGACAGCCAACACAGTGGACATCATAAATGTTTTGAACAGTCTCCACCACCTTCAAGAGAGGGATTTAGAGATGGGCATGTAAACATCTGAAGTCATTACAGGGTAACAGTTAGCTTACTATGCAGGGCAGGGGGTGGTACATGGAAACCACGCAGAGCACAGAGGAAGAGATAACCAGCTCCAAAGAGGGAAATTTCATGCCAGGAGGAGGCATCAACCTGGTCCTAAATGTGTGAATAGGATTTTAATAAGAGGAGAAGAGGATGGAAAAGCATGCTTGGCAGAATCTACGGCACGGGCAGACATGCAAATGTGTATGACATCCAGTGGGCAGCTGGGAACCTCTGTCTGGAGCATGAGAAAAGGCGGAGACAAAGAATTTGTTTGTGGAGGCATCTGTTTAATCATAATCCTAATAATAGCAGCCATTTATTAATTGCTTAGTATGTGCCAGGGAGCTGTTAAAAGATAAATAAGACAGAGCCAAGGACAGAATTCATTAAGGGCTAGATCCATTCGCAATGAGCACAAGATTAAATTTCAAGCCACTGAACAAAACTTGATGAAGTCCTCCTCCTCCTCCTCCACTATGAAACCTCCCAAACACCAGTGAGGCCACAGCTATGCCGGTGCTTGCTCAGAGGGCAAGTGAGCTGTGTGGCACTGTCATCGGCGAGGGCCAAGCCCTCTGGGTGCTCAAGACATGAACAACGCGGCCTTTTGTCAAGGGGCCAAATCCATTTGCCAGCAAGACCCCAAATTCTAAGAATGTCCATCTTCAACCCATGAAGGAACCCATTTCTTCTAGGTGTTCAATCCATGTATATTGATTCTTTTTTAATTGACTCGAGGTATCAAGAATCAGCAGGAATGGTGTTTCTTAGGCAAAGAGGGCCAGAGTTTCTCGGCTTTGGGTAAGAGTCCCCTCCGGGCACAAGAAAGGAAATAACCCATAGGGTATTATACTGTGTAATTAGAAAATACACATAGAACTGGAAATAGCAACTATCTTAGTTATTAATATGGAAAAAACTTTTTTTTTTAATTTTGAAAGAAGTGAAATACAGTCCAATAAATCTGTCTACCACAATCTAAAAGGTAATGATCTGGGAGTTTCGTTTTCTAGAAAAAAAGAATGAAGAGACTTCCCTGGCAGTCCAGTGGTCAGGGGGCATGGGTTTGATCCCTGGTCAGGGAACTAAGATCCCACACTGCCGTGTGGCATGGCCAGAAAATAAAAACAAACAAAAATTTTAAAAAAGAAAGAAAGAAGAATGGAAACAAAAGTGCTTAGTAAATGTAAGCCAAACTAAATAGGTATCTAGTCACAACCATAACCAATACTATGACTTCCTGCTTTGTGTGTGTTTCTTATTGTACCGTGTCAGTAACCTCTCGGGGCCACTGAACCCTTGGAAAAGCAGAGGTCGGCTTGGCATGATACCCCATCAGTGGGGACAAGTTTAATTCAACAGACACTGGGTGCCTCTGGAGATTTACGAGCGGAACAGAAGAATGACATGATCAGACTCATGCCTTGGGAAACAGCAATGGATTAGACTGAGGAGACTCTGAGGGTTCACAGACACAGTAATCCAGGCAAGGGGTTACCAGAGGTTATATGTGGGAAGTCACACCCCGCAAAACATTGAACATGGTTCTCCGGGTGGTTCGAATTACAGGCCTCTTTTCTTTTCTTTTCCTTTTTTATGTGTTGTTATGACTTTAGCAAATTTTCAGCAGTATATTTACTGCTTTTATAATCACAAAAAGAGGGAGGGCCCTTGAGGGCTGTGCAAGAGGAATCTGAAGACTCTACAAGAGTGAGGGAGTGAACGACAGCCGAGAGGGACGCGCGTCACCAATGATGCCAGACAGGGAAAGCAAATGGTTGTCAGAAGAAATAGCAGAGCCAGAGGGGGGAGGAGGGGTTCGGTGGACACGGAAATGACAGTGATTTCAGTTAGGGTCATGGTCAATCCAAGGTGACTGACTACAGAGGGCCCAAGTGGCAGCACCAGGCTGGGGATGGAAAGAGGGGTCTGAAGCCAGCAAGAGGATTAAGAGCCAGAGAAAGTGCTAGATGTCACGTTCACATGTCTTACACTTAGCACCCAGAAGGAGAGGGCGGAGGGTGAGCGCACACACTTTGGGGGCACTGTTTTTAGTGGGCAGAGAACTAAGAGGAGACAGAAGAGCTAAGAGAAAGCCCAAAGAATGCTCTGCCACCAACGCTAAGAAAAACAGCGTTTCCAGGAAGAAATGGACCGAAACAATCCGGCAAGGGCTAGAGTTGTATATAGCTCTACCATAGCAGCCACTAGCTCCATGTGTGGTTACTTACATTTCAATTACTCAAGATTAAATAAAATTAAAATTTCAGTTTCTCACTCGCACTGGCCACATTTTAAATGTGCGATGGTCACCTGTGGCCAGTGGCTCCTGTACTGGGCAACACAGAGTAGAACACAGCCAGCATCATAGAAAGTTCCCCTGGACAGCACTGCTTTAGAGGCATGTAGGCACGGTCTGCACTAAGGCGGATGGCTTTGGTGATGAGAAGGTCAGCGGTGACCTAACACTCTCAGAGGAGTGGTGGGTCTTGTTGTCATACCCTTACAATGGTCCTGAACAAGGGATTAAGAAGAGGAGAAAGAAGTCAGCTAATGAGAAGTGGGGAAGAGAAGGTGATTCTTGCAGTTGTTTCAGGAATAAGGGAAAGTGAATTTGCTTTCTTTGTTCTGTTTGGTTTTAAACATCATGGAGCCCCAAGCTTGCATGTAAGAGTGAGAAGGGTACAGAAAATGTGTGAAAGAGGAGATAACCTGCTCAGCACCAAGCCCTGTGCTTGGCAATCCTGCAGCCAGGGAGCTGGTGAGAGCCGGCAGTACCAGGAAAGCTGTGTCATCCTGCAGCTCTCAGCACTTCCCAGGGACCCAGCACATAGAAAGCCTTCGGTAAATGTGCGCTGAATGACGAGCTGAGACATCACAGACTACATCCAAAAAATGATGCCTGGAGTACACCTGGGCTGGCTGCAGAGTACGTGGCTCTTGACCTCTGGAAGCCAATTAAGTGAGACAAAAGCATTGGCCACCCTGCCTCACCCCGACCTCTCCAAATACCCAGGAGTTACCTGCTTGCCTTGAGCTAGGCTGGTCCAGATTCTCCCACCAGTGATAACAGCACCACTTACTGAGTGATGCCATTGTCAACGGCTTTGCCTGGAGCATTTCATTCTTTAATCCTAATGAAAACTCTATGAGGAGTATTTAAGTATGATCCCCATCTTGCAGATAAGGAAACTGAGGCTCAAGGAGATTAACATGCCGGAAGTCACTTGGTTAATAAATAGAAGCAGGATAGAAGGGCAAGCCAGCCTCCAAACTCCAGTGCTGTGCCTGTTCCTCATCCATCCCATCAAAGTTTGGTGTGCTCGAAGATTTAAAACTTCAGATTCAGTGGAGGACAAGAATGTTAAAAATAAAAGTAACAGAGGAAGAAAGATCAGAAGAAGAAGTGTCTAAACGTGGTTTAACAACTGTTACAGTTGAAAGATTGTGTGAGAATACTTTCTCTTTTCTCATTACCCTAAACTGACTATAACATGAATATATCACTTTAAGAGCAAAATATAAATCCAACCCTTCCCCAGTTTTCATGCCATTTTTCTACTTTTAGTGAGTCAAGTAATTTATGTGCATGACCAGCCCTGGAATACTCCCATCCTCACCTTAATGAGTGCCTCTGTGTTCTCAGGAAGTCAGGGAAGCTCTACAATAACCTTACAGTCCCAGACAAGATCACACAAATGACTTTCCACCTAACTTACATCCAAAGAACATAATGCCAGTGCATGAAAATGCCAACAGGTGCTATTCAAAACTCTGCAGCGCAATATATATCATCTTCACTCTGGATTTTTTTTTTTTTTTTTTTTCCAGTACGTGGGCCTCTCACTGTTGCGGCCCCTCCCGTTGCAGAGCACAGGCTCCGGATGCTCAGGCCCAGCGGCCACGGCCCACGGGCCCAGCCGCTCCGCGGCACGTGGGATCTTCCCGAACCGGGGCACGAACCCGCGTCCCCTGCATCGGCAGGCGGACGCTCAACCACCGCGCCACCAGGGAAGCCCATGGATTTTTTTTAAAACCTATCCTTTCAATCTTATTTTCCATCACTTGAATTCTCTCATAATATATTCAGAACTCCTGTAACAATGTAACTGGGGCAGATCTGCGAATTTTTCTGAGTACTCACCAAGACAATCTAATAATCAGTAAATATGGACACACTATCAATATGTTTTCTTAAAAAACCAATCTCAAGTATTATTTAAAACAGAGCCTTTTTCTAGAACTGGTGTAGACTTTGATGTGAGGAAGCACGGAGAGAGGAGGATGTTGGAGAACTTTTCATGAACATATACCTAATTCTTAAGAGTATGAAAATCTCAGAGAAAGTCCTTTATGAGTGACAGACACCAGAACCTTGGTCTAGGTCACCGTGCCTGCCATAAGATTCTATTTACTGCTTCCACTCTGAAGAGGAAAAGTGCTTCAGGGTCTGCGGCAAACCTCCCTGCATCCATTCTCCCATCCATTCTCTCTGTTACTCCCTTAGTAACAGATTCCTGAATTGATGTGGGGTAGCAGTGAGCCCAGCTCAAAGCACACATTTCCCGGCCCCCCTCCCAACCACGGGTAGCAAATGATACGTAAGCGAAAGTTAATGAGTGGGGCTTCCAGAGAGCCCTTCAAACAGAACTGAGTCAACTGAAAAGGATCTCTTTTTGCCTCTCATCTTTCCCCTTCTGTCTTGCCTAGAATTAAGACACAATCCCTGGAATCCTAGCCACTATCTCATGACCTTGAGGATGGATGCCATTCACTAGGACTGAGGGAGCAGAAAAGAAGAAGAAGCTTGGATCCCCGATGACATTATGGAACCATCATTCTGACCCAGACTGCCCACCTCTGCACTTCTTACAGTTGAGAGAATAAACCTCTACATTTGTTTAAATTACTATAGCTGGACGTCTTGGTTATTCGCAGGCAGATATAATTCCTAATGCACCCAGGTCCTTAGGATGTCCTAGATAAAAGTTGACTAATTTGGTAACAAAAAAATGCATGGCCTAAATCAAGCTATAAAACTGCACCACAGACGGCTTAAAGATGGCGGAAGAGTAAGACGCGGAGATCTCCTTCCTCCTCACAGAGACATCAGAAATACATCTACACGTGGAACCTCTCCTACAGAACACCCACCGAACGCTGGCAGAAGACCTCGGACATCCCAAAAGGCAAGAAACTCCCCACATACCTGGGTAGGGCAAAAAAAAACAGAATAAACAGAGACAAAGAATAGGGACGGGACCTACACCAGTGGGAGGGAGCCGTGAAGGAGGAAAGACTCCCACACACTAGAAGCCCCTTCACGGGCGGAGACTGTGGGCGGCGGAGGGGGAAGCTTCGGAGCCGCGGAGGAGAGCGCAGCAACCGGGTGCAGAGGGCAAAGCGGAGAGATTCCCGCAGAGGATCGGTGCTGACAGGCACTCACCAGCCCGAGAGGCTTGTCTGCTCACCCGCCGGGGCGGGCGGGGCCGGGAGCTGAGGCTCCGGCTTCAGTCGGATCCCAGGGAAAGCTCTGGAGTTGGCAGAGTGAAAACAGCCTGAAGGTGTAGTGCGCCACGGCTGGCCGGGAGGGAGTCCGGTTGAAGTCTGGAGCTGCCGCAGAGGCAAGAGACCTTTTCTTCCCTCTTTGCTTCCTGGGCGCGAGGAGAGGGGATTAAGCACGCCGCTTAAAGGAGCCCCAGAAACGGGCGCGGAGCTGCCGAAGAGACAAGAGACTTTTTCTTGCCTCTTTGCTTCCTCGGGCGTGAGGTGAGGGGAGTAAGAGCACCGCGTAGAGGAGCTCCAGAAACGGGCGCGAGCTGCGGCTCTTGGCACAGACAGTAGAGACGGGTGTGGGACGCTAAGGTTGCTGCTGCCGCCACCAAGAGGCCTGTGTGTGAGCACAGGTCACTCTCCACACCGGCCCTCCCGGGAGCCCGTGCAGCCCGCCACTGCCAGGGTCCCGGGATTCAGGGACAGCTTCCCCGGGAGAGCGCGCGGCGCGCCTCGGGCCGGTGCAGCGTCACGCCGGCCTCTGACGTCGAGGACTCGCCCCGCCTCCGTGCCCCTCCCTCCCCCTGGCCTGAGTGAGCCAGAGCCCCCGAATCAACTGCTCCTTTAACATCGTCCTGTCTGAGCAAAGGGCAGACGCCCTCGGACGACCTACACGCAGAGGCAGGACCAAGTCCAAAGCTGAACCCCAGGAGCTGTGCGAACAGAGAGGAGAGGGGGAGGTCTCTCCCAGCAGCCTCAGAAGCGGCGGATTAAAGCTCCACAATCAACTTTAAGTGCCCTGCATCTGTGGAAAACCTGAATAGACAACAAATCATCCCAAGTTGAGGAGGTGGACTTTGGGAGCAAGATATACTATTATTTTCCCCCTTTTTTCTTTTTGTGTGCTGCTGTGTGAGACTTTGTCTGTATACCCTTGCTTTCACCATCTGTCCTAGGGTTAGACTGACCCGTTTTTCTATTTTTTTTTTTTAAAGGAAATTTTTCTTCTTAATAATTATTTTTTATTTTAATAAATATACTTTATCCCACTCTGTCTTCTCCCTTTCTTTCTTCCTTTCTTCCCTCCTTCCCTCCTTTCTTCCTTCCTTCCCCCTTCTTTCCTCCCTTCTTTCCTCCCTTCCTCTCTTCCTTCCTCCCTTTCTTCCTCTCCACCTTCCTTCCTTCCTTCTTGCTTTCTTCCTTCCTTCATTTCCTCCTTCCTTTCTTCCTTCCTTCCCTCCCTCCGTCCTTCCTTCCTCCCTTCCTTTTCTTTCCTTTCTATTTTTTCTCCCTTTTATTTTGAGCCGTGTGGATTAAAGGCTCTTGGTGCCCCAGCCAGGCACCAGGGCGGTGTCTCTAAGGTGGGAGAACCAACCTCAAGACACTAGTCCACAAGAGACCTCCCAGCTCCACGTAATATCAGACGGCGAAAATCTCCCAGAGATCTCCATCTCAACAACAACACCCAGCTTCACTCAAGGAACAGCAACGAACAGTGCTGGACACCCTATCCCCAACAAAGAGCAAGACAGGTCTACAGCCCCATCCATTAGCAGAGAGGCTGCCTAAAATCATAATAAGGCTACCAACATCCCCAAACACACCACCAGACGTGGACCTGCCCACCAGAAAGACAAGATCCAGCCTCATCCACCAGAACACAGGCACTAGTCCCCTCCACCAGGAAGCCTACACAACCCACTGAACCAACTTCAGCCACTGCGGACAGACACCAAAAACAACGGGAACTACGAAACTGCAGCCTGTGAAAAGGAGACCCCAAACACAGTAAGATAAGCAAAATGAAAAGACAGAAAAACACACAGCAGATGAAGGAGCTAGGTAAAAACCCACCTGACCTAACAAATGAAGAGGAAATAGGCAGTCTACCTGAAAAAGAATTCAGAAAAATGATAGTAAAGATGATCCAAAATCTTGGAAACAGAATAGAGAAAATGCAAGAAACATTTAACAAGGACCTAGAAGAACTAAAGAGGAAACAAGCAACGATGAACAACACAATAAATGAAATGAAAAATACTCTAGATGGGATCAATAGCAGAATAACTGAGGCAGAAGGACGGATAAGTGACCTGGAAGATAAAATAGTGGAAATAACTACTGCAGAGCAGAAGAAAGAAAAAAGAATGAAAAGAACTGAGGACAGTCTCAGAGACCTCTGGGACAACATTAAACGCACCAACATTTGAATTATAGGGGTCCCAGAAGAAGAAGAGAAAAAGAAAGGGACTGAGAAAATATTTGAAGAGATTATAGTTGAAAATTTCCCTAATATAGGAAAGGAAATAGTCAATCAATTCCAGGAAGCACAGAGAGTCCCATACAGGATAAACCCAAAGAGAAACATGCCAAGAAACATATTAATCAAACTGTCAAAAATTAAATACAAAGAAAACATATTAAAAGCAGCAAGTGAAAAACAACAAATAACACACAAGGGAATCCCCATAAGGTTAACATCTGATCTTTCAGCAGAAACTCTACAAGCCAGAAGGGAGTGGCAGGACATACTTAAAGTGATGAAGGAAAAAAACCTACAACCAAGATTACTCTACCCAGCAAGGATCTCATTCAGATTTGATGGAGAAATTAAAACCTTTACAGACAAGCAAAAGCTGGGAGAGTTCAGCACCACCAAACCACCTTTATAACAAATGCTAAAGGAACGTCTCTAGGCAAGAAACACAAGAGAAGGAAAAGACCTACAAGAACAACCTGAAACAATTAAGTAAATGGTAATAGGAACATACATATTGATAATTACCTTAAATGTAAATGGATTAAATGCTCCCACCAAAAGACACAAACTGGCTGAATGGATACAAAAACAACACCCATATATATGCTGTCTACAAGAGACCCACTTCAAACCTAGGGACACATACAGACTGAAAGTAAGGGGATGGAAAAAGATATTCCATGCAAATGGAAATCAGAAGAAAGCTGGAGTAGCAATTCTCATATCAGACAAAATAGACTTTAAAATAAAGACTATTACAAGAGACAAAGAAGGACACTACATAATGATCAAGGGATCGATCCATGAAGAAAATATAACAATTGTAAATATTTATGCACCCAACATAGGAGCACCCCAATACATAAGGCAAATACTAACAGCCTTAAAAGGGGAAATCGACAGTAACACAATTATAGTAGGGGACTTTAACACCCCACTTTCACCAATGGACAGATCATCCAAAATGAAAATAAATAAGGAAACACAAGCTTTAAATGATACATTACACAAGATGGACTTAATTGATATTTATAGGACATTCCATCCAAAAACAACAGAATACACATTTTTCTCAAGTGCTCATGGAACATTCTCCAGGATCGATCATATATTGGGTCACAAATCTAGCCTTGGCAAATTTAAGAAAATTGAAATCGTATCAAGTATCTTTTCCAACCACAACACTATGAGACTAGATATCAATTACAGGAAAAGATCTGTAAAAAATGCAAACACATGGAGGCTAAACAATACACTACTTAATAACGAAGTGAGCACTGAAGAAATCAAAGAGGAAATCAAAAAATACTTAGAAACAAATGACAATGGAGACACGACGACCCAAAACCTATGGGATACAGCAAAAGCAGTTCTAAGAGGCAAGTTTATAGAAATACAATCATACCTTAAGAAACAGGAAACATCTCGAATAAACAACCTAACTTTGCACTTAAAGCAATTAGAGAAAGAAGAACAAAAGAACCCCAAATTTAGCAGAAGGAAAGAAATCAGAAAGATCAGCTCAGAAATAAATGAAAAAGAAGTGAAGGAAACAATAGCAAAGATCAATAAAATTAAAAGCTGGTTCTTTGAGAAGATAAATAAAATTGATAAACCATTAGCCAGACTCATCAAGAATAAAAGGGAGAAGACTCAAATCAATAGAATTAGAAATGAAAAAGGAGATGTAACAACTGACACTGCAGAAATACAAAAGATTATTAGAGATTACTACAAGCAACTGTATGCCAATAAAATGGACAACCTGGAAAAAATGGACAAATTCTTAGAAATGCACAACCTGCCAAGACTGAACCAGGAAGAAATAGAAAATATGAACAGACCAATCACAAGCACTGCAATATAAACTGTGATTAAACATCTTCCAACAAACAAAAGCCCAGGACCAGACGGCTTCACAGGCGAATTCTATTAAACATTTAGAGAAGAGCTAACACCTATCCTTCTCAAACTCTTCCAAAAGATAGCAGAGGGAGGAACACTCCCAAACTCATTCTATGAGGCCACCATCACCCTGATACCAAAACCAGACAAAGACGTCACAAAGAAAGAAAACTACAGGCCAATATCACTGATAAACATAGATGCAAAAATCCTCAACAAAATATCAGCAAACAGAATCCAACAGCACATTAAAAGGATCATACACCATGATCAAGTGGGGTTTATTCCAGGAATGCAAGGATTCTTCAATATACGCAAATCAATCAAGGTGATACACCATATCAACAAATTGAAGGAGAAAAACCATATGATCATCTCAATAGATGCAGAGAAAGCTTTTGACAAAATTCAACACTCATTTATGATAAAAACCCTGCAGAAAGTAGGCATACAGGGAACTTGCCTCAACATAATAAAGGCCATATATGACAAACCCACAGCTAGCATCATTCTCAATGGTGAAAAACTGAAACCATTTCCACTAAGATCAGGAACAAGACAAGGTTGCCCACTCTCACCACTCTTATTCAACATAGTTTTGGAAGTTCTAGCCACAGCAATCAGAGAAGAAAAAGAAATAAAAGGAATCCAAATCAGAAAAGAAGAAGTAAAGCTGTCACTGTTTGAAGATGACGTGATAGTATACATAGAGAATCCTAAGGATGCTACCAGAAAACTACTAGAGCTAATCAATGAATTCGGTAAATTTGCAGGATACAAAATTAATGCACAGAAATCTCTGGCATTCTTATACACTAATGATGGAAAAATCTTAAAGTGAAATTAAGAAAACACTCCCATTTACCATTGCAACAAAAAGAATAAAATATCTAGGAATAAACCTACCTAAGGAGACAAAAGACTTGTATGCAGAAAACTATAAGACACTGATGAAAGAAATTAAAGATGATACAAATAGGTGGAGAAATATACCACGTTCTTGGACTGGAAGAATCAACATTGTGAAAATGACTATACTACCCAAAGCAATCTACCGATTCAATGCAATCCCTATCAAATTACCCCTGGCATTTTTCACAGAACTAGAACAAAAAATTTCACAATTTGTATGGAAACACAAAAGACCCCGAATAGCCAAAGCAATCCTGAGAAAGAAAAATGGAGCTGGAGGAATCAGGCTCCCTGACTTCAGACTCTACTACAAGGCTACAGTAATCAAGACAGTATGGTAGTGGCACAAAAACAGAAATATAGATCAATGGAACAGGATAGAAAGCCCAGAGATAAACCCACACACATATGGTCACCTTATCTTTGATAAAGGAGGGAAGGATATACAGTGGAGAAAAGACAGCCTCTTCAATAAATGGTGCTGGGAAAACTGGACAGCTACATGTAAAAGTATGAAATTAGAACAATCCCTAACACCACACACAAAAATAAACTCAAAATGGGTTAAAGACCTAAATGTAAGGCCAGACACTATCAAACTCTTAGAGGAAAACATAGGCAGAACACTCTTCGACATAAATCACAGCAAGATCCTTTTTGACCCATCTCCTAGAGAAATGGAAATAAAAACAAAAATAAACAAATGGGACCTAATGAAACTTAAAAGCTTTTGCACAGCAAAGGAAACCATAAACAAGACCAAAAGACAACCCTCAGAAAGGGAGAAAATATTTGCAAATGAAGCAACTGACAAAGGATTAATCTCCAAAATTTATAAGCAACTCATGCAGCTCAATATCAAAAAAACAAACAACCCAATCCAAAAATGGGCAGAAGAACTAAATAGACATTTCTCCAAAGAAGATATACAGATTGCTAACAAGCACAGGAAAGAATGCTCAACATCATTAATCATTAGAGAAATGCAAATCAAAACTACAATGAGATATCATCTCACACTGGTCAGATTGGCCATCATCAAAAACTCTAGAGGGGCTTCCCTGGTGGCGCAGTGGTTGAGAGTCCGCCTGCCGATGCAGGAGACACGGGTTCGTGCCCCAGTCTGGGAAGATCCCACATGCCGCGGAGCTGCTGGGCCCGTGAGCCATGGCCGCTGAGCCTGTGCATCCGGAGCCTGCGCTCTGCAAAGGGAGAGGCCACAGCAGTGAGAGGCCCGCGTACCGCAAAAAAAAAAAAAAAAAAAAAAAAAAAAAAAAAACTCTAGAAACAATAAATGCTGGAGAGGGTGTGGAGAAAAGGGAACCCTCTTGCACTGCTGGTGGGAATGTTAATTGATACAGCCACCATGGAGAACAGTATGGAGGTTCCTTAAAAAACTACAAATAGAACTACCATACAACCCAGCAATCCCACTACTGGGCATATACCCTGAGAAAACCATAATTCAAAAAGACTCATGTACCAAAATGTTCATTGCAGCTCTATTTACAATAGCCAGGACATGGAAGCAACCTAAGTGTCCATCAACAGATGAATGGATAAAGAAGATGTGGCACATATATACAATAGAATATTACTCAGCCATAAAAAGAAATGAAACTGAGTTATTTATAATGAGGTGGATGGACCTGCAGTCTGTCATACAGAGTGAAGTAAGTCAGAAGGAGAAAAACAAATACCGTATGCTAACACATATATATGGACTCTAAGGGGAAAAAAATGTCATGAAGAGATTAGCGGTAGGACGGGAATAAAACACAGACTTACTAGAGCATGGACTTGAGGATATGGGGAGGGGGAAGGGTAAGCTGTGACGAAGTGAGAGAGTGGCAGGGACATATATACACTATCAAATGTAAATTAGATAGCTAGTGGGAAGCTGCCACATAGCACAGGGAGATCACCTCTGTGCTTTGTGACCACCTAGAGGGGTGGGATAGGGAGGGTGGGAGAGAGGGTGATGCAAGAGGGAAGAGATATGGGAACATATGTATATGTATAACTGATTCACTTTGTTGTAAAGGAAAAACTAACACACTATTTTAAAACAGTTATACTCCAATAAAGATGTTTAAAAAAAAAACTGCACCGCAAGAAAATGTACAAACTTAACATCATTTTTAACATACTATATGTAATGGTCAAAGTAAACTAAAATTAATAGTAAATATAGTGAACATTTACTAAACACTCATCATGTTCCAAGAAGTTTTCTGTGTCTCTCACATACACCACCTCATTTATTACTCAGCCTGATGCCATGAGATAAGTACTATTATTATCATTAGAAGAAACTAAGACTTGCAGGGGAAGGGCAGGGTTATGTCAATTTGCCAAGAGCTAGTACATGGCACAGACTCTCAGGCAGGCTGACAGCCGAGCTCAAAGCCTAAGCAACCAGGCTATAAAAGGGAAAAGAAAGGGGATATAATCAAAAAACCCTGACACCACAGAAATACAAAGGTTCATGAGACACTACTATAAGCAACTGTATGCCAATAAAATGGAAAACATGGAAGAAATGGACAAATTCTAAGAAAGATACAATCTCCCAAGACTGAACCAGGAAGAACAGAAATGTGACCAGACCAGTCACAAGCACTGAAATTGAAACTGTTATTTAAAAACTCCCAACAAACAAAAGCCCAGGACCTGATGGCTTCACAGGTGAATTCTATCAAACATTTAGAGAAGAGCTAACACCTATCATTCTAAAACTGTTCCAAAAAATTGCAGAGGAAGGAAAACTCCCAAACTCATTCTATGAGCTCACCATCACCCTGATACCAAAACCAGACAAAGATGTTACAAAAAAAAAAAAATTAGAGGCCAATATCACTGATGAACATAGATGTAAAAATCCTCAACAAAATACTAGCAATCTGAATCCAACAATACATTAAAAGGATCATACACCATAATCAAGTGGGATTTATCCCAGGGATGCGAGGATTTTTCAAAATTCACAAATCAATCAGTGTGATACACCACACCAACAAATTGAAGAATAAAAACCATATGATCACAATAGATGCAGAAAAAGCTTTTGACAAAATCCAGCCCCATTTATGATAAAAACTCTATAGAAAGTGGGCATGGAGGGAATATACCTCAACATAATAAAGGCCATATATGACAAACCTACAGCTAATATCATACTCAATGGAGAAAAGCTGAAAGCATTTTCTCTAAGATCAGGAACAAGACAAGGATATCCACTCTCACCACTTTTATTCAACATAATTTTGGAAGTCCTAGCTATGGCAATCAGAGAAGAAAAATAAATAAAAGGAATCCAAATTGGAAAAGAAAAGTTAAACTGTCACTGTTTGCAGATGACATAATACTATACATAGAAAATCCCAAAGATGGTACCAGAAAACTACTAGAGCTCATCAATGAATTGGTAAAGTTTCAAGTTACAAAATTAATTAATACACAGAAATCTGTTGCATTCCTATACACTAACAACAAAAGATCAGAAAGAGAAATTCAAGAAACAATCCCACTTACCATCACATCAAAAAGAATAAATTACTTAGGAATAAACCTACCTAAGGAGACAAAAGACCTGTACTCTGAAAACTATAAGATGCTGATGAAAGAAATAGAAGAAGACACAAACAGATGGAAAGATATACCATGTTCTTGGATTGGAAGAATCCATACTGTCAAAATGACAATACTACCCAAGGGAATCTGCAGATTCATTGCAATCCTTATCAAATTACCAATGGCATTTTTCACAGAACTAGAACAAAAAAATCTTAAAATGTTTGTGGAGACACAAAAGACCCTGAATAGCTAAAGCAATCTTGAGAAAGAAAACAGAGCTGGAAGAATCAGGCTTCCTGACTTCAGACTATATTACAAAGCTATAGTCATCAAAACAGTATGGTACTGGGCTTCCCTGGTGGCACAGTGGTTAAGAATCCGCCTGCCAACACAGGGGACACAGGTTCTAGCCCTGGTCCCGGAAGATCCCACATACCGTAGGGCAACTAGGCCCATGCACCACACTACTGAACCTGTGCTCTACAGCCTGCAAGTCACAACTACTGAGCCCGTGATCCTACAGCCCATGCTCCACAACAAAAGAAGCCACCATGATCAGAAACCTGCACACTGCAATGAAGAGTAGCCCCCACTCACCGCAACTAGAGAAAGACCACACACAGCAATGAAGACCCAATGCAGCCAAAAATAAATAAAAATTTTTTAAAAACAGTATGGTACCGGCACAAAAATAGAAATATAGATCAATGGCATAGGATCGAAAGCCCAGAAATAAACCCACACTCCTATGGTCAATTAGTCTACAACAAAGGAGTCAAGACTATACAATGGGGGAAAGACAGTCTCTTTAATAAATGGCGCTGGGAAAACTGGACAGCTACATGTAAAAAAAATGAAATTAGAACACTCTTTAACACCATACACAAAAATAAGCTCAAAATGGATTAAAGACCTAAATGTAAGACTGAACACTATAAAACTCTTAGAGAAAACATAGGCAGAACACTCTCTGACATAAACTGCAGCAAGATCTTTTTTGATCTGTCTCCCAGAGTCATGGAAATAAAAATAAAAATAAACAAATGGGACCTAATTTAACTCAAAAGCTTTTGCACAGCAAAGGAAACCATAAATAAAACAAAAAGACAACCCACAGATTGGGAGAAAATATTTGCAAATGATGTAACCAAAAAGGGATTAGTCTCCAAAATTTACAAACAGCTCAAGCAGCTTAATATCATCAAAACAAACAACCCAATCAAAACATGGGTAGAAGACCTAAAAAGACATTTCTCCAAAGAAGACATACAGATGGCAAGAGTCACATGAAAAGACGTTCAACATCGCTAATTATTAGAGAAATGCAAATCAAAACTACAGTGAGATATCACATCACACCAGTCAAAACAGCTATCATCAAAAATCTACAAACAATAAATGCTGGAGAGGGTGTGAAGAGAAGGGAACCCTCCCACACCGTTGGTGGGAATGTAAATTTGTACAGCCACTGTGGAGAACAGTATGGAGCTTCCTTAAAAAACTAAAAATAGGGGCTTCCCTGGTGGCGCAGTGGTTGAGAGTCCACCTGCCGATGCAGGGGACACGGGTTCGTGCCCCAGTCCGGGAGGATCCCGCGTGCCGCCGAGCGGCTGGGTCCGTGAGCCATGGCCGCTGGGCCTGCGCATCCAGAGCCTGTGCTCCGCAACGGGAGAGGCCGCAGCAGTGAGAGGCCCGTGTATCACACACACACAAAAAAAAAAAAAACTGAAAATAGGACTATCATATGATCCCTCTATCCCACTCCTAGGCATATATACAGAGAAAAACATGGTCTGAAAGGATACATGCACCCCAATGTTCATTGCAGCACTGTTTACAATAGCCAAGACATGGAAGCAACCTAAATGTCCATCGACAGAGGAATGGATAAAGAAGATATGGCACATATATACAATGGCATATTACTCATTCATTAAAAAGGATGAAATAATACCCTTTGCGGCAACACGGATGGACCTAGAGATCGTCATACTGAGTGAAGTAAGTCAGACAGAGAAAGAGAAATATCATATGATATCGCTTATATGCAGGATCTAAAAAAGAAATGATACAAATGAACTTATTTACAAAACAGCAACAGACTCACAGACTTAGAAAACGAACTTATGGTTATCAGAAAGAAAGGGTGGGGGGAAGGGATAGTTGCTGAGTTTGGGATTGACATGCACACACCGCTATATTTAAAATGTATAACCAACAAGGACCTACTGTACAGCACAGGGAACTCTGCTCAGTATTATGTAACAACCTAAATGGGAAAAGAATTTGAAAAAGAATAGGCACATGTATATGTATAACTGAATCACTATGCTGTATACCTGAAATTATCACCACATTGTTAATCAACTATACTCCAATGTAAAGTAAAAAGTTTTTTAAATTAAAATAAATAAATTTTTAAAAATTAAAAAAAAAAGAAAAACCAAAGATACTTGGTAGATTGTATCAGAGCACATTGTATAACTCCATGCAATTCAGTTTTCAAGAAGAAAAACTGAACTAATGGAAAAATAAGTTTTAAAAAGTTGTCCCAGGAACTTCCCTGGTGGCGCAGTGGTTGCAAGTCCGCCTGCCTTTGCGGGAGATGCGGGTTCGTGCCCCAGTCCGGGAAGATCCCACATGCCGCCAAGCGGCTGGGCCCATGAGCCATGGCCGCTGAGCCTGCACATCCGGAGCCTGTGCTCCGCAATGGGAGAGGCCACAGTGGTGAGAGGCCCACGTACCACAAAAAAAAAAAAAAAAAGTTGTCCCCAAAATCACCAACAATAAGTCATATATACATAAACCCAATAATAAGCCACATACATATGTGTATACATATACATGACTTCTTATGCACGCATATTTTGCATTGAGAAGGACACAGCACCACTTTTGTAGTATTCTTGCCAAAAATGTGTAAACTCAACTTATCATTTGAAAACACCAGATAAATCCAAATTGAGAGACAGTCTACAAAATAACAGACTTATCCAAAGTGTCACGTCATAAATAACAAGGAAAGGTTGAAGAACTATCACAGACTGGAGAAGATTAAGAAGACACACAACTAAATGGATTGGATCCTGGAACAGAAAAATAGCATTAGGAGGAAAGGTGGTAAATTTCAAATAAAGCCTGTAGTTTAGTTAGTAGTATTGTCCCAATGTTAATTTTCTTATTTTGATAATTGTACTATGCCCATTTAAATTGTTAACATTAGAGGAATCTGGGTAAAAGGTATACACAAACTCTATTTTGTTTTAAGTTCTCTGTGCATCTAAAATTATTTCAAAATAGATTTGTTTTTTAATTTTCCAAAAATTACCTCTGAAAAGAAGTTAGGTCCTGATAGAGAGTTGAATTGTTTCCATATTTCAAGGAATATTCTTATGGTATATAAACTGTTCTAGATCATAAAAACAATGGAAAGTGTACCAATTAATTTTATAAAGCTAATATTAACCTGATATTAAAATCTGACAATACCACCTAAAGGCAAGAAAACTGTCCAATCTCATGAGTATAGATTCAAAAATCATAAATAAAACACTAAAAACTTAAAATCAGCAACACATCTAAAAAACTCTTGACAAACTATGCTTAATTCCAAGAATACTATAATGGCTCAATACTAGGAAATTTATTAAAAGTACAGATAAAATGTATTTGATAACACTCATCACTCACTTCCAATTTTTAAAACCACACTTAATAAAGAATATTTTAACATCTACTTCGCACAAGATATTAGAAATTAAGTATTACCATTGTTATATAATATTATTCTAGCAGCTACTGCCAATGCAGTAAGAAAAGAAAGATAAATATAACATTCAACTATCAAAATGGAGCAATAACTATTGTTATTATTTGAAAGTGATTAAAAATGTATATTAGAACAGAGGATTTAATATGTGGAATTCTTGTTTTCTATAAAACAACTAAAGTTAAAAATGTAATAGGAAAAGATCATGAATGTAATAACAACCAAAAAACATAAAATGTCTAAGAATGAACTCAGCAAGAATGGTGCAGAATTCAAATAAAGAAAACTGCAAAACTTTGCTTATGGACATAAAAAGAAATGCAAATAAATAAAATAATTTAAAAGTTAGATGATACAGGGTTGACAGAGATGCAGAAAAACAAAATATCTCATACACTGTTGCAAAAATGTAAAGTGGCAAACCTCTTTAGAGGACAACTTTGGTAATATCTATCAAAATTTAAATGCATGGGTAAAAGGGAAGATGGCGGAAGACTAAGAGGCGGAGATCACCTTCCTCCCCACAGATACATCAGAAATACATCTACACGCAGAACTGCTCCTATAGAACACCCACCGAACGCTGGCAGAAGACCTCAGACCTCCCAAAAGGCAAGAAACTCCCCACGTACCTGGGTAGGACAAAAGGAAAAAGAATAAACAGAGACAAAAGAATAGGGAAGGGACCTGCACCAGTGGGAGGGAGCTGTGAAGGAGGAAAGGTTTCCACACACTAGAAGCCCCTTCGCGGGCGGAGACTGTGGGCGGCGGAGGGGGAAGCTTCGGAGCCACGGAGGAGAGCACAGCCACAGGGGTGCAGAGGACAAAGCGGAGAGATTCCCGCAGAGGATCGATGCTGACCAGCACTCACCAGCCCGAGAGGCTTGTCTGCTCACCCGCCGGGGCAGGCGGGGCAGGGAGCTGAGGCTCGGGCTTCGGCGGTCAGATCTGAGGGAGAGGAATGGGGTTGGCTGCGTGAAATCAGCCTGAAGGGGCTAGTGCACCACGGCTAGCCAGGAGGGAGTCCGGGAAAAGTCTGGAGCTGCCGAAGAGGCAAGAGACTTTTTCTTCCCTCTTTGTTTCCTGGTGCACGAGGAGAGGGGATTAAGACTGCCGCTTAAAGGAGCTCCAGAGACAGGTGCGGAGCTGCGGCTATCAGAGCGGACCCCAGAGACGGGCATGAGACGCTAAGGCCGCTGCTGCCGCCATCAAGAAGCCTGTGTGCGAGCACAAGTCACTATCCACACCTCCCCTCCCGGGAGGCTGTGCAGCCCGCCACTGCCAGGGTCACGTGATCCACGGACAACTTCCCCGGGAGAACGCACAGCGCGCCTCAGGCTGGTGCAACGTCTTGCTGGCCTCTGCTGCCGCAGGCTCGCACCGCACTCCATGCCCCTCCCTCCCACCCCCGGCCTGAGCCAGAGCCCCCGAATCAGCTTCTCCTTTAACCCTGTCCCGTCTGGGCAAAGAACAGACGCCCTCCAGCGACCTACAGGCAGAGGCAGGGCCAAATCCAAAGCTGAACCCTGGGAGCTGTGCGAACAAAGAAGAGAAGGAAATTTTTCCCAGCAGCCTCAGGAGCAGCGGATTAATCTCCACAATCAACTTGATGTACCCTGCATCGGTGGAAAAGCTGAATAGACAACAAATCATCCCAAATTGAGGAAGTGGACTTTGAGAGCAAGATATATTATTTTTTCCCCTTTTCCTCTTTTTGTGAGTATGTATGTGTATGCCTCCATGTGAGAGTTTCTCTGTATAGCTTTGCTTTCACCATTTGTCCTAGGGGTCTGTCCATCCATTTTGTTGTTTTTTCTGTTTGTTTGTTTTTTACTTTAAAACATTTTTTTCTTAATAATTATTTTTTATTTTAATAACTTTATTTTATCTTACTTTATTTTATTTTATCCTCTTTCTTTCTTTCTTTCTACTTTTTCTCCATTTTATTCTGAGCCGTGTGAATGAACGGCTTTTGGTGCTGCAGCCAGGAGTCAGTGCTGTGCCTCTGAGGTGGGAGAGCCAACTCCAGGACACTGGTCCACAAGACACATCCCAGCTCCACATAATATCAAACAGCAAAAATCTCCCAGAGATCTCCATCTCAACAAAAACACCCAGCTTCACTGAAGGAACAGCAAGCTACAGTGCTGGACACTCTATGCCAAACAACTAGCAAGACAGGAACACAACACCACCCATTAGCAGAGAGGCTGCCTAAAATCATAATAAGGCCACAATCACCCCCAAACACACCACCAGACGTGGACCTGCCCACCAGAAAGACAAGATCCAGCCTCATCCACCAGAACACAGGCACTAGTCCCCTCCACCAGGAAGCCTACACAACCCACTGAACCAACTTCAGCCACTGCGGACAGACACCAAAAACAACGGGAACTACGAAACTGCAGCCTGTGAAAAGGAGACCCCAAACACAGTAAGATAAGCAAAATGAAAAGACAGAAAAACACACAGCAGATGAAGGAGCTAGGTAAAAACCCACCTGACCTAACAAATGAAGAGGAAATAGGCAGTCTACCTGAAAAAGAATTCAGAAAAATGATAGTAAAGATGATCCAAAATCTTGGAAACAGAATAGAGAAAATGCAAGAAACATTTAACAAGGACCTAGAAGAACTAAAGAGGAAACAAGCAACGATGAACAACACAATAAATGAAATGAAAAATACTCTAGATGGGATCAATAGCAGAATAACTGAGGCAAAAGAACGGATAAGTAATCTGGAAGATAAAATAGTGGAAATAACTACTGCAGAGCAGAAGAAAGAAAAAAGAATGAAAAGAACTGAGGACAGTCTCAGAGACCTCTGGGACAACATTAAATGCACCAACATTCGAATTATAGGGGTCCCAGAAGAAGAAGAGAAAAAGAAAGGGACTGAGAAAATATTTGAAGAGATTATAGTTGAAAACTTCCCTAATATAGGAAAGGAAATAGTCAATCAATTCCAGGAAGCACAGAGAGTCCCATACAGGATAAATCCAAGGAGAAACATGCCAAGAAACATATTAATCAAACTGTCAAAAATTAAATACAATGAAAACATATTAAAAACAGCAAGGGCGGGCTTCCCTGGTGGCGCAGTGGTTGAGAGTCCGCCTGCTGATGCAGGGGACACGGGTTCATGCCCCGATCCGGGAAGATCCCACATGCCACAGAGCGGCTGGGCCCGTGAGCCATATACAGGCCGCTGAGCCTGCACGTCTGGAGCCTGTGCTCCACAACGGGAGAGGCCACAGCAGTAAGAGGCCTGCGTACCCCCAAAAAAAACCAGCAAGGGGAAAACAACAAATAACACACAAGGTAATCCCCATAAGGTTAACAGCTGATCTTTCAGCAGAAACTCTGCAAGCCAGAAGGGAGTGGCAGGACATATTTAAAGTGATGAAGGAGAAAAACCTACAACCAAGATTACTCTACCCAGCAAGGATCTCATTCAGATTTGAAGGAGAAATTTAAACATTTACAGACAAGCAAAAGCTGAGAGAGTTCAGCACCACCAAACCACCTTTATAACAAATGCTAAAGGAACGTCTCTAGGCAAGAAACACAAGAGAAGGAAAAGACCTTCAATAACAAATGCAAAACAATTCAGAAAATGGGAATAGGAACATGCATATCGATAATTACCTTAAATGTAAATGGATTAAATGCTCCCACCAAAAGACACAAACTGGCTGAATGGATACAAAAACAAGACCCATATATATGCTGTCTACAAGAGACCCACTTCAGACCTAGAGACACATACAGACTGAAAGTGAGGGAATGGAAAAAGATATTCCATGCAAATGGAAATCAAAAGAAAGCTGGAGTAGCAATGCTCATATCAGACAAAATAGATTATAAAATAAAGACTATTACAAGAGACAAAGAAGGACACTACATAATGATCAAGGGGTCAATCCAAGAAGAAAATATAACAATTGTAAATATTTATGCACCCAACATAGGAGCACCTCAATACATAAGGCAAATACTAACAGCCATAAAAGGGGAAATCAACAGTAACACATTCATAGTAGGTGACTTTAACACCCCACTTTCACCAATGGACAGATCATCTAAAATGAAAATAAATAAGGAAACACAAGCTTTAAATGATACATTAAACAAGATGGAGTTAATTGATACTTATAGGACATTCCATCCAAAAACAACTGAATACACATTTATCTCAAGTACTCATGGAACATTCTGCAGGATAGATCATATCCTGGGTCACAAATCAAGCCTTGGTAAATTTAAGAAAATTGAAATCATATCAGGTATCTTTCCTGAACACAACGCTACGAGACTAGATATCAATTACAGGGCAAGATCTGTAAAAAATACAAACACATGGAAGCTAAACAATACTTAATAACGAAGTGATCAATGAAGAAATCAAAGAGGAAATCAAAAAATACCTAGAAACAAATGACAATGCAGACACGACGACCCCAAACCTATGGGATGCAGCAAAAACAGCTCTAAGAGGGAAGTTTATAACAATACAATCCTACCTTAAGAAACAGGAAACATCTCGAACAAACAACCTAACCTTGCACCTAAAGCAATTAGAGAAAGAAGAACAAAAAAAAACCCAAAGTTAGCAGAAGGAAAGGAATCATAAAGATCAGATCAGAAATAAATGAAAAAGAAATGAAGGAAATGATAGCAAAGATCAATAAAACCAAAAGCTGGTTCTTTGAGAAGATAAACAAAGTTGATAAACCATTAGCCAGACTCATCAAGAAAAAAAGAGAGAAGACCCAAATCAATAGAATTAGAAATGAAAAAGGAGAAGTAACAACTGACACTGCAGAAATACAAAAGATCATGAGAGATTACTACAAGCAACTCTATGCCAATAAAATAGAAAACCTGGAAGAAATAGACAAATTCTTAGAAATGCACAACCTGCCAAGACTGAATCAGGAAGAAATAGAAAATATGAACAGACCAATCACAAGCACTGAAATTGAAGCTGTGATTTAAAATCTTCCAACAAACAAAAGCCCAGGACCAGATGGCTTCACAGGCGAATTCTATCAAACATTTAGAGAAGAGTGAATACCTATCCTTCTCAAACTCTTCCAAAATATAGCAGAGGGAGGAACACTCCCAAACTCATTCTATGAGGCCACCATCACCCTGATAACCAAAACCAGACAAAGATGTCACAAAGAAAGAAAACTACAAACCAATATCACTGATGAACATAGATGCAAAAATCATCAACAAAATACTAGCAAACAGAATCCAACAGCTCATTAAAAGGATCATACACCATGATCAAGTGGGGTTTATTCTAGTAATGCAAGGATTCTTCAATACACACAAATCAATCAACATGATGGGCTTCCCTGGTGGCACAGTGGTTGAGAGTCTGCCTGCCGATGCAGGGGACACCGGTTCGTGCCCCGGTGCGGGAAGATCCCACATGCCACGGAGCGGCTGGGTCCGTGAGCCATGGCCGCTGCGCCTGCACGTCCGGAGCCTGTGCTCCGCAGCGGGAGAGGCCACAACAGTGAGAGGCCCGCGGACCGCAAAAAAAAAAAAAAAAAAAAAAAAAATCAACATGATACACCGTATCAACAAATTGAAGGAGAAAAACCATATGATCATCTCAATAGATACAGAGAAAGCTTTTAACAAAATTCAACACCCATTTATGATAAAAACACTGCAGAAAGTAGGCATAGAGGGAACTTTCCTCAACATAATAAAGGCCATATATGACAAACCCACAGCCAACACTGTCCTCAGTGGTGAAAAACTGAAACCATTTCCACTAAGATCAGGAACAAGACAAGGTTGCCCACTCTCACCACTCTTACTCAACATAGTTTTGGAAGTTCTAGCCACAGCAATCAGAGAAGAAAAAGAAATGAAAGGAATACAAATCAGAAAAGAAGAAGAAAAGCTGTCACTGTTTGCAGATGACATGATACTATACATAGAGAATCCTAAAGATGCTACCAGAAAACTACTAGAGCTAATCAATGAATTTGGTAAAGTAGCAGGATACAAAATTAATGCACAGAAATCTCTGGCATTCCTATACACTAATGATGAAAAAATCTTAAAGTGAAATTAAGAAAACACTCCCATTTACCATTGCAACAAAAAGAATACAGTATCTAGGAGAAATAAAGACCTATATGCAGAAAATTATAAGACTCTGATGAAAGAAATTAAAGATGAAACAAATAGATGGAGAGATATACCATGTTCTTGGATTGGAAGAATCAACATTGTGAAAATGACTATACTACCCAAAGCAATCTACTGATTCAATGCAATCCCTATCAAACTACCCCTGGCATTTTTCACAGAACTAGAACAAAAAATTTCACAATTTGTATGGAAACACAAAAGACCCCGAATAGCCAAAGCAATCCTGAGAAAGAAAAATGGAGCTGGAGGAATCAGGCTCCCTGACTTCAGGCTATACTACAAAGCTACAGTAATCAAGACAGTATGGTAGTGGCACAAAAACAGAAATATAGATCAATGAAACAGGATAGAAAGCCCAGAGATAAACCCACACACATATGGTCACCTTATCTTTGATAAAGGAGGGAAGGATATACAGTGAAGAAAAGATAGCCTCTTCAATAAGTGGTGCTGGGAAAACTGGACAGGTACATGTAAAAGTATGAGATTAGAACACTCCCTAACACCATACACAAAAATAAGCTCAAAATGGATTAAAGACTTAAATGGAAGGCCAGAAACTATCAAACTCTTAGAGGAAAACATAGGCAGAACACTCTACGACATAAATCACAGCAGGATCCTTTTTGACCCATCTCCTAGAGAAATGGAAATAAAAACAAAAATAAACAAATGGGACCTAATGAAACTTAAAAGCTTTTGCACAGCAAAGGAAACCATAAACAAAACCAAAAGACAACCCTCAGAAAGGGAGAAAATATTTGCAAATGAAGCAACTGACAAAGGATTAATCTCCAAAATTTATAAGCAACTCATGCAGCTCAATATCAAAAAAACAAACAACCCAATCCAAAAATGGGCAGAAGACTTAAATAGTCATTTCTCCAAAGAAGATATACAGATTGCCAACAAACACAGGAAAGATGCTCAACATCATTAATCATTAGAGAAACACAAATCAAAACTACAATGAGATATCATCTCACACCAGTCAGAATGGCCATCATCAAAAAATCTAGAAATGATAAATTCCGGAGAGGGTGTGGAGAAAAGGGAACACTCTTGCACAGCTGGTGGGAATGTAAATTGATACAGCCACTATGGAGAACAGTATGGAGGTTTCTTAAAAAACTAAAAATAGAACTACCATACGACCCAGCAATCCCACTCTTGGGCATATACCCTGAGAAAACCATAATTCAAAAAGAATCATGTACCAAAATGTTCATTGCAGCTCTATTTACAATAGCCAGGACATGGAAGCAACCTAAGTGTCCACTGACAGATGAATGGATAAAGAAGATGTGGCACACATATACAATGGAATATCACTCAGCCATAAAAAGAAACGAAATTGAGTTATTTGTAGTGAGGTGGATGGACCTAGAGTCTGTCATACAGAGTGAAGTAAGTCAGAAAGAGAAAAACAGATACCGTATGCTAACACATATATATGGAATCTAAGAAAAAAAAGAAAAGGGTCATGAAGAACCTAGGGGTAAGACAGGAATGGAGACACAGACCTACTAGAAAATGGACTTGAGGATATGGGGAGGGGGAAGGGTAGGCTGTGACAAAGTGAGAGAGTGGCATGGACATATATACACTACCAAACGTAGAATAGATAGCTAGTGGGAAGCAGCCGCATAGCACAGGGAGATCAGCTCAGTGCTTTGTGACCACCTAGAGGGGTGGAATAGGGAGGGTGGGAGAGAGGGAGGTGCAAGAGGGAAGAGATATGGGAACATGTGTATATGTATAACTGATTCACTTTGTTATAAAGCAGAAACACAGCATTGTAAAGCAATTATACTCCAATAAAGATGTTTAAAAAAAATTTAAATGCATGTAACATTTGACCCAGAAATTCTACTTTTAGAAGCTTGTCTTACAGATTACACACACATACACATGTGTGTATGTATGTGCACACATGAATGCACATGGCAAGGCAACTCAATATAGCATTGCTCTTATAGCAAAAAGCTGGAAACAACATAGATATTAAAAAACAAAAGACTGATTAAGAAAGATGGCATATCAGCATTATAAAATACTATGTATCCATACTATAGATAGCATGATCATTTTATTGAAAAATTTTTCATAAATATATAATTTTTAATAAAATAGACAAGTCAGACATCTAAATATTATCAATGTACCTTTATCTGCCTGGCAGAGTTTCAGTAACTTATTTTCTTCCCTATGCTTTTCTATGCTTCTCAAATTTTCTATACTACTTGTGTATTGTAATGATCAGGGAAAAGTAATGCAAGCTTTATCCGTGGATGAAAGGAATTCCAGCACCTACTTTGTACTTGCTCACTTATAATATGCATTCACATGCATTGCCTCAAAATGCTATGCTTGCAGTAGCCAACTTGCAAAACTCAGAATAAATTTTTTTCATTTTTCACCAGTCTCTACCACTATCTCAATGAATTCAATACCGTAACCAATGATGTAATAACATTCTGATCTTGGGTCAAGAAGCAAAACTGCCACTCTGCTTGTGTAAAGATAGGGGGAAAGACACTGATGGGAGCAAGCAGGGGAAAACTGGGTGTTTATCCTGCAAGTCTCAAATCTTCACTTTTATCCGCTACAGGAAGCAGAGGTTACTTTTTCTTCAACAACTTTGCTTTACTCCCGTGAGAAGTGTGATTCGTTACATTTATGCACAATGATCTACTGCTTAAGTAGCCAGGAGCTTATCAGAGCAGGAAACTGAGGCATATGCTTTATGGTTTAGATCCCATCTCACTATATCTCGACCATGATAACTGAGAAGTGGAGCTCAGCATGAACATGCTGTTTGTGATACACACACTTACAGTTCCCCTGTAACCGCCAATGTGCGGTACTTGAGAAAATGTTCCATAGCCCTACACTGCTTACTTCAGAGAGAGCCCTCACCACATTTGGGGAGAATGTTTTATACCTGCGATCTTGATGACTTCCTTGAACACCCTCCATCACAGGAACCCTGGGAACTTCCCCAGATCCATTTTAAGGAGTGAAATGCTTTCGATTGTAACTGTCAGTGGCTTCCCAACTTTTTATAAGAGAAGCTAAGAGACTAATCTGGAAGGAGGAGGGGCTGGGAGCAGCGACTTTCAAAATTTTTTACCTCCATTTACAGTAATGGTTATTTTATTTATTTCACATTGTGGCCCACTACAAATACATGTGTAACATGCATAAATATATACACACAAACATGTAATCACATTACTAAAATAAAAGTTGTATGAAACCATACATATGCTATGGGTGACACACTTTGACATGTGCTATTCTATTATGTTGATGTGTTCGAGTCTATTCCATGCTGCTAAAAATTCTGCCCAAGTCTCTCTAAAATGATTCCAGCAGCAGTCCATCATGGTGGCAACCCAAAGTTGGAAATGCACTGGGGAAGGGTCCTCAGGGCCTGGATATGTGATCCTTTGGAGTGCTGGAGTGAGCTGTGTTCTCCCCAAGCCCCTTGGCAGCACAGGTGGTGGTAACTTTTTGCTCTGAGTTCTCCGAGAAGAAAAGCTTGAGAACTTAATGAGAAGGGGGAGTGTTCAGCATCACAAATTTCTAAAACCCTGTCTATGGAAATCAAATCTACTGAGATGACTCAAGTTATTGGCCCTGTCTCACAATCCCTTTCTTGACACCCTGGCAGGGGAAGGGGAAAGCGGAGGCAGGGTTACCGTAGGAAGAGCTGTTGAAGAGCTCGATGTTGAAGAAGGCATAGTCTCCGCTGGTCATCCCGTGCCTGTGCGCCGCCAGCATGATGCCGCGGATGGTGTCGCTGCTCGCACACATGATCACCACTGCGGGAAGAAACAAACGGACGCGTGAAACGCCCCTGCACGGAGGACAGCACCTGACGAGGAACAGGGCTCGGCTAAAGTCCTAAAGAACCCTCACAAATTATGCATGAATTACAAAGGGCAGAATGATAGCTTGACAGCGGAGAAAGCTATCCATCGCCACCATAACCAAGTGATGGACGTCAACGTCACCCACCATGGAAGCAGACTCAGGAGTCCCCCGGTGTAACACGCCCCGGGCCCCAACCCTCACCATGGGCGGCCTGAATCTAATCAGAAGGAAGCCGCTGCAAACCCAGCTTGGGGGACAGTGTATAGAATAGTGGACCTGCGCTCTTCAAAATGGTCACTTTCATGAAAAACAAAGATGGCCTGAGGAAATGTTCGAGACTCAAAGAGACTTAGAGAAACAGAAAGCTGACTGCAGTGTGTGGTCCTGGATTGGATCCCGGACCTTAGAAAAATTATAATAGAAGTTTTTCTATAAAGGGCATTATTGAGACAACTGGAGAAATTTGAATAAGGTCTGTAAATTGGATAATAGTATTGTGTTTGTGTTAAAGTTCTTGCTTTTCATAATTCTACTGTGGTTATATGAGTGAATGTCCTTGTTCTTAGGAAACACACACTTCAGTTTTCAGGGGTAAAAGAGCATGATAGCTCTATTTACTCTCAAATGGTTCATAAAAAGATAGTAATATTTGTGCATGTATATGTACATGTGTATATATTTGGAGGGGCCAGGGAGGGAAGGGAGAGATTAGAATGACAAAGCATAGCAGCAGAATGCTAACCATTGGTGAAAATCTGGGTGAAGGCTATACGGAAGTGCTTTATACATTCTTACATCTTTTCCAAACATACACAATTGTTTCAAAATGAATTAAAAAAAAATACTTCAAATTAATTCCCAGATTTGCCCACTATAAGATAGTGAGGCTTGTCAACTGCTTTTTATACTTTCACTGACATAGTAAACACATTTTCCTGAGAAAGCTTTCATTTGGCAAATCAGAGGATGGAGCGAGTGCTACAGGCTTTCTGCGGTCTGAATGTAGAACCGTCTTTCTCAAGCTGTCTCAACATATATAGGAAATAGTTACCAAGATTCCAGGTCCCTCCCCATGTGCTCTCAGTTCCCAACCACACTGTCAGAGCTGAGAGGCTTTAAGCAGCTGCAGAATATTGTTGCCTGCCACGTAAGAGCTGCAACGGACTAGAGGGAAGTGGGGACCTGGCCTTCATCCAGTTATTTTGATCACTGTTGATGGCCCCCTGCCCCCAAGACAGTGCCTGCTGTGCTTTTCTGCACACATGGAGGAGAGGAGAAGCCTGGGTGCCATAACCACATTATCGCCATGCGTGCCAGCCCTGCAGGTTGTGTATGTTCTTTGTAAAAGCATGGGTGCTGAAAGATGCAGAACAAACTTCAGGCTGTGCCAAAGCCTCCTTGGCAGCCTGCATGAAGGGCCAGGCGCTTGTTGACATTTCGTTCACTGCACAGGTTAATTCAGAGTGTTAGATCATGACTCTGACATTTCTTACGACAAAGGGCTCAGGGGACAGGCTAAAAGTCTGCAGAACAAGTTTTGAAAACAATACAAAACTCCGAAAGATTTATAACTGTGGGAGTAGGTGTTGTTTGTGCCTGGAAATATAGTTATATATTTGGGATAAACAGTCAGATTTCAAGATGTCTCAGTAAGGAAGCTTTCGAAGAAACTCCTCATTATTCACTATGACCTAGACACTTGTTTTAGCTCCGATTTGATTCTAGTCCTTTAAATGACAAAAGAGCCAAGGTGTCTCACAAAACAGCCTGGGCTAAGGCTGGACAAGTTCGAAGAGTGTGGATTCCAAGTGTGGGCATCACCAGGAAGGTCCAGGAAGCTCTGGCTGACTCGCCACTGGCGGACCTCATCATTTTTCATCACTTGATCATAGTCCAGAGTCTGGCTCTAAACCTTAAGACACAGAACCTGATTCTGTCAGCACATCAAGAGCAGAGTCATTGCTTGGGGGGGGGCAGAGTCCCGATAACCTAACTCAGATATTTTTAGATAATCTGAAGTGAAGATTAATTTCAATGAGGACCAAAATGGTCACAAACACGTTTGCGCCGACATAGACCTGGGAGTGCTAATTGAGGCGCCAAATTATAAGCAGAAGGATGGTGGTGAGGACGAAGTCAGAATCAGGGAGATCACTGCAGGGTTCAAGCATCCAAAGGCATCAGGTCTTGATAACCCAAAGCACCCGTCTAAGAGCTACACCTGGCCCAGGCCTGAACAGGCTGTGTCCTCAGGCCAGAGCACAGGCTTCCCCAAGTCCCGGATGGGCTGTGCCCAACACTGGCCTCTCTGTCACTTCTTTTCTCTTTTTACAGCCCTGGCCCTTCTCCTTCTCTCTCTTCCCATCACCACTAAGACCAACCCCTTGTGATAGACACATTCTTTCTTTAAATGTCAGTACCTGCTTGGACCGAGCAAGAGTGACCCGGAGCAGCACTGGGCCTATCTGAGCAGGCTGGAATTATTGTAGATCTCATCTGTTTTGTGTGGACAATGTGGTCCAACTCTGAAAATGAAATCCTAACTCCCATCTTCATGGGCCAGGTATTGTTTTTCTTCCACAAAACAAACCGATAGTGCACATTATCTCCCAGTTTAAGTTGGAGCAAGCACTTAAAGACACTGGCCGAGCAGTCAGAATGCAGAGTCCTTCTAGATTTGTAGAATGTCCCCTAATCTCTTATGGCTTTTTCATTCATGCCTAATTCAACAGCAAGTATTTTTAGCAACCTCTATACTATCTTTCGGGAGGTTTAAAATTGTTTTCACTGAAACAGCTTTCTCTTCTTACTCATGTTTCATCAGTTTACATAATAACTAATTAAATTGCATACTTATAATAATAAGTACAACTGGTATAAACAGATTTATGAGAAATGTGCTGGCAAACATGGGAGAAGTATACCAGCTACCAGCGTTCACCAACAGCCAATAAAGTTTATAGAGAAAAGGAGAGATCGGCTAATCCTGCAAGCTGCCTAAGTGGAGGTCAATTAAAATAATTTCTACTATACTTAAGTATATTTAAATATATAAATATTTAAATAAATCACTCTACAAACAGCAGAGAGAAGTACAAAGGGGTGGCTAGAGAAGTCAATTCAGAGACCCCAAAACAATCCAGGAAGCATACCTGAGTTAAGGTGATACCCTTTCCCCCTTTCAGGTTTACATTTGGAGCAACCTCTAACAGAAGGACACCCTTCATCTCCCCATGTGCCTTCATTTGTCCCTCTCCCCCAATTCCCATGGGGGAGGAGAAGGAGGGAATTGTCTGATTGCTGAGTCTGGAAAAGACAACCGGGCATACTGGACTCAGCCCTTTCTTCCTTCCTCTTTGGGGTGTGTCTGCTTGCAGAGAGTACACATTACGGGCAACTTTCACCCTGTAGTAAGGGGCCTGTCCTGGAGGGGGGCCTGCAGCACTACCTGTGATTTAGTGGATGACCCTGCCTAATTATGAGGGGAAGTAATAGCAGGCAGGCCCTTTTGGCAACAGATCTAAACCCATGTTCTCCTATAGGTTATCAATACTAAAAATGACATTTTCATATTCTCCATCTGACTCTTGCATCCATCTTCTATTTAATTCTAAACTTACAAGGGAAAAGAGAGGTTATTCCATGGAAGCAAAACAAGATATGCCATGTGCTGCAAATTGAAAATATGACAGCAGAAATTTAAAACTAAAACTCCAGAGTAACTGTGGGAGTAGCCAAAGAAACATCAAAGAGGAACTTTTTTTTAAAAGACAGGTGGTAAATAGGAGAAAAGGGATAAGAAAAACAGAGTCCCAAATCAGAAAGCCTAAAATCCAAATAAAACAAATTGTAGAAAGAGAGAACAGAGAAAATGAGGGCATATAAGAAATAATTTAAGAAATTTTCCCGGAACTAAAAGACATGAGTTTGTGAACGGAAAAGACTTACCCTTGAATACCCTAAAGGACATACAGCAAAATACAGACACAGAAGTACAATCAGAATGAAATGTTAAAACACTGGGAGGAAAGGGGAATTCTAAAAATTTACAGAAAAAAAAAGCAAATAGCAAACAATAGGTCAAGGATCCTAATCAAATCAAGCTTTCCAATAGCACCACTGGAATGTAAATGAAAATTCTTCAAATTTTGAGGAAAAATTATTTCCAACCTAGAATTCTATAATTATGTATAAGGGTAGGAAGAAGAAATTTCAGTCATGAAAGGTCTCAAACTTTAGCTCTCATCCATCCTTTCTCAGAAAGCTCCTGGAGGATGTGCTCCACCAAAAGAAGGGCATAAACCAAGAAAGAGGAACACATAGGGATCTAGCTCAAAAGGGAGAGGTGATAGAGTTGCAGAGGATGTTGAAGAAAGAATCCAGAATGGCAACCATGTGGTATGCTTAGAAAATAACCAAGCTGGAGCAACTCAGGAGGCTTAAAATAGAGAATTGGTAGATGATTTAGTTATAAGTTCATAGGAAACTAAGCAAAAATAGACTATTTTTTTAACCCCAAGGAAAACAAGTAGGGCAATAAAGAAATATCATTGTAGTAGCTTATATGGCTCAACTACATATAGCATTTAGAAGGTAATAATAATACAGACACTGAATACTGAGCTAACCAGAAAAAACCTGACACAATCATATTGAAAGGATGACTGGAAGGAAAGCTTGAGTGTGTGGTTAACAGGCAGTAGAAGAAAACTAAATCACTATCTTCCCCTGGGATGGCAAGAAATAAGACCTAAACCTGAAAAAAATAAAAAATAATGTTATTTAGAGATATGAAGTCAAATACCTACAGACATAGCTACAGGAGTTGAAAATAGTTGCCCCTGGGAGGTGAGATATGGGAAGCAGAAGATAGGAAACTCTTGTTCCTAGTAAGACTTGTGTAGTTTTCTGACTTTTTAAACTACATAGCTGTATAACTTTCATAGGAATAAAATCTATTGTTTAAAAAAATATATTTCTCTCTGGCTGTTTTTACTTTACATAAGCAATAGGTTTCATTTGCAAAATAGAGACTGCACCTTTGTTTTTTTTGTTCACAAAGTTCCATCTACTCCAAAGGCTTTCAGAATTTCTACACTACAGCCTACAATGCTTCTTTTACCCCCTGCTGTGAATTAATTATTTTACATTTATCATGGGTTCTTTGCTTAAAAACTCTGATCAACCTCTCTGTCATTTACCCCAGCCTAATTCTAAAACTAAATGACTCTTCTACTGATTAAATACTGTTATCACTACAGTTGTTATGCAGGCCAAGAATAATGACATATTAATAACTAAAAACATAAAACTACATTCTTCATACAAAAATGTTGTGTGCACACACTTCTAGCTCTGCATCTTATGAGATGTATAGACAAAACAACTGCTGGCTTTTATTGCTTAAAAAAATATTAATTTTTAAACTTCCCTTTTTAAAAATAAATTTATCATTGAGTATAGAATATTAAGGGTAGTAGTTGACTTTTTAAAAATAATATATGCTCGGGTGTGTGTATTTTAGTGATATATGTTAGCTAAAAACATAAGGGAAAAAATGTTAATTATTGATTTTGATAGTAAATCCGTAAGAAGAATAAATAATACCCCTCAGTTTTTCATTCTATAGCACACACATAGCCAAATGCAATTTTAGTCATATTATTATTAGAGATGGTGGCATTATCAGTTTTACCCTTTAAGAAATTAAAACTTTTGGGACTTCCCTGGTGGCGCAGTGGTTCAGAATCCGCCTGCCAATGCAGGGGATACGGGTTCAAGCCCTGGTCCGGGAAGATCCCACATGCCGCGGAGCAACTAAGCCCGTGCGCCACAACTACTGAGCCTGCGCTCTAGAGCCCGTGTGCCACAACTACTGAAGCCCGCGTGCCTAGAGCCTGTGCTCCGCAACAAGAGAAGCCCGTGCACCGCAACAAAGAGTAGTCCCTGCTCCCACAACTAGGGAAAGCCTGCACACAGCAACGAAGACCCAACGCAGCCAAAAACTTAATTAATTAATTAATTATTTTTAAAAAGAGAGATTAAAACTTTTGTGATCTGATCTTTAAGATGAACTTAAGTCCAAAAAGATGCTAAAAGCATTATCTTCAAAAGGGGTGGGGGGACTCTCTAGTTCTATGATATTTAATATGGAATTTTCAAAGACAAAAATAGAGTCAGTTCCATTTAAAACTTGAGTGAGCAGAAATCAGAACCACCAAATACCAGTCTGAAGAGGCCTGATTCTTATCCCACCTCAGTGTCACAGAGGAGGAAATTCAGCCTCTGAGAAAGTAAGTGACTTGGGCAGGCCCTGCAGCAGCTGAGGGCAGCCGCCAGATCCAGAGTCTGCTTCTCACCCTTGACATGGTCTCACCTTCTGGTAAAGGAGATTATCACCATATATATAAAATAATTATAACAACTCTAATAAAACCTAGGTTTATTGAGCACTCAGTGGGCATCTGCACAGTTTCAGGGCATTCCTGTAAGATAGCTCATTTACTCCTCCTAGCAACCCCCCACTTTCCCTGAGGAGCCTGAGGTACAGAGGTTTATGGCAGCCCAAACTCCCTCCCCAGTGAATGCCTCAGCCAGGCCAAGAGCTCTGAAAATTCAAACTCTACTAAATCCTTGTACTGGACCTCTATTTAACCCATTAACCACTTATGGGGAAATAAAGGTGATTAGTAAAACTAAAAGACCCCCAGAGAGAGCTTTGTTATCAAGCAGCTTTCTCTCCTGAGAGTAGGGAATTTCAGGGGAGGGAGGAGGGCTTAGGGGAGAAATTATTTTGTTTTATATTTTTGAACAACTGCCAAGTCACTGTTGGAAATGTAGTTTAGAGTAAGAATGGTAACCTTATCACCTGTAAAACATACCGGTCAGTCAAGCAAACTTTCACCACTAGATTCAAACTTGGGGGAAAAAAAAAAAAAAAAAAGTAAAGAGACTTGGGAATATCTACGAGGCTTTCGGAATTAAAAAATAATCAGCAGCAAGACTGTAGCCCAAGCTCTTTGAAGCCCCCAGGCCCACTAGGGCCCTGACGCCCTCCCTACCCTCTGGCTCAGACACACCCTTGTGAGGCTGAGGGGCCCCCGGTGGCCTCGATCTGCCCTCTTCTGGGCTGACCTCGGCCACGAATCCCAGGCCACGTGCGAGGAGATCACCGCTGGCATTGAGACCTTCAGGGCAGTAGCATCACGGACGCATTGGCAGACCGCGGATCTCGCCCGTAGGGGGACACACCCCCATCCCCAGCCCAAGATGGGAAGTCTCCAACTCCTAGCTCCAAGCCTTCGAGAGCGAGAGCTGAATAATCAGGTTCCGGGGCTAGAGCAGCCCGAGGTCTGCAAGGGTCTGCAGTAACCTGGGGGCTGGGAGGGGGAGAGCAGATGTGGCTTTCTCAGCCTGGCGTGGCGAATCCGAATCCGCAGCCATTGTATACAAGTGCCCTTTTTCATAATCAGCAAAGCCGGCGCCCTGCCTGCTTGGCTGGCAGGAATTGGGCGCAGACAGACAGCCTGGAGTTCGAACGCTCAAAACTTGGCCGTGCATCCCAACTGTCAACACTTCCCGCCTCTTCGCTCTAAAGAGTGCGTTCACTCCGAGTCCGAAGTAGTCACACTGGGAAGCAGCGCCATCCTCTTCGGAAACTTTACCCACTCTCACCTGTTCCTGAGGCCCCCTGCCTCCTCTTGCGCTGTCTCCCACGGCCAGCGCCCAGGTGCCCAGCCGTGCCAAGTCGTGGGCTAGCCCCGCGCCCGGCTCGGCCCCTCTCCCCTTCCGTCTCTCCGCGTGGGGTAGTGGGGAGCTTTGCTGGGGTTGCCCCCCACTGACAGTCGAGGCGCGTGCGCGCCGAGCGGGAGCAGGCAGGATTCCCTGAGCGTTATGCACTCCAAACCTGACATCGGTAAGGAGGGAGCTGCGCTCTGCTGGCATCTCCGCCCGCCATCCCTCTGGTCTACTCTGCAGTACAGTGAGGCAGCCGCACTGGGGGGTTCCGCGATTACGTATCCGTGACCAGCCGCTTCTCCTCCCATTCCCTGTAGCCATAGACACTACCCTCAACCTTGAGCTCTTTGGCCAGTTTGGTGGTTATTCAAAGCCCCAAAGACCCGCGAAGAAAACTACAAGGGGACGGGGGCGGGGGGACGTGGAAAGGAGGTTCTGCGCCAGCTTCTCCAGAGCGCGCGCTCTAGCAAAGCCTAGCCGCCGGCGCTTTAGATCGCGATGCCGAACGCGCCGGGAACAGTGAGCGTCGCCAGAGTCCAGACACTGCGAGGCATTTTTGATGGAAACCACAGAAGCCCGTTCATAAGGGGCTGGAGGGGCCAGGGAAGGAATGAGAGGGCGATACAATGAGACTTTAAAAGAAAGCTGGGATCTGTGCGAGGAGCAGCCGGGAAACCCGGAGACCGGAGCGGACCGTGAGGCGGAGCGCCGGCTGTAGAGCATACGCTTCCGCACTCGGAGGCGGCGCACGTCGGCAGAGACCGGGTAACAAGTTCCTTAGGCCTCGTCACGCTTTCAGACCCTGGTTGGAGAAGGGCACCTGCCGTGAGCCCCTAACCACAAGCCAGGCGCCGGAGCCAGGGAAGCGAGAAAGAAAAAACCCAGGAGGTCTGACAGCACCTGTTGGACCAGAGCACTAGCGAGTTGCGGGCTCACATGCCCCTCCCCCAGGCTCCACCACCTCCCCGGGACGCTCTACGTACACCCCACCACAGCCACGGATGATGGTCAAAGGTCGTCGCAGCCAGACAGCGCACGGCCCGGCGAGTCCAAGCGCACGCGCCCTCCCCGGGTCCTCAGTGCCGCAGCGGGTAGTGGGGTCCCCAGAAGAGCGGACGAGCGTGTAGGGAGAGCCGCGGAGGGCGGTTGGGTTAGGGCCTGGGGCCCGAGGCGCACTCCTGCTCACCTCGCTCACTGGCCTGGATGTAGCGCACGATGTCGTCCACATCCAAGTCTTTGGTCTCATCAAAACTGTAGGCGGACGTGTGCAAGCCTTCCTCCTGGAAGACCTCATGGACCCCCTCGAGGGTGAAGTAGCAGTTCCGCTCCAGCTTGTCGTCGCTGTAGACCAGCACGGCGCGGCTCCACTGGTGGTGGCGGAACAGGGCGAGCATCATCTCGCCCATCTTGGCGTACGCGGGCGCCACGCGCGTGAGGTGCGAGTACTCCGTGTCCTTATGCCGGAAGCCGGCTGCCAGTGCCCCGGCCGACAGCATGGGTAGATCCCAGTGCGACGCTAGCCGGGCCACCGGCGCCGCCGCGTACTCGCACACAGGCCCCAGGATGAGGTCGGGCTTGGCGCCCCGCGCCGCCGCCACGCGGTCCACCAGACTGAAGAGTGCGCGGTTGCCGCAGTCCGAGTCTTCGTAGGCCACCTGGAAGCGAGTGCCGGGGGGCAGAAGCCGCCGCCCGGTCCCGTTGCCTTCCACGCTGCGCAGCGCGTATTCGATGGCCGGCCGCACCCGAGCCAGGGAGAACAGGTACGAGTCGTCCTGGGGCAACAGCACCAGCACCTCGATCTTCTGCGGCGGCAGCGCCTCTCTCTCCCGGCGCCCGCCGCCCGGGCCCGCGCCCCCGCCGACACCGCCACCCGTGCAGCCGGCCAGCAACGCCCAACCGAGCAGGACGCACGCGGAGAAAGTGAGCACCAACGGGGAAGGCATCGTGCCGCAGGAAAGCGCCTGCCCTCGCTGCGGACTCGCCCTCTGCCCCGCACCGACCCTTCCTCTTTCCTCCCCACTCTTCTCTCCGAGGTCCCTGCGCCCCCTTGGGCGCTCTAAGCAAACAGAATACCCCCTTCACTAACTCGCCAAAAGATAGAGAGGAGGAGTCCTCCTTTGCAATGCCACTCGTTTAAAAAAAGAAAAGAAAAAGAAAAAGTTAACCGGGTGTAAACCTGTACGCCTGTAATATATTTATATATATACTTTCTATAAATATATATATATTCGCCCTCCCTTTATATATACTATTTTGCTTAGAGGTGGCTTCTTATTTGGGCATTGCTAAGGTTGCTTTTGAAAGCGTATTTGTAAAAGAAGAAAAAGTTAGACTTGTCCAAGTGCTTGTAATTGACGGTGCATCTCCCTCGCGTTTGATCTCATTGATTCGCGCCGGTTCCTGGATCCATAACCCGCGTTTAAATAGCGTGGCAGCGGCGGAGCGTGTTACCACACAAGGCGCGCCGAGGCCCGGCTTGTATTTCCAGCCGGTGGGGAGGGTGGGGGGGAGGTGGCGGCTGGGCTCGGGGAGCCTCTCATTAACATTCTTACATCAGGACTCCTCCCCGCACCCCTACTCTTCCCACCCCTCCCCTGTCCCTAACTCCCGCTCCCCGCCAGACCTGGGCCTTTTCCTTAAAGCCACAGTCGCTCACTTCTGTACCGGCGGGAGCCCCCAACGCGCTACACCGCCACCTGGGTGTAGCGGCGTCCCCGCCTCTCCCTTGCCCCGCACGCGGCAGCTCTCTTTCCAGTTCCGGGCTTTGAAAATGGCAATATGTTTGAAAGTAAAGAAACGCGCGCAGGGACACACAGACACACACACACACACACCCCACGCCGTGCAAAAAGCAACAGGATTAAAGGAAGGGGGTGGCCCTGGAAATTGGGGGTTTCGTTGCAAAAAATTTTTAAAAAGCCATCCTAGGTCCCGCAGACTCTCACCTCTTTCTCACTCCAGCCACATTCCCTCCTGACGCGCCCACTCGGGGCGTGCACTCGACCTTCCCGGTCCCCTGGCGCAAGGTCAGGGAACAGAGACCAAGGTCCCGGGGCAGACGGCTCAGTCGCGGACCTGGAACGCCCAGCTAGCCCGAGCGTCACCGCTATCCCTCCCTCCCGCCGGCCTCCTTCCCCTGAGCCGCGCGAGTTCGCGCCAGAGTCGCAGTGCTGCCGGGCATCCAGTGTCCCCGCGCACGGACACCTCCGCCGGCGCTCTGCGAGCAGAAAAGCTAAACTTGTTGCTTCCAAAGGCGAGAGAACAGTTCTTCTGAAGGTGGCAGAAAGAAAGCTTGAAAAGCATCTCCAAGGCGTCCTCTGGGCTTTACTTGCTAAGCCAGGTAATTAAATAAAGAGACCTTCTCCCTAAAGCTTTACTCCGAGGGTCCCGGATGGAGGCTCGTCCTCCGCTCCAATCCGTGCGCTCGGAAATCCCACCGCTTCTCCGGCGGGCAGCGCGAGACCCTGTGCTCCGGCTTCGGTAATGCCGAGGAAGGTCCTGCGTCCAAGACCCAGTCTTGCCACTTGTCACAGGCACAGCAGCGGTGGAGACGAGGGTGGAAACGGCCGTGGAGAGAAGTCCGTGGCCAGAGGAGCCTCGCCGGAGTCCGCCGCGCTGCAGGGCAGGTCCGAATGGAGCTTGACCCTCTGAACGTAGTAACACACCGAGGTCATTTGCAGTGGGAACGTACTACGTTGGACGGGTGAATTCTGACAGTGAAGTCCCACAAATTAAAATAAATTGAGAATGTTTTAAAATGGTCTTTCGTTTGGGCGTCCGTGTCCACAAATTTCTATTAGTCTTAGACCAACGCCCTCTTTCGGCAGAAACTTGCAGCTGACTTGTAACCCCGATGCCACCACCCCAGGCGCTGAATTTGCTTTTTGGTCTTTGTTTTATTTTTCTTTGTTTAGCGCCGAGGCCTCAAAGAGCAGTCGCTCTCATTTGTGATGATAAAAAGGCAAATTGGGGTTTCCGGAGATGTGGCAATTTCAGGCATCAGCGCTCGTCACCTTTAACAGCACCCTCCTTATCGCTCTTTCTGGCACCGTAAATGTGATTATGAGTAACGTCTCATCCTCCGGGGCATATAGAGTTCAGATTATGCACTGTGATCCCTGAATCTTCAAGTAGGACCTTCTTACTCCTGCGAAAACTTTCATTTATTTTATTACAGCTGCTAATCAGTAGCAAACGAGACATCTGTATACAATTTAATTCCACTCAAAGGGTAGTCCTCACATACTGGAAATTGAGATTTAGAGCTTCACAGCGATAAAATCCCCCCTGAACTCCTAGGAAGGGAGGAAGGAGGGAGGGGAGGAGGGAGGGAAGAGAGAGAGCGAGAGAAACAAGCTAAATCCCGAATTCCAAGGGTCTTAATGGATTTCGAAACTGGTTGCCAGGAGACGTGAAGGAACCAAGGTTTACTATTACTGCTCGCTATGCCCCGTGTCTGGGGAACACTGGCCAACGGCGATATGATTCCGCACACTGTGTAACGTGGGCTTAGTCGGAAAGGCTGGGGTTTCAGTGGCACCGGGTGTGAACGCCTCTCCCTTAACAGGCGCTGCCCGTACGCGCCAAGGGTCACGGGCAGGGTAGTCAGTGCATTTATGTTAGAGCGAGTATCGCAGCCTCTCCGTGGCCTTTGGATCAGAGCTCTCAACTTCCAGTTTGTCATTCAAGAGCACTGACAAACCGTGTAAGGGAGAGCCCCCAAACTAGGCAGCAGAACCAGAAAAGCCAATGTTACCTCTCTTGCTGCTCAAAGCACCCCTTACATTTTTCCATTGAGCAGAAATTTTTCCATTGAGCAGGATTTTTTTATTGAGGTATAGTTGACATATGACATGATGTTAGTCTCAGGGATATAACACAGTGATATGAAATTTGTATATATTGTGAAATGATCACCACCACAAGTCTAGTTGACATTTGTCACCATAGAATTACAAAAACTTTTTTTCTTGTGACGAGAACTTTAAGATCTGCTCTTAGCCACTTTCAGATATGCAATACAGCATTATTAGCTATAGTCACCATGCTGTACATTACATGCCCATGACATCATTTTATAGAAATTAGGATTTTTGAAGAAAGTTTTTCAAATGAAAATAGCCACAAGATTATAGGAAGACCTGCCAAGTAATATATGTATATGGATTTAGCATTACCAGTTTATTCACTTTCCATCAAATTAGATTTTCCCAGGCAGCTGAAAGTGTGCGTATCATGAATATCATGAAGTTCTCCAATCTTAGGGCTGGAAAAATTTTAGAAGTCACCTAGCCTGAGACCCTTCACTCGCTACGTGAAGGATCTAGGCCAAAGAATATAAATGGCATACTTAAATACCTCTTCATACCCAGAGAATATTTTTAAATGGGATTGGATTCGAAATAAATATTTATGGGGCTTCCCTGGTGGCGCAGTGGTTGAGAGTCCGCCTGCCAATGCAGGGAACACGGGTTCGTGCCGGGTCTGGGAAGATCCCACATGCCGCGGGGCGGCTGGGCCCGTGAGCCATGGCCGCTGGGCCTGCGTGTCCGGAGCCTGTGCTCCGCAACGGGAGAGGCCACAACAGTGAGAGGCCCACGTACAGCAAAAAAAAAAAAAAGAAAAAGAAAGAAAGATTTATTATACCATGTAAAAGAGTGTTGGGAACAAAGTTAAATTTCATTAAGGAGTAACATGCTTTATATCTAACTTTGATTTTATATGAAGCTGTTTTGAAAATATGCAGCATAGTAACACAATTACTAATAGATTATAGTATAACTTTTGCAGCATCATAATCACAAAGATGAATCAAATTAAGAAGGTAGGAAAAAAGAAAAAATAGAAATAACTCATCCCTTGGACTCAATTTTTCAATATTGTTCCCTGCTTTTCTGTAAAACTTGAAATGGGGAAAAAAAGAAGCACTTTTTTTAACATTCAAAAGATTGCTAACCTTTTCACCAATTGCATTCTTTCTGACTACAATTACTGAATGAAAACAAAAGAAAGTTACAGGGAAATGCTGCAAAATAAAATAAAATTAGCCAAATAAAAAACAATGTTAGCCCTAAATGTGATATTACAGAAAATATCAATAATAGACTTTTTATAGGATTTAGAACGCTCATCAATATCCACAAATCATATTTTTTAACTTTGTTACTAAAATCAAGTGGCAAGTTTTCTATAAAGCATTCAACTGTTTGCTTTCCATCTGTGAAATGAAACCATGTCTCTATGGCATTCCTTTGCCACCAGGAAAGACAACATTCTATAGGGAACCTCAACCTGTGATTCTTTGAAATGTGTTAGAAATGCTATCAGAAGGAATTTTTCTCCACCACCTGTCACAATCTGTGTGATCTCCCTCAGAATCCAGGCAGCAATCTCTAAAGTGCCTTTCAAAGAGTATCTCCCCTCCCTTGTTAAGCCAGCCCTGAAGTCATATTGAAGAATAACCCTATGAAGCCTGTATAGCCCACAAAGAAAGTGTCCTCTGGGAACAGAATTGTTGAAAACACACTTCCCCCTAGAGGCAGAAAAGATGAAAGAATATTACACATAATTCAAGAACATTTCTGTAATTCAATGTGTTGAGATTTTGTTTTTAACATATAGTTGATCTTTTAGAGGAAATCATCCATTCAAGACATGGGAGGAAAATCAATAAAGGGCAAAAAATTAAATTGAAACCTTGCCTCTAGGTTTTAGCTTTCCTTAGCAGGGACTCTATTAATTGATCTCTTTTCTTCTTTTATACAAATCTACAATTTTTTGCCAGCACTGTAAGTAAAAGCAATTACATACTTTTTCTATTTAAATTTATGATTTAATTTCATCAGAAAATGCAGTTAAATGTGGCCTCGGGGGATTCTTTTGAAAATGCAGCTCTAGCAGATTTACCTCCTTATGATCAGATTTGTTTCTGTATTACTGTCCTCCTAGGTTTCCATCAACCGCAGTGTCTCTTCATTTCTTTGGAGATGTCCTGAGATAAAATGACATTAGAAACACTTCCGAAAAATGTAGAACTCATCTGTGATTTAACCTGAGTTGCTGGCATGAGGTTTTCTAGGATTTGCAAGCTACATCAAGAATTCTCACCGTTGATTTATAGACAAGTCATTTAATATAAATCATTAGATTCACAAAAACAAGTGTATGTGCCTCAACTTTATCCATAACAATTCTGACTCCATTTAATTGGTTTATTTAGCTGTACATGGCATTATTCCAAAAAGGACTTAAGAAGTATGTAAAAATATAAAATGGAATTTTAGAGAATTTTTCTCAGGGCAAAATGCACAGCCATTGCATCCTACTCTCCTCCTTTTTTTCTTAAAGTTTTACTAACAGTTGCAAGCCTCAGCAACAGTCACCTCTCCCATCTGAGTTCCCACAGCATCCCTCGGTGTCATGATCACACTCAATTTTATTTCCATTTACCGGGAAGCAGTCTGGATAGGGGTCAAGTCCTCAGAGCGGTGTCCTGCGGGAACAGTACGCATTTGGAAGCCTCACAACATGTCCCGAGATGATCTCCTCACCTATTTGCCCTTCAGCTTCCTCGTTTCCCTCAGTTTTCTCCTTCTAACATGGAGATAATGGTCTTGCCCTGGTGCTGTAGAAGTAAGAGTCAGAAAAAAAAAAATATTGATAGACGCACAGTGCTTCGTATACAGTAGGAAATTAATAAATGGCAGCTCTTGCTATTACATTCCCTTCAATGCCTGGTGAAGAGCACTATACCAAGTAAGTGTTCGATCAATGTTCCATAAATTCATTATGGAATGAGTGAATGAATGAATTTAAAACCCAAAACCAAGATGGTTTATGCGTACCTTGTTTGGAATTATCTATTGCCTGATCACAACAGACTTTATTTAATAAGTCTTCTTTTTTAACTTTTAACAGTGGCTTTTTTGGAGGAAACTTTTTGGCAATCACTTTGATATTGGCCCAGGATTCCCAGACTCAGATATTTCCTGATAAGCTTGAGGCAGGAGCTTGTTCAGTGTTCTTTCCTCTGCATAGTGGGGCAAAGAGAGCAAGAGCTCATGCCCACAGCTACCCTTCACAGCTTTAAGGCTCCTCCAGAAACTTGGGCTAAAGGGAGCAAGGGGAGACGGGGTAAGTCAGACAGCAGTTTTAAAAATGGAAGAAATAGAAGTGGCTGGTGCCTGCAAGGGGCCGGACCTTCAAGATAAATGGGAGCAAATGCTGTATGGAAGCACAAAGAGGATTGTACTGGAAGGAATGTATTTAATTTATAGATCATGGATATTACCATAAGTAATGAGAAAAGAGTAGAATGTCCTAATGTATTAAAACCCAGGCTGTAAAACTGTCAGTCCCAGGGCTTAATGCTCTTGTCCAATTCAAAAAACCTTTTAAAACATCTACAGTGTGTCAAGGACAATGGTGTTCTCTAGCTTAAACCTATTGCATCAGAGATTCACTTGTTTTATTTGGGGATATGATTTGACCCAAGTTATATTTGAATCTATGTGATAGTCACGTTATAATAGTCAAATGTGCAAAGTTTAAGAGAAACATTATCAGGACAAAAATATATCAAATTTCATCTAACAAACATAACATTTTGTAAAAATCTTATAAAAATCATTTTCCTGATGTTATTACATCACAATATTGAGCAGTTTATACTCCAAATTAATCAGCATTAATCCACTAGAATGTAAACTCCATGAGGGCTGGGATATTTTTTTTTCTTTTATCCTGCATTCTCTCCTTCAAGAATGATGTGGTAGGCACTTGAAATTTCATTTCACCAATGATAAATCCAAAAAATGCAAGTTTCCTATAAAACAGAATTTAGAAGAGAAATAATAAAGCAGTGAAAGGAAAAAGATAATTCAAAGAGAAATTAGCTCATATATATACATAACTTCTTAAATAACTTTTTGGATATTCAGATATCATCATGTTGGAGTTATGATTATGCAAATAATATCAGAAGCCAAAGTTCCTAAATACTAACTTCAAGAGATGTTAACACATTGACATACCAGCACCTCATCACTCATACCTAATTCTTGATTATTTCCTCGCTAAGAGAAAAATGCAGTATTCTAAAAAAAAAAAAAAAAAATCAGTACATTATCTTTTGTAACGCTGTGAACAGGAATTAAAGATTATGAGGAAAAATTGTGTTACCACCATGTACAATGTTGTGAGATATAGTTTTTTATTTCTTTCCAGCAAGTACATTCCAAGAGGTATTAAATCTTGGAAAGCTGATGCATGAGACTAAAATAGAATAGAATGCCATGAGGAAAACATCAGGAAAATTCTTGACATTTGCCCTCTCGTATTTTTGGTGATCATGTTGTGACATCAAATTTCGCCCTGACATTAGTGGAGAAAACTGTTTCGTCAAGCTAACATTGTTACTTTTCAATTGTTGGTAACTCCTCTACATTAAATGCTCTTCTTTTCTCTTCATCCTTCCCACAAAAATATTCCCTTTTCAGCCTTTATGTTCTTTTTCCCTTTACTAACTGCCTGGGGAAAATATAAGAATTATTTTAACATAAACCCGTTGCTTTGCAGACTTTTGGAAGTCTGGAGGTGAGATATGGAAATGACTTTCCACTTGGGCAAATTCTCGTATTCAAGTGTATATAAGTGCACAAATTGTCTCAAATTGCAAGTCATTCATGTTCTAGTGAATCATTTGGGGGTTTTTGTTTAACCTCAGGTACAACTGTTTTAAGTAACTATATCCTCAATTCTTGGCACATTCATGATCAATCTGTACGGTTCTTGTCTTATTCTAAGTTCTCCCCTTCATTGCTCCCTTCATATTGCTTTCACTCTATAAGATCCTCTTTATGTGTTTAATACATGCTGTAGATAAGTCTATATTCTTAAAAAAGAGTGTGTCTTCTGCATACATATGTTATTCTAATACAGAAACTGTATTATGCTACTTCTTATTTTCACAGAGAGTGTCAAGGACTGATCTTAACAAAACTATTAGGGGGGAAATCTACATCATTAGTTTCATTTTGTTTAGTTTTTAGAACTGGTCATCTCTTTATTGACGAATGATTGTCAAATACAATTATACATATTTAATGTACAACGTGATGGTGTGATATACATTGTGGAGTAGTTACCAAGATCAAGATGATTAGCACATATATCACCTCATAGAGGTAACTCATTTGTGTGTGTGTGTGTGTGTGTGTGTGGTGAGAATGCTTAAAATCTACTCTCAGCAACTTCCAAGTGTACAATACCAGACTGTGCATTTGATCCTCAGAACTTACTCTTCTTATAACTGAAAGTTGACACACTTTGACTGGCATCTCCTCAAACCCCCTCCTCCTAGCTCCTGGCAATCACTTTTCTATTCGCTGTTTCTCTATGGGATCAACTTTTTCTTTATTCCACGTATAAGTGTTACCATACAGTGTATAGTATTTTTCTTTCCCTGGCTTATTTCTCTTAACGTAAGGCCCTGAATTTTCATCCATGTTGTCGCAAATGGCAGGATTTCCTTTTTTTATGGCTGAATGATATTCCATTGTATATTCATTGTAATACATACATATACATATATATAACATTTTTGTTATTCATTCATCCATCGAAGGATATTTAGGTTGCTTCCATATCTTTGCTATTGTGAGTAATGCTGTGATGAACATGATAATGCAGATATCTCTTTGAGATACTGATTTTATTTCCTTTGGATGTATACCCAGAAGTGGCATTGCTGGATCATATGGCAGCTCTATTTTTCATTTTTTAAGGAATCACCACACTGTTTTCCATAATGACTGTACCCATTTACATTCCCTCCAAAAAGCGTATGCATTCCCTTTTCTCCACATCCTCACCATTTGTTATCTCTTACCTTTTTGCTAAGAGTCATCCTAATAGGTATGAGGTGATAATCTCGTTGTGGTTTTGATTTGCATTTCCTGATGATTAGTGATGTTGAGCATCTCTTCATATACCTATTGGCCAGTTGTATGTTTTCTTTGGAAAAAAAAATAATGTCTATTCAGGTCCTTTGTGCATTTTCTAATTGGATTATTTGCTTTTCCCTGTTAAGTTGTATGAGTTCTTATATATCTTAAATATTAAACTCTTATCAGATATATGGTTTACAGGTATTTTCTCCCATTCCATAGGTTGCCTTTTCAATTTATTGATTGTTTCCTTTGCTGTGTAGAAGCTCTTTACTTTGATGTAGTTCCACTTGTTTATTTTAGGTTTTGTTGCTTGTGCTTTGGTGTCTTATCCAAGAATCATTGCCAAGACCAATGTCAAGGAGATTTTTCCCTGTTTTCTTCTAGGAGTTTTATGGTTTCAGGTCTTACATTTAAGTCTTTAATCCATTTCAAGTCACTATTTGTGAGTGGTGTAAGATAGAGGTCCAATTTCATTCTTTTGCATGTGGATATCCAGTTTTCCCAACACCATGTATTGAAGAGACTCTCCATTCTTGGTGCCCTTGTCAAAGATTAGTTGACCACATATGCATGGGTTTATTTCTAGGTTCTTAAATCTGATCCACTGATCTATATGCTTGCTTTTATGCCAGAACCATACTATTTTAATTACTATAGCTTTTAATATAGTTTGAAATCAGGAAGTATAATGCCTCCAGCTTTGTTCTTCTTTCTCAGGATTGTTTTGGCTATTAGGGGTCTTTTGTGGTTTCATACAATTTTAGGACAGTTTTTTTCTATTTCTGTGAAAAATGCCATTGGAATTTTGATAGGCAGTGCATTATATATATAGATTGCTTTGGGTAGTATGGACATCTTAACAACGTTAATTCTTCTAATCCAAGAATATGGGATATCTTTTCCATTTATTTGTGTCTTCTTCCACTTCTTTCATCAATGTCATAGTTTTTAGTGTACTGGTCTTTCACCTCCTTGGCTATATTTATTCCTAAGTATTTTATTGTTTTTGATGCCATTGTAAACTGGATTGCTTTCTTAATTTCTCTTCAGATAGTTCATTGTTAGTGTAAAGAAACATAACTGATTTTTGTTTGTTGATTTTATATCCTGCAACTTTACCGAATTCATGTACAGTTCTAACAATTTTTCAGAGAGCCTTTAGGGTTTGCTATATATAAGATCATGTCATCTGCGAACAGAGATAATTTTACTTCTTCCTTTCCTATTTGGATGCCTTTTATTTCTTTTCCTTGCCTTTTCCTTGTGAGAGTGTCCATCTGCTGTTCCTGATCTTAGGGAGGAAGTCTTTTTAACTTTACAATGTTGAGCATGATGCTAGCTGTGGACTTGTCATATATGGCCTTTATTATGTCACCACAGTGACAGTTTCAACCCTGGGGAAGACACAGCAGTGGGAACTCTGGGCAGCTCCATTAGCTGGGTTTGGTGCTGGTGAAGACTGCGGGGGTCCTCAGTAGCAAAGCCTGCAAACGTCCACAGCAATGAGGCTTGCTGGGTTTCTACTTCTGTCCCTTGCCCCTTGGGGTAAAATCCCTCCAAGGGGATCCCGCTCAGTGCCAAGCTGCTTTGGACTGGGGGATGGGTGAAACAGGTAAAATGCTTCCTACTCTTTTCCATGTGGCCATCCTCCATATTTGAGCCCTGCAGAGTTTCTGCCGCTTCTTCATTACAGTCCAGAGCTTTCTCAGAGCTATTTTCATCAGTTTGTAGTTGCTTATTTATTGTTTTGTTGTTTTTGTTGAGCAGGCAAGCGTTGAGACCTCTTAGCCTGCCATGTTGCTGGCCTACATCAGTACTTTTGAATGCCTCATAGTATTCTACCATATTTTACGTGTTCACTCCTCCAGTTTCTTTCTTTCTTTCTTTCTTTCTTTTTTGGCCTCCCTGTGCAGCTAGCAGGATCTCAGTTACCCGACCAGGGATCAAACCCTGGCCACTGCAGTGACAGTGCCAAATCCCAGTCACCGGGCCACCAGGGAACTCCCATTCTCCTAGTTTGGGATACCTGTGTCCATTCTCTGCTACCAGAAACTGCTCTGATGAAGATCTTCACCTGTGTCCCCTTTTGGACTTATATTAGAGTTTCCCTGGGGTATATTTTGCTGCATCAACATGTATATGTGGGGTTTTTTTTGTTTGTTTTGTTTTTTGTTTTTGCAGTACGCAGGCCTCTCACTGCTGTGGCCTTTCCCGTCGCAGAGCACAGGCTCCAGATGCGCAGGCTCAACGGCCCAGCCACTCCACGGCATGTGGGATCCTCCCGGAACGGGGCACAAACCCGTGTCCCCTGCCTCGGCAGGTGGACTCCCAATCACTGCGCCACCAGGGAAGCCCTGTATATGAGTTTTTACTTTACTTATTATGGCCAGATTACAGCAGAATGGCAGCATCAATTTACACTCCCTCCAGCTCTACATGAGGGTTTCCTTTAGGAACTTCTTTACAGTAAAAATTCCGTAGTTTCTAGTGGCTATTTGGTATGTCTCCATTACCAAAGAGGAGGGCCAAACCAGTTTCCTCAGATCTTTCATAACTTCAGAGTCTGCTTTCTAGATGAAAAGTCCTGGGCCAGACATTTAATTGTCTGAATTAAGTCACCTACTTCTTCCTGTCTAAACACTGTGGCCAAAGGAAGCACATGTGAGAACTGAATAATTGATTGCCCTGAGTAAAATCCTGGTGTTCTTACCAAACGAGGGAGGAACGGATGCTGGGTGGCCAAAAACAACACATGCTTACTGAAGAGCCTTGTGGTTAGGGAATATGACCAACCCATAACCCTAACCCTAGCCATAACTTCTCTGAGCAATTTCCAATATGTCTCAGTTCTCTGTTTCTATGTAAAGGATCACCTCAAAATATAATGGCTTAAAACAGCAACCATTTATTTACTCTTGATTCTGCAAATGAGCTCAGCCGGGTGGTTCTGGAATTTTTCTCATTTATGATTTCTCACGTGGCTACAATCATCTGGTAGTTTATCTAGGGCCGGAAGATCCAAGAGGGCCTCACTCACATGCCTGGAGATTAGCTGGGGCTGCTGGCTGTTAAGTCTCAGTTCTCGTCCATGCAACCTCTCCAACAAGATGGCCTAGCTTTCTTACACTTTCTTACAGGTGATCCAAGAATACAAGCCCCAGTACAAAAGCACACATCAAGTCTCTGGCTTGACATTTGCTGATGTCTCATTGGCCAGAGCATGTCACATGGCCAAGAGTCAGTGTGGGAAGGCGATACATAAGGGAGTGAGTACCAGATGCATGATTAATTGGCAGCCGTTAAAATAAGAATCTACCATGCTAGAGGACAGAATATTCCACAACATACTACCCTAAAATGGTGAGTTTTACTGAGAGTCACCTAGGGAAGAGGTATGACTCCCTGGCCAAAAACTGAAACCAAGTAGGACAAGTCCAGAGAAAAATTTGTCTCTTCTGGCTTGAGCCAGCCTGGGAGGCTGAGGGGGCACTGAGGTGATGGGTTCTAAGATGAAAACTCCCCATGGATTCTGGAGAGGAGCTCAAGGTACAGACAAAATACAGGCAATGTGGCTTTGGATTTTTCCCAGTTCTTTAAAGCTGAAGGACATCTATTGAATATAGCTTCTGAGCCATGGATGCCATCTATGGCAATGGCAGACAGAGCTATTGTCCATCCAATGTCTATTCTCCCCTTTGTCCTTAGAACCCCACTTTATTCAAGGAAACAATCTTCTCTGCTGATAAACTATTATTGATCACCCTCCCTTGACACTTAGCATGGCCATGTGAAACGAAGTTTGGCTAATCAAATGCAACTACAAGTTACATTAGAAGTCGGGTAAAAATTTCAGGAAGGCTCTTTTTAAAGGGAGGCCATACACTAAGTCCCTTGGTCCTTTCTATTCTTCCTTCCTGGTATATGTACATGATGGCTGGAGCTCCAGCAATCATATCAGACTATAAAATGACCTTGAAAAATAGAGCCCTCATGTTAAGGATGGTGGAATAGAAAAATCAGTGTCTGAGTCCCCTATGATAGACCTGCAGGCTTCTTTTACAAGAGTGAATGAATTCATATTTTTATGCCATTCTTTGTTTGAGTTTTTGGTCAATACACATGAACCTAGTCCTATCTAGTACATCAAGGTAGGTTGAATAACTTGTGTTATGTAAATTGGGCTGTTGTGGTTTCTTGAAACGTGGCATTTACTTTCCTTTTGTTCTTTCCTGTTACACAGAAAAGTCCTTTGAAGACTTTCCTCACTGGTGGGTCTATAGAACCCTCAGATGCTCTGTGAGATGGACCTGAGTCAGTCCATTTATTATCTGGTCTCCCATTTGCCCCCACTATAAAAGTGGTTCACAAAAATGTTTTAGTTCCCTGGATAACAATGTTAAATTGTACCCCAGGTCCAACAGTCCTTGTAATGTTTAGGTATTGCCTTTTCCCCAGTGATTGGTTATCTGCGTAAATGCCATAGGTGTCCTTGGGAAAGGACTAGGGGGACTGTTACCATATACACTTGCCATGGTATTGCAGGGTCCTTCCTCCCGGAGATATGGCCTCTCCCTTAATTCAGGGGTTCTAGGTCTTAAAACAGCTTGGGGTCTGGAAACTGAGCAAGGGATCATGACTTTTGGGTCTGGCTGCATTCAGCCTTTTTATCATCCATCCTTGATTTCTCTTGATTGCATAAATTAAGCAATACCCTTATTGCCTGCCTCCTGTCTTGCTCCTAGGGAAGACAACTTCTATTAACCAACACTGAGCCTTCTTAGAGGTCAAACCCACTCACCCCATGCCCCTCTGATTTTGTAGCCTCATTTCTTCTGATGATTAAAGACCAACAGGTCTTTATTATTTTAGAATCCTATTATCCCCTTGTTACCAGGAAGCTCAGTTCTATATCAACATCTCCTATCATCAAGGACAAATACCAGTGAGCATTTCAGTGAATCTGGTGCCCTCTCACCAGAGCATTTTTTTTAATACATTGATAAATAGACTGTTCTCTGGGCCCTTTCCCAGAACATAATCAGCTAATGGGCTCGCTGACCTTAGATTGTAGATCTATTCTAGCATGACCTCTTCTCTGAAACTTCTGATCTGTTTTTCACTGCCTACCACAGCAGCTCTGGAATTTCTATTTCGCTTGGTGTGAGCCTTCCCTTTCTTTTCAGGGTCATTGCCAATATTGTTAAATCATGTATCATGGAAGCGTGCTCCTGTGATAAACTCCTTTATTATGTTCTCACTTCCCTTCAAGCAGCACCCTCAGGACCCAGTTCCATACACATCCTCCCAGCAGCAGCTACCATGTTGGTAAGTTCTTGTACTTCCTCTCAGGTAAAGTTGCTATCCTTCCTTAGCAGGTCAGCACTTCCACAGATGAGTTTTATTGTGATTTTACCCTAATTATTGACCTGGTAGCCAGGATATGAGATGGGTGTGGATCCCAAGGGGACTTCTTATTGTGTTGCGTGGCAGAGGCTTCCAAGTTGTTTTCAAGCAAGAGCATGGGAGGGAAGGTGCTTTAACAGGGAGTAGTGTGCCCTTTCTGCAGCCCTAGGAAGTTCTGATTTCCCCATTTCATGTCATAGGCTACTACTCTTTCCCAGTCAGGGCCATGGTCTTGGTGTCACAGACTTTCTAATGTTAAAAATTCAACCACCTCTGGAGCACTAGTATTCTTATATGCACTATGCCTGAGCCCTTTGATTTTTCTGCCTTCAACTGCAGGAGGCGTCTGCTTATATGCTGCCCCAAAGGCCTTCTGTCTTTCATACTTAACCTTTAATTAATAATTAATATCCCTCAGTTTTCATTGTCTTACTCTATTTGATTAATTTTCCCCAGGAATAGCCATCCAATTCCACAGTTCTTATAATTACTACTTCCACCAAACTTCTCAGACACCTGTGGTATTGCCCCTACCTCTGCATTCCTTTCCACAATCCACCCATAAATTCCTTTCCGTTGGTATCCCATCCCAGTACACCAGCCATGACAGTTTTAATGAATGCTTTGTTACAAGCCTGGGGTGATCCGTGCTCCACTTGCCACCAGTGATGCTCTCCTCAATGCCAGTCAGCTGGCAGATGATCCTGCTCCAAAATCTCATTGTAGGGTTGGCTTCCTCATACCACACCTGGCACCAACTCTCATAGATGTGGTTCTCTGGAAAACGCACTCTAAGAGAAGATTTGTATGCAGGAAATTTACTGGTAAATGTTTTCATGATGAGAACATCTGTGAGAGAGTGAAGCAGGAGAATTAGGCAGAAAGAGGGGTTGAGTTGCAATACAATCCCACCAAGAGTTCTGGAGCTAGGATGCCCAAGTTTGAAGCAAGGTATCCAGCTTCACCTTGAAGTCTGACCCCTACGTGATGCATGACCTTGGATGAAGTGGCTTTCTTCAGCTTATAAAGGCAATTCCTGGAGAGCAACTCAGCTGACAGTCCTCAGCTACCAACATTCCCAGCAGCTGATGGAATGAGTGTGTCTCTGCCCTAAAATGGGGATATGGAAAGCACAGCACACATTCACCATAGCCAGGGAGACACCGCAAGTGAAATGGTCTCTTCAATAGCAACAGGAATGAATGAATCCAATGTGTTAGAGATGTACTGCTTCTGGAGACCCAGAAGCAGTATTTAGCAATCCAAGGTAAAGTAGAAAAACATGATTACTATTCTACAGGACTGGGACTAGGGGGAGGCAATCAAGACACACCGGACACAAAATTTAAGGAGACATTCGCTCTCAAGGTTGTGCCAGTGAAGGGCTTAGCACTCATGTTACCCGCGAAGGTGAGTGCCTCCTTAAATTTTGTATCCTAGGCACCTTGCTTGCCTTACCTTCCTCCCCTTCCTGCTATTATAGACAGTAAAGTCATCATTGTAATTTAAATGTTCTGATCCATGTGAAACTTTGGTGATTTTTCATTTATTATTTGGTCCCTAGAATAAAAATATAAAGTTAAACTGCTAAGGTCCTACTTGACTTGAATTAAAAAACACAGAGTCCTAAGAGTAACTACGCTTTGACCAATTTTCAGTCCTGAATCCATTCACAGAGTTGGTGAAGAAAAGTCTGGGTTCCATTGAGGAAAGAAGGAACCTGAAGTAACACCACAGGTGGGTACTGTGACTCTTCTTCCAACTTTTCTCCAAAGGGACCTTTAGCTATTCATCAGTATAACCATGCACTATGAAAAAAGGGAAATACCCCCAATTTTGGAAAACTCTTGTTACACTGAATCAAGGGTAATTCTAACTCCCAGAGCTCCCAGCTATCACTACAGTCTACCAATCACAGTAGAAATAATAAAGGACACATGATATGCTGACTTTTTCTTTAACTTCATCCACCTCACCAGAGGTCCAATGGGACTGCCATACTATCCATGATTACCAAAAATATAGATATCCTCAGCAACTCAAGAATACTTTCATTGCCTTCTAACTCATAGAGTAAGGACTATTTTAGTAGACAAGACCAAGTGGAAACTCAAAGATTTCCCCTCCTTTCTAAAATTGAAAACCAAAAGCAATTCTGCATTTCTGAGGAATTACCAAGATTGGGGATATCATGAAGTACTTTTTATATGTGAGGGAAGAGGATGATTCCTATCACATGTCCATTTATATGTCCAATTTGGCTAGAAAGAAAAGCCAATTTGGCTGTCACTTTCCCATTTCTTGGGAAAATGACAGTGAATTATTTGATGTTCAATCTGGTGGAGACAGCAATTGTAGTCATCTAAACAGATGTGGGCAAACCAAACAGCCCCCTTGAAACTGTCATGCAACTACTGACTTACCAAGTTATTTCTCCAACCCAGGATTTAGAAAATTTGCCAATAAAGATGGTAAATATTTCAGACTTTGCTGGCCATATAGTATGTCTCAACTACTCCACTCTGTCCTTGTAGCATGAAAGCAGCCATAGAGAATCCATAAATGAATGCAGATCACTGTGTTCCGATAAAACTTGATTTACAAGAACAGAAAGCTGTAATTTGCTGACACCAGCTCTAGACTAATAAATTAAAAACCCCAGATCAAGTTTCTTTGACCTGGCAAGGAAAGCAGTATACTTTTATGACAGCACCTCAGGTGTATTTCAACTCACTAGCTTGAAACATAATTAATTTTGCAGGGACTTTGACTGTCTTAATATCTCATAGGTCATCACACTGATCAAGTACTTTTGTAACATATTAAGTGTATCTGGAAACATAAAATGACAAGTACTATTCAGCCCATTTAAAATATATGCTTAGGTGAAGACAGAAGATAGAGACCATGAAAATACATGTATTTGCACTATAAAATAAAGGACAAATGTATGCATCTTATACTCCATACCCTTAAGAAAGAAAGATACATTTCACTTGCTGGGACTCTCTGAATTTTGGAGGCACTGTATACTGTGTTTGGGTTTGCTACAGTGACCCAGCTAAACTGAAAGACTGCTAGCTTTAAGTGGGGACCAAAGTAAAAGCAAGCTCTCCAACAAGTCTAGGCTGAAGTATAAGAAGTCTGCTACTTGTCATTATGATGTAGGAGATCCTTGAAGTGTCTGTGGAAGACGGAGATACTGTCTAGATACAAGCTTCATAAGAAGCATCACAATAGCTGGCCTTGGAGTTGGAGCAAGTAAATACTCTCCTTGTGAGGAGCACCCCTTGGCTTGCTGCTGGACCCTGATGAAGACAGAATGTCTGACCATGGACCACCAAGTGACCATGTGACCTGAGCTGTCCATCCTGAACTGAGTTTTATCTAACCCCTTCACATAAAGCCAAACATGCCCAGCAGTTCCCCACATCAAATGGAAGAAGTATGTATAAGTTCAGGCCCACCAGATACTGGAGGGTCATGGGGAAGATTTTTACTCTCTCTGAATAAATACTACTCATTCCATACTGATACTCCTTCCTTAATTGACACCTTTGGCCTCATAGGAAATGTATTCCAGCCAACTCACTGGTGAAGGGGAGAAAAAACAAGCCTGGTTTAAGGATAATGCTGCAAAGTATATTAGCATCAGCTAGAAGCAGACTCTGAAGTTACAGACTGCATCTCACCCACCTGCAAGTGGCCTCGAAGAGACAGTGGAAAAGATTTTACCTGTCTACTTTACCTTGAAGGAGATACGACCTGAGTAAGAATATTTGATTTATGTATATGAGAGAGACTGTTAATTGCCTTTCAAGATCCACTGTCCCCTTCAGTCTTAGTGATTTTAGCTAGGCACATTGCTTGATGTAGACATGTGATTAATGATGAGATGTAAACAGCAATGTCATGTGTCATTTCCAGAGAGGTTTATGAAAGAAATCAGAGTTTGCTATCCACCCCCTTCCTCCTTTCTCCAGTTAGAAGGAAGCATGATGTCTAGAGCTCAAGAAGCTATCTTGGATCAAGGGATGAGGATCACACCTAAAGAAGAAGAGGCAGTGATAGCCCTGAAAGGTACAGCTGAAGACTTCTCTAGGTAATAAACTTCTTTCTTGCTTAAGCCACTACATTGAGTTTCTCTGTGATATGCGGATGAACTTAATCCAGACTCACATGATGGAAAAAGATTAATGGAATGACTCCATGTCAGAGCTCTGGTCGGAAGAATATTTGAAGATTGCAGACAAAGAGATGTAGGGATAAGGTATGCTGATAGACATTTTGAATGGGCCTAGAGTGTAAGAATATTTGTGTTCCATGTCAATGCTCAGCAGAAATTTCCTACCCTGGAGGAGGGCCTTAGTTATTCAGGTGGGAAAGATGACCTTGTCTAGCAACTTCCTTCCCCAGCCGCTCCAGTGCTGTCCAAAGGACTCATAATCAAACAGTCCATGCTGTTAGGAGCAGAAGCTATGCATCACCTCCACAAAATAGACTTTGCCTTGGCAAAACTGGCTTAGCTGCTGCTACTGTGAGTACCCAGTTTGACAACAGCAGGAACCAACCCTGAGATAACCATCCTCTGGGAGAAACATCCACCTCTCTGAGGGGAAGCTAACTACACTGAATCCCTTCCTCTGGGTAGCAATGTAATATTTTCACTGAAATGTATACTTACTCTGTATTTGGATTGATTTCCTTATCGCAATGCTTCTGCCAGCTCCATCATCTATGGAGTTGCTGTCACAGTATCCCACACACCATTACTTATGACCAAGGAATTAACTTTACAATAAAAAAAGATAGGTAATAATCTCATTCCCATGAGATCTGCAGGTTTTATCACGTACTCGCTCTCTGTCAGAAGCAGCTAGTTTTAAAGAACGTAGGAACAACCTCTTTAAGGTTCAATCCATATACGTTGCTGTTGCTTTCACAGCCAGAATACATGGCTCTAGGAGTGAAGGGACAGAAATGGGATTGTCACATTTCATTACTACTCCTAATGACCCACTTTCAAATTTTATGCTGCCATCTCTGTGACTCTGGGTTCTGCTGGTTTTGAACCCAGGAAGGAATGATTTCACAATTGACAATGGCTACTTGGGATCTGTGTACCAATGAGTAAATAAGCAAAAAATAGGATGAGTCCTAAGTTGGTCCTATATTGTCTAGAAGGGTTAATCCTAACTATCAAGGGGAACTAGGTGTGCCGAAACACAGAAATATGAATGGAATTTAAAGGCTCCCATAAGGTCCTCCTCACATGAAAATACCAGTGATAAGCAGACAGGGCTGACTACTAGAACCCCCAGAACACAGGCAGTATATCTGAGCCAAGGAATCAGACTCCAGTGGATTAAAGGTTTTGGGGTCAATTCATCAGGTGAAGAACACTAACAAGCTGAGATACCGGCTGAAGTCGAAGGATCCACGGCATGGCGAGGTTCCTAAACCCACTTATAGCCTCCTGATTTGGTACAGATTTGAGGGTTCTAACCTCTACTCTTGTTTCCATCCTCATTCAATCCCATGTATGTTTGCCTCTACTCTTGTTTCCATCCTCATTCTATCCCATGTATGTTTGTATATTTTACCTACTTTCTCTTTTTCTCTCTGTTTGCTCCACTGTCACATTGATAACTTTACAATGTGGTCCATCAGCTGTGGAATATTGAGATGGGATCACCACAGAATTAGAGAAATAATGGACCCTATCGAGAAATCCCGATCCAGAATCTGGTTACTATCACCAATGTGATTTGAGTTGTTCTTCCTCAGGAGAAAGAGTGAGTGCCTTTTTAGGCATATGAGGAATAACTTATCATGTTAGGTGATTTTCTGGTTTGGCTGTGAGGTATGGGGATACTCTTGAGGGTGCAAATCTAGAGGCCAAAGTGATGGCTGCAATGTATATTTGTCAGGCTTTTCTTCCCTTAGCCTCCCCAACCTTCACCCCTCCCGATTTTAGGGTGATATGGGTGGGGTTCAGCGCTCTGCCTCCTGCTGTGGAAATCAGGTCATTTTTCATTTATTACAGAATGTAAGTTCATGCATCTATTTTTCAGCATATATCAAAAGTGCTAAGTACTGCTAATAAATTAGGAGGAAAAGTCTCTACTACAGGGGCCTTCTATTTTAAGACCTAAAGATGGGCTTGGAACAGTCACAGAATGAATCCCAAGTAAATTATTAACATGTCAGATTTTTAGAAGAATTCAGCCAGTCCCATCTTTTCATTTCACAGACGAAGGAGAGCCTAGAAAGTTCGGTGAATGGCCAGTGCCACCAAATGAAGCCAAGCCAAGAAGCAAGGCGTCACGACTCTATCATCCCTCAGTAGGATATGTCTTATTGTGTTATCATACATTGTTATTAAGAACTCTGGAGATTTTTGTTCTGAGCCTGAAGTGTGTGGAGGTGTTACTCGGTGATTGTTTAGTATTTGACCTAATTTTCTAAATTTTCTATATTCAGCCTTTTATCAAATAAGTCATTTTTTTAAATCTACACATCTTATTTTGCAGGAATAATGGTTTTAATTGGGTTATATTTCTGTTTGGTTTATCCTCCTAATGAATCACTCATTCTTAAAAGTTCCTGTGTTTCCTAGTGTCATCATGAGTAGACATTCTTCTATTTCTCAACAAGAGTTATTTTTAAGCTGCCAGATCCACAAAGATCAAACGGAGGCTCTGGCTGACACATCTTTTACATGACTAGTTACTGGACTTTGGGGAAAGATTCACATTGTGTAAAATTTGCATTCGTGGCTACTCAAATGCAAATTTTCATCATGGAAAATCCAGGGGGCCTCTTGTTTCATTCAGCTATTCAAAGATGACGAAGCAAAACAATAGATTGTTTCCTCCTTCTTTTGAACAAGGAAGAACCATGAAGACCCAGTTAAAAAACAAGAAAACTAAAAAACAAATTGCAATATCCAAAAGGCATTCTGTATTATGGAAAGAACTTTGCCCACATAGTGTGCAGAGGCTCAGGGCTTGGGCAATCCTAAAACCTCAGATGCACACTCCCCCTGCCTGGATGTTGCTATGAACTGGGAAAGCGCGCTGAGGATAGGCATAGAATTGGGACCCCAGGCAGCTTTGGAATGTTTACCGTTAAGAAGAGAAAGAAGGTGTTCTAAAATGTACCCGGGGGCTTCCCTGGTGGCGCAGTGGTTGAGAATCCGCCTGCCGATGCAGGAGACACTGGTTCGTGCCCTGGTCCGGGAAGATCCCACATGCCGCGGAGCAGCTAAGCCCGTGAGCCATGGCCGCTAGGCCTGTGCGTCCGGAGCCTGTGCTCCACAACGAGAGAGGCCACAACAGTGAGAGGCCCGCATACCGCAAAAAAAATAAAAAATAAAAATAAAATAAAATAAAATGTACCCGGGATTTGTTTTAATCAGGTATGGTGAAGTGACAACTGCCTTTGAAAGAAGAGTTTATTGCTTACATTTCCCAAGAGAAGGGGTCTTGACACAGCATGCAGGGCCGCGTCGGGAAGCACCGAAGTCGCTGGTCAGGAGGCAGAAGGAGAGAAGGAGAAAGTATGGCCAGAGACTTTATTGTGGTTTCTGGGGGGAAGGAATGGGAGAGGCAGGGTTGGCGAGTTTGAACAAGCGTGGAATTGAATCATTTGAATAACCTGTAGGGCTATGGGCTGTTGGGAGTGGTCTCCAGTTGTCCAGTATCTGATTTTGAGGGCAAGGAAACTGGTCTGGTGTGTGAGTTAAACAAAGGAGGTGGCCAGGGACAGGGTCTTCGGATGGGTTAGTGTGCATATGAAAGTTAAGCTCATAGAAAAGTTGTTTGCTATCTCTGGGAAGCAGCTCTTCCTGGAGGGGCAGTCTCTCCCAAGCCAGCAAGGGCTGCCAGAGATGTCAAAGCAAATAAAGATCATGATTAATACAAAAGGCAACTATTAGGCAAGTTGTTCTTTGGTGGAGTTAACCCAAAACAAATTATCATTGTAGAACTGCTCTTTGATATTCATTAAGTCTTATGGAAAAAAAAAAAAAAAAAGAGGAAATCTATACAATCTCTGGATTTTATATGTGGTTCTGTCCCAAACATTGATCAATGCTGGTAGAATATATTACTGAACTAATCACCTAAATCACAGAAGTATAATTACGTTCAGGAGGTTTTACATTATTGTAAGGATAGATGGATGCCTCCTCCTCCCCAATTTAGAATGTATATATGGATCGAGAGGCAGACATTGGAATGAGGCTGCCACCAACCAGGGAATGCCTGGAACCACCAGGGCTATGAAAGGCAAAGAAGGATCCTCTCCCTACAGCCTTCAGACGGAGCATGGTCCTGTTGACACCTTGATTTTGGACTTCTAGCCTCCGGAACTGTGAGACTTATTTTTGTTGTTATTTTATTACACTGGAGTTTCTTTTCAAACTTCAAAGAAATTTTCTCCTACTGCGGGTTCTGCTGGGTCACAAGGCTCCAGTGGCAGGGCAGCCAGGGTCAGCTGGGGTCAGAGCCTAGACCTTCTGCAGAGCCATTTCGTATTCCAGGTCCCATTCAAAACTGTTGCCCTATGGGATATGCCTCCAAAATCCACAGAAGCTCACCAGTTCTTATTGGTGAGCAAGGCGTGGTGCAACAACACGTCCCTCACTGTAGAAAGAATATCCCCAAATATCCAGATCACTGGACTCTAGAAATTCACCAAGATGGCAAAGCCCTAATCTTTCTCAGGGTTTATGTTTCATGCTGGGGCATGCAAAGGCATCAAAAGAATTTTCTACTTCCTGATCACCAAGTCCCATTAGCATAATTCCAGCTACTATGGGAATATCAAAATGACCACTATTTCTCCAAACTATACTGTGATAGCAAGAGAACTGACATATACGGGATGGGATATATATTCCAAACACCTTGGACAATACACCATGCTGCCGTACCATGGCTGAGTCTAGCCAGCACGTGAAATCTGGAATCCTGTAAGAATGCTCCAATGTTAATAAATTCAGGCCCAAAGAGCTTTAAATGTGGTCCGATTTGGTCTAACACCTTTAGAATCCACTCTCACGTATGTTCCTCAGACTCTTGGCAAGCCTGATCAGTGACATCTTGTAACTCTGTGTAAACTCTCTCTTCCAAGACTGGCCTTTGTGCCTCTTCCTCGGGGCTCTGTTGGATTTTAACTCTTGTTACAGGCCTCAAGGCAATAAGTGGTAACATTAGTTTAGGAGGCAATCACCAGATGTTTCTATTTTAAAGGCTTTTATCGGAGGAAGGCTTGTTCCCGCGGAGAGGGGTGAGGTTTTCTCTGCTGGCAAGGGAGTCGAGGGGAATTTACAGGTTCCAAGTTCTCAGCCTTGTCCTAATGTCTTCAAGCCATGGCTCCTGTCCCACTCGAGCCGCACCAGTGCCCTTACCCTAGGCTAAGAAGCCTAGCAATTTAAGCATTTAATTGACTTACAACTCTTCATCCTTTACCCCTCAGCTGTATCAACCCTGAAGTTAGAAGGGATGGAGAATTCCTTCAAAGCTGTGTGGAGGCCTTCTGGTTCCCTATGAGTATTCTGAAGTCTATGATCATAGCTTTTCATTTCTCTCGTACTGTCTAGGGTTCTCAGAAGCCAAGGGACTCCACAGTCTTTACAAACACTACTGTCACTATAGCAACTAAGTCCCACGGCCACTTGATCTCCCCATGCCTTTCCTGCCACCTGCACTTCACTCCTGGATACCACGCAGCGATGACTGGAATAGTCAAGATGCCACTCCAGGCCACGGGCTACCCACGGCCCATACTCCCCTGGCCCCTGTCAAGGAAGTAATCTCTGTGCTTCTTGAACATACGCACAACCCAATCCCAAAATCTGTTTCAAGGATCTGTGTTCTATGTATAAAGTGAACGAATATAAATTACAACGGGGTTTGTCCCTTAGTTCAATAATCCCACATAGAACGCCAGAATTAAACACAGATGGCAACTGTCCCGTCATCTTATATGGGCTGGATCATATTACATCACTTTTCAGTCTAAAATCTCTAATCTGTCATTCCCTGGCTAATGCCTCTTCTCTCTCCATGCTCACTTGACTATTAATTAAGCATTTCCTTGGGGGTACTTAATTCCTTGCTTTCTACCTGAAATAGAATATCAGTGTGCAGCTTCAAACAAAGTCAACGCTTTTTCCAAGAAGAATATGAGTGGATTTAATTTCTTTTGTTATTTTTGCAGCCCCAGCATGTAGCTCAACTGTGGCCTCATAAAATGACCTCTTATGATATCAAAATTATCATAACAATAATCTTTATGTTTTGAATGTTTACTATATGGTTTATATATACCTTGTCTCATTTAATCTTCACATCAATTCCATGTGGTATACACCATTGTAATCCCCCATTTATCCATGAAGAAACTGAGGCTTAGAGAGTTTAACATAAGTAACATGATCAAGGTCACACAGCTGGTAAGTGAAAGAACCAGCTCTTTGACACTAAAGCCACAAGCCTCCATGCTTTCTTTCAGTAGTGTTTATAGAATGAATAGCCAGATGAGGAGCCCCAGTAAATGTTATCCATAGCATTTCCACATTATTTTACTGACCCCGAACAAAAATGGACTTATCACTAACCCTTTATATCAGACTTCACTCTTACATCCCCATCAATGGTTGCTTGTTAAACAGAAACCAACTCTGGCTAAATTTACCAAAAATAAAGGGATTTGTTGAAAGGTCAGGTTAGTCCACAGAATTTAAGCAGCAGCTGACCAGAAAATCTTGGAAAGGACAGAATCCAGGCAAAGCCAGGGAATAAGGTAACAGGAAGTAGTAGACAGACTCTTGGGGCCTCCACCATTGGGATGAATCAGCTTCAACTATTTTCAGTCCTTGTGTCACTCTGCTTCAAGCCTCAAATTCCAGGGAGAGTATGACTGACATCATCTGGATCTTCTGTCCAGCCCTACGCCAGGGGATGGGGGTGGAGGAAGGATGGGGCGCCGTGATTGGCAACTCCGCCAAGACTGCATTCCAGAAGGGAAAACAGAGGGGAAGTAACCAGAAGAAGGCTTCGCAGGTGCTAGGCAAGCAGATGCAAAAGGTCTGCTGCAATGACTTCAACATATCTATGATCAGAGAGAAAGATTTATACTCTTGAAAATATTCAAAGAAATGCACAGAGGCAATTGATAAAGAAAGAGTCCAAAACATTTAGAGCACTGTTTCTCAAAAGGATCACTTTTTTTAAAATACATAAAAAATTATAAAACAAACACCCTCATGGATCATCTAGTGTTGTCTTCAATTACCTTTTTACTGTAATGTTACTTAGATGTGTACCAGTATAAAACTGGGTGTAAAAATCTTTGGATTTATAGCACTTATAAAATTATAAAGCCACAACAAGGTTTAACACAACAAGCCACTCAATTCAAACAAAATGACAAAACCAGTATAATTCAAATTACTTACCTAAGTTTAACTTGACAGGTGATATTTTTCTGAAACTGAGCTGCGACTCCCGACATGAACATAGTACTGATGGCTCTACTACGGGCGTCCCGGAGTTCAACATTGCTATGCCGCTGCGTGCCTTATGATGACTCAATTCCCCCAACATTTATCCCTTCAATCCACTGGAAAACCTTGCGACAGCTGGGCCAGTTCATTACGTTGCCTTCGTTTGGTGTGAAAATATCTGTGCTCTCTTCCTATTAGCCCATGATAATTAGAGTGGTGTTACTTGCTGTTAATGAATTGAAAACCCAAATGCAAACAGAGGCATAAAAATTCTTGGCACTTCTCAGTTATGAGCTGGTCACTCAGAAGATCATAACTGAATGCTGATATGAAATTTTTGAGATACCTTAGAAATATAAATGTGACTTTTAAACTATCTAATGGAGGATCTGAGACTATGTCCTTGGAACCCCAGGAATCATGACCCCCAGTTTGAGAAAAAGTGGTTTAGAGCAATGGCATCACCCTTAGTATAAATGTGTACCCTCCTAAGATAAACACTTTGAAGGGTATGACAATGACTTGCTGCTATAAATTCCTAGATAGGTATTTGGTGTAAAATTTCCACATGCATTCTGATAGTTCTTAGGCCCTTGACATTCTGCAAGTGTATTTTAAAAAGAAAAATACCTTATGACCTTCTGATAATCTCTATTAAGTAGGTGAAAGCTCTAATTTCCATGAATATATTAATATGTATTTGTCAAACTGTATTAAAAAGCATGTAAATTGAGTTCATGAGTATAGTTTAAGATTCAAACCATTCTTCTAGTTATGAAATTCCTAAAAATTAGCTATTCTCCTGAGTAAATGCACATGTGGAGAATTTCACTGGCTAGTGATTGTGAAACACAGTACTTGATTTTGAAATATTTCTCATCCAGTAAGATTAAATGACATTCTGCTCTATTTAAAAAGATCAACTCAACATAACCAAATTTTTTTTCATAATATTCTTCTTTTCATCTTGTTTATGGTTTCCTTTGTTGTGCAAAAGCTTTTAAGTTTCATTAGGTCCCACTTGTTCATTTTTGTTCTTATTTCCATTGCTCTAGGAGGTGGGTCAAAAAGGATCTTGCTGTGATTTATATCATAGAGTGTTCCGCCTATGTTTTCCTCTAAGAGTTTGATAGTGTCTGGCCTTACATTTAGGTCTTTAATCCATTTTGAGTTTATTTTTGTGTATAGTGTTAAGGAGTGTTCTAATTTCATCCTTTTACATGCAGCTCTCCAGTTTACCCAGCACCACTTATTGAAGAGACTGTCTTTTCTCCATTGTATAGTCTTTCCTCCTTTATCAAAGATAAGATGACCATATGTGCATGGATTTATCTCTGGGCTTTCTGTCCTGTTCCATTGATTTATATTTCTGTCTTTGTGCCAGTACCATACTGTCTTGACTAATGTAGCTTTGTAGTATAGCCTGAAGTCAGGGAGCCTGATTCCTCCAGCTCCATTATTTTTTCTCAGGATTGCTTTGGCTATTCAGGGTCTTTTGTGTTTCCATACAAATTGTGAAATTTTTTGTTCTAGTTCTGTGAAAAATGCCTATGGTAGTTTGATGGGGATTGCACTGAATCTGTACATTGCTTTGGGTAGTATAGTCATTTTCACAATGTTGATTCTTCCAATCCAAGAACATGGTATATCTCTCCATCTATTTGTATCATTTTTAACTTCTTTCATCAGTGTCATATACTTTTCTGCATACAGGTCTTTTGTCTCCTTAGGTAGGTTTATTCCTAGGTATTTTATTCTTTTTGTTGCAATGGTAAATGGGAGTGTTTCCTTAATTTCTCTTTCAGACTTTTCATCATTAGTGTATGGGAATGCAAGAGATTTCTGTGCATTAATTTTTTATCCTGCTACTTTACCAAATTCATTGACTAGCTTTAGTAGTTTTCTGGTAGCATCTTTAGGATTCTCTATGTATAGTATTATGTCATCTGCAAACTGTGACAGCTTTACTTCTTTTCCACTTTGGATTCCTTTTATTCCTTCTCCTCTCTGATTGCTGTGGCTAAAACTTCCAAAACTAGGTTGAATAAGAGTGGTGAGAGTGGACAGCCTTGTCTTGTTCCTGATCTTAGTGGAAATGGTTTCAATTTTTCAACATTGAGAACCATGTTGGCTGTGGGTTTGTCATATATGGCCTTTATTATGTTGAGGTAAGTTCCCTCTATGCCTACTTTCTGGAGAGTTTTTATCATAAATCAGTGTTGAATTTTTAGCTTTTTCTGCACCTATTGAGATGATCATATGATTTTTATCCTTCAATTTGTTAATATGGTGGATCACATTGATTGATTTGCTTATATTGAAGAATCCTTGCATTCCTGGGACAAACCCCACTTGATCGTGGTGTATGATCCTTTTAGTGTGCTGCCAGATTCTGCTTGCTAGTATTTTGTCGAGGATTTTTGCAACTATGTTCATCAGTGATATTGGCCTGTAGTTTTCTTTCTTTGTGACATCTTTGTCTGGTTTTGGTATCAGGGTGACAGTGGCCTCATAGAATGAGTTTGGGAGTGTTCCTCCCTCTGCTATATTTTGGAAGAGTTTGAGAAGGATAGGTGTTAGCTTTTCTCTAAATGGTTGATAGAATTTGCCTGTGAAGCCATCTGGTCCTGGGCTTTTGTTTGTTGGAAGGTTTTTAATCACAGTTTCAATCTCAGTGTTTGTGATTGGTCTGTTTATATTTTCTATTTCTTCCTGGTTCAGTCTTGGAAAGTTGTGCTTTTCTAAGAATTTGTCCATTTCTTTCAGGTTGTCCATTTAATTGGCATATAGTTGTCTGTGGTAATCTGTCATGATCCTTTGTATTTCTGAGGTGTCAGTTGTTACTTCTCCTTTTTCATTTCTAATTCTGTTGATTTCAGTCTTCTCCTTTTTTTTCTTGATGAGTCTGGCTAATGGCTTATCAGTTTTGTCTATCTTCTCAAAGAACCAGCTTTTAGTTTTATTAATCTTTGCTGTTGTTTCCTTCATTTCTTTTTCATTTATTTCTGATCTGATCTTTATTATTTCTTTCCTTCTGCTAACTTGGGGGGGGTGGTTTGTTCCTTTCACCTATTGCTTTAGCTATAAGTTTAGGTTGTTTATTTGAGATGTTTCTTGTTTCTTGAGGTAAGATTGTATTGCTATAAACTTCCCTCTTAGAACTGCTTTTGCTGCATCCCATGGTTTTGGGTTGTCATGTTTTCATTGTCATTTGTTTCTAGGTATTTTCTGATTTCCTCTTTGATTTCTTCAGTGATCTCTTGGTTATTTTGTAGCATATTGTTTAGCCTACATGTGTTTGTACTTTTTACAGTTTTCTTCCTGTAATTGATATCTATTCTCATAGCGTTGTGTTCGGAAAAGATACCTGATATGATTTCAATCTTCTTAAATTTACCAAGGCTTGATTTGTGACCAAAGATATGATCTATCCTGGAGAATGTTATATAAGCACTTGAGAAGAAAGTGTATTCTGTTGTTTTTGGATGGAATGTCCTACAAATATCAATTAAGTCCATCTTCTTTAATGTGTCATTTAAAGCTTGTGTTTCCTTATTTATTTTCATTTTGCATGATCTGTCCATTGGTGAAAGTGGGGTGTTAAAGTCCCCTACTATGATTGTGTTACTGTCGATTTCCCCTTTTATGTCTGTTAGCATTTGCCTTTTGTGTTGAGGTGCTCCTACATGGGTGCATAAATATTTACAATTGTTATATCTTCTTCTTGGATTGGTTCCTTGATCATTGTGTAGTGTCCTTCTTTGTCTCTTATAATAGTCTTTATTTTAAAGCCTATTTTTTCTTACATGAGAATTTCTACTCCAGCTTTCTTTTGATTTCCATTTGTATGGAATATCTTTTCCATCCCCTCACTTTCAGTCTGTATGTATCCCTAGGTCTGAAGTGGGTCTCTTGTAGACAGCATATATAAGAGTCTTGTTTTTGTATCCATTCAGCTAGTCTATGTGTTTTGGTTGAAGCATTTAATCCATTTACATTTAAGGTAATTATTGATATGTATGTTCCTATTACCATTTTCTTAATTTGGGGGGGGGTGTGTGTTATTGTACATCTTTTCCTTCTCTTGTGTCTCCTGCCTAGAGAAGTTCCTGTAGCATTTGTTGCAAAGTTGCTTTGGTGGTGCTGAATTCACTTAGCTTTTGCTTGTCTGCAAAGGTTTTAATTTCTCTCTCGAATCTGAATGAGATCCTTGCTGGGTAGAGTAATCTTGGTTGTAGGTTTTTCCTTTTCATCACTTTAAATATGTCCTGCCACTCCCTTCTGGCTTGCAGAGTTTCTGCTGAAAGATCAGCTGTTAACCTTATGGGGATTCCCTTGTATGTTATTCAGTGCTTTTCCTTTGCTGCTTTCAATATTTTTTCTTTGTATTTAATTTTTGATAGTTTGATTAATATGTGTCTTGGCATATTTCTCCTTGGATTTATCCTGTATGGGACTCTCTGTGCTTCCTGGACTTGATTGACTATTTCCTTTCCCATATTAGGAAAGTTTTCAGTTATAATCTCTTCAAATATTTTCTCATTGCCTTTCTTTTTCTCATCTTCTTCTGGGACCCCAATAATTCGAACGTTGGTGCATTTAATGTTGTCCCAGAGGTCTCTGAGACTGTCCTCACTTCCTTTCATTCTTTTTTCTTTATTCTGTTCTGTGGTAGTTATTTCCACTATTTTATCTTCCAGGTCACTTATCTGTTCTTCTGCCTCAGTTATTCTGCTCTTTATTCATTCTAGAGAATTTTTAATTTCATTTATTGTGTAGTTCACCATTGTTTGTTTGCTCTTTAGGTCTTCTAGGTCCTTGTTAAACATTTCTTGTATTTTCTCCATTTTATTTCCAAGATTATGAATCATCTTTACTATCATTACTCTGAATTCTTTTTCAGGTAGACTGCCTATTTCCTCTTCATTTATTTGGTCTGGTGGGTTTTTACCTTGGTCTTTCATCTGCTGCATATTTCTCTGTCTTCCCATTTTGCTTAACTTACTGTGTCTGGGGTCTCCTTTTCACAGCCTGCTGATTTGTAGTTCCTGTTGTTTTTGATGTCTGCCCCAGTGAGTAAGGTTGGTTCAGTGGGTTGTGTAGGCTTCCTGGTGGAGGCGACTGGTGCCTTTGTTCTGATGGATGAGGCTGGATCTTGTCTTTCTGGTGGGCAGGACCACGTCTGGTGGTATGTTTTGGGGTGTCTGTGAACTCATTATGATTTTAGGCAGTCTCTCTGCTAGTGGGTGAGGTTGTGTTCCTGTCTTCCTAGTTATTTGGCATGGGGTATCCAGCACAGGAGCTTGCTGGTCGTTGAGTGGAGCTGAGTCTTAGCATTGAGACAGAGTTCTCTGGGAGAGCTCTCACCATTTGATATTACTTGGGGCCTGGAGGTCTCTGGTGGCCCAATATCCTGAACTCGGCTCTCCCACCTCAGAGGCTGAGGCCTGACAGCTGGCTGGAGTACCAAGACCGTGTCAGCCAGACGGCCAGGTACGTGGGGAGTTTCTTGCCTTTTGGGAAGTCTGAGGTGTTCTGCCAGCGTTCAGTAAGTGTTCTGTAGGAGTTGTTCCACATGTAGATGTATTTTGATGTATTTGTGGGGAGGAAGGTGATCTCCACATCTTACTCCTCCACCATGTTGAGGGTCCTCAACATAACCAAATTTTACATGCATTGTCTTTCTAAATAAATTCTAACAATTATTCTAAATTACATGGCTGAGTTACAGCATCGTTTTTTAAAAAAGGACTGAGCACTGATAGCTGTGAAGAAATGTTTTCATATGTGAGATAAGAGTGCCCCAAGAATGTTTAAATTTTGCATTTATATTTCTAAAATAATCTCAAAAAACTATATATTGGTATGTTATGGTTTATTTGGTTCGTCACCTGTGTAATAACAATGAGAAATCTTTTTATTTTCACTGGTGAAATCAGTCTCTTTAATTTATAATTATGCCTTGTTTACAAATATATTGGAAACATGAACAGATAGCACTAAGAATACTTTGGTGAAGAATAGCTCTCATATCATCCATATAAGAAAAGGCAATCTTTTGTGTGCTGATTATATTATAAATGACAGAATGATTCTGATGACATATTAACAGAGCTATCAATAGTTAAAGTGCTAGGTTTGTGAAGAGAGGCTATACAGAAACCTCTTCTTAATATTTAGTTTCATTCTATGAAATATAATTATCTTTAACTTCCACAGTCAGATATTCAAAGAATTGGCCTTTTTTAATAATACATTTAGGGTAAAATGTTCCACTGACATTTTATATCTCTGTGTGAAAACTCCCGTGATGAAGTTGATCATACTGAAAGAACGTAGGATTGGGCAAGTTTTTGCACAATTCAAAATGAGATAATAGGTAGGTAATAACAAAAAAAAATTCTCTAGAGGTTTCTATATTATCTGTCTCTTTTACAGTAACTTATGAGTGAAAATTACAGTAACTTACAAGAGAAAATTAGGTAATTTTCAAAATACCAGAAAATCTCTGGCTTATCCCTGGGTTAGTTGTGAGTTACAGGTGGGGGAAACATTCAGCAGAAAGTGTCAGGCATGTCAGGGTCTTCATTTTCTAACTGAATGTGAATCAGCTTATGAGCACCTCGTAATGAAGTACAATGTGTGGGCTTTGAAACCAGCTAGGTCTGGGGCTGAATACAGGCTTTGTCATTTATGAACTGTGTGATGTAATGCATGTCCTAACCACTCTGAACTTCAATTCTTTTATCCAGGTAAAGAGGGTAATAAGATTTACCTGTAGGTTTCCTTTCTAGCTCTCTTATTTGGTCTGTAATTTCAACACGTCATATGACTTCATCAGCCCTACCTATCTTCAAGTGAAAATGAAAGTTTTAATGGTTCTCAGCAGAACATTATTTCCTCCAAGCTCAGGGTCATTTGGAAATGTGTGGGGTGTTTTTTGGTTGGCACAAAAATTAAGGGAATCAAAAATGCTATATGCCCTGTAACAGCGTGGGTGGATGAGCAGGTGATATAATCCCATAAACAAAATTTTGGTTTGTTTTTGTTTTATTTCTGGAAAACCAACAGAGCCCTATTGTGGAACTAAACTAGATCATCTCTAAGTTCTTTTCACTCGGACGTTTCATCACTTTATTTTCTATCATTGTTTCTTTACATTTATGTTGGATGAACCAGATAATTAAATGCTGCGAGCCACCAGGACACACATGAGCACGTTTATCAAAATAAAGAATGTGGAGTAAGGAGTTGGCTTTGGTTGGTTGGAGTGAAGGGCTCAAGGCAAGTCTAAGAGTCTGTGAGACAGAGGCTTCCCTGGAGATAATTCCTAAAGCAGCTCACTGTGCAAAGTAGAGGAAACTCACATTTAATGAGCACAGTTACAGGTATTCTGAGGTTACCCCCACTTAATCCACACAGCAACCCTATGTGGCCTGTCATATTTTCTTTAATTTATAGGTGATGAACTCTACCCATAGCTCCAGGGATTTTTTTTCCAACCTAGGGGACAAATTCTGTGTGTATGTGCCTGTCTTTGTGTCGGTGTGTGTTTTCAAAATCACAGAAAAGGGGTACAACATAAAGAATAGATTCGAACACTTCACCTGTTCTGGGTCCTTCCCCATCTGTGTTCAGGTCACGTAGCCCTGCATAGCCCACCACCACACAAGGTTGCTTCCACTTGTCAGAATCCAGGCCTCACTGACCCAAGGCCTCGGAGAGAAAGGACGTTCTTCCCCCTCCTCTTATCCTCCCACCTCCTTCCCCAGGACTGACCTCTTCTCAGGATGACTGGTGGTCAGACTCTCCATTCCTTTCAGGGAAGACTCCAGCCTCCACCCCCGGGACTGGATATTGTTCCTTAGCTCCGAAAGACATCAGAACACATTTCTAGATCAGGATGTTTGCCAAGTGGGTTATTCACTCTTTCTTTTTTTTTTTTTTTTTTTTGCGGTACGCGGGCCTCTCACTGCTGTGGCCTCTCCCGTTGCGGAGCACAGGCTCCAGACGCGCAGGCTCAGCGGCCATGGCTCAGGGGCCCAGCCGCTCCGCGACATGTGGGATCTTCCCGGACCGGGGCACGAACCCGTGTCTCCTGCATCGGCAGGCGGACTCTCAACCACTGTGCCACCAGGGAAGCCCTATTCACTCTTTAATAACACCGTGTGGGGTCAGCTATAATCCCATCCGGTCCCTTTGCTCCCAGCAAAGTTCCTTGACACAGTCTCTCTTCCAGCACAAGGGAAGGGAAGATGTGGCCTGTGTGTGTTCGCAGGCTCTTCAGGATCTCCACTGAAGAGACCCTGAAGAACACACATTGCTCCAATACCTGGAGCAGAGACGTACAAAACAACACAGCCTGGATCTGGACCTAGAAAGCCCTCCTCTCCCTGAAGGGAAGAGACCAGTGAGGCAGCCCAGTAATAGCCCTTGTGTGCATGATTTGACAGATCATTAAGGGCACACATCTCCATTCCAGAAGAGGGTCTTTGCTCCACCTTTCATTACTAAAGGCGTTCTGACTGGTTCTCCCCAGAACAAAGGGACAACCTACTCAAAAAGTTAAAAGTCAGAAGACTGAGAATGACAGTTTTTCTAGTTTCGGCTCAGGTGTTGGAACATTGTGGGCTACAATATCAAGCAAGATCACTTGTTATAATCCAACAAACATACACTGACTGCCTGTTATGTACCAGGTACAATGCCAAGTCTTAAAAGACAAAAACAGGGCTTCCCTGGTGGCGCAGTGGTTGAGAGTCCGCCTGCCGATGCGGGGGACACGGGTTCGTGCCCCGGTCCGGGAAGATCCCACGTGCCGCGGAGCAGCTGGGCCCGTGAGCCGTAGACGCTGAGCCTGCGCGTCCGGAGCCTGTGCTCCGCAACGGGAGAGGCCACAACAGTGAGAGGCCCGCGTACCGCAAAAAAAAAAAAAAAAGACAAAAACAATTACTTAAAAAATGCTTCAGACTCAGGAATAAACACGTATAGAAATTCAGTCACGAGTTCCTGGTAGACAAATTCTAGCAACAAACCTTGACTGCTATCCATCTCTTTGGCAAGCCTGAGAATTTGGATTCCCGTAAACCCAAGTCGTTCCTGACGGGCATATTTAGATAAGGAAGAACAGGGGTGGAAGTGGAATAGTTGAGAATAGAAAAAGAAGGTAAATCACAGAGCATTTCTGCAGTGAGCGCTTAGGAAGATAAAGGAAGCTGAGAGAAGCCTACTTCCTTAGAACTGTGCTCCGGAATCGTACAGAAGGAAGGAACTAAGACATACATAAGAGGTCTTGACAGCCAGGGCTGAGCAGAGACACAAGGTGCCCGGGAAGGCCAACAATGTAGCACATCTTCCAACCAATGCTATTTTTTAAAAATGGCTCAACATTTATTTAGTGAGGTTAGGGTTAGGGGCTTTTTTTTTTTTTTTTTTTTTTTTTGTGGTATGCGGGCCTCTCACTGCTGTGGCCTCTCCCGTTGCGGAGCGCAGGCTCCGGACGCGCAGGCCTAGCGGCCATGGCTCACGGGCTTAGTTGCTCCGCGGCATGTGGGATCTTCCCGGACCAGGGCACGAACCCGTGACCCCTGCATCGGCAGGCGGACTCTCAACCACTGCGCCACCAGGGAAGCCCGGGGGGGGGGGGCTTTTTATTATTAAAAAGTGCATAGGGCTTCCCTGGTGGCACAGTGGTTGAGAATCCGCCTGCCGATGCAGGGGACACGGGTTCGTGCCCCGGTCCGGGAAGATCCCACATGCCGTGGAGCAGCTGGGCCCGTGAGCCATGGCCGCTGGGCCTGCGCGTCCGGAGCCTGTGCTCCGCAAAGGGAGAGACCACAACAGTGAGAAGCCCGCGTACTGCAAAAAAAAAAAAAAAAAAAAGTGCATCTAACTCCTCCTCTTCCCCTCCTTCTGCTCCCTTCTCTTTCCTTCTCAAACAATGCAGTTCTAAGGCTTTCAGGTGAGGCAGGACAAGGCGGCTTTGCACCAGAAGAGGAAAGAGCCGCGACGACCCAGAGCAGGTGTCAGAGCTCAGCAAGGAGAACACGGTACCCAACACACGGGCACAGCCAGCAGGGAATCCGAGCTCTTGCACAGGGAGGAAAGGGTGTCCCCGCAGAGGAGGTGCCAGGTGGGGCATAGAGGCAAGAGTGAGAAGGATGTCTTTGTGGAAAGGCAGCCCAGCAAGGGATGTCAGCACCAGTAAGGAGGGCCTCTGGGCAGGGGAAGGGATGGCAGCAGAGATGGTAGATTGACAATATACAGGAGGGTTGATCAAAGGAGTAAATAAAGATAATGGAGCCAGGTTTCTCATGTAGGAGAGGTGTAAATATGGAAAGGGATGAATGAACTCAATGGTGATGGATTGGAATTGATGATATTGGTGTGAAGTCATGGTTTTCAATAAACTTAGATGGAAGTATGTGTTTATATACATACATCAGTTGAGAGAGAGACATACAGACAGGCAGAAAATCTATCCACTAAAAGGGCCTGGGAGCAACAACACCCCAATAGCAATGAGCACACCTAAGTCCCCAGTTCTTGAATCCTAAACACCATTCTCCACTAAAAAGAACCAGGACTCTTTGAGGACATGGTGACACTAGGCTGGGGCAGGGAAAGTATAAGGTAAGCCTGTAGCATCTTATGCCAGAAAAGCAAGAGGTGCTCAGAGAATGAGGGGACATGCCAAAAGGACACAAAAGCCAGCTTGAATGGGGGCAAAACAGGGATAATATATCAAGATAAATTATGGTAATAATAGATTATTATCCAAACACATGTACCCATATTCATATTGATAAAACAACCAATGAATTGTAAGGTTACAGGTAGAACATACTTACATAGTTTCAGATTCTCTCCCCACAAAATACTTATTAATTACAAAGGGGGAAAGAGAAGTTTCAGAGGTAAGAAGTTCTCTGTGTTGTACTTGCAACTTTTCTGTGTGATTGTCCAAATTATGTATGTATATATATATATATGTGTGTGTGTGTGTGTATTATGTATATACATATATATTTCTTAAAGTGCATATAGAAACACTAATTCAATTCTGATGGAAACAGAGACAATGGTCTGAAAAAATTCAACAGGACATTTCCAGCTTTTCTTTCCTTTTGGAATTTTCTAATCCCAGCCAATTGTAGGGAGGCATATTAAATAATAAAAGAAATCCATCACATATTCCATCCACAAGAAGCTCCCAATGCCATGTTTTACTGAGTTCCAGAATTCTAGTCACCTGGGACTGCTGACTTTCAACTGACTGGATGAGCCTTCATGTGGGCATTGCAAAAATATTTAGGAGACATAGCTTGGTGCTCAGGTTATTTTGTTTCTACCCAAGGGTGCCGTCTGTGTGCAGAACCAATTTACCATTGTACTACTCTGTTCCCGTGCTGCTTGAGCCCCATATGGATCACTGCCCTGAACACATGCCTGCCCCCACCACCCCTCCCCAGGCTCTACTGGGGCCATCATGTTGGAACAATGGGTGAGTGGGAGAAATGACTCAATAGTCCTGACTCAAAGACCATTTGAATGGACATGCAGATGCAGAGGAACAAAAAGGCCTCTTACTGCACATGCTGTCTCAGCAAAGCAAACACATTTGCATGCATATTGTTGCAAGTTCAGAGGAAAGAGACCCTAAAAAAATTCTGCCAAGCAAGGGGTTGCACATTTAAATTGTTTGTAGCATATCCACGATTTTAGGATGTATAAAACACTATGGATAATCCCTCTCAGAGCTGCCACGTGTGGTTGGGCAGGTTGTGCACTGCACAAGGGCATGTGGCCAGTTGCGGCTGTGTCCACCCAGAGAAAGAGTGCATTTTAAATTTTGCACAGAGGAGCTGTACGACCTGGCAGCAGCCCTGAATATATTATCTTTACTGCTCTAGTGAACAACAAAAAATTGTATAAGAACTATTACATGTTCACTTCTGACTACACTCTCTCAGCTCTTAAAATCTTGTTTTTCAACTATAAATTCTCCTTCCCTGCAGAGTGTCAGGAACCTCACCCTTGTAATTTGGGAAGACTGGAGAAATAGCACAACATGATACTCTCAGAGTAAAGACTGTACAAAGTACCAGGTGACTGGAGAAGAACGGGCAGGAGGATTGGATTAAATTTCTAAATGACAGTTGCTTTTACACTTGCCGGTAGCATTTTGTATAAGGCAGAAATGTAGAACCGGTGAAGCTGGATTTTCATATTATCGTTTGGATAAAGTCATATTCATTATTATCATAGTGAAGAAATTCTGTATTCAATATAAAAATTTTACCTAACATATGTCTGCATCTAATTCCACGGAGAAAATTAACATCTGTTGCATAAGTCCCTGAGGGGGAAATTCTGGAACATTGATTTACCCTGTTAAAGTAAGTCCTTGCTGGAACGACCATACTGGAGAGGTTTTCAGTAAGAATTACTGTCGATACAAAAAAAATAAAACCTTTATCCCCTTTTCACGTGGAATTTTGTATAAAAGGAGAACAAGTGAATACATTTTCACTGACCATGCTGTTTAGAAAAACAAGTAGGCAAATTACTAATTATATAATAACTGAAGAGTTGAAATTTGAGTCAAATCAATTTTTAAGTCGGATACAGTGTTGAAAAACTGTAAATCATTCATTGGTTCGGTATGTAGTTTGACTCCATAATGAAACTAGTTCAAATTTCTTTTTGACATTTTATTATAGAAAAAAATGTTGCTTTAAAAAATAACCCAAATAACTACATTGTGTCTTATGCTTAGATTTTTAAATTAATTATTGCTCTATTATTAAATATTTCAAAATATGCAGAAGAGTATAGAGAGTATCCCTACCACAGGCTATAACAAATATTTCCATTCTGCCATTTTCACTTCAGTTTTTTTGTTAAAGAAGTGAAATTAACTTATGCGGCCGCTGTTCTCTATGTGGCTTTATCCCGTGCCATTTCCTCCCTCCCATCCAGAGGAAGCCACTATTCTGAAGCTGGAATGTTTCCATCCCAAGCATACTTTTACACTTTTACCTCCTATGTACATGAACAATATAATTCTATAACTTGGGGTTTATTTCACTTAACCTTACGTTTTTAATATTTTTTCCATATCATTATGCATACTTCTAAGTCATTCGTGCTGATTGCTGTAGGGTATAGCAATAGTTTATCCATTCTGCTACTGAAGGAAATTTTAGTTGTTTGCAGGTTTTCACCATTACAAACAAGATTTTGGTGAATATTCTCATGCATTTTTCCTGGAACACAGGCAACAGAGTTTTTCCAGAGAGATCTATCCATCCCACTTGCTTTTCCATAAAGGTTGCTTAAGTATGGCAATATATATAGCTGTAGCTAGCAACCAGAGGTTGCTGAGAAATTCTTCCCTTCATGGAGGAGAATATAATGGTCCCGGAAGGTTCTGGGTAACCTGGGCCTCTCCTGTATGCAATGGCTGTTACAGAAGCCCACCTCACTAGGGGGACAGCATGGCCCTTCCAGCCCTATCCTCTTCCACAAGGAGACCTCGTACATCCAGGGCATGCGGCTCTCATCCTGCAGGCACCCAGGCAGGTGCTTCTAAAATCTGCAACAGACCAATGGAAGCACTGTGGCAATGACATATGTACATGACAAACAGCCAAAGCTGTCTGGAGGTTTAAAGGTGAACATGACAGCTGTGGTAGGCTAATTAATCTCCCCCCCAGAGACGTCCATATCTAATCCTCAAACCCTGTGAATATGTTTTTTCACATGGCAGAAGGGACTTCGCAGGTATGATTAAGTGGGGGACCTTGAGAAGAGGTGATTACCCTGGATTATCTGGAAGATTTGGGGTCCACGGTAATCACAAAGGTCCTTATAAGAGGGAGGCAGGAAGATCAGAGTGAGAGTGACACTGGAAGATGCTAGGCTGCTGTCTTCGAAGATGGAAGAAGGGGCCACGGACCAAGGAATGCAGGCAGCCTCTGGAAGCTGTAAAGGGCAAGGAAAGGGACCTTCCCCTACAGCCTCCAGAAGGAACACAGACACCTTGATTTCAGCTCAGTGGTTTTAGCCTGTTTTCACTTCTGACCTCCAGAACTGTGAGATAATAAGTTCATGTTGTTGTAAGTCTCTGAGTTCACGGTAATTGAGCGCAGGAGCAGCATGAAACAATGACAAAGGTGGATGCGGATCACAGGGGAGAGGCACCCCACTCCTTACTCATCCAGAGAGCAAAGTGGCTGCTGCGAAGACTGACCTGAAGACTGCCCCCCAGAACCCAAGCCACTGGCACCAAGGGCCCCATGTGTATCACTAGCTGGAATTTGACAACCCATTCCTACAAGTAGTCCACGGTGGCCTGTAGAATTAGTGGGTATAGTTGGTTGAAACAAGTCAATGCGTCGTCTGCTTTGACTTTCCCTTCAAGGCATTGGAGGAAATTCTCTCTGGTATCACTTGGCTCTCCAGTGAGTCCCAGACTTTGGAATCTGCAGCATTGTTCTCTGTCTCCCCGTTCTATGTCTGGGGACTGGTCCCTGACCTCCACCCCCCTGGGATCCTACACTCCAGCCCAAGTGGGCCCATCCAGACCTCACTTTGGGCTGCCTGTGGCTCTCACTGAGATGGGACCTCTGGAAGCTGACTCCTGGCCTGCTTCCTCTTTATGACAAATTTGGATCTCGCTGTCCCATTCCCTGGACTTCTAACCTGGTTTTGTTTGTCCTCCAGCTTGGCCTGACCTCTGAGACCTAGACCTTGACCTGACAGACGCGTCTTGTTATAACACCATGGCTTTCATATGAAGCACACTTCACAGCTAGTTCTTCCACCTGTTTAGTTCAGCATCATCGTTCAAAGGAGAATATTTCTCTTCTGCAACCTGCATAGAGGAGTAGCCACAATGAACTGACAACCTACTCCAGTGCCTGGAACTATGTGGGCAGCTCTACATACATCTCCCCTGTGATCCTAAAAGTTCCTGGGTGTGTCAGAGCTCAGAATGTCAGTGCCCCAAGCCTCTTCTGGAAAACACACCTTCACCTTTTAGAGAGCTGCTCCCATCGCCCTGTAAAGACCATGTTGATATAGCAGACACGGCTAATCACGGTTCCCCACTCTCCTGGCCACAGTAGCAGCACATGAGCTGAGCTAACAGAATACCCCTCCCACCTGCCCACCAAGATCAGGCACCTGACCTCAAGTCAGGGGCTAATCGCAGCTCTTCTGCAGAAGGTTTTTAATAGAACATTAAGGGGGAAGAGCCCTTTCTTGGAAACGAGGTGAGGGGGCAAGCTCAGAGGTGGGAGCCAGGTCTCTAATCTTATGGGGAGAGCTGAAGAGAATGAAATAGACTCAAGGACACAAGAGTCACACAGAGAGAATAAACTTTAACAGCATTTAAGTCCCTGGAGACACACAATGAATAGTGGTTCCAAGTGTGGGCTTGGATACAGACTGCCTAGGTAACCCTAGGAAACAACCTCTCTGAACCTGAGTTTCTACTTTTGTAAAAAGAAGATAATAATAGTCCTTAACTCCCAGGGCTGTTGTGAGGTTGACCAAATTAATGCACATGAAGCATGTTGAATGGTGTCTGGCACATGGTCACCCCACAATAAATATTAACTGTTAGAAGCTGCTCCAGTTGGCCACGAGGCTACCTCCATCCACGTCCTACCTTTGATTTGGTTCCCCGAGCAAATGGTTTCTAAGTTGATGTTTGGTCTCTATTATTGGCAGCCTGAAGAGCCCTGAGGAATATTGTCATTATTTCTCTGAATTCCTGAATTCCATGAGATGTTCTAGGAAAAAAAGTTTCCATAGTTAAGTTTGGGCAACTCTTGGATACTTATTGTGCTTTAATTTATCTATTGCTCCCCCTCTTTGATAGTCTCATTCTATTTTAATATATTAAAGGCTCTGAGTGACCCTATAATTAAAAAGCCAGTTGAGGGACTTCCCTGGCGGCACAGTGGTTAAGAATCCACCTGCCATTGCAGGGGACACAGGTTCGAGGCCTGGTCCGGGAAGATCCCACATGCCGCAGAGAAACTAAGCCTGTGCGCCACAACTACTGAGCCTGCGCTCTAGAGCCCATGAGCCACAACTACTGAGCCCATGCGCCTAGAGCCTGTGCTCCACAACAAGAGAAGCCACCGCAATGAGAAGCCTGCACACCACAACGAACTGTAGCCCCCGGTCGCCACAACTAGAGAAAGCCCGTGCACAGCAACGAAGACCCAACACAGACAAAAAAAATAAAAATAATTAATTAATTTTTTTTTTTTTTAAAAAGCCAGTTGAACTTGATTCAACCCAGCACCTCCCAAACTTAATCAACTTTTGTTCCTTTTTCTTTCCTGTGATCTTTTTTTTCTATTCTACAAAATTAGCAGAATACACTTTGGTATAAGGAACAGAACATAAAGATGAGAAACCTGAAGAATCTGCTGAGTGACAAGTTGAACCCAGATTTACTTAAATCTAAAACGTAGGTTCTTTCTACGGTTCCGTGCACATGTACACACACAAGTACCATTAAATCATTTGGAAGGTAAGTGTTAGACATTCTGGTTTTGAGTTTGCGTTTCCATTTTAAGTGTTAGTTGCCTAGAGAACAAAGTGTTTTTTTTGCTTCTTTTGTTTTTTTAGTGCTTGCTCTTGCAGATCTGTACATACCATGCAAAATTAAGTAGGATTAAATCTTTTTAAGACAATTCTGAATAAAAATTATATGAGATATGCAATGACCTCTCCTTTGAAAAGTTACGAGAAAGATGGCTTTTCTTTTTTGGTTGCCAGAGCAAACTGTGGAAGAAACACTAGCTTGAGAGATGTTTTCACTACAACTGATGCTGTCAGTACCTTTGTCTTCATTTGTAGGATGGCCAAATTATTGCACAAGTACTCACATTTCCCTCTGGACCAGATCAACTTCTGATTACCCAAAACTGTGTGTCTTGAACTATAGGTCAAATCTGGGCAATGAATATTATTACTATCATTTTTATTGTTACGGTTTGAGAGTGTTGGGCCCTAAGAATTGCCAGAGGGGACTTTTGGACCAAGGGAGAGACCTGGTTCCCTCTGGAAGCCTTACAATCTAAATTAGACTGAGTTGTATAACAGTTTTAGGCATCTGATATGGGACTTGCCAAATTTCATGGCTTCAGGCACACGGAATGCACATCCCTGTTCCAGGGAGGCTAAATATTTTTCCAAATCAGTAGATAAAACAAACTCCCCTGACCTCAACTTACTTCCTGGCGCCTGGAGTCCTGAGTAGCTGATGAAGAGTGCCTGTCTGCGATCAAGTGACAGGACACCCTCAGACTGGCTCCTGCGCTCAGGACCTTGTGGTACCTGATCCCATCTCCATCTTCGGAGCTAAGAGTTTGGCCACAACTTCAAGATCTAAGTCCAGAGGGCAATGGGCCAGGGTTAGATACTATCAGATGCCATTGAATCAGCCTTGAAGGGCAATTGTGGCTTCTTGGGGCATGAGGCAATGTGCTGCAGCTGGCAGCCGGTGAAAGCCAGGGATTGCAGACCCCAGAGCAAATCACATCCCGAACGTCATATCTGAAATGAAGAGGTGGCCACACCACCGTCAGGTTTTAGACCTTACAGAGCCAACCAAGTAAATCCATCCAAGGGAACCTGAAGCTTCTGGCCTAAGGCTTGGTGGGGAGGACTCCGTAACTACTCGACAGTGACATCTGCTGACTGAGTTAGACACAGCCACCTCCCAGACAAAACTGAATGAGCTCAGCTTTGAAGACTCAAAGGAATGTAAATGACGGGGGAAATTCCCATGGGTGGTTGAGAGAGAGACTAATAGCAGAAGTGAGATCGCAGAGATTTTAAAATATTATAGAGTGATATCGACAATAAAAATTCATTTCATAGTATCACAAAGGCCTTGGAGTGTTTTCCAGGAGAGATGCTGGCCCTGCTAGGCCCCGCACCAGAACATTTCTGTGTTCATCAGCTCACTCTGGTGGTGTTTACTTTGAGGTTTTCCCTTTCCAGTCAATTCTATTTGCCTTTTAAACTCGTCTGCCTTTGCACTGATGTACAGATGCACGCTTTTCCCCTCAACTTCTTCTCTCCCTGCCCCACCCTTCTGTGAGTAAGTCATGTTTGATTTAGAGGTTTGGGTTCCTATCTCTTCTCTTTATTGAGTCATCTAAATAACTTTCTTTCTGAAATCTCCTGCTGAACGTGGGGAGCCACGAAGCTGCAGTCTCCCACTTGTTACCGAACTAAACTTGGGTCACTTGCCCACACTCACAGTGAAACCAATCTACTGACACCAGGTTGTGGTGAAGGAAAGTGCAACATATATTGCAGGGCACCGAGCAAGGAGTCCAGGTAGCTAGTGCTTAAAAGGCCTGAACTCCTCGAAGGCTTTCAAGGAAAGGTTATCAAGACAGGGTGAGGGAGGGGGTTGTGGGGTGTGTGATCAGCCCGTGGACATCCTTCCGATTGGTTGGTGGTGACGTAACTGGGAGTCAACATGGTCAACCTTCTGGTTCCAACCAGTCTGGGGTCTACATGCTTGTAGGCAGCAGACAATTAACTTCTCCCACCTGGTGAGGGCTTCAGTCTCTGCAAAACAGCTCAAAGGATGTGGCTCAGAATATTATCTATAGTCATTGAGAAGGAACTAAAGGTCCTTGACTTTGCTTAATGGCTAAATTATTACTATTTTGTCTTGCTTGACTATTTTCCTTTCCTTCTGCCTTTTCTCACTTCTTTGATTAAATTTACTCTTTGAAACTCAGGGAAGGCCTAGGAGGCTAAAGTTTTCCTACAGACAAGAGGCACGTGGAGGACATGGGGGGTGGGGGTCCATTCCAGGAAGGCCCCATAGGGCCCTGCTTAGTCACATCCTCACATCCTGCTTCATATTGCTGTGGATCAGCCAGCAGGTCAGGTCCTAAGGGACACAACCCCATGTCATTCCAAACTGCTCTAAATCGGGTAGCCACCCTTCTCCCCACCAAGGCCACAAAACTGGCCACACTACTGAAGTGGGCTCCTTCAGGGCACTGTTCACCCCACCGTAGGTCCTGACAGTTCACCCTCTGAAGGCTAGGAGGGCACCCCTTCCCACTCTGCATCCCTCAGGACCTACCTGGTACACTGCTACCCATACAGGTGGCCCTTGATAAATGCTTACTATAAGAATGAATGATTGAGAGGCTTGTTTTAATTCAAGGACATTAGTGCATTGAAAAGGTTTCTCTCATAGCTATCGCCAGGCCCAAATACTCAAAACTGGAAACGTGGAAATTAAACATTTTCGAAGAAAACTTGAGTCTGTCTTCCTGGTCTTTTCTATCATTGTCTGTTTAAAAATAAAAATAAAAACAAACAAAAAAACAACCACCACCACCAAAAAACTCCTTTTGGACATTTGTCTCAACTAAGACCACAACACAGTGCTTTAAGTTGCTGTAATTTTCTCTCTAAGAAAGTAAATTAGTTTAAGTTCTTCAAGGAAATGCTCAAAGAAGACTGCTGTGCACGGGAGTTAGGAGTTGGATGGGGAATTGGCGTCATCTCCCAGATCTCAGACCGGGGACCAGCTTTGAAGAGTGACATCAGAAAGCTGAGAATTATAGCTTCAACTGATTCAGGAATAGAAATGAAACCTTGGTGGTTTGCTGTTAAACGTCTCCTTTACAGGATGAAAATTTTTCTTTCAATTTTCATTTGGTAGTTAAAATGCATGTATGAAACACAGTATTTTTTTTGAATGTTGTCACAAAGATTAGACTCACATAATGTCTAGGTATAAATATATATTTTTAGTCCTTTCATGATTGCCATGCAACTCTGGGGGAGCCTATAGGGATTTTAGGGTGGATTTTCACGTTATCTGAGGTTGTTTAGTAATTATGAAAAATAAACTCTGCAAGATCTGATATAAATATGTGGCCTCCTCCCTCTTGACTTCTGTACTGTGCACATGGCTGTCTGTCATTTGGAAGGAAGGATGACACAAGAGTGACTGGATGGAGTAAAGTGTTGACTATCTAGGACCCAGAGAGAAAGATGACACTTGAGAAATGTAGTCCATAAAGGGTGCCTGGCACATCGTGGTGCTTGGTCTGGAGCACTGGGGAGGTACAGCCTGAGCCACATCCACGGAGACAAAGGGGTGACGACTCCCGGCAAAGGGCCATCCTCTTCCAAAATGTTGAGGGGCCTCCTGACAGGGGGGTTCTGCATCATGACTTCCTCTCTAGAGGGGTGGTCACTGCTAGGAGAGCCAGCTGGCAGGGCAGTGGGAAATAGAAAAAATGGAGCTTAGAATTGTCTCGTGGGATAGAATTTGGAAGCTCTAGTTATCTCTCATACCCTGAGAATCAGGGAACAAGGCAGCTCACTCCAGTGGACCATAAACAGGGACAATTTGGCCAAAGGACTATGGCGCTTCCTGTTGCACTCAGTGATCCTCTGCCTTTTGTCCTAGCTCTTAGGAAAGCCTCTCTCCAGTGACATGACCTCGGCTGTGCTATCGAGCGTGAGTGGAAGGGTCACGCTTCCCTGTTTAGGCCAGTTTTGTCAAAGGGGAAATGATACTCCCCCCCTTCACCCCTACCCCCATGGGGGCGCTGGTGGTGCTGGAGCTGCCTATGAGAGATTCCCCCCAGGACAGTGGAACGTGGGGACAGACAACAGAGCTAGAAGATCCAGCTGTTCCTCTTCTCCAGGAAATTCTCATTCCAGAGTTCACCTTGAATGATCTGATTATTGGGTTTTGGTGTTGTTTTTTTTTAACAAAATTGGGGGTGGGGGACAATTAAGTACAGGCACCATTTCCTGGATGAAACGATCTGACATGGAAAATGAAAGAAGTTGTTATAGACTGAACTGAACCCCAAACTCATATGTTGGAACCCTACCCCCCTCTATGACTGTATGTGGAGATAGAGCCTTTAAAGAGGTGATTAAAGTCAAATGAGGTCATAAGGGTGGGACCCTAATCCTATAGCACTGGTGTCTTTCTAAGAAAAGGAAGGACACCAGAGATCTCTCTCCCGCGGGCCCACAGGGAAGAGGCCATATGAGGGGACAGCCAGAGGGCAACTTCTACAAGCCAGGAAGAGCAGACTCACCAGAAACCAAGCCCAATGGCACCTCAGTCTCAGACTTCTAGCATCCAGAACTGTAAAGGAAAATAAATTTCTGTTGTTTAAGCTACCTGTGGTATTTTGCCATGGCCGCCCAAGCAGACTAATCCAGAAGGCAAGGCCCCTAGCTCCTGGAACAAGTCTTGCCTTTTGCTGAGGTGCCCGTTAAAACTTGACATCTTCACAGGATAATATAAGTTCTCCAAGGACCTGGAAAAGAGGCATCTAACAAACTTGCTACTGGTTTGAACAAAGTGCAGTACATGCTCCAAGGCTCCCAGGGGAGAAGGCACTCCATGATCGAAAGACGATAGCATCTTTGTGCTGTAACAGCATTTCCTCTTCCAGAAAACATCCACATTTTGAGAAACAATCAATTCTGGTATCTGTAAACACCATGGTGGCTTTTTACAGTATTACTCAGCAAGCTGCGTATTCCTGTCTGCATCCTATAGGGTCTTTCAAATGCTTAGCATGTTGCCTGGAACACACTAGACCCTCAGTCATTATTCGTCAACTTCAACTGAACTTCAGAAGAAAATATTATGACTGCATTTCTGAATTTTGAACTTGCTAAGGGCAGGAATGAGAGTGTTGAATTTATCCCTATGTCCCATCCCCAGGGCCCTTAATAGAGGGTATGCAATTGTCGCTCAATAAATGTTGGCTTGCACATTGACATTTAACAAAACAAACACCCAGCCATTTGAAATATTTGGTGAAAACTGCTAGTTCTTTTCACAATTGGATGAGGTTGTTCATGTTTGCCTCAGTTTGCCTCAGATTTCTCAATCTGGTTTTTTTTTTTTTTTTTGGTTTGTTTGTTTGTTTTTGCAACATTCCTGGCGCCGTGTCAGAAAAACATTATAAAACAGCAGTCTTAAGACAATCAGCAGAACATCTGAGTCATAACGAAGACATAACCCAGGAATTTGAAATGCAAATAAACCATTTTTTTCTGAAATTTTCTGAAGCAGAAACACATAGTAAATACAGTCTAGTAATACAGATGGTTAAAGAGACTGGAACTTTAACATACAGCTTTTTTTTTCTGCAGCGTTGAGTTCGTAAAACAGATACTTTCTGTATGATGCTCTTTACTTTTGATAATTTGAAGGCTGTCTTTAACCCTTATAAGTGAGAACAACAGGCTGAACTGGAAATGCAGTAACTTTCATCACATAACAGCACGATGATCATTAGTTAAGTGATGTCTCTGTAACTAAACTAAATTGTTCCCTCTCATCCATTCCTTTTGTTGAAATGTTTGTATTGTGATTTTGAGTTGTTTTCCTGTACTATGATTTTGAAGTCGTACAATGAAGGTTTGCAGGATGTGGCAGGCAACTAAAACTGTCTGCACTGGGGCATGGCAACTCTTGGCACAGAAAAGTTATGATCAGTGGGGAAAATCGTCACCTCTAATTCAGGCTCCTGGACTTCCCTGGTGGCGCAGCGGTGAAGAATCCGCCTGCCAATGCAGGGGACACGGGTTCGAGCCCTGGTCCGGGAGGATCCCACATGCCTCGGAGCAACTAAGTCCGTGCGCCACAACTACTGAGCCTGTACTCTAGAGCCCGTGAGCCACAACTACTGAGCCTGCGCGCGTAGAGCCCGTGCTCTGCAACAAGAGAAGCCACTGCAATGAGAAGCCTGCGCACCACAGCAAAGAGCAGCCCCCACTCGCCACAACTAGAGAAAGCCCGCGTGCAGCAACGAAGACCCAACGCAGCCAAAAATAAAATAAATAAATAATGATAATTCGGGCTCCTCCATGTTTGGAGGCCAATCCCCATTGTTCTCTATCAGCTGTGCAAACACTGGAAACTTCTCTGACTTTTGATCCTTTAAAAAAAAAAAAAAAAAAGAGCAGCTTGTGTTTTTGTTCTGAGGGTTTGGGATTTTTTTCTCCTGCCACAATCTCCTTTATTTAGCCTGCCCATTTCTAGACGCTTACACCCAAGTTCTGGACTCTTACAGACAACATTCCTACAATCTCCTCTCTCCACACAGAAGGTGATTCTACGCAAGCTGTTTGTTTCAGGTGTCTGGTTCATCTGCAGAATTTGAAATCTGGGGGTTTGTGGGCTCATCTAATGTTGAATTTTTAAAAATTCATTATCCATGTCAAAAAAAAAAAAGGAAAGATCTGGTGCCCCTGGGCCTCCATTTTCAAATGGCAACTTCTGGCCAAAGCCAAACAGCAGCTGCTTTCTGGACCACGCATCCACTCTTCAGTTTGCCCGCCCCCAACGCTCCCCTAGGACAGCCGGCCCCCCACTCCTTTTCCTTCCCTGTCTGGCTCCTGAAGGCCTTTGAGACTGTGGCCTCTTATCCGCATCCAATGTTGGTTAGCGGACCAGGTGAGAACGATAACGCCCTCCCATGTCCACAGGTGGCTAGTCTAACCTGTGTGGCCCTGGACAACGGCCACTAGCCTCACTGAGCACTTGAAATGTGGCTAAGGTGGCCACAAACAACCGTCAACTTTTATTTAATTTTTCATAATTGTTTAAAATAATAACATATTGGACAGTGCAGGTCTAGACCAAGAGAGGTTATAAGATTGAAAGATTTCGTTACCCACATGCAAGTGCTGGTCTATTATTATTTCCCTTGGGACCAGAGCAGGCATCTTCATTGCAGGTGCTCATTCGTTAGCGCGTCTCTACCACAGGGACCATCACCACCGCCGAGCAGAGAAGCTGATGAGGCCCAACGATTCAAAGCCCCCAGGCTCTGGTCCTCTCTCTTCCACTCCCGATGGTCAGTGCACAGAAAGACACTAGGATGTCACGTAAGTGCGGACATTTAAGAGGAGACAAAAGTGACCAATCTTCAGAGCCTTCCCTCTCTACCTCTTGCCTCTTGCCTTCAAATCCTCAGACTACGGGAAGCACAGAGGGGAACTGGGAAAGCATAGATACGGGCCCCTCCTCACTTGCCGGGCTGAACTGTGCTAAGACACAGTTCAGGGGCCCAGGGGCGCCAGATCTTTCCTTTTTTTTTTTTTTTTTGACATTGGTAATGAATTTTTAAAAATTCAACGTTAGATGAGCCCACAAACCCCCAGATTTCGGACCAGCTTAGAAAACAAAGTAAACCCTTGAAAGAAAGGGTTTCTATGAATGGAGGATGGGTTGGTCTTAAGGCCTTTCCTGAGAGAGCCCAGAGCGTCCTTAGGACGCCAGTGAAGGCGGAGACCCTCAAGGAGCAATAACAGTGGAGCGGACAGCCCCCAAGGCGTAGGCGCTGCTTAGAGAGGTGGGGAGATCAAAGGAAGAACTGCTTGATGACTCCGTCTGGACTGGCTGCTATGATTTCCTAAAGCTGGCAGTGCTCGTGCTTCTGTCAAAATGCTTTTGCAACAGGGGCTCTTTCTCCACTTCCCCCCTCTGCTTCTAAACATGACCCAGACCTCTCCTCTCAAACCCTGATGGATGGTTCTAAAACAAATTCCAACCAATATCCAAGGTGGAGGACAAGCCCGTGCACACTGGTGCATGAGGGAATACAGCTGGCTGCACCACATAATGAGCAAGTTCGATCAGCCACTTGCCTTACTCTGTTGTCCTAAGATCCTAGGAGAAAAGTAAGAATAACCTCTTGTACAGTGTTTACTGCACACGCTCATATATGATAAAGCGTTCATTTCACTTCCACAGTACTATTAGTAATATCATCCCCTGTCCGCAGATGAGAACATTGAGGCTCTGAGAAGTTAAGCAGCTCGATGAAGTCCCCACTGCTCATGAGTGGCAGACCTAAGACTGAAATCCAGGGCTCCTGACTCCAAATTCTATGTTGATGTCACGGTGAGGACAGTGTAAGGAGACAACACTGGACTGGCAAACAAAGTCGTCCTGTTGTGAAACATGGAGCCATTTCTGAAAGCAAACACCACTGAAGCTCTCCGGAGTTCTGTAAGGAGTTCAACACGCTACTGTGCAAGGCAGGCTTGGTCCACACCCTGTGCTGAGGTCCACACGTGGCTTCGGAACCCACCACGAGGCCCTAGTACCGTGGCCTCAGTTCCTGGAGATAAGTCTTCCTTTATAGACTTCAGAGAGGCCTGAAACTCTGAAGCAAAACATGTGCAGTTCCCCAAGTTTTATTTTTCATATTTTCAGAGTTTTATTTTCCTCCTTCCCTTAAAGCATTCCAACCGCTGGGCTAAGAATTCACATTTAATGAGTTCCTAGATGCAGAGAATCATCCTGGTATTCTTGGTTCTCCTCACAGCCTCTCCTTGGTTCTCCTTGGTTCTCATCTCCACACACTGAAGAAACCTCACCCTGTGCACATATGCTCGGAAGGGTGCCATGGACCATAACTGACTTTCTGAGGATTTCCACGAAATTTCCTGACTCTAAGACTTGTGAGACATTGGAAATTGAAGCTCTGTTGCCAAAGGCGTCTGTGGAATTTTGTCCAGTGGAAATAGAATGACAGAATTTTAAGGCTAGAAGAAACCTTCCGAGTCTGCTCCCGCCCAAGGCAGGTCCAAATTTAAACCTCTACTGACAGCACCTAACACGCTGCCCCTTCTGGATCTTTCACTCCCCAGAGAGACATGTGTAAGAAGAAAATACATAAAGATTTCCTTTACTCACTTATTTTCTTCAACTTTTCGTTCTTTTCCTTTTGGAACCAGCAACTAGGCCGTGATAGGGTTTCTAAGTAGATTTCACCTTGTCCTTGACAAATCAAGAGAAGGTGTAAAGGAAACAGCAACTGGGATGTGACCGAGAAGGGTGGGCTGCAGGAAGGCTGATGAAGACCCGGCCACGGACCTGCTGTTGGCCTCCACGCTTCCCACCGCGTCTCCTCGAACCCAGCTACTTAGAGCACCTGCCTGCCGGCCTGAGGGGAACCATGGTCTGGGTGAACCTGACTGCCTTTGCCTTTGGATGGCTGGCTCCCACTGGGCCTCGGCCAAAAGCTGTGAGGGGGTGGGAGCAGGATGGAATTTGGAAGAAAACTGGGCTTGGAATACAATCTTTGAGCATGCCCTCTTTCCTCAGCCTCCTGGGAGCAGACACAAGATGCTGTTGAAAATCACTGTGTTCACCAAAAACCTATGAACGGTGGGAGGGACCTGTTCTCGGCCTTGGCTGTACTGCGGGGAAATGAGGGCCATGGGCAGGAGCACTGAAGTGTTGGGGTGGACACAGCCCCCCTCCAATAAGTGGAGGACACAACCCCCCCATACGGCCAAAGAGGTAGTGATGCTGTCATTAGTAAGGGGGTCCCTACGGAGAAAGGCATGGGCAACGGAGCCAGCATCCTGTAGACACTCCCTCCACACAACCTCTGGGAACCCCCGGGTGGATTTTACTTGGGTGTTGATGGGTTTCCTCATGTCAAAAGAAGCATAGATTCTTCCTTTTTACATCTCAAAGCATAAAACTAGGTGACCCCATTGAGTAAGAAACTTCGGCTTGATATACAGAGAGTTACTTAAAGGTACCCACTTCCAAAAATAGAATTGTGTCATGAAGTCACAGCGGCCTCCCATTGGATCAAACGTTCCAGAGCAACACAGATCTGACAGGCAGGAAAGAGAAAGGATCCCTGGGTTGGGTGTGAGCTTTGGCTGGTTGGCCTGTAAGTGCCTTACATAAATTAGAGAACATTGGAGCTAGAAAAGTATATCTTAAAAGTAATCCTTTGACATAGATTGTTCTAAAACTTCGGCCCACTTTTTTTTTTTTAGTTTATTTTATTTATTTATTTATTTATTTTTGGCTGCGTTGGGTCTTTGTTGCTGTGCATGGGCCTTTCTCTAGTTGTGGCGAGCGGGGGCTACTCTTCATTGTGGTACACGGGCTTCTCATTGCGGTGACTTCTCTAGTTGAGGAGTAGGGCTCCAGGCGTGCAGGCTTCCGTAGTTGTGGCAGGTGGGTTCAGTAGTCGTGGCTCATGGGCTCTAGAGCACAGGCTCAGTAGTTGTGGTGCACGGGCTTAGTTGCTCCGTGGCATGTGGGATCTTCCTGGACCAGGGCTCGAACCCGTGTCCCCTGCATTGGCCGGCATATTCTTAACCACTGAGCCACCAGGGAAGTCCTGGCCCACTTTTTTTCTTGACAACTAGACTTGTTTCTCTTTACTGAGCTAAAAGGCATTTCTCATCCCAATGTCTGCTCCACAGACACCTCTGGCAACAGAGCTTCAATTTTCAACGTCTCACAAATCTTAGAGTCAGGAAATTTCGTGGAAATCCTCAGAAAGTAAATTATAGCCCATGGCACACTTTTGAGCATGTGCACAGGGCGAGGTTTCTTCAGTGTGTGAGGATGTGGGCTGTGAGGAGAACCGAGATGAAAGGATGCTTCTCTGCCTAACCCCATGACGATATGGTCAGCTCTGAAGAAAAACCATAAACAGAAAAGGAAAGAAAGACCCTGTGTGCAACTGATTCTTGCATTCATGTCTAGAGCACAGAAGAATGTAATCATGCCTTCAACAGGAGCTCGTTTGTTGATTGACAGCAAAAAGAGACTAGGTTTCACAAAATTCTAAAAGTCTAGTTAACACAAGGTTTTAGGTGATAGGCTTATCCTCTGAAAATATTAGATTTAAATTTTTCTGTTTTAGTCTTTGTTAAAAACTAGTAAGACACTAGGATGACTATAATCAAAAAGACAGATGACAAGTGTTGGTGAGGATGTGGAAAGGTTGGAATCTACATAACATTTCTAACATGAACATAAAATGGTTCAACCACTTTGGAAAACAGTTTGGCATTTCCTCAAAATGTTAAACATTGAGTTATATGACCCAACAATTCCACTCCTAGGTATAAACACAAGAGAACTGAAAATACATGTATGCAAAAACCTACACACAAATGTGCATAACAGCATTATTCATAATAGCCAAAAAGTGGAAAGAAACCAAATGTCAATCAACTTATAAATGAATAAACAAAACATGGCATATATCCATACAATGGAATACTATTTGGCAATAAAAAGGAATAAAGTACTGATAAATGCTACAACATGAATGAAACTTGAAAACTTTATGTCAAGTTAAAAAAAATAGGCACAAAAGTTTACATTTTGTGTGATTCCATTTATATGAAATGCCCAAGATAAGCAAACCCAGAGAGACAACCAACAAACAAAAAGGTTGCCGATGGCTGAGGGGAGAGGAGGAAGTGGGAGTGACCCCTATTGGTTATAAGGTTATCCCTCCATCCAGCGCCTTTTCATGAACCACAACACTTTTTCTCTCCATTTATCTCATGACTGGCTTCTCCATGAGGTCTTACCTCAGTTGTTGTGCATATGAAGTCCTTCTCTGACCACTGAAACTAACATTGTCTTCCTTTCCAGCTTTCCATCCCATTAACCAGTTTGTTTGTACTGCTTACCACTTTCCAAAATCCTCCAGTGTATTTGTTTATCAGCTTGCACTAGAACTTATCTGTCCAATACACTCACTAGAACTTATCTGTCCAATACAAAGGCCACATTTCAAGTGTTCAGTGGCCACATGTGGCCAGCTGCTGTGATGGACACACAGAGAACATTACCCGCACCTCAGGAAACTCTGTTGGGTAGCGCTGCACTAGACCAAAAGCACCATCAGAGAAGGGTCCTTATTTTCGTTGTCACTGCGACTTCTCTAGCATCTAGAAGACTGCCTACCATATAGTAAACTCACTAAAGATTAAGTGGGACATCCCTGGTGGCACGGTGGTTAAGAATCCACCTGCCAATGCAGGGGACACGGGTTGATCCCTGGTCCAGGAAGATCCCACATGCTGCAGAGCAACTAAGCCCGTGCGCCACAACTATTGAGCCTGTGCTCTAGAGCTCGCGAGCCACAACTACTGAGCCTGCGTGCCATAACTACTGAGCCTGTGTGCCACAACTACTGAAGCCCGTGCACCTAGAGCCCATGCTCCGCAACAAGAGAAGCCACCAAAATGAGAAGACTGCGCACGGCAACGAAGAGTAGCCCCTGCTTGCTGTAACCAGAGAAAAGCCCACCCGCAGCAACAAAGACTCAATGCAACCAAAAATAAATAAATAAATAAAAATAAAAATTTTAAAAAAATGTTTAATAAAGAATAAGTAATGACTGATTTGAATGAATGAATGATTCATCAGATGGGCAACAGTGGAAAAGGAGATAAGGGAATGTTTAAAATAGCCTGAACAGGACAGAAAATAGGAGCAAGAAAACAACATATGGGCTTCCCTGGTGACGCAGTGGTTGAGAGTCTGCCTGCCGATGCAGGGGACACGGGTTCGTGCCCCGGTCCGGGAAGATCCCACATGCCACGGAGCGGCTGGGCCCGTGAGCCATGGCCGCTGAGCCTGCGCGTCCGGAGCCTGTGCTCCGCAAGGGGAGAGGCCACAACAGTAAGAGGCCCGCATACCGCAAAAAAAAAAAAGAAAAAGAAAAAAATAAAACAACATATTTGTTTAGGTTCTTCTCAACATTCTCTACTCCAATATTTCATAAATTAATTATGATAGTCTCCATAGAGAACATTTTAATTACTAGATCTTAATTTCTTTCCCAACATTTTCCAGTTGCAGAACATGTTCAATATTATAATTTGACACCAAATAGCATACCATTGTGAAAATGTATAGAATGCAGTGAATTTTATGGGTTTACTATTAATTTCATTTTCATATCCAACCTCTTAATTCAGTGGAGAGTACTACCGACAAAGTAGAAATTTAGTTTGAGGGACTTCCCTGGCAGTCCAGTGGTTAGGACTCGGCGCTTTCACTGCTGTGGCCTGGATTCAATCCCTGGTTGAGGGACTAAGATCCTACAAACCACATGGCACAACCAAAAAAAAAAAAGAAAGAAAATTTAGTTTGATAAAGATCCTCTGACTCTTGAAGAATTTTTAAATAATCATTTGTTTCATCAAACTTACAATGTAAGAATTGTATTTACTTTATAACTTTTTCTCTTTTAATAATACTGAGTTCTACAACAGGACTATAAGATAAAAATCGAATATTAAATAAGTAGGTGACATTTCATTGTTTTCCCAGTTTGTTCTTGTTGTTTGTTTTCATTTGGTTTGGTTTGTTTTTTGTTGAGTGTTGACACTGAAAATTTTTACCCAAGGTCTGATTGTAACTTTGCTACCCCTTCTGGCAAAATAATGAATATCTTATGATCTTTGATTAGAATGAGTTTCCATACTTTTGTTTACGTTGTATATTTATTTCACCCACATCTATCATGACAACAACAACAAAAAAGCTGTTAAAAGGCAAAGATAGAAGAGGAATGCAAGATCACAGACTCTCTTCTCCAATACCTAAAGAAATGAATTTTTTAAAATGTCTTTAACACACAATATTCGACAGTGGTAATAAAAGAACAAAATGGCGGCCAAGAAAACAAGCAGAAAATCTGGGAGGAATAATTTTAAGTGAGAATGTGGTGCCCCCTGAGGACAATGCAGCCTTCCTCACTGATGCTGGGGTTTCCCCTCACTTGCCAGGTAGCTTGGAGGCAAGAGGCTGGGTCGAGGTCCTCCTCCCTCCTTCCAAAGGATACCCCTTGTCACACCACATTTCCTTCCTCGCCCCTTGAAGATCTAATCTGGCAATATCTAGCAGACACCACTTTAACCAAGCTGTCAAATTTGGTACCAGTAATGGGACAAATAAACATCATGTACCTCCTGATAAAATGTACCGAGAAAGCTATACCCCTACTGTGGTATTCTTGCCAAAAATGCAGAACTTGAACTTACCATCAGCATACATTGGACAACTCAAATTGAGTGACATTCTGCACAAAATAACTGGCCAGTATGTTTCAAAATTTCAAGGTCAAGAAGGATTGAGTAAGTATTTCAAATTAGAGGAGACCAAGAAGGCATGAGGAAAAATGCAATGTGTGATCCTGGATTGGATCCTGGACCAAGCATAAGGACACTGGTGGGACAATGGTGCAATTTGAATAATGTCTGTGAGATTACATAACTGTATTGTAGCAATGTTAGTTTCCTGATTTTTATAATCATACGGTTGTATCAGATATTAACACTGTAAGAATCTGAGTGGAGTGCTTACAGAAATCCTTAGTGTTGTTTTTGTACCTTTTTAAAGTCTGGAATTATTTCAGAAAGAATTAAAAGGTTTTTAAACTACAGACTGCAGTCTGCAAGGCCCTCACCAAGCCTCCATGTTACTGTCAGTTACAGACTTCCTGGTCACTATCAAAGATGACGTCATCCACTCCATATTCTAGTCTCTCCTTTCCCTGACTATCTAGAGCAAATTTTCTGCATCTCCTCAGCCACCTCTGAAATATTGAATTCAAGTACCCAAATTACAGCTTATTTACCCAAAGTCCCAGCCCCAAAATTCTTTTTTTTTTTCCTGAAAAACCAAATGATTAATACCAACAAGTACTACTCCCAATTAGACCAACTGAAAGCGGCTCTTGATGAAAAGTGTCCAGAATTAGTCAACAGAAAACGCATAATCTTCCATCAAGATAACATAAGACCACATGTTTCTTTGATGACCAGGCAAAAACTGTTACAGCTTGGCTGGGAAGTTCTGATTCATCCGCCGTATTCACCAGACATTGTACCTTTGGATTTCCACTTATTTTGGTCTTTATAAAATTCTCTTAGTGGAAAAAAACTTCAATTCCCCGGAAGACTGTAAAAGGCACCTGGAACAGTTCTTTGCTCAAAAAGATAAAAAGTTTTGGGAAGATGGAATTATGAAGTTGCCTGAAAAATGGCCGAAGGTAGTGGAACAAAAGGGTAAGTATGTCATTGTTCAATAAAGTTCTTGGGAAAATGAAAAATGTGTCTTTTATTTTTACTTAAACAACTGAAGGCATGTGCTCACTTCAGCATCACATATACTAAAATTGGAATGATACAGAGAAGATTAGCATGGCCCCTGCGCAAGGATGACACACACATTCGTGAAGCATTCCATATTTTTAGAGGGAGGAGATATGGGGATATGTGTATATGTATAACTGATTCACTTTGTTGTAAAGCAGAAACTAACACACCATTGTAAAGCAGTTATACTCCAATAAAGATGTTAAAAAAAAAAAAAAAAACTGAAGGCACTTTTTGGCCCACCCAGTACAATTCTAGAAAATGTAAGCATTTCTTTTTATAACTGTAATTTTTACAATAATGTTAATTTTTAATCAGGTTAATTTTTTTCAATTTATGGTTTTACACTACCACCTAAATTAGTGAAGCAATTTGTTATTAACTTGTACCATTTTAAAGGATTTACTATTTTAAAGGATTTAATAATGTTTACAGTCATGATAGTAGACAAAATTTTGGCAGTTTGGTTACTCTCCAATCAAATAATCATTTATTTTTACTTCTTTTTAGTTTGAAATAATTTCAAACTTTCAGAAGAGTTGCAAGAATAGTGCAAAGAATTCCCATAAACCCTTTAACCTAGATTCACCAATTTTTAATATTTCACCAGTTTACTTTATAAATTTGTGTGTATACATATATAAAGTCAGATGTTCTTAGTATGTTTATTGACAGAGCAAAAATTGTGAACGATGTAAAAGCTAATGTTCTGACATCAAGAATATTACATTTATTGTGTGGTAATATAGAAGCTTATCATAAACAAGTATTTCTGTTTGCTGAAGTACAGTGGTTACTGAAATAGGAATGTTTGAACTCAGGAACAAATTCTTAATTTTAAAAGTTGGTTTCTACTTTTTAAAGATACAATTTTTTTAAATTAATTAATTTATTTTTATTTTTGGCTGCACTGGGTCTTCGTTGCTGCGCACGGGCTTTCTCTAGTTGCAGCGAGCCAGGGCTACTCTTCATTGCAGTGCACGGGCTTCTCATTGTGGTGGCTTCTCATGTTGCGGAGCACGGGCTCTAGGCGTGCCGGCTTCAGTAGTTGCGGCATGTGGGCTCAGTAGCTGTGGCTTGTGGGCTCTAGAGCGCAGGCTCAGTAGTTGTGGCACATGGGCTTAGTTGCTCCACGGCATGTGGGATCCTCCCGGACCAGGGCTCGAACCCATGTCCCCTGCATTGGCAGGCACATTCTTAACCAGTGCGCCACCAGGGAAGCCCTTAATGATACAATTTGAACAGCCATGTTTACTTATTTGCCTGATAGCTTCAGTACTTTTAATGATTTTAATACTTTCAAGCAATATGTTTTTCAAGGGCAAATAAGATCTAAGGGTTATAATTTGGGAAAACAAAATTTATATAGACTGTAATAACATTACCATAATTTAACAACCATTACCAATCAATAGTTTAGATACTGGATAGAATGTTTTTAATTATATTTTTCATCAAAAGATGGAAACGTATCTTGAATTCATCTCTTTCATGTCAATATACAATTGAACTGTAACAATACAGAAGAAATTGTTAGAATTGACTACTTATGAAGAATTAAAGATCAATTTTGGAAATATAGCGTCACTTGCTTCATGATACATAAAATTCAAAAATTAGTATCGTGAACCTTTCCCTGTGAACTGGTTTCTCTACTACATATGTTATTAAAACAAAACACAGAAACAGTTTATATATACATTACCCCCATCAGTAACACTGTCGTGAATTCAATCTAGATTAGATAAATTTTAGCGAATGAGAAACAAGTTCATTTAACATATTAAAAACCTATTATTTCTACATAACAAACATTGATACATATTTACATCAAATACTTGGTAGAAAACTTGAACATTGGTACATATGGTGTTTGTTCAAAACTGCATTTAGACATTTAACATGGGGAAAGAGCTGTTTCACTCTGTTTAGTTTTGCTTACACTTGCAATGAACTATGTGTACAGTTTTTATTTTCATTTCCCTGTGTTTTGTTTGTTCTGATTACATTTATTAAAATGTTGTGTGTTGAACCGAACAAAAAATTGCAACTTGCATTTTGTATTTTTTACATAACTTTCCTAACAACTTTTTGTTGTATTTTACAAAAGAATTGGTCCACAACCGTTTGGAAGTGACAAGTCTTTCACCACAGATAATTTGAGCAGCACTGCTATCACCCGCGACATTCCCTACATGGCCACTAGGTGGTGCCCAAGGATCTTCTCCCTGACTGCTTGCGTGACCTTTGGAATGGCACCTCCAATGGAGAAGTAAAAAGGCACTTCATATGCTACAAACGTCTCCAGTGTAGCCTGGCACAATTGTCAGAACTTTCCTATTTGTCAAGCCCATTGAGAAGGCAATTCAGTCACCCTTGCATGGGACATTTGTAAATGCTGAGATTGACTGATACAAAGGAAGATGTGGATGTTCATATGTTTCGCCAGTTGTTGACAGGCTTCCCGCATGCACAGGAACATATCTATACACTAAAGCTGTTAAAACAGCTGTCATCACGGCTCCCCATGACACTTACTGTCACTCTCTCAGAAGCCACTCACAGAATATTCCTGTATTTAAAAATAGAGGGCTGGGCTTCCCTGGTGGCGCAGTGGTTGAGAGTCCGCCTGCCGATGCAGGGGACACGGGTTCGTGCCCCGGTCCGGGAGGATCCCACGTGCCGCGGAGCGGCTGGGCCCGTGAGCCATGGCCGCTGAGCCTGCGCGTCCGGAGCCTGTGCTCCGCAACGGGAGAGGCCACTGCAGTGAGAGGCCTGCGTACCGAATAAATAAATAAATAATTTAATAAACAAAAAAATAAAAATACAGGGCTGTAGGAATTCCCTGGTGGCCTAGTGGTTAGGATGCTGGGCTTTATAAACTGCCAAAGACTTTGGCTTTCAGTACATTCCTCCCCTCTAAAAAGACTTGTACCCCCGTGGGGCAGACAAGGAGAATGAAAACCTGCCTGTGGCCAAAAGTTGACATCACCTCATGTAATAAATTATCCAGGCTTCCAGGTCTGCCCCTTGAGACTGGGATTCTGATGTCCGACTTGGGTGCCCGCCTTGGGGATTTACTCGGGCCATGCTTCAAGGTGGCCAACATCTCCCACGCCTTTCAAGCACTCAGAAACGTCCTCGTCTCCCTATCTACCTCTGACCACGTGTGCTTGAGCCACTTGGCAACCAACCTTGGGGGCTGAACATGCTGGCAACCGCTTCTCCGTCAAGGGACGTGTGCAGTAGAATGGCAGCCCTGGCATTCCTCCCTGCACAGGAGCAGGCAGGCACCCTAGTGATTGCCAGTAATCTCGTGTTCCCCCTGACAGCCATGATTCTCTCTGGTACTGAGATGGGCCAAAGAGAATATGCAGCTTTGGAGTGGAGAGGAGTTTGCCTAATTCAATGAGGGGACTAAACTTTGAAAAACTCTTCTTTCTTGGATTGATTTCTCGTTGATAATTTTAGATGTTCATGGTCATGTATATGACTGTTCTTAGATGCTACATAGGACGAAAGGAACAAACACTCTAAAAATAAGTGAACCAAGTCTTTTGCGAGGCCAAAGACAGAGATTTGAAGACACACTCAGAGGGCCAGGCAACAGATGTTCTTCCCGAAAACAGTTCTCTCTGCTAATTCTATTTGCCAATTACCAGTTTCCCAATTTGAAAAGATATACTCAAATTAAGCTAATTCAAGGGGTATGTTTATTAAAATAGATTATTTACAAAAGTGTGGGTAAAGGTCAGGAAAACCAAAGGGTAACCACGCTATAACCTGAACTACTAATAATGGAGGAACTGTCACTATTCCACAGCCAAAAGGTGAAGGTCAGGAGCAGTTACTAAAGTCCAACCCAAGAAACTCACATAGGAGGAGCCTGATGTGACCCAAACTCCACCTCAGTCTCTTTTCACCATGGACCAATCCCAACCAGAAACGAGAGGGCACAGCCCACTGATGTAATCTATACATAGCAGCCTCCCAGGACATAGAACAGGTACAATGGATCTGGAGAGATAGAACATATCTATATACACATATATATACATATAGGTGTATGTGTGCTGTGTGTCTGTGTGTGTATGTATGTATACACTTCACAATATAGACAGATGATTGGTAGACAGATAGATAGATATGAGATACAGAGCTAGAGCTAGAGATACCACCCACGCCTTTTTGCCCTCAGCATCCTTCTGGTCCTTCATCTCATGGGAAGATTGAGCCCCCATCACAGAGTGGGCATGAAGTTCTATCAGCTACCATGTCAGATACCAAATTGGTATCAATTTTCTTATACTCCCATCTAAACCTAAAACTTGGGACTTCCCTGGTGGTCCAGTGGGTGAGACTCCATGCCCCCAATGCACAGAGCCTGGGTTAGATCCCCGGTCGGGGAACTAGATCCCTCACGCATGCCGCAACTAAGAAGCCTGCATGCCTCAACTAAAGATCCCGTGTGCCACAACTAAGACCTGGTGCAGCCTAAATAAAGAAATAACAAAACCCTAAAACTTTGCCAGCATTGTTGTTATCCATATAACTTATTTCAGAGGAAAGGGAGGGAGGCAAGAAACAATTAAGCTACGTAAAACTTTGTTGTGACACTCTTGACATCAAAAGGTCTGTGTTGGTCATTGTTGCTGTCTTTTCCCACTGACGATTCCATGTGCCCCTTAACCTCTCCCAGCATCTTGGCTGGACCAGGGTTCTTTACCAGATGGGGAGTCCAAACTCTTCACTGCTACAGTGTCTGTGTTCTCAGAAGTCTTTTCTCTGTGAGTCATTGCAGTCTTTTACTCACCAGGACAACTGGTCAAAGGAGTATAAAATAAAAGAGTAATAAATCCCTGGTTTCCAAACATGGTTCTCCACAGCCTAGTTTCCTCGAGACAATCAAGATCAATCAATTCAATCCATACAAAACCTCCCTATTCTGCCTATTATTGGTCAATGGCATGAGAAGCACAAGATGGCCAGGGGGTCATCTCCACTTCCAATTCATTGCAACCATTCCTCCCCTCCACACTAAGTCCCCAAAACTCACATGTTCTTCAAAGAATTTAATAAAAAGGATGAAGGAAGAAGGTAACTTAATTTTAAATGGAGAGATCTGGCAATCCCCACCTTAACTAGCCTAGTGATCAAACAGCGTGAAGCAACCTGGCCTGCTGTGCCTTCCAGTGTGAGGCAAGAAGTACAGAACCTCACCTCTGTAGTATTCTTGCAAAAGGCATTTAACCGGACTTGAGCCATGAGGAAATAAGACAAATCCAGAATGTGGGATATCCTACCAGATACTTGGCTTGGACTCTTTAAAAAGTCATGTTATGGGGGCTTCCCTGGTGGCGCAGTGGTTGAGAATCCGCCTGCCAATGCAGGAGACACGGGTTCGTGCCCTGGTCCGGGAAGATCCCACATGCCGCGGAGCAACTAAGCCTGTGAGCCATGGCCGCTAGGCCTGCGCATCCGGAGCCTGTGCTCCGCAACGGGAGAGGCCACAACAGTGAGAGGCCCGCGTACCGCAAAAAAAAAAAAAAAAAAAAAAAAAAAAAAAAAAAGTCATGTTATGGAAAACATAAATAGTAGGTAATTATTCTAGATTAAAAGAGACTAAAAATCAAATGCATGGCATGAACCTAGATTAGATACTGCGTCAGGGAAGGAACATTTGGGGGAACAACTGGGGAAATATAAATACAAACTGATTATTAGATAAAATTCCTGAATTTTTCCAAGTTGTGCTAATAGATGAGGTAGAAGAATGTCTTTATTCTCGGGAAAGACACTGAAGTTCAATGGCTGAAAAAGCCTAAGCCTAAGCACAGGAAAAGAAAACACAGCTGTCTGGAACATGAACTGAACTACTTACTGTTTCTTTCTATGGAGCACCATTTTTATTTGCAAGAACAATTGACAAACTATGATTACTCTGACTTGTGGAATTAGCAGACATTTCTCAAAAAGGAACAGACTGAACTCCTCACTTCAAGGAAAACAACTGACAGCATTTGTTGCCAATGGTGTGATTCAAGCTTTCGGGCAAAAATTACATAGTGCAACTGACCTTTGAGAAACTACCACTTGTCAAGTTCTGTGGCTGTTATCAGAGTCTCCACAATTAACTGAAAAGCCTATTAAAATACTCCTCCCTTTTCCAACTACACACTTTCTGCGAGGCTGAATTTTCTTCACATACTGCAACCCAAACATTACAAACAGTTCAGCAAAAAGGGAAACAGAATGTTGTGAATTAATAGATGAAGGATATAAGGGTGTTCCTTTTACCATTCGTTCGACTTCTCTGTAGGTTTGAAAAGTTTCAAAATAAAATATGTGGAGGGAGATATTCAAGTCTAAGGTCACTGGGATGGAACAAACACTCTTCAAGTGGTCTCTAGATGTAAGGAGCCACTCCCACCTATGCCCCCCTGATCTCACACACTTAGCAGCTACTCCCACAAAGGCTCTCTAGGCTCCTCCAGCAGACTGGAGAAATCTTCAAATGTCTTCCTCTGTGTATAGGTTCTCCTCCGGGAGCAGGCCTTGTAAGTCTAACTGGGACATGTTGGGAGTCATGGAACTAGAGTCATGGAACTAGTTCCCCTAGGAACTACTAGGGGTAGTGTGGTCTGCTTCTGCAGGCAATAGAGGCTCAGGGATATTGGGGCCCAAATGCCACCTCCTTTCCCAACTAGAGCCCTTAGAGGTCTCATAGGACTGAGCATTTAATTGGTGCTACAACTATGCAGCCCTTGCTACCAAGCCTGGGCTTGTCGCCGAACTGCTGTGACCACATATGAGGGAACCCTTCAAAGCTGCCATAGGGGCTCTCTAGCTCCTCATGTGTCTTATTTCTATGTTCACAGCTTTTACCTCTTCTTTCCCCAGGTGCCTTCTTAGGACTGTCCAAAGCGAGGTGTCTGCAAAATCTTTATAGTCACAACTAGCCATAGTGATGAGGTGCCACAAGCCATTTGGTCTATCGAAGTCTTGCCCTCCAACTGGAAGCCTTCCGTGCTATCACACTGATTAGCGTTAAGTGGTTGTGACACCACCATATACCACAGTTTGAGTGTCCCGTTGTCCCCACTCTGACGTTTCCTGGGGCCATCTCTGGTGCCTATTACTGTAGCAGTCACAGTATCAACAGAAAGAGGACAGCACACGAATCACGACTTGAGGAGACTTTAATAGAGACCAATTACAAGTATGCGTATAGGAAAACTGACGGGATAGTTAATACGTTAGGCTCAAAGGGACAGGGGAGGGAGTGGCTACTGGAAATCAGAAGAGAATTGGGTAGAGGCCCCCTTAAGAGGCCACATTTAGTTGAGGGACACAGACAGCCCAAGGTGACCTCGAAGGGAGAGAGCCAGAGGAATAAATATCTGACCTCCGTTCCTCCATCTCTCCTATTTCCTAGTGGGGCTCTGCACTGGCCAAAGCCAGCCAGGAGCCAGAAAGCAGGGGAGCCTGTTGCCATGTCCATCCAGGCCAGCCAACCAGAGTGGGAGGGTGGAGAGTGGATCTGAAGGTGCCCAGAAGACAGCCCACATACGTCTACAGAGCCTCTAGGCTCCAATTTCATAATAACCATTAAAAAGTTGGGAGGGGGCTTCCCTGGTGGCGCAGTGGTTGAGAATCCGCCTGCCGATGCAGGGGACGTGGGTTCGTGTCCCGGTCCGGGAAGATCCCACATGCCACGGAGCTGCTGGGCCCGTGAGCCATGGCCGCTGAGCCTGCGCGTCCGGAGCCTGTGCTCCGCCACGGGAGAGGCCACAACAGTGAGAGGCCCGCATACCACAAAAAAAAAAAAAAAAAAAGTTGGGAGGAAAAGAGAAACAAGTCTGATTTTACATAATTCTCTTCTCTTTCCCAGTGTCTTCATTACAAGTTAAGCTTTTCCTACACAATCATAAGGCCTGTGGTACCTCAAGTTGGTGGCCAAAAGGAAATTCTAGTCACTATACTCAAGAAGAATTCAACCTACCCGTTTCAGGAGTTGGGGCTAGTGGCAAAATCTAACTGTAGCAAACCAACACCAACTTTCTTAGAGTTTAACCTTGATTAAAGGGTTCAGCAAATTAACCTACCCTGACACGCCACCAGGTGCTGAGGATGCAAGTATGGACAGCAGCCCCCTCTGCTGCTGCTGGGAATGTGGGGAGATGTTCTGAGAAACTCAGCAAGAAGTGCTGGGTCAGGCACTAATTCTAGCTTATGAGGACAGGGGAAATCAGGGTGAGGGTTACTTCCAATAGGGTCCATTGCTGAATCAGTGAACTACAGGAGAATTCTGCCACTGTCCAAGGTATACACCATAGGAACACAGTGAGGTAAACACAGCCTCCGGTTTTGGAATCAGCCAGATGTGGATTCCAATCCTACTTCTTCAACTTACTGTGTCGCTTTGACCAAATCAACTGTTCCCTGGAAACCTCCATTTCCATCTGTAAAACGTGAGTAATGAGAGTACCTCCTCATGGGTTGATGAATATTAAATGGAAAATAAATAAAATTCCCAATATCTGCCACTGTCGACACTTCACCTTAGCACTCAACAAATGGGAGTTGTTATTCCACTGAGTAGTTTACGATAAGGGATGGTTTAAACAAACTTACAATACAGTAAGATAAAAAATGTTCAAACATGGGAGGGTATAACCCAAATCCTTTCCAATACTTATAGGAAAGAGTTGTAAGCACTCTAGGTTTTTCCCCCTTAGAGATTGCTAGAGTTTAAAAGTTTGCAAAACCCAGGTCTTCCCTGGTGGCTCAGTGGTTAAGAATCCACCTGCCAACGTAGGGGACACAGGTTCGAGCCCTGGTCCGGGAAGATCCCACATGCCGCGGAGCAACTAAGCCCATGTGCCACAACTACTGAGCCTGTGCTCTAGAGCCCGCAAGCCACAACTACTGAGCCCGCATTCCACAACTACTGAAGCCCGTATGCCTAGAGCCCGTGCTCCATAACAAGAGAAGCACCGCAATGAGAAGCCCATGCACTACAACGAAGAGTTGCCCCCACTCGCCGCAACCAGAGAAAGCCCACGTGCAGCAACAAAGACCCAATGCAGCCAAAAATTAAAAATTAAAATTAAAAAAAAATAGGTTGCAAAACCCAGACTATAAAGTATTTTTAAATTTCTTTTAAAGTTATCACACCCATTAACCTTCTGGAGGCAGTTTTCTAATGGAAGTGGCTTACTGACAACACTGTTTTGAATACTTCTTTACAGCAAGTAATAGCTTTCTTTCAAGTTAAAAATTCAAGAACCATTGTTACAGGACTCCAATGTGTTGAAAATGTTCTCAATTGTTTCTAAGAGCTTTCTCTGCCTAACAGTTAACCACTCTGCAGTGTGCAAGAAGCATTTCTCCATATTCAAGGGGAAAAAAAGTTACAGATCAAAAAAGAACCTATTTATGAGTGCTTGGATACCAAAGGACCTTTGTTTCTCAACCAAGAATGTTAAGGAAAACCATAGGGCTTCTGAAATTATTTTTCAATTAATAATTTAAAAAGGGACTTTCCTGGTGGTCCAGTGGGTAAGACTCTACGTTCCCAATGCAGGGGGCCTGGCTGCAATCCCTGGTTGGGGAACTAGTTCCCACATTCATTCCACAACTAAGAGTCCACATGCCGCAACTAAGACCCGGCACAACCAAAATAAATAAATAAATATTTACAAAAAAAAATTTAAAGAGTTAGTCTTCAAACCTCACCACCGCGATCCTAGATCGAGGGCTGAAATTCTTAAACTCCTCAAAATCCTCAGATTTCTGCTATATATATTCTCACTACCCTTTTATCTTTTTGGATCACTCAGGTGTGAATAAATGAAAATGTTTTCTTTTTATCTTCCAAGGCCAGTAGTGAATAGAGGCAACAGAGCTTATGCTTTAAAAAACAATAAACTGGGGAGGCTCATGACTGGCTCACACACCAAACATGACCACACAGCTGCCCAGTGTTGGACAAGCCCATGGTCTAAAATTAAGAAGTGCAGGTGTGTGTGTGTGTGTGTGTGTGTGTGTGTGTGTATGTGTGTGTGTGTGTTGGGGAGTAGCGGGGAGTGGTTTGAGAACAAAAATGATCAGATTCCTGATGTTAAAACAGGATAAAGTAGGTAATAAGTTTTTCTTTAAAATTATTAAAAGAAAAATAAATAAATAAAAATAAAATAAAATTATTAAAAGTAGGGGACCTTCAAGATGGTGGAGGAGTAAGAGGTGGAGATCACCCTCCTCCCCACAAATACGTCTAGTGGAACAACTCCTACAGAACACCTACTGAACGCTGGCAGAAGACTTCAGACCTCCCAAAAGGCAAGTAAATGCCCACGTACCTAGGTAGGGCAAAAGAAAAAAAAAAAAGAGACAAAAGAATAGGGACTGGACCTGCACCAGTGGGAGGGAGCTGTGAAGGAGGAAAGGTTCCCACACACTAGAAGCCCCTTCGCGGGCAGAGACTGTGGGTGGCGGAAGTGGGAGCTTCAGAGCCGCGGAGGAGAGCGCAGCCACAGGGTGCAGTGGGCAAAGCAGAGAGATTCCCGCACAGAGGATCGGTGCCGACCGGCACTCACCAGCCCAAGAGGCTTGTCTGCTCACCCACTGGGGCGGGCGGGGGCTGGGAGCTGAGGCTCAGGCTTCTGAGGTCAGATCCCAGGGAGAGGACTAGGGTTGGTGGCGTGAACACAGCCTGAAGGGGGCTAGTGCGCCACAGCTAGCCGGGAGGGAGTCCGGGAGAAAGTCTGGAGCTGCCAAAGAGGCAAGAGACCATTGTTTCGGGATGCACGAGGAGAGGGGACTCAGAGTACTGCCTAAACAAGCTCCAGAAACGGGCGCCAGCCACGGCTGTCAGCACAGACACCAGACATGGGCATGAAACACTAAGGCTGCTGCTGAAGCCACCAAGAAGCCTGTGTGCGAGCACAGGTCACTCTCCACACCTCCCCTCCAGGGAGGCTGTGGAGTCCGCCACTGCCAGGGTCCCGGGATCCAGGGACAACTTCCCCAGGAGAATGCACGGCGAGCTTCAGGCTGGTGCAACATCACGCGCGCCTCTGCCACTGCAGGCCTGCCCCGCGTTCCAATTTTAACTACCGTACCCCTTTCTCCCCCACCCCCAACCCAGGCTGGAGTGAGCCAGAGCCCCCCGCAGCCACTGCATTAAACCCGTTCTGTCTGGGCAGGAAAACATGCCTGAGGGTGACGTACACACAGAGAAGGGGCCAAAACCAACACTGAACCCCAGGAGCTGTGCGAACAAACAAGAGAGATGGAAATTTCTCTGTGCAGCCTCATGAGCAGTGGATTAAATCCCCACAATCAACTTGATATACCGGCATCTGAGGAATATCTGAATAGACAACGAATCCTCCCAAAAATGAGGCAGTGGACTTTGGGAGAAATTATACACTTGGGGTTTGCTACCTGAGACTGATTTGTTTCTGATTTTTTATGTTAATCTTAGTATAGTTTTCACTGCTTGTTATCATTGGTGGATCTTTTTATTGGTTTTGTTGTTTTATTATTATTATTTTCTATTTGAATAATTTTTTTATTAATTTTTTTTCTTTCCCTTTTTTCCTCCCATTTCTTCTGAGCAGTGTGCCTGACAAGGTATTGGTGATCTGGACTGCTACCGGGCCTGAGCCTCTGAGATAGGAGAGCTGAGTTAAGGACACTGGATCACCAGAGACCTCCAGGCTCCAAGTAATATCAATCCCTGAGAGCTCTCCCAGAGAGCTCCATCTCAACGCTAAGACCCAGCTCCACCCAATGGCCAGCAAGCTCCAGTGCTGGAACCCCAGGCCAAACAAATAGCAAGAAAGGAACACAACTTCACCCAATAGCAGACAGGCTGCCTAAAATCATACTAAGTTCACAGACACCCCAAAACACACCACGAGACGTGGCCCTGCCCACCAGAAAGACAAGATCCAGCCTCATCCACCAGAACACAGGCACCAGTCCCCTCCACTAGGAAGCCTACACAACCCACTGAACCAACCTCACACACTACGGGCAGACACCAAAAACAACGGGAACTACGAACCTGCAGCCTGTGAAACGGAGACCCCAAACACAGTAAGTTAAGCAAAATGAGAAGACAGAGAAACACACAGCAGATGGAGTAAGGTAAAAACCCACCAGACCAAACAAATGAAGAGGAATAGGCAACCGACCTGAAAAAAATTCAGAGTAATGATAATAAAAATGATCCAAAATCTTGGAAATAGAATGGAGAAAATACAACATTTAACAAGGACCTAGAAGAACTAAAGAGCAAACAAACAATATGAACAACACAATAAATGAAATTAAAACTTCTCTAGAAGTAATCAGTAGAATAACTGAGGCAGAAGAATGGTTGTGACCTGAAAGAAAACAGTGGAAATAACTACCACAGAGCAGAATAAAGAAAACAAGAATGAAAAGAACTGACGACAGTCTCGAAGACCTCTGGGACAACATTAAATGCACCAACATTCGAATTACAGGGGTCCCAGAAAAACAAGAGAAAAAAGAAAGGGTCTGAGAAAATATATGAAGAGATTATAGTTGAAAATGTCCCTAATATGGGAAAGGAAATAGTCCTCAAGTCCAGGAAGTGCAGAGAGTCTCATACAGGATAAATCCAAGGAGAAACACACCAAGACACATATTAATCAAACTATCACAAATTAAATACAAATAAAAAATATTAAAAGCAGCAAGCAACAAATAACATACAAGGGAATCTCTGTAAGGTTAACAGCTGATCTTTCAGCAGGAACTTTGCAAGCCAGAAGGGAGGGGCAGGACATATTTAAAGTGATGAAACGGAAAAACCTACAACCAAGATTACTCTACCCAGCAAGGATCTCATTCAGATTCGACAGAGAAATTAAAACCTTTACAGACAAGCAAAAAGTTAAGAGAATTCAGCACCACCAAACCAGCTTTACAACAAATGCTAAAGGAACTTCTCTAGGCAGGAAACACAAGAGAAGGAAAATACCTACAAAAACAAACCCAAAACAATTAAGAAAATGGTAATAGGAACATACATATGGATAATTACTTTAAATGTAAATGGATTAAATGCTCCCACCAAAAGACACAGACTGGCTGAATGGATACAAAAACAAGGCCCATATATATGCTGTCTACAAGAGACCCACTTCAGACCTAGGAACACATACAGACTGAAAGTGAGGGGATGGAAAAAGATATTCCATGCAAATGGAAATCAAAAGAAAGCTGGAATAGCAATTCTCATATCAGACAAAACAGACTTTAAAATAAAGACTATTACAAGAGACAAAGAAGGACACTACATAATGATCAAGGTATCAATCCAAGAAGACAGAACAATTGTAAATATTTATGCACCCAACATAGGAGCACCTCATTACATAAGGCAAATGCTAACAGCCATAAAAGGGGAAATCCACAGTAACACAATTATAATAGGGGACTTTTAACACACCACTTTCACCAATGAACAGATCATCCAAAATGAAAATAAATAAGCAAACACAAGCTTTAAATGATACATTAAACAAGATAGACTTAACTGAGATCTATAAGACATTCTATCCAAAAACAACAGAATATACTTTCTTCTCAGGTGCTCATGGAACATTCTCCAGGATAGATCATATCTTGTGTCACAAATCAAGCCTTGGTAAATTTAAGAAAACTGAAATCATATCAAGTATCTTCTCCAACCACAATGCTATGAGACTAGATGTTGCAGGAAGATAACTGTAAAAAATACAAACACATGGTGGCTAAACAATACACTACTAAATAATCAAGAGATCACTGAAGAAATCAAAAAGGAAATCAAGCAATACCTAGAAACAAATGACAATAAAAACACGATGACCCAAAACCTATGGCATGCAGCAAAAGCAGTTCTAAGAGAGAAGTTTATAGCAATACAATCCTACCTCAAGAAACGAGAAACATCTCAAATAAACAACCTAACCTTACACCTAAAGCAATTAGTGAAAGAAGAACAAAAAAACCCCCAAAGTTAGCAGAAGGAAAGAAATAATAAAGATCAGATCAGAAATAAATGAAAAAGAAACAAAGGAAAAAACAGCAAAGATCAATAAAACCAAACGCTGGTTCTTTGAGAAGATAAACAAAAGTGATAAACCATTAGCCAGATTCATCAAGAAAAAAAGGAGAAGACTCAAATCAACAGAATTAGAAATGAAAAAGGAGAACAACTGACACTGCGGAAATACAAAAGATCATAAGAGATTACTACAAGCAACTATATGCCAATTAAATGGACAACCTGGAAGAAATGGACAAATTCTTAGAAAAGCACAACCTTCCAAGACTAAACCAGGAAGAAATAGAAATATAAAGACTAATCACAAGCACTGAAACTGAAACTGTGATTAAAAATCTTCCAACAAACAAAATCCCAGGACCAGATGGCTTCAAAGGTGAACTCTATCAACCATTTAGAGAAGAGCGAACACCCTCTCAGACTCTTTCAAAATATAGCAGAGGGAAGAAGACTTTCAAACTCATTCTACGAGGTCACCAACACCTGATACCAAGACCAGACAAAGATTTCACAAAAAAAGAAAACTACAGGCCAATATCACTGATGAACATAGTTGCAAAAATCCTCAACAAAATATTAACAAGCAGAATCCAACAGCACATTAAAAGGATCATACACCATGATCAACTGGGGTTTATCCCAGGAATGCAAGGATTCTTCAATATATGCAAATCAATCAATGTGATACACCATATTCACAAATTGAAAGATAAAAATCATATGATCTCAATAGATGCAGAAAAAGCTTTCAACAAAATTCAACACCCATTTATGATAAAAACTCTCCAGAAAGTGGGCACAGAGGGAACCTATCTCAACATAATAAAGGCCACATGTGAGAAACCCACAGCCAACACCATTCTCAATGGTGAAAAACTGAAACCATTTCCTCTAAGATCAGGAACAAGACAAGGGTGCCCACTCACCACTACTATTCAACATAGCTTTGGAAGTTTTAGCCACAGCAATCAGAGAAGAAAAATAAAAAGAATCCAAATCAGAAAAGAAGTAAAACTGTCACTGTTTGCAGATGACATGATACTACTATACATAGAGAATTCTAAAGATGTTACCAGAAAACTACTAAAGCTAATCATGAATTTGGTAAAGTAGCAGGATAAAAAATTAATGCACAGAAATCTCTTGCATTCCTATACACTGATGATGAAAAATCTGAAAATGAAATTAAGGACACTCCCATTTACCAATGCAACAAAAATAATAATAAAATACTTAGGAATAAACCTACCTATAAAGACAAAAGACCTGTATGCAGAAAACTACAAGACACTGATGAAAGAAATTAAAGATGATGCTGTTTAGATGGAGAAATATACCATGTTCTTGAACTGGAAAAATCAACATTGTGAAAATGACTATACTATCCAAAGCAATCTACAGATTCAATGCAATCCCTATCAAACTACCAATGGCATTTTTCACAGAACTAGAACAAAAAATTTTACAATTTGTATGGAAACACAAAAGACCTCGAATAGCCAAAGCAATCTTGAGAAAGAAAGACGTAGCTGAAGGAATCCGGCTTCCTGACCTCAGACTATACTACAAAACTACATTAATCAAGACAGTATGGTACTGGCACAAAAACAGAAATACAGATCAATGGAACAAGATAGAAAGCCCAGAGATAAGGTGACCATGTGTGTGGGTTTATCTTTGATAAAGGAGGCAAGAATATACAATGGAGAGAAGACCGCCTCTTCAATAAGTGGTGCTGGGGGCTTCCCTGGTGGTGCAGTGGATAAGAATCTGCCTGCCACTGCAGGGGACACAGGTTTGATCCCTGGTCCTGGAAGATCCCACATGCCGCGGAGCAACTAAGTCCATGCACCACAACTACTGAGCCTGTGCTCTAGAGCTCAGGAGCCACAACTACTGAGCCCATGTGCCACAACTACTGAAGCCGGTGTGCCTAGAGCCCACGCTCTGCAACAAGAACAGCCACTGCAATGAGAAGCCTGCACCCCACACAAAGAGTAGCCCCTGGTCACCACAAGTAGAGAAAACCTGCGTGCAGCAACAAAGACCCAACACAGCGAAAAATAAATAAATAAAATGTTTAAAATAAACAAGCTTTACAAACTTTAAAAAAAAAAAGTGGTGCTGGGAAAACTGGACAGCTACATGTAAAAGAATAAAATTAGAACACTCCCTAAAACCATACAAAAAAATAAACTTAAAATGGGTTAAAGACCTAAATGTAAGGGCAGACACTATAAAACTCTTAAAGGAAAACACAAGAAGAACACTCTATGACATAAATCATAGTAATATCTTTTTTGACCCACCTCCTAGAGAAATGGAAATAAAAATAAAAATAAACAAACAGGACCTAATGAAACTTAAAAGCTTTTGCACAGCAAAGGAAACCATGAACAAAATGAAAAGACAACGCTCAGAAGGGGAGAAAGTATCACAAATGAAGCAACTGACAAAGGATTAATCTCTAAAATATACAAGCAGCTCATGCAGCTCAATATCAAAAAAAAACAAACAACCTAATCCAAAAATGGGCAGAAGACCTGAACAGACGTATCTCCAAAGATATAGATTGCCAACTAACACATGAAAGGATGCTCAACATCACTGATCATTAGAGAAATGCAAATCAAAACTACAATGAGGTATCAACTCACACCAGTCAGAATGGCCATCATCAAAAAATCTACAAACAATAAATGCTGGAAAGGGTGGGGAGAAAAGGGAACCCTCTTGCACTGTTGGTGGAAATGTAAATTGATACAGCCACTATGGAGAACAGTATGGAGGTTCCTTAAAAACTAAAAATAGAACTACCATTATGACCCAGCAATCCCACTACTGGGCATACGCCCTGAGAAAACCATAATTCAAAAAGAGTCATGTACCACAATGTTCTTTGCAGCACTATTTACAATAGGCAGGACATGGAAGCAACCTAAGTGTCCATCGACAGATGAATGGATAAAGAAGATGTGGCACATGTATACAATGGAATATAACTCAGCCATAAAAAGAAAAGAAATTGAATTATTTGTAGTGAGATGGATGGACCCAGAGTCTGTCATACAGAGTGAAATAAGTCATATGGCGAAAAACAATTACCATATGCTAATACACATACGGCATCTAAAAAAGGTTCTCATGAACCTAGGGGCAGGACAGGAATAAAGACACAGATGTAGAGAATGGACTTGAGGGCATGGGGAGGGGAAAGAGTAAGCTGGGATGAAGTGAGAGAGTAGCACTGACTTATATAGCTAGTGGGAAGCAGCTGCATAACACAGTGAGATCAGCTCGGTGCTTTATGACCACCTAGAGGGGTGGGATAGGGAGGGTGGGAGGGAGATGCAAGAGGGAGGGGATATGGGAATATATGCATACATATAACTGATTCACTTTGTTATACAGAAGAAACTAACACAACGTTGTAAAGCAATTATACTCCAATTAAATGTTGAAAAAAATTATTAAAAGTACTCACAGTTCAGGTGGCATTTAGAAAAAGTCACCAGAAAACAAAAGTGGGAAGTGACTGAAATTGTAGCGGACATCAAAGGTCAATTTAAACATGTACTGAACACCGTCAACTCTGCATGTCACAGATGCTGCACACAGTGTTTCTTTCAATCAGACACCCGCCCTTGATCCCACATGCTTCCACAGCTGCCATCCCACTTTTCATTCACAACCAAGCTACGTCTCCAACTCCTCAGTCAACCAGCTTCTAGGCCTTGTCCACCCTTGTCAACATCACTCATGACCTTCAAACCTCCAAGACACCAGAAACATCAGTGTTGTAAAAGCAAAGGAACAAGTGAAGAGAACTGTGTCAGAGTGAAGACTAACAACGAAATTGGTTGGAAGCTTTTGTTATAAAGACATTACTGGAACAACTGGCAAAATATGAATGGAATCTCTGGGTGAAGGCATATATGGGAATTCTCTGTATCATTCTTGCAATAACTCATTTGAGAAACAAAGCCAGAGCAGGAGCTAGCAGTACACTGGGCTTAATTAGAAGAGGGTCAAACTGGAACTTCACACCACTTTCCAAAATACATGAGCTACAACACACACAATTTTAGTTAAGTTCTGGCTTGGCTGGTAGGAGAAGCCCCTTGCATATAGCATTCTGTTACCAAGGTAGGTTTTAGTATCCAACTGTTGAGCTTCAGGATAAGTGCTTTTTTTTTTCTAGCAGAGTTTAGAAAACGGAAGCGGCCTAAATCATTTCCATGCTAAAATAAGTTATCTAGCAGAAAGATAAACTCTATCAAGAGCCAAAGAATGAAATAAGAGGAGTGCTTCACTTTAGGCAAAAACAGTAGGTCATTGTTAGCCCAGGACTAAATGGCTGTAAAAGGAGGTCTGGGAAGGTGATAAATTCTGTGATGAATTTACACGAAGTGAGTGGGGGAAGAGGGGAATGCCTGTGTAGCAAGATCTCTGACACAGATGGCCGTAAGTCTTGAATAAAATGTTATATAGTAAATAATTTCACATAATTTTTTTAACGTTTCACACTTTTCAAACTCCTTTTGTATCCCGTAACTCCTTTGAACCATACAACAAAATTGGAAAGTCAGTGATTAACTGTATAAATTCCAAGTACTATTTTCTTCTTGACTAGATATTTAAGTCAATATGTTTCACTAAAATTCAAAGTGGAACAAGAGTTATAAGTAACCTTCCATGGATCTCTCTAAAGAGAGAGATGTAAATTTCCCTCAATAGAAATTTAAACAATGAGAGATCTTAATATTCACTAATAAGCAAAACTAATCAAGAAGGGAAAAATAGAGACTTTATACATTAATTATAACAAGGAATAATCAGACCACAAAGCACTCATACAGGTAAAGTAAAAGAGGCCACGTACAGCTTAATATTTGCATTTTTTCATTTGGATCAAGTAGATTAAAAAATGAGGCCACAGCACCCAGTCCCATAGGTCCTCATAAGATTTAACACTCAAAGGCTAATTCACATTCCAAAGCATTCACACAGAAAGGTATCCTATTTGTTAATAAAACCCATTCAACAGATAACTTAGCAATTCATCTTTGGGTCTGTGAAACTGGGATGACACACAGGGCACATTTCTTGTTTTTATTTCAACATTTAAAATATTCACAGATGCGGTATATTCATTGACATCTCCATGGAAGATGTACCAAACAAAGCAGACAGGTATTCCACAATTACAGAATTACATATTTGTTACTATGTGAATGTTTACCCCTAGAGTTTATCTGGAAAAACTTTAAAGAAAAAAAGCAAAAACTTTTGAGTGTTTCACTGGATTTTCCATAAAAAGTGAGTTGCAAAGAATTTAAGGAGAGATACCTAAATATCAGCACTTTTTAAAAATTTCAAACTTTTATAGTTCTCTTCTAACATACCCCCATCAGGAACATTTAAATAATTAATACTCAATTCTTTCTCTTTTCCCCTCAATAGCCAAGCCAGAACGTACTTACTTTTCCTGTCTTTTTTCCTAAACACATTAAGAATAGGCTGACCATCACAGCATCTTGACTAGCTAATGAGGTAGGAGTATTCTTCTTTCAAAAGAAGTTCTTAAGCATTTATGAAGCAAAATAAAAAAGAATAAAATTGTAAGAGTTTTTCTTTAGTGGTTGTTCCTTAAACGCCAAGAGCATTAGAAATTGGTCAAATGCTGCTTGTACTTTAAAAAGACAAAGACAAAAATCCACTAGAAAGGCCCTGCTACTGCACAGATTCGTGGGCTGGCGTGAATTAAATTCATTTTGGCATTACCAGGTAAGAAACCAGTGCCTGAAAATGTCGGTTTCTTCCTGGAAGAAATCTTACCAAGAAGGTAAAGTTTAAATAGAAAACAATATACCCTATCTTTTCTCTCCAGCACAAGTTATTTTAAAAGTCTCTTCTTTTAACCCAGTTCTCATCCTTTTCTACACACACACGAGATTAATAATTTCTGTACATTACATATCCAGTAATGTACTGAAATGAATTTACCAAGAACATTACCAAAATCTGCCAGAGAAACACTCCTTATTTGAAAGTTTTAATGACATAATACTAAACAGCTAGAAAATGCCTAGGTAACAGATTTCAGCACATCTCTGTATTAGCAGATTGTTTCAAAATGCATACACCTTGTAATTTCACATAAACCTAGGAAATTTACGCATTACTCCCTCTTCATCTACACCAAAATCAGAGTTCTGTGTTCTAACTACCCTTTCTGTATATACAATAAGAAATACTTTACAAATCTACCCAATTCAGTTAATATGTTCCCAAATAAGGGGAAAGTTTTCAAACAAGTATCATTTGTCTAAAATATGTATTCTGAACACTTTGGTATCTATTATGTGATGAAGGCTAAAATACCAGAAAAGAGGATTTATTTCCCCAATTATGCACATATTAGGGTTACTGCTAAAAAACACTTTTAAAAAATCTTAAAAATGTAAAAGAAACACTTAGAACAGCTGCCAAAAAAAACAACTGGTAACTCTATGTGGCCTGGCAGATGGTTTTGAAATCAAGTCCTTGACAAGTCTACTATAAAATGTTTTAGACATAGTAATCAAACTTGGTATAATAGTGCAACTCTCTGATATGGTAGTAACCATTTGAGATTAGCTACCAAACGTCAGCAAGAATTTTTTACATGTCTTTAAACCTTTCTTTTTACTATTCTATCTAGAACTGTGTCCTATCAATGTGATCAAAATATCATGTGTTATCATTTAGTGTGAAGAGAATTCCTTCCTCTTCACTGCCACCTTTTTAAATTTCAGTTATAGTTTCTTTACATTCTTCTCCTAAGGCACACCATGCCCTATTTATTGCTACAAAGCCCCTGAAATCTGTGCCTCAACCTATGTCTGCTTCATCATTATGGTTCAATGAAAATCACTTCAGAGTGCCTGCTAAAACTCAGTAACATTAAGTCTAGAATGTCATTGTCCCATAAATGAACTGCAAAAGAACCAAATCTACTGAAGCAAAGGCTAAAAAACACCAGTATGTGCTCTTTGTGCTCTTTCCCCTAAAAATTGACCACATTATCTACTATGACAGTTAAGCTCAGTGACATCTCTGGCTATATATAATCCATACTCAATGTCATAAAATAAAATGTTAGGCCAGTAAGCTTTCACAATTTTTATTAAATCCTAGTCTAATTTAACAATATCTGATTTTATAGACATCATCCCATGGTGAATATGTTTAATAAGTGAAAGCAAATCAGACATCTAAGTCATTATTTTCTGCAGACTAAGCAATAAGATAACAACTACACAGAACACTACAGGTAATGACATACATACATTTACTTGCTCAGAGTTTTCATACAAGCCATGTTGTTTATCAAACTATATCTTCTAATATTTAATACAGTAGAATTAGTGATTGTAGTTCTCATATAACATTTTACTTACAAGTACCTTATTGAGATAAGTAACATTTTGACAGTTTGACTTTCCAAATTAGCATAATATACTCAAGAAAAAGCAAAATGAAAACTGAACATAACAAGTTATTAAAAGGAAAATGAAGTGAAGAAAAAAAGGAGAAAGTGAAATATCATTGGGGTGGGGGGAAAAGAAAAAAATCAAACAAGTCCAGATATTTGACTAGAACGAAACAGATCAACCATGAATTTCACAAACCAAAATTTTCTAAATTCAATGCGATGCTAATCCTTTTGAACGTAAAAGCTGAGTTGAAACTAAAAGGTCGAGAAACTGTTACTTTTGGCCTTAAATAGTACCAACTTTTCTGATCAAAGAAGGCCACAACAGTTAAGATTGTATTACTTGATTTTATTTTACACTAGGTGGTGGACACAAAAGCAATCCTCCTTAATAAAACTGACAATTAGCTTCACTCAGAACATTTTTAATAATGTGCATTTAAAAAAAAGTATTCATCTTACAAATTGTTCTGCAATCCAAATATACAATAGCTTGGAAAACAATGTTTAGAAAACAAAAGCCAAGGTAAAAAGACAGATTAAAACAACTAGAACAGTACAGGTTTTACATGGCTGATTTTACAGTTTTCTTACTGCATCATCAATGTCAGAAATCTGTTCCTTCAGCTGGCTCCACTGCTCAGGATTTAAAGAAATACCTAAAAACAAAGTTTAAAAGTCAAAAATTGACTATCTACTTAAGCTCTCTTGAGGGTTTTCATACTTCCAACTAAAATACTGTTTTATCTAAATTACCATTTTGAATGGCACAACAGTACATTAAAAATCAAATCCCTTACGTTTGTTAATTACACATTCATCACAATTACCTTAGCAGGTCAATCTTATACCCAGTTTTACCTTCAACACTGCATCCTGCATAATGCCTCTTATACCCACTGAGCACAAATGATGATTTGAAGATTTATCTCACAAGTGCTTGCAAACTAGCAGGCTATGTGGCCAGACCCAGATTCGGTATGTGACACCTCATTTCTACAACCAGTTGTTTCCAACATTTGCTCAAAATTTCCACAGAACTCAGCATGAATGACTTTGTGCTGAGTTCTTCCAGAAGCACTCACTTCACTTTGGAAAAATCCCTGAGACATGATCCAAACAGGACTTCTTAGACTGTGCATACTGGTTAAGAGTGCACTCTGGAGTCATGCTGCCAGGGTTCAAATCCCAGCCTCAGTGTCACTAACTCTATGGCCTTTAAAAAATTAATTACCTCTAAACCTCAGTTTCCTCATCAGTAAAATGCTGCTTATACCTCAAAGGGTTGTTGTGAATAATTAAATTAGCTAATGTGAATAAAATCTCAGCCTATCACCAGACACATAAACATTTAAAACATTAACTAATGACATGTTCCTATTGAAGACATAGAAGTATGAACAGAAAGTTCTTTGGGCTTTAAACTTACAATGTTCTAATGCTTGACCCTTTAAGCACAGAAATAAACTAGAATTGGAAGATTAATGAATTTCTCAGAACACTGCTGGGAGGCCATCAAATTGAGAGGAAAGAGGAGAATGTATTAGGGCAATACTCAGGAAGGGCTGGCTAATCAAATCATTTTAGTAAATGTTTGCAGGACCAAGAAAAGAAATCTGGCATTGGCTACACTGGGACAACTTGAAAGATCCAGAAGTAGCCTGAACAAGAAAAGGGTATTAAAACATATAAAGGTTAAGTTTAATACAGTCAAAAATTACATGAAGCAAACAAGTGGTACTTTTCAAAATGACATGCAGGCAGAGTAGAAGAAAATAAGGAGGCATTTTTTTCATTAGCTAAGGATCAACCTAAAGCAGCTAACCAGCCAAATATATGAATTTCTGTTGGTACACAAATGTTCTGTAGCTATTTGGTGAATGAATAAAGCATGCTTCTGTGATGATGACATTCTTGGGACTGGATGAAGCAAAAATGGAAGGAGGACAAAGACCCACTTAAAGGATACCACCCTAAAGAATATCTGTTCGGAGATGAACCAAAAGGAAACACTGTAAACCAGGATTTTCCATTCCTGATTTTACACCTTCCCAGTGCCCCCATTCTACTTCAGAATTGATGTAATCTTTTTAAAGTAAATTAGCAGCCAACTGAAGTGATATTAGGGGTATTATTGGGGGGAGGGAGGGAGATATTTCAACAAGCTTTATTTAAGACATTTCATTAAAATAAGTTAAGTGTCATGTCCAAAAAGGCTACAGGGACTTCCCTGGTGGTCCAGTGGTTAAGACTCCGCGTTTCCACTGTAGGGGGCACAGGTTCCATCCCTGGTCAGGGAACTAAGATCCTGCATGCCGCATGGGGTAGCCAAAAACAAACAAACAAACAAAAAGGCTACAGAAGACAAAGAGAATCAACTTAAGGAGGATCTCCCACGCCCTATGCACCATCAACATTATTTCAAATTCAAATCAAGTCCAAACAATTTCAAGCTTAGATAATTTTAAATTTAGTCCCAACATTAGGACCAAATTCAGGAAATTAAATCTTACCTTTCCTTCCTGGTTTCATTTCACCTTCCGGATCCATCCAGTATTCTCTAATATCAATTAAGACTTTCCCTTTAAAGTCCCGAACACTGACATACCTCATTTTCCCAATCTGCAAAAGAAAAAAAACATAAAAAGGTGTTCAACAATGGCATCCATATTTATATTCACACTGGCTGCACACTCACTCCACTTCTGTTTTTTGCGGTACGCAGGCCTCTCACTGCTGTGGCCTCTCCTGTTGTGGAGCGCAGGCTCCGGATGCGCAGGCTCAGAGGCCATGGTTCACGGGCACCCATGGCTCACGGACACAAACCCCGCGTCCCCTGCATCGGCAGGTGGACTCTCAACCACTGCACCACCAGAGAAGCCCACTCACTCTACTTTTAATCACAAAAATAATTACTATCCTCAATATCAAAACTACACCAAAGGAACTATCACTGTTAAAAAGAAATCTTTCTAAAAAGATGAAACAAAGCACATCTCACGTTTCCAATCACTTTTACATTAAATTGGGACATATATTAACAGTATTATTCAGCTTTAAAAAAGAAGGAAATTCTGTCACATGCTATTTACAACAAGGATGAACCTTGAGGACATTATGCTAAGTGAAATAAGCTCATCACAAAAAGATACATACTGGATTATTCCAGTACTTAATATGAGGTACCTAGGGACTTCCCTGGTGGCCCAGTGGTCAAGAGTCCACCTGCCAATGCAGGGGACATGCGTTCGAACCCTGGTCCGAGAAGATCCCCCATGCCACGGAGCAACTAAGCCCTTGCGCCACAACTACTGAGCCCACACATTGCAACTACCGAAGCCCACGCGTTCTAGGGCCCACGTGCTGCAACTACTGAAGACCGCGTGCCTAGAGCCCATGCTCTGCAACAAGAGAAGCCAACGCAGTGAGAAGCCCGTGCACCACAACAAAGAGTAGCCCCCGCTCACCCCAACTAGAGAAAGCCCCCGCTCAGCACCAAAGACCCAATGCAGCCAAAAAAGATATATTTTTTAAATTCTCATATGCTTTAAAAAAAAAAAAAAAAACAGGTACCTAGAATAGTCAGATTAAGATAGAAAGTAGAATGGTGGTTACCAGGGGGAGATCAGGAGGAAAGGGGAGTTGTTATTTAACAGTTTTACAAGATGAAAATATTCTGGAGCTCTGTTTCACAATAAAGTGAACATACTTAACATTACTGTATGCTTAAAAATGGTTAAGATGGTAAGTTTTATGTTGTGTTTTTTTTTTTTTTTTTTTTACCATAAAGATCATTACAAAGCAAAATCTTGCACAAACCACAACCGTAGCAATCAATAAGACTCAGCTAGCTACACTGGTTTAGCAACCATTCTGAATATAAGAATCCAAAGTTCCAGTCAACAGTAACATGACATAGCTCTAGCTCTTCCTTTTAGACATTCATTTCAAATAACATCTTTAATACACTCGACTTACAGTCTCAAACTGAGAACCTAAAACTGTCCACAGAAAACTATTTTTCAAAAACCTTCTACTGCTGCTTAACACAAACTATAGATTGCACAGGGAAGGAAAAGGCTTACTCAACCAAGTGTCTATAAGCATTTTCCAGGATATCTGATCAAAACCTCTACTACCTCTACCTATCTGACTCATTTTAAACCTACTCTTCATCTTCCTAACTTAAATACTAGCTATGACCTTGTGCTTGAAACACATCATCATGTAAAAGTTGCTTTCCCTACAAACATGGGTCCCTTAATGATTAAATAATCCCTTTTATTGGGATATCAAGTATTGCTATAGTAGAAGCACAGTTGTGCTGATACAAGTACACATTTATGGCTTCCATCTTGCCTATGTCCTCTCAGGCTGCTTTTTCTTGTCTCAGGTCTTGTTCATTTTCGTTCTCCAATTTCTCATCCCACTGGTGTGCCCCCTATTTGCAGGGTATGCCTCATGCTTTATGGAGAAAATACAGTCCATCAGGTATGGTTAAGTGCCTTCAAATCTCTCTTCTCAGTTCTTACCCACATCTTCATCAATTCTTAAGTTCTTTACCTTTTGTATCCCATTTCTTGCATATACAGCTGACCCCTGAACAACTCAGAGGTTAATTCAAGTATAATTTATACCTCTGCCCTCCACATCCGAGGATTAAACCAACCACAAACCATGCAGTATTTAGTATTGAAAAACATCTGTGTATAAGCGGACCCAGGCAGTTCAAACCTGCATTATTTGATGGTCAACTGTACATTATTTCCCTTTCCGTTGGTTTCTTATCTACCATTTCCAAACATGCTCATTCTCCTCTTTCGCTAAGGCTTTTTCCCTAATCTGCATTGTATAACTTTCCTCATGTTTCCTTCCTCCCTTAATTGCTAATTTTTGAAAGGCAAGAATTGCTGTTTCCATTGATTAAACTCTCAATGCCTATGCTAAAGTCACCAGTGATCTTACTGTCATTTTTAATGGCTTATTTTTTACAGTCCTCTTTGTGTCCCCTAGTGCCTGTCATACCAGGTCCCCAGCAAACTGTTTTAATGGATGAACTAAATAAATAAGACCAAAATAATTATCACAGTGAAACTCCCAAAAGTGATTTGTAACACTGATTTAATACCTAACAAATTTTTAAGTATCTTAGGCACCTACAGCACTGAACTGAACATTGTTTCATTTTGGTTTTCAAGGTAAGCCCATGTGACAGATGAATAGATAAAGTTAAAATACACTGAAAACCTACTAGAGTAATATTGATTAGGTAAGTCAAGTAAGCATTCAGTGTGGGCTTGAGTAGTGGAAGAGACTTTGAGTGGTGGAATTTGACCTTGAAAAATGACAGGCCATTAATTAAGCAAAAGGGAGAAAAAAGTGATGAGGACATAGACCAAGGAAAGCAGAAAGATTACTGATGAGATTCAAAAGGCTGAATAGATGGAGCTATACTGAAAAGGACTTGAAAAGCCAGGAAGAGAATTCTGAAGCCTTTATAGGTCCCTGAACTAAGGACAAAAAAGAAAGAAAAAAGGAAAACCAGAAGCAGAAAAACAGGGTTACAACTTTAAAATTTCACTAGAAAAAAAGTTAAAGATCAAGACTGAAAGCAACCTTTTTTAAAAAAACAGTATAAGTATATGAACGGCATTTTACCAGTGTTATATTAGTAATAAGAAGTACTCAGTTATTTTATGTAAAAAGCATGGTACAATACAGTTAACACAACACATTGTTAGCTAGCTTCACTTCTACCCTCGATCCCTAGAAACTTCTAACAAGCTTCCTCACCCACAATTTCAATGAGGTGTGTATAAATGTTTGTTTGCTACAGATGAACTTAAAAAGAGGCATCTTCTTTCTCCCTAACGTGACTGGCCATCCACGTACTTAAAATTTTGTGAATTTACAATTTGACGTCCTTAATCACTCTTCAAATAACTTATGTTTGACTATTTTAAGTAAGAAATTATACAAAGTAGGGAAAAGGTATAGGTCAATAAACTGACTCTCTTAAAATCTGGCAATAATGATTCAGGGAACACCAGCACCAGAGAACTGGGGGGGTGAAAGGAGGGGAAGCCTGAGGACACAGACCGACGCTGCTCTACCAACATCTGAACCCCTTACTGTAACCAAAAACTTACTGTGTGTTTTCTTTTGTATACTGCCCCTTAATATATTCAGAGTTCACTTTATTTTTTTTTAATTTTTTTTCTCCAGTGTTCATTTTAACATAAAAAGTTTTAACGTGAATTTTCAAATAAAGATGGGCCCTACAGAAAACTGCACCACGTTTATCCCATGACTTTTCATTCTCCCAGCCCAAAGCACCAAATCCACAGTATGCACATTCATTCCAAAGTTTAAGCAATAGAGGCATTAGAGGAAAAAGAAGAGTCAGAAGAATACTTTGTCCCTAACATCAAGAATAAGCAAGGATGTCTGCTCTCACCACTTCTTTTCAATATTGTACTGGAAATACTAGCAATAAAGCAAGAAAAAGAATGAAAAGGATGATGTAAAAACAAAAATCATCATCAAGAGAGAAATCTAAGAAGTCCTAAAAAATACATATGTAACATATAAATATATAAAATATAGAATGTATATGTATACTTATATTATGTAATATCATACATATTATTTAGCAATGACAACTGGAAAATGAAGTTAAGAAACAACACATTTTTTAAAAGTGGTTCTGAAGAACCTAGGGGCAGGCCAGGAATAAAGACACAGACGTAGAGAATGGACTTGAGGACACGGGGAGGGGGAAGGGTATGCTGGGACAAAGTAAGTAAGAGAGTGGCATGGACTTATATATACTACCAAATGTAAAACAGACAGCTAGTGGGAAGCAGCTCAGTGCTCTGTAACCACCTAGAGGGGAGGGAGGGAGACGCAAGAGGGAGATATGGGGATATATGTATAGCTGGTTGACTTTGCTATACAGCAGAAACTCACACACCATTGGAAAGCAACTATATTCCAATAAAGATGTTAAAAAAATAAAAATAAATCAAAAGAAAAAGAAACAATACATTTGCGATAGAATCGAAACACAAAATACTTAGGAATAAATTTAGCAAAAGACGTACCAGAAAAATCACAAAACAGAGAAATCAAAAAAGATCTAAATAAATGGACAGAGATACCATATTCATGAACAGGAACTTCCATATTGTCAAGTTGCCGACTCTCCCCAAATTGATCTTCAGATTTACCCAATCCCAATCAATATCCCAGTAGACTTTTTGATAAAAATTGACAAGCTGATTATAAAATGTGTATGAAAATACAAAATACATAGAATAGAAAAAATAATTCTGAAAGTAAAGAACAGTGTTAAAGGGCTTACACTACCTGATTTCAAGACTCACCATAAAAGCATAGTAATTAAGACAGTGTGGTACTAAGACAGACATAGAGATCAATGGACTACAACAGAGTTTAGAAATAGATAAATATTTTGTATATTTACTGATTTTCTTTAAAGATCCAAGGTGATTCAACAGGAAAAGAATAGTCTTTTGAACAAATGGTACTGGAACAACTCGATTATCTGTACAGGGGTGAAAAATGAGTCTCAACCCCTATCTCACACTATACACAGAAGAAACTAATTCTACATGGATTAGAGACCTAAATATGAAAGTTAAAACTATAAAAAGTGTAGCAAAAAAAACACTGGCAAAATTTTTGTGGCACTGGGGTAGAGAACTATATCTTAAACAGGAATCAAAAAGCATTAACCAAAAAAGCAAAAAATTGATGAAAATGGACATTTTTAAAATCAAAGCTTTTTAAAGATACTTAAATTTAAAAAGTAAACCACAGACTCAGAAAATATGCACAATACTTGTATCTGACAAAGGACTTGTATTTAAAATATTTTTTAAAACCCCTCAAATTCAATAAATCAAATGACCTTTTATAATAGGCGAAAGATCTGAATAGAATCTTCAAACAAAAATATAAGACTGGGCTTCCCTGGTGGCTCAGTGGTTGAGAGTCCACCTGCTGATGCAGGGGACGCGGGTTCATGCCCCAGTCCGGGAAGATCCCACATGCCGCGGAGCAGCTGGGCCCGTGAGCCATGGCCGCTGAGCCTGCACTTCCAGAGCCTGTACTCCGCAACAGGAGAGGAGGCCACAGCGGTGAAAGGCCCGCGTACCGCAAAAAAAAAAAAAAAAATAAGACATTAGGGAAATACAAAGTAAAACTACACATCCATTAATTAAAGTGGATAAAATTTTTAAGACTGGTAATACCCAGTGAGGATGTGCAGCAATTGGACTCTCATACACTGCTGGTGGGTCTGTAAAATGGTACAGCTACTTCGGAAAACAGTTTGACAGTTTCTTAAAGTTAAACACACACTTAGCCTGTGACCCAGCAAATACATCTGGTGTTTACCCAAAAGGCTCAAATGTCTACAAAAAGACTTGCACAAGAATATTCACAGCAGCTTTATTCCTAATATCCCCAAACTAGAAACAACCCAAATGTCCACCCAAAATGAATGGATAAACGAACTGTAGTACAATCACACAATGGAATACCAATCAGCAATAAAAAAGAACAAACCACTGATACCTGAAACAAGGAATGATCCCAAAGCATTATGGTGAGCAAAGGATGCCAGACACAAAACAATACAGACTGTATGATTCCATTTATGAGGCTCTAGAACAGGCAAAATAAATCTCTAGGGACAGAAATTACATCAGTGCTTACCTGGGGAAAGGGAATGGACTATAAAAGGGAGGTCTAGAGGGAACTTTCCAGGGTGATGGAAACGGCCTCACTACAAAAGCATGTACGTTTAGAGAAAGACAAATATCATACGATACTGCTTATATGTGGAATCTAAAAAAATGGTACGAATGAACCTATTTACAAAACAGAAATAGAGTCACAGATGTAGAAAACAAACTTATTATGACTACCAAGTGGGGGGAGGGAGGGGAGGGATAAATTGGGAGATTGGGATTGACATAAACATACTATACATAAAATAAATAACTAATAAGACTCTACTGTATAGCACAGGGAACTATACTCAATACTCTGTAATGACCTATAGGGGAACAGAATCTACTTGGGCTGGCCAAAAAGTTCGTTCAGGTTTTTCTGTAAGATGTTAGAGAAACCCTGAAAGAACTTTTTGGCCAACCCAATAAAAAGAGTGGATATATGTATATGTACAACTGATTCACTCTGCTGTACAGCAGAAACTAACACAACATTGTATATCAACCATATTCCAATAATAATTAAAACAAAAATAAAATAAAATTTTAAAAATACATTTTTTACAGCTCACCAAATTATGCTTTAAATGTGTGCATTTCATTGTATATGGATTATATCTCAATAAAGTTTATTTTTTAAAAAAGAAAAGAACTTGCCCAATAGTTATCTCTTCCTTGAGGAGAAATAAAGCTGACAAATTCTTGCCAAATAAAACAAAAAAACTAACCACAGAAAAATGAGGAGGTGGTAGTATAGATATAATTAAAAGTAGAAAGAATAAAGATCACTGCACTTACATGTCATAGGAGAAAACAATCACACAACAGAATGCATGTATTTTCACACACATATAATCTGGAGGTTAACAAGGAAAAAAATAATATGTACGTCATACAGAACAGTGATTCTTAAATTTTTTTGATTTCCTGTCCCCTTTGGGGTACTGATGGTTATAAATAATCCCTTCAATTCAAAAAAACCCAAATAAAATATTAATTTCATGGACTCCCAAAATAAACCCCCAGGTTAAGAACACGTGACTCTGTAATAACATAATTTAAAAGTAACAGGTTTATCCTTAAAATCATCAAATCAACTAAAGCAGTATTACCGATCCTTTGTGCTGAACTTTGAAGACGAATAGGGATCTCTCTGAAGAAGAATAGGGATCAAAGTCCCCCTGCCTCAATCATTCTGACCTTTTAAGACACAGGTACTAAGTAATTACAAGATAGTTCTCCAATCCACATCACATAAGTCATCTCAGGTAAATTATATCCCTTCAGAACCAACTTCTCAAAATTCAGAGCTGAAGAAACCAGACAAAAAAGCAAGCATCTAGTAGTATCTCCTCTCTACTCAGGAAACTGCCCAAATCATTCCACAGCTTAAAAGATTAGCAGAGTGACTTTCCTTGGGCACAATTCTCTTCAAATATTACATTTAGAGAGCTGCTTATGTTTGATGCACATTGCTTTACCAAAATTTAAAATCATTTCCTCCAGTTCTATTCTCAGAAGATGGGTATTTAGGTTAAAAAAACAAAAAAAACAAGTAGTAGTCTTAGTAGTCTTATGGCTACTAAGCAATACTCAAACAACTTTAATTTAGATTTTAGATTTGTCTTTGGTAAAGTATATCTGATAACCCAGGTCCTTAAAGATACTAGCAATGTCTAAAGAAGTTCCACTCTGGGAGCTCTCTTCAAGGCATTTTCTTGGTAAATGAAAAATACAGGAAATATATATCTCTATTTTTTTAATTAAATAAATAGAATTTTTCAAAACTTCACAAAACACAATGAGCATAATTGATTTTCCTTCCAAAATCCTCATCCTTCACCTGTCTTTCCTAATAAAATTATCAAACCATTATTAGTAATAAAAATGAAGTCCTCATTTTAAATTACATAACCAATGTATTCACTATGTCTGTGAAAAGTCACTCTGAAAATCAGGCCTATATGATCCTCCTAAAGGCACTTTCAAAAGGGTGAGGAGTCTAATAGCCTTTGAGGCTTGGAAACCTTCCAAATGAGGGCCTAAGAACTGAACTCACTTCTTTGGGTGAGATAACTCCCCTATAAAAAAAGAACTTGTTTCCCAAAACTGCTGTAATAGAATAAAATCTCTAAATGTGGGCCCTAGTTTCTTTATCTGTACAATCAGGAGTAAGGGAGACAAGATGAAAGTCATTAATAGGCCGCAGATGCTCTATTATCCAAGTACAAGCAGGCATACAGTGAACAGAATTGATCAGAGAAGAGCCCAAGATAAACTGCCAAGCAAATACTTCAAAGTTTTTACCTTTAGTACAAACATTAAGTTGAAATATTCCAAAGCAGTCCTTCATTCTATATAGGAGGAAAGTCTATGAAAGGAAGGGATACTTTCTTGCAGATCTTACATTTCATTCTGCCACTTAAAATAGCTTCCTACTGCACTGAGAATAAAACTAAAACTCCTAAAATTGGTCTCCCAACAGGAAAGGCCTGAAAGATCTGGCCTTCACCTTCCTTATCAACTAGATCGCCTACCTACACTCCCAGCCAACTTTCTAGGCTCCAGGAACAAGTGCTTCATAATTCCTGCACAATCCAAGCTCTTTCCCACTTCAAGGCATCTGCACATTCTCTGTCAAATTAATCTAATCTGCTCCTAGTTCCTCTAAAATATACAAAAGTCAGAAGACTAAAACCCATAAAAATCGATCTGCATTTTGTCACTTTTCTTTTTTACATAATTTTTAATTTAAAAATGTATGTATTTAAGATTTATAACATGATTCAATGTACATATTCCGAGTGAAAGGCTACTACACTCAAGCTAACATATCATCTCCTTATACTTACCATTTTTTGTATGATCATTGCGCCTGAAAATCTACTTAGTACATCTCCAATGTTCAATACAGTATTAAGCATAGCTAGCATGTGTCTATTTCTTTATCTAGAGTTATAACAAGACAAAACTGAGTAAAAATATCCAACTTCTATTTTCCCATTCTCACATTAATCCTGGTACTGTCTTTCAAGGACATCAGTAAGTTTAAAAAAATAAATAAATAAGTGCGCACACACACACACACACACACACACACAAGCCTTACTTTCTAGTCAAGTAAATGTCTGCAGTCTCATTTTGTCCAACCTTCTGACTTCGACTAATACTAATGTCTCCTTGAAACGCTTATCTTGTTTATGCTCCCACAAAGCACTTATTTTTTTCTTGCTCCCATTACTGTACTCTTCCTATTTTCCTTCCCCTTCTCTAACCTATATCCTTTTTTCCCTCCATCCTGAATATCACAAGACCTGTCCTAGTCACCACCTCTTCTCCCTCTGGTTTATACTTACTTCAATGGAAGGTTTCAGTCAACCATACTAATGATCCCACATGAACAGTTCCCAACTAAGCCTTCTAGGTTCTAAAGCAGAGACACTTTATCACACTTACAATCAAATCCAAAAGGCCAAACTTAACCACCTCTGCCATTAAAACTAATTTATTTTCCTCATATCTATCAATGAAACCTTCATCTCTATTGTCTCTCAAATTTAAAACCAGTCTTCATTGATGGCTTCATTCCTCTAGTCCATTCTTCCTCACCAGAGATCTTAATCATCACTATTTCATCTTCTAGAAAAACCATCTAAGCCCTTATCACCTCACATAATTTAGCCCCACTGCCTCTCCCATAAATCCTTCTTGTACCATGATGCCAATGCAAGTCTCCCTAAAACAAGATAAGAAACCCAAGGAAAAAAGCTATGCCGGTCCTGAGTAATTTCATCAAAGCCCTCTAATGAACTTCCCTCACTTTACCTCACTACTCAACCTTAATCCCCACAATATATAAACTGAGGGCCCATTTTAGTAAACCCATTCACCCTTTCTGTTATCAAGCCAAAACTAGGCAGGTCATATTGCTGTTTCCCCTCCAGTAACATCCTATCCATACTTCACAGCCCAATACTAGACCTACCTCCTCCAAGCTGCTCTCTAAACGTGCAGTTCTCAATCTTTTTTTGCATTTCTCTAACTTTTAAATTCCCATTGTTTTAAATACAGCAAAACTACAGAATTCTAGATTTTAACAATCATCTAACATTTAATCATTTAACAAAGATGCTAGCATCTAACATCTTTCATTTCTACTAACTTGTTCTTATATTTCAAGGAATATCTCAAGAGAATTATAACATACATAAAAAATTATTATGCATTATCAGATTAAGGTACTTTTAACATTCTTTAGATCAAGCCAGGTAATAATTCCTCTGGAACTAAGGAAATTAACCCACTTTACCTGAAACATGTTGTCATCTCTGCTGCTGCTGCTCTGCTTAGAAGATGACAGGGCTCTTGAAGTTTCACCAGTCTTTTGCTTCTTTACAGGTTTTTCTGGAGCAACTTGCTTTTTCCTCTTTAACTTGAAAGAAAAACAAGAATATGGTTAAAATCTGCATAAGAACAAAACACATCTCAGGTTCAAAAGATTCCATTACTTTTCAAAACTTAAAGGATCAAAACACTCCATTTATGAATTAAAAAAACATAAATATATACACAAGCAAGTTTCATTTGACAACAGAACTATGAAACTAACCTAGCACTGCTATCTAGTACAGTGTTTTCAAACTGCTCTCAGAAACCCAAAAGATGTTTCAGGCATTAGACTGGTATTCACCAGAGAAACAGTTATTTTATAGACTGGGATCCCTCATCAAATTTCTTTGGGAGAGAAAAACGATGGGAGTACGGGGGCTGCTGCTTTTGAATAAACTTAAACTTTTGGAAACCACAAGTCTAGTAAACTAGTCAGTTACTTACTTTTACAAAGAAAATGTACTAATTAGGAAAAATACAACCAACTTATGATTATTTATGCCTGCCTATTCCAAAAAGGACTTAAATTGGCTCAGCAAGTTTATGAGCTTGCAAAGCTAAGAAAGGTATTTTGTACTGGGCACCAGAGGTCAACAACTCATCACAAAACTTCCTCATCACAAAAAAATCACTTAAGATAAACAGTAATGTGTTACACTAGCATTCAAAATCAAAACAATGTTTTAAAAGCAGCATTACTCTAAAAGTTTTTCATATAGCTTCATTCTCAAAATGAGCTAAAAGGGACTTCCCTGGTGGTGCAGTGGATAAGACTCCGCTCTCCCACTGCAGGGGGCCTGGGTTTGATCCCTGGTCAGGGAACCAGATCCCACATGCATGCTGTAACTAAGAAGCCCTGGAACCACAACTAAGGAGCCCACTGCCACAACTAAGAGCTGGTGCAACCTAATTAATTAATTAATTTTATTTATTTATTAAAAAAATGAGCCAACAGTCCGTGAAATCCAGTAGAGTTCCCAATCCAAACAGTAGAGGGCAGTCATGTTCCTTAGTGGAAGGCTATAAACTATTAATGTTTTACCAAATTATGTGATGCTAGGTAAAATACTGATATAATGTATGTATTTATGTACAAAAAATGAAGGACTAGATTCATTTAATGTAAGTGCTTACAGGACTAACAGTATTATTTGGGATAAATAGCAAAAATTACCTCAGTTCAATAAGCAGTAAGCAATTATTCTTTTTATCAGGGTCTATATACTCCCCGCGGAATGGCACATACCTGGCACATAAAAGCTCAATAAAAAACTTGTTAAATCAATGTATTCAAATGCTATACTGTGTGCAAGTTAAAAAACTAAGAGACATTCCCTTCTCGAATATAGCCATGCATGCTCTTTGAAGTTTTTTTTCAACCTTCCAGGTGATATTATACTATGTACTTCCCTATAAAAGTCCATCTCCTCCAAGATTCTCATATAAGCTCTCTTTTCTTTTAACTAACACCGCTAACTGAGCTCAGAGACACAACTATGTAAGGTTCTAGGAGATAAAGGACAAATCTGCATGGAAGAAGCCCTGACTACAGTGTGAGATGCTCAGTTAAGTAGAATGCACAGTTAAGCTTATAGCACAATTATCACCTAAAGCAGAAAAAGCCTCTTCTATCAAAATGGGTAATTTCATGTTAGCTTTGCTGGGTGCTGATTTAACTAAAAGGAGGGGACCAGAGTAAATAACATTCTAATTTAAAGTGTAGCAAGCCAAATTTTATGTAATCCTTGAAGGCTGGATAAACATCAAGGCTGAGAAGACCGTCAAGCTGACATCTACTTTCAAGGAGTTCAGATAATTTGGCTCAACAACTACACAGAATACCTACAGATTAGGAAGACTACTAAATAATGGCAAATAGTGGCTTTGGCCCAAATCTAATGCTATTCCCCTAGGGAGCCTTAGGAGTCCTAGAGAGCCACAACAGGAAGCTTGTTAGTGTCAGAAGACTTGCTCAAGTCTGACATCTGGGCTTGGCGTGTGTGTGTACAACAAGCACCCTACGCATTTTAGTCAAGTGGTTCAGGGGCCATCTGCACTTTCAGAAACATCCATCCAGGCTCTCATTTTAAGATTCTGATATGCTGTGCAGTCCTTCAGAACTGGATGTGGGCAATACTGCTGAATTAAGTATTACAAAAATCACATGGTGTGTATAGTCACCTTTTTGTCAACTTCACTGTCAGAATCACTGCCAGAAGAGCTTGAAGAAACAAGTTCCTTTGACTTCGGCATTCTGAAAGAAAAATACATTATGTAAATAATTCATAAACTGCTCTATTACCTTCAACTTAACTCTCCCCCAATCAAGATTCAAGAAGTTCCACAGTCCTTTCTACCATTTTTGGTACTGGAGTTGTTACACTGAGCACAGAAGTTATGCTACAGAAGTTATGCTCTTAACCTGTGCTCTTCCAAGTTGAAAATAACATGCAAAGTGAAGAGTTCTGAACCCAGAAAGAAGAACTAAATGTCATACACATCTCATACTCCCACACCTCTCTCTTTCTCAAAGTCAATGGGGCTTTTTACACTTCATTTTAGCAGGGTTAGATGTTTACGTTTAGGGTAAACTGCAAAAAGGCAGCTGACAGCAATCACTGTTAAAACCAAGAAGAAATAAGAATAATTCTCAGTACTGCTTTATACTTGCCACCGACGAGACTTATGTACAATTATTCACTGCCGGAACTGATATCAACTTACACACAGCATGGTGAACAACTGTACTATACAGATGTCAATATCTAATTAATTTTACCATTATAATCCTATTTTTCATGTTTTGTATATGTTCTCAATTTTTTTGGCTTTTTGACCATGCCAATCAAAGGAGCAAGTACTGAATCAAAGTCATTCATAATTCACAGTTCATTTACATTTTACACTGATTTTCTACTCTGGAATACAACTAAAATTTGAAGAATCTGCTTATGGGAGGGACAAAACCTTTCCTCCAATTCCTACTATGTCCCTAGTTCCCTAGGTCCCCCCAGAGGTATACAGGCCAGTGCCTTGCTTTCCCTGTGGATGTTTACAGAGTGCCTGAGGGCAAGGCAGAGTCTTGTGCTTCTGTTTCCCAAAATTCAAGGAATCTCACGCTGTACCTCTTTTCAAAGCACTTATAATACCAAGTGGTAAAATGCTTATTTTCAAAACAAGTATCTTTTGCTCTCTCCACCTCCATCTCAGAAGAGACTTGAGTCCTATTAACTTCTGTATGCCCTAAAGGGTCCAATATACACAACACACACTATAATGTTTGCTGAAAAAAAGTGGAAAAAAAGACTTCAAAAAAACCTAAGTCATCCAGATCTCGACTAAACTTGCCCTTAGCAAGGGCACTGAATGTATCCCAAAACAGGAAGTCAAGGTAAAAGAAATGGGCCATCCCTAGCCTAGCCACTAAATTCAAAAAGCTCAAACCATGCCCAAGCCAGCCATGTTGATTTTACCTGACAATTTCTTGATGCCAAGAGTAGTAAATTCAGAAGGGAGGCAGGAAACATTTATAGCCACGTTTTATACATTAATCCTGTTACTGCTCCGCTTTCCAACCTAATCTCCAAAATCAATTTAGTTGTTTTTCATGCTAGGTAATAATGCCGAGAAGCAATTTTTTTTTTAAGGTAATCCTGAACGTACCGTTTTTCACTTTGAAACGGTCAGGCATAACTATACCATCTGCTCATGAAAGGTTCCTGGGGGCCTAAGATCATTTCAAAGAACCACCTCGTGTTTAACCCAAATAAGTCCATCCGACACGAAAACAAGGTAACGGTAACTAAAGCCAGTCTGTTTGAACTTCTAACAAAATATATTTTCACTTTTACTTAATGAGCCTGTACCGTTCCAAGGGGAAAAAAGTGGGGGGGAGGGCGGCAGGCTCGCAATTCTGGCGAGGCGCTACTAACAGCGCTGGTGTGGAATACATAAAAAACACAACTTAAAAAATGAAATCTCCGATCTCTGATGAAAGCGTGGGGAAGAAGGGATTAGAAAACAAGAGGTGAAAATAAACTAAGACTAAAAGGCACGCGAATTCGATACAACACGAGGGTGATAAGCACCAAAACGGAGGAAGGGGGCCGCGCGACGCCAGGCAGCGGCCAGAACCCCGGGGCTGACAACGCCTTGGGCGGTGGGAGACAGGTCGGTCGGAGGGGGCGTGGGAGGCGGCGACATGCGGAGGAGACGGCGTGGGAGAGGAGGGACTTGCACCAAGCGCCATTTTCTTCCCTCGAAGAGCTCACTGCCCCCCAGCAAAGCAGCCGTTCACTCCCCCAGCGCCAGTCTCCCTCGCCGCACCGCCTGCCTTCCTCCGACCGGGTCCCCCCTCCTGTGGGCAGGGATGAGGACCCCGAAGAGACCTTGGCGCAGACCCCGCACGCGCCCCCGCCCGGGCCGCCGCTGCATTGTCCCGGGGGCGCCCCGGCCCCCTTCCCGCGGTTCCTCGCTCCCGCCCGGCGCCGCCTCCCCCGCCGCCCCTGGGCCGTTCCCGGGGGCCAGCTTCGGGGGCCGAGAGGCCTGAAGCGCATCGGGCGCGGGGTCGGGGACGAGGAGGGGTCCGGGAAGGCCGAGGAAGCATGGGGGAGATCAGGCAGCGCCGCCATTTCCCGCGGCCGTCGTCGACGAGAGGGACCGGGGCTGCGGGCGCGCAGCGGCCGGGCTGGCAAGGTGAGGGCCGATCGAGGGAGGTTTCGAGGGGGTGGGGGCGGGGTCCGAGCACTCACGCTCCGCTCCTGTAGCCGAACTGCCTCCAGCTCGCTCGCTCGCTACTGACAGAGAAACGGAAGTGACGGCAGCAAAGAGACGCCAGCCCCGCCCCGCTGAGACCACGCGCACGTGATGGGGCGTGGCCTCCCCGGCGAAACCAACACCGAGACCCTTTCCAGGGCCTTAAAGGGACCGCCCCTCATCCTGAACCGATGCCACGAAAGTGAGATGCAGCGAAGATTGGATTTGACTTGTGAGTGAGTGAGTGAGGGAACGAATGAAACATGAATGACAAGCACCGAGCTTTGCACTTGTTCCATAAATGTTTTTTGTATTAAAGTGAAATGTCTGAAAAAGATCAACACTTCTGGCCCATTTTCCGAGAAATGATCCTTGCCCGCCACCCCCTACTCTGGTATGTGATCCTGGCTAGTAAAATCTGAAGGAAGGAAGCCAAAGTCATAACGTTTAATGCCAGAAAGTGTGAAAAGTCTTTGCAGAAGTCCTTGGCCACACACCCACACACATTCCTAAACTGAAGTCCTGGGAAATTCCCTGGCGGTCCAGTGGTTAAGACTCGGCACTTTCTCTGCCAGGTCTGGGTTCAATCCCTGGTCAGGGAACAAAGATCCGGAAAGCTGCTGGGCAAAAGAAAAAAAAAAAGTACCTAAACTGAAGTCCTGGAGGTGTAAGGTAGTTCACAGAAGGCAAGAGAAATCCATACTACAAGCAGGAATATGGCTAATAGATTCTTTGAATCTATACTTAATGAATGACGACTATAGCCAAGAATATATATTCAACACACATTTATCAGGCACTCAATATGTTCCAGGTACTGCAGTGAGGCACTTTACATATAATTATCATCCTAACAAGCACTTTCCAACGTAGGAATGATTATTCTCTCCATTTTCTAGATGAAGAAACCAAGGGTCAAAAAGTTTAAATAAGCTCTGCTCTAGGTTATACAGGGAGTGAATCATGATTCAAACCCTGCACTGCCTGAGTCACACTGCTGCAGACCGAGGCAGATTGCAAATGCTCTAGGCCACTTCTATTAATTCAGTGTCAGGTTAGATGACCACTTTTTAAAAATGAAACACTTGCTGTATAATTCCTTTTATACAACATTCCAAAAGAAGGCAAAAATAATCCATGGGGATCTAGGTCAGGTTACCCTTGGGGGATATCACTTGGAGTGAGTGTGACAGAACCTAATGGGGATGCTGAATACATCTTGGTCTCGGTGGTGGTTAGACAGGCGTGTACGGACGTAAAATTTTCACTTAATATTTGTGCATTTTACATTATACAAGATACACTTCAATGAGAAAGATGAAAAAGTTAAAAATAAAAATATGAAAATTAGACTGTAAAAAGATGAAACTCACTCAGGAACAACTGTTCCAGCATGGTAGCTTGCCAGCCTGGAGTTTACACACCCAAATGTAGTGAAGGAAGCACCTTCAATGACTATGGCCAGCTGACCTAAGTTCCCTTGGATTTTGTAGGGGAGTCTGTTTGGATGAGCTCATACAGTGGGGTAACTAGAAGATCAGCAGGTGGCCTCGGCCCTGGTAGCCGTGGATATGGTTCTCTCTCGAAATCTGGATGCTGGATGAGAAAAGACAGAGTTCAGGGCACTGGTTGGAGTCACGTGACTCACAACTTCCTCTCCCTATCTTCCAAGAAAGAGCTACAACTCTCTTTACTCAAGTGTAGGAAACTGCCCAAAGGTCCTTCCCCAGTTTATTCACTCATTTCATAAACAATGTATTCAGCACCTACTATGCACCAGTGCTGCTCTAAGTGCTGGGAATTCAGGAATGAACAAGACTGACAGGGTCACTGTAAACTCATGGAGCAGACACTAAGCGAGTAAAGAATTAAATAGAGTTGGTAATTTCAGATAAGTGCTATAAGAAATAAAAGAAAAACAGGAGGATGCAGGAAAGTGTGTTGGGATGAGGTTAATTGAGATCTGAAAGGGATGAAGTGGGAGTATTCGGGCAGGGACCCTAATGAAAAGAGCAGCCAGGGTAAAATTTGGGTGCTGGGGGTTCCAAGCAGAGAAAGCAGCTGTGCAAAGACCCTAGGGTTAAGATGAGTCTAAAGAACGGAAAATTCTCTTGATATGGAGCTCCACTGGAGACCATGGGCTGTACAGAGGCGGAGCCCACACAGCAGCTCCCTAGGCTCAGTGCCAGGGCTGCCCAAGCCCCAGGAAGCACAGGCTCTGCAGAGTTACAGGAGCCCAGTTCTGGCCTTTCTCCAAGATCCAAGACAGCACCTCCTCCCCTAGCACTACCTCTTCCTCCTCACCTATTACTACTACTAATTAGCACCAAGGAATCCCACAGCTTCCCTCCAGCTGGGTCTGTGCTCAGATGAATAGATCTATGTCAGCCGAGAATTTGTTTTTTGAGGTCACTATACATGAAATAGTGCAAGACTCCATATCATTGTCAAATGAAAGCTACAACCATAAATGCTATCAAATGCTTCACAGAGAGCTGGACCTTTGAATTGGAATAGACTGAGGATGCTTTGAAGAGAACAGCCTTAAGCTTGACCTAGGGCGATGAGAGAGAACATTTGGAGTGGGAAAAGAGGAAAACTCTGAGCTAGGTATGACCACAAAATGAGTAAGGCACGTTGGGAGGCTATGAGCAGTCAATTCTGTCAGTGTAGAGCTGGCATAGAGGAAGAGTAGGAGATTCATCTGGAAAAGTGGGGTGAAGCCAGATGGCGAAGGGCCCTAAATGAAGTTCAAGAAGTTTGGATTTTATCCCATGTGAAAAAGAAGAGAGTGAGTGTGGAATGTCTTGGGTGATAAAAGATTGCAGGCAGCCCCCAAATATGCCACTTTGGCCCATCGATTATTTTAAATTAAAATTACTTAAGAAACAGTAGATATAAGAAGGACATACAGGGACTTCCCTGGTGGCGCAGTGGTTAGGAATCCACCTGCCAATGCAGGGGACACGGGTTCGAGCCCTGGTCCGGGAAGATTCCACATGCCGCAGAGCAACTAAGCCCGTGCACCACAACTACTGAGCCTGTACTCTAGAGCCCACGAGCCATAACTACTGAGCCCATCTGCCACAACTACTGAAGCCCGTGCGCCTAGAGACAGTGCTCCGCAGCAAGAGAAGCCACCGCAATGAGAAGCCCGCACACCGCAACGAAGAGTAGCCCCCGCTCGCCACAACTAGAGAAAGCCCGCGCATAGCAACGAAGACCCAGCGCAGCCAAAAAATAAATGAATAAATAAGTTTATTTAAAAAGAAGGACGTTCTGACCCTCTTTGTCCCCTTGAAAGCAGGAAGTAAACCTCCCATGTGAAAGGTACCCGCCCTGTACCAGGAAATAGAGAAACATCCTTATCACCAGAGACAGGGACTTCAAGGCCAAGAAGGCTGTATAAACAAACCTTGTTACTTCTTTACTAATTTACTACCCCAAGCACCAACTTTTTTGTCTTGTCAATTCTTCACAAATTTATTGTTCCTTTGTCTAAAAGGTATAAAAATTTTCCTGCTTTTGTCACTTATTTGAGTCTCATGTTCCATGAGCTCCCATACATACAAATTAAATTTTTCTCCTGTTAATCCATCTTGTGTCAATTTAATTATTAGACCAGCCAGAAAAACGAAGTGGGGCAGGGGTAACATTTCCCCTCCCTGACAGGTTGAAAAAAGAAGGAAGCGCTGGAAGCTGGAACACTGGAGAGGAGGTTGCTCTAACTGCCCTGGTAAGATGTGACAAATTCCTACAATATCAAAGTGGCTTTCATTTGGACTTGGCCCCAGCTGAGATGTCTGTGCACATGTGTGGGTCCAACAGAGGGGGCACTGAGAGTCATAAGGGAAAGAAAGATCTGTTCTTCTAAACTTAAACCACTAGGTCCAAGTAACTCTGCTTTGAAACCCATTTGCCTGAATGCAGAGGAGTGAGGCAACCTTCCTTCTTTGCCACTGATTATTGCACAGCTGTGGAGTTGTGTGAGCTCAAGGCGCCACCAAAAATAAATTCCTAGGCCCCAGTGTGCAACAAGAGAGGACTCCAAACCCAGTAGATTGAGGAGGCCGTGGACCCCAGCAGGACAACACTTGGTAAAGTGTTCAATGGTGACCACCACGCCCTGGATCAATCTCACTCCCAGCAGTGGGAGATAAAAGAAGAGCCTTCTCATGGCCACTATAGCAGTAAATGTATGTGGTGCAGAAGCCCCAGATATGAAGAGAAACAGCAGGTAGAGGGCTGGTTGGGGATTTGGCAAAGTAGAAGCAGAATCCTGAGAAGCTCCGAATACAAACGAGATGCTGTGGAAGTCTGGGAGGTGCAGGGGATGTGGGTGACTAAAAAGGTGAACAGCTGAGTCTACATATGGAGCAATTAGATCCATGGTGCCCGTCCACCCCACCCACATAGGAGAAAGGGAGTTGTATCTATTCTGGAAAAGTCGGAGAGGGGATGGTATGTGTGAAGAGATAGAGGGGCAAATAGACTTGCAGGAGACTGAGTCGAAGTCTGAACATTCATGTGAAAACATCCCTCCCCAGACTCTTTGCCCTTCTAGTGCTATTTGACTTTTAAAAGAATAAATGCAGACAAAAATATAAAATTAATTCCTTAAAAAACAGATTTTGCCAAACTCTGAATCATAATGAAATAAAGTAACCACAAGCAGATGTAAACTATTATATATAGGATGGATAAACTGCAAGGTCCTACGGTATAGCACAGGGCACTATATTCAATATCCTGTGATAAACCATACTGGAAAAGCATGTGAAAAAAAAGAATGTCCATATGTGTATAACTGAGTCATTTGCTGCTGTACAGCAGAGACTGGCCCAACATCGTAAATCAACCATACTTCAATTTAAAAAATGAAGGAAAGAAAGAAAGAAAGAGGGAAGAAAAAGGCCATGAAAATAAACATTGAGCTGGTCTGCTGGCTCTGGCCCCTGCACACCTTCACCCCTCTCTCACACACGCACCTACCTAAAGAAATTGTAGGGGGCTTCCCTGGTGGCGCAGTGGTTGAGAATCTGCCTGCGGATGCAGGGGACACGGGTTCGTGCCCCGGTCCGGGAAGATCCCACATGCCGCGGAGCGGCTGGGCCCGTGAGCCATGGCCGCTGACCCTGCGCGTCCGGAGCCTGTGCTCCGCAACGGGAGAGGCCACAACAGTACCGCAAAAAGAAAAAAAAGAAAAAAATTGTAGGAGAGGCAAAAGTTTACCACCACTCTCTTAGGGTCTTCACTGGGCCTGAGAATTAAATAAACGGGAGGGAAGCATACACATTTATTTAGCATACGATTTACATGACACAGAAACCCTCAAAAGGAAATGAAAACCCAAGGAAGTGGCAAAATCTAGATGCTTTTATAATAGGTTGAGTTAGGGGTAATTGTGGCAAAATAACTAAATTACACGGAGAGGCTAAAGGAAGGTAAGAATTATTTGAACAAGATCTATTTGTACGAATTTTCTCAGTCTCAATTTCCAGGCTCGCTGACAGGTAGGCTACTTTCCTTCTGGTATGGGAAAGACATCTCCCATATGAGGGTTTTATCCCCTGCTTTTAGAAAGAAAAGGGGGAGGGAGGATCAGAGTATCCTTCTTGTACCTGCTGGTTTTTCAAGTGCCTTTAGCTCAAAATAACGTTGATATCAATTATTTTCGGGTGACGTATCTGGCCCACTTCAAAATCATGCTTAACATTCGAGGTAAACCAAGAACACGTAAATGAATATACCGTCCTCGGCGCCTCGATCTCTTGCCCCTTTAACGGCAGTTTTCATTCAGTTTCTGTGTCACTGACGGAACTGGGCGGTGTGCCTGTGGTAGGTTTGGGTTTCAATTCTCTGAGCCCCAGGAGGTGGAGAACGGTTAAGGAAGTATGAATTTTTAGAAGCAGGGAGATGTGATGCTTTGCATGCAAATTTAGTTGGCTCCGTTGTGGAGTTGGGTTGTGGTTCCTGGTGAAACTATTAGCAAATCTTTGTTCAGAAGTGATTTCCATTACTTTTCAGTAAATAGAATTCAAAAAATAAACAATGTTTACATTTGAGTGAAAGAGAAAGGGGAAATTTTATTTACAGCAAAATAGGACTGCAGTTGCTTTCAAGTAAGAGGGATGCGTAATTCACATGCATTTGCAGAGGATGAGGATGGGGAGTTGCTCCTTTTACAGAAAATTCCTAGAGGGAATCTTTGGATGTGAAAGGACTCGCCCCCATGCCCACCCCGTCCAGGCCTGGGTCTGGAAGCAGTGAATAATACAAAAAGGAGGCTAAGTAAACAAATTGAACTCGGAGTATCTGTAGGTAGACCAGAAAGGGAGGCGGCTTGGGGAGATGAGAGGAGAAGAAAAAGAGTGAGGGAAACAGCTCAGGAACTGTGAAAGAGTAGAACTTGAGGAAGAGACAGCTAGCGAGAAATTCCTACAGACCTGGAGAGGTTGGGGGGACTTTTAAGTAGCTCCCTGCCCTTCACTGCGCCGTTAACACCCTCCATTACTCATTTCTCCCAAAAGTTCAGAAAAAGATTTATACAAGCAGCAGCATATTATGTTGAAACCTTACCCATTGTGGCTCCATTTCCAGCACTTCCTCCTTTCTGACCTTCCTCCTCCCACATCCCCACATTCTCAGCTCCAGCATTACACAAAGAGAAGGATGTCGGAGCAGAGCAAAGGGGTCAGATTCTTGGCGTTTGGTGGTTAAAATCTTAGGATTCCAGGCATAAATTATAGATTTTAAATAATATGTAATTAGTCAAATTCTATTGCTCCTGCCTCTACTCCCACTACGAGATTTTCCCTATTCTCTGGACTAGGGAAAGGGAAAGTCAGAGAGAAGAGAAATGAAACTCTTCTTTAGTGCCTTTGAAAAGCAGCTCTGGACTTCCCTGGTGACGCAGTGGTTAAGAATCCTCCTGACAATGCAGAAGATACATGACTTCCCTGGTGGCGCAGTGGTTGAGAATCCGCCTGCCGATGCAGGGGACACGGGTTCGTGCCCCGGTCCGGGAAGATCCCACATGCCGCGGAGCGGCTGGGCCCGTGAGCCATGGCCGCTGAGCCTGCGCGTCCGGAGCCTGTGCTCCGCAATGGGAGAGGCCACAACAGTGAGAGGCCCGCGTATCACAAAAAAAAAAAAAAAAAAAAAAAAAAAAAGAAGATACAGGTTCGAGCCCTGGTCCGGGAAGATCCCACATGCCGCGGAGCAAATAAGCCTGTGCACCGCAACTACTGAGACTACGCTCTAGAGCCCGTGTGCCACAACTACTGAGCCTACATGCTGCAACTACTGAAGGACGTGCGCCTAGAGCCCCTGCTCCGCAACAAGAGAAGCCACCGCAATGAGAAGCCCGCACGCCACAATGAAGAGTAGCCCCCGCTCGCCGCAACTAGAGAAAGCCCGCGTGCAGCAACGAAGACGCAGCCAAAAAAATAAATAAATATTTTTAAAACGAAAAGAAAAACATCTCTGCTCCCTGTCCCCGGACCAGCCCTGCGGAAGATCCCCGCAGAGTTTGGGGACCGGGAGTAAAGCGAACCAGGGCCTTGCTTTCCAGGTGGGCACCCTCTTAAGAGGTCCTCTGCACCCCCAGGGTGTGGGTAGAGATGTCTATGTGACATGTCAAGGATGGAGGGCAAGCCTAAGGCAGCCTCACTGAATCCTGGGAGGACTCCTCAGGGTGCTGCAGGACTCAGCAGACTCTTCCTCACTGGCCAAGAGCAGCAAAGATGTGGCACCGACAAGCAGCAGACCTGGAGGCTTTGCAGTCACGGCAAGGAGATCTCACCAGCCTTGATCTGAAGAGACTGAACAGAACAAAGAACATCTCAACAAAGGCCAGGGTGAAGAAGTAAGAACAAAACCAGACAAGATAAACTCAAGTGAAGGCCAGTGTGAAGAGAGTGGGGGGAGAAAGGCCACACCCCACCACCACCCCTGCAGCTCAGACACCATCTACGCCCACCCCACCCCTGCCCAGAATTTAAAGGGGAGAAAGACAGAAGGGGATAAATCATGAGTTTAACCTGAAATGGGCTAAGATGAAGCTTCTGACTAGATAGAATGGTGATCACGAGACACAATCGTAGAAAAATTAAGCAAGTCACCTTTCTGTTCAGCCTGAGTTTGTAACATGAGAGCCACACCTGAAACACACAAAGAGGAGAGAACAAGAAATAAAGGAAGAGGGGCAGTGTTGTGTGCCAGGGATGGTGTGGGCACAGGGGGAGGTCAGCAGCCCCTCACTTAGGCTAAAACAGGGAAGCAGACCACAGCACCAAACGACCAGATCTTAACTCCCTCCAAAAAAATTTTTGGAAAACTAAGGGAGAATGCTGGAGGTCCCATGGCACATGAAGTGGAAACAACAATCATTCCATTTGACTATTAAAAGATTGGCGGCTCCGGAAGTCTAGAGGTCTTGGGAAATGGGAAAACAAATGACAGGGAGCCCTGGGCATCCCTCCAGTGCAGTGATTCTCAAGAGTTGGGAAGAGAGAGGTACAATGTAAAGGGTGTGGTAAAAAGGAAGCATCTATCTTTGCAGGGTATGATTTACATTTCTCAGACACAGTGAAGTGAGCAAAAGCTAAGGGAAAAAAGTCACGTTTCACAGGCTTTAAAGGAGATGGGAAAAGTAGTTTCTTATCTCCCTTTCCTATCCTGCTAAAAGTCTGGAGAGTTAGGCCTAGAGACAGAATGGGAAGGAGGAACCAGGAAGAATATTTACCTGGTGTTATGTGGGCTTGGCTTCAATGGGACATAACAACTGAACTCAATGGGCCATAGCAATCAAAAGCAAAGAGAGCAAAGTTCCTCTGTCAGCAGCTATAGGTAATGCTGGTCATCTGAAGACCAAAATGAACAAGATGATATGAATGAGGCAGGAGAAGGAAGAGCTGTATTTGCTCCTGAATGGGCAGGGCTAAGACCTACTCACTAAAATTCCCTTCTTATCAAACAAGCTGCTGCAGGCCTTCTATGTATTTGCTGAAATTAACTTTCATAATACACTATTAAAGTTAATAATTTGTCATTCCAAAAGTTTAATACTCCTTCTCACTCAAGTAATTATAAATAAACATGAATTATATGTAAGGTCATATGCAATGAGTAACAGGAATATATTTAAGAAAGCTATTTAAATACAAACTGCTAAGCATTTTTCCCCTAGGGTGACTTTTCTGAACTTGGTAGTAGAGCTATCCTTAGATCCAACTTTCATTAGATCCAACTTTCATTGTCACCTTTTATCGAAGAACACATTGTATAATGGCAAAAATAAACATACCATTTTTACTAGGTGAACAGCATAACTCATCTTACTAACTATACCTGACTTCTTTAATGTTCAATAAAACAATATAATTAGTTTCTAGAAAATATGCCATAAGTTACATCCAACCGAGTGTTTTCCCCTTCAAAAGTCATTTCTTGGAAGCTATATAATCATCGCTATGATTCTGACATTGGTCAAAGTTAATTTTAGAACTCTGTTTTAAGAATAGCTGTCAGAGCTTGAGGCATGGTTTTGTTGTTTTGTTTTGTTTTTTAACATCTTTATTGGAGTATAATTGCTTTACAATGGTGTGTTAGTTTCTGCTTTATAACAAAGTGAATCAGTTATACATATACATATGTTCCCGCATGGTTTTTTATATGTCACTTGTGACAGGAAATCTTTAGCTTTTGAGGTCAATTTATATCTGTAAAAAGCAAAAAAAAAAATTTCTCAGATCTATGATCAGTAATACAAGTAATTAAGACATTCATAAAATGATAGTTTTATATGGATCATTAATGGCCCTGCTGGCAATTCAAAAAAAAAAAAGGTGATTGTAAATGTGTTATCAGTGTTTCAACAACCTCCCAAGAGTTTACCGTGGAGGACAGTCCATTTAGATGTCATCTTGCTTAGGTAAACTTTTTGGAGTGCTCAAAACTTAACATGCATCCTATGTTGCTATGCCTGTGACAGTCAATGAAACCAATAAGAAAATCTAATCCAAGCATTCTCCTCTTTAGCTGGGGCCCAATGCTAGGATTTACCTGGCTGAGTAACCATCACATCCCTAAGGAGACTGTCCAGAAGCACAGCATGAACTATATCAGCCAACAGGTTAGTCACAGTGATTACAAAGACAATCAAATACTGCCGTGGTCTCTGCTGAAACAAGAACTCAATCCACCAACAGCCCTGCAAAGCCACGTAACCCGAGACCTCAGGGCTGAATGATGCCTGTGCTGAGAAAACTCAAAAAAACCCAATCTGACAACACCTCAGAATACTGGAGTTCAGGATAGCTACATAGGATATCCGACTCTGGACCATCACAGAAACCAACAGCCCAGAGCCAAGATGACAATGCCACTTGATCTCATTCAGAACTGTGGTCTTTTCACATCGCTGTCTCTTTAGTAAACGTGTGTTGTTCGAAAAAATCAGCTTATTACTTTCAGTTTCAAAAATTTAGCTATGTTTAATCAAGCAAGACAAGTGTATAGCTTCTCGTGTCTCTGTTTTTTAAAAGGCCTACTTTTTAGTAACACCTTACAGTGACATCCTTATCCCTCAGAGACTTCTGCTAGATTACCAGGCCTAGACTGCAAGACCTAAATAGTTTTGTTCTTCCACAGTAGGATCTAGGCTTTATATCCCCAATGATGCTGAATTTGGAAAGTCAAGTATAAGTATGTCTAACTAAGTCAGACTGGGATATAGAGGCAATTAGGAAAACATGGACCTACACACAGAGGGACATAGCAAGGTGAAGAAATCAACACCATCATCTCTGTTTTAATTATTTTTGATGCAAAACATGAATGATTTTTTCTCACCCTATTTAAAAGGCTATTTGAGAAATAATGCCATTTGCAGCAACACGGATGGACCTAGAGATTATCATACTAAGTGAAGTAAGTCAGAAAGAGAAAGACAAATAGCATAAAATATCACTTGTATGTGGAATCTAAAATATGACACAAATGAACTTATCTACAAAACAGAAACAGGCTCACAGACATAGAGAACAGACCTGTGGTTGCCAAGGGGGAGGGGGGCTGGGGGAGGGATGGATTGGGGGTTTGGGGTTAGCAGATGCAAACTATTATATATAGAATGGATAAACAACAAGGTCCTACTGTAGAGCACAGGGAACTATATTCAATATCCTCAGATGAACCATAATGGAAAAGAATATGAAAAAGAATGTATATATGTATAACTGAATTTTAGTTTACTGTGCAGTAGAAATTAACACAACACTGTAAATCAACTATACTTCAATAAAATAAATTTTTAATTTTTTAAAATTTTAGATAAATAATAATAAATAAAAAGCTATTTTAAATGGTTTAAAAAACATTGGTAAATAATTTCTCCCCAGATAATTTTTTAAATGTATTCTCTAAAAGAACATCAGCTGTCATAATTATGAAACAAATTTCTCAACAATTCTCCTTTCTATTACTGCACTGTTTACTTTTCTGCTTTTCCTTGGTTTTAGTTGCTGCTTAAAATTTGCCTCCAAACGGACATCTAGAGACATCTTACCATATTAGATTCTGCTAAAATATTAGCAGATTACTCATTACTCAGACTACTAATTTCTTTGCTCTGAAGATCTAGATCTTTTTTTAAAATGAGATATTTCAGGGCTTCCCTGGTGGCGCAGTGGTTAAGAGTCCGCCTGCCGATGCAGGGGACACGGGTTCGTGCCCCAGTCCAGGAGGATCCCACGTGCCGCAGAGTGGCTAGGCCTGTGAGCCATGGCCACTGAGCCTGCGTGTCCGGAGCCTGTGCTCCGCAACAGGAGAGGCAACAACAGTGAGAGGCCCACGTACCGCAAAAAAAAAAAAAAAAGAGAGAGATATTTCATCTATGAATTTGAACAGTTCTTCTCTCCAGGACAGTTCTCTAATAAAATTTGCCCATTTTAAACACTATACTAATTCACATTTCTTTAGGTCATTTATGCAATTTTAAAATTTATGCAATTTAAATTAATTCTTTAGTATTCTGAACCTAGACTCACCTATAAAGCCAAATTAGGAGC